>NC_057862.1:8902500-9506875 GCF_019393635.1 Dromiciops gliroides
ATGGGGAGATCTCAGGAAAGGGAAGAGATTTGTCCAGGGTCCCCTAGGGACGAAGTGGCAGAGCTTGAGGTTGGACCCCGGGTCTTCTGAGTCCAAATCCTGTGCTTTCCGCCCTGCTCTCACTCTCAGTTTCCTTCTGTTTGGTTTGGTTTTTGGTTTTTTGCAGAGCAGGTAAGTGACTTGCCCAGGGTCACACAACTAGTAAGTGTCAAGTGTCTGAGGCTGGATTTGAACTCAGGTCCTCCTGAATCCAGGGCCGGTGCTTTATCCACTGCGCCACCTAGCTGCCCCCTCCTTCTCTGTCTGAGGAGGGCCCTTTGTGACCAACCAACCACCAGCTACTGGCACCCCAGCTGTTCTGTCATTCAAAACAAGGGGTTAGGGAGGCACGTTTTTGTCCAGTGGGAATACCACTGCCTCTTGAGTGGAAAGGTCTGTGCTCGAATCCTTCCTCTGACATTTCAAGCCTTGTGTGACCTTAGGCAAGTCACTGACCAGTCCTAGGCTCCAGTTTTCTCCACAACAAAAGGGGGATATTGGTCTAGATTGCCTAAGAGACCCTTCCAGCTCTGGCCTCTAAGAAACTAAGGGCCAAAGAAGGGGTAAAAGACACAGTGAGGCACCTGTCCCTGGAAGACCAGTGCCCCCATTTCTGTGCTCCATCATTTTATTATCACTGTATTATATAAAAAGAATAGCCTGCTCATGATGTCTTTCTATCTACCACATTACCAGCAAGATGTCTGATGTCAGAGGCCCTGGGTTCAAGTGCTGCCTCCATCAGTCTCTTCTCCATTTAATTTGGCCTCAAGTCTCAGTCCCTCTGTGATATTTAATTCAGAAGACATGTATTGAATCAATCCACAAGCACATATTAGGCACCTAATGTTTGCCAGGCACTGTAGATACCCAAACAAATGAAGCAGTGCCTGCTTTCCTGGAGCTGACATTCTGCACACATCCAGAGAGACAGACAGACAAACCACAGGATAAACACAAGGAGGTTAACAGGGGCAGAGGAGAATCAGGAAAGGCATCTGCGCCAAGTGGCCCAGGCGAGCCACCGAGGGGCGGCCAAGGATACAAGGTGGATAAATAAGCCTCCATTATCTGAGGGCTAACAAGAATCCCATCACTCCTGTAACAGGCAAAACAAGGGAAGGACATCAGTCCCTGGGCCCTGTCCTGGGCCTCCCACTTATGGGCCGATCTCGAAGCCGGTGGGTGTTGGGTAGGAAATGTGGCATTCAGGGTTCCGGCGGGCCTGAACAAGGTTGGTTGGCTCCATCCCACGTTGGGTTCCATGGGCACACTCTCCTCCCGCCACATCGGTCCCTCCCCAAGGAGCCTTAACACACTGATGTGCCAGGCAGCTGTTTTCTGTCTCCGGCGTTAGCCACTTAACCCTCTGCCAAAAGGCAGTGGAGGAGGACCGAGGTGGCCAGTGCCCAGGAAGGCACCACCTTGCCCGGGGTCCCCTGTACCCCTGCAGATCTCGTGTAGAACTGGGACGCCTTCCTGGGCCTCATTCCCCCTTCTGATGACTTGCTAATGAGCTTCTCCCTCCCCACAGAAAGCCAACACAGAGCACTCAGTGTTCCAGCACTGGTGAATAAACACTGAGCATCCATGCGACCGCTTGGCCCTCTGCCCGGGGCCACTGTGCAGGGGAAGCGGCCGTTGTCACCCTGGGAGGGGAGGCCTGGAGAAGCAGAGCAGCCCAGCTCTCCACACTCACCCTGAGGGCAGATGCCCAGTGCGTCACCTGCCAGGCAGGGAAGAAAGCAGCCCTTCCGACTCTCTTCCTTCTCAGTCCTTACGGCTGGCCCTCAGCATCTCTGAACTCACAGGATCACAGAATCGGAGCCAGAAACGGGCCCATGGCATCATCTAGGCCAACCCACTCATCTTACAGGGGAGGGAAAACTGAGGCCCAGAGAAGTCAAGCAGCGGACCCCAAGTGGCCCAGGTAGAACAAGGAAGCTAAGCACAGCTCTCCACCCACTGCACCACACTGCCTCTTCTCATTCACAGAGTAGCCGGGGGCCTTACAGGAGCATACATTTAGAAGAGAAAGGGACCTTAGATCATGCAGTCCTCATTATACAGAGGAAAATAAGGACCTCGTTATAATAAGGAAAATGTCCTTCATTATACATAATAAGGAATTATTATACATCATATTATACATTAGACATAATAAAAAATTATTGCACATAACATTGATTATATTATATATTATCTTTAAGGAAAACACCCCTCATTATACAAAGGAAAATAAGGTCCAAAGAATCAGGTGACTTGCCTAAGGTGACACATCTAACAAGGATCAGGGCTGAATTTCCTCATTCAGTGCAGGGTATGAGAAATACCAGTTTAAAGTGGAAGTTCTCTGAGGACAGGGCTGGTTCACTAATCAGTGCTTGTTAACTGGTTCTGTGGTGGGCCTCACACTCATCAGAATGACAAAGACATGAGCCCCTGGGCGGAGCTGGGAGCAAACAGGCCCATCATGGTGGCTCCGGGGATTGGTCCTCTGTGATGGCAGCCAGGCTGGACCAGCACCCCACATCAGGTACCACGGATCCCCAAACGGATCATCCCCAGAGACCCAGGCCTGCGTCCCAGTGACAAAGAGATGAGGTCTGGGAAAATAACAACAGCTAGAAACCCTGGGTCCTGGGGTGACCAATCCATCCCCAAGCCTTGAGGAAGATGGGAAGAAATCTGAGGCTGGGCCAGGGGGACCATTGATCATCAGTCGGTCAGGATTTACTAACCATCTGCCCAAAATGAGGCGCTGGGGATACTGTCACAGCACAAGAACTCGACCGCCTCCGGGAGGCACAACCCGCCAGGCCCACCTAGGAGGAAGTGAAAGAAACCTATGGGTCACTTTTCCAATGTGGCAAGGAAGGTCCTAAGAAGCAAAGGGAGGCCAATGGTTTACTACTGATTTGATGCAGAATGTGGGATGTTGTGGCTAGAATGGAAGTCTCAGAGCCCGGAAGGCCTGGGTTCAGATCTCACCTCCGACTCCAGCTGAATGACTGGGGGTAACATGAAGCAATTCTCTGGGCCTCAACTGCCTGATCTGTAAAATGGGTCAGGGTCATGTCATGGGTGGCGAGCCCTGGCTTCCAGCCCCACAGCCTCTCCCACATAATGGCCCAGTGCCCTGGGCCAGCCCCAGCCTCTCAGCCTCCCAGGGAGCTCCCTCAGAGTATGGCTGAAGAGGAGGTGCAATCTGAACTGGTGAAGAGACTTTGCACACATAGCTCCCCATAGCAGAGAAATGCCAGCTGTGCCCCCCTATCCCCTAATGCTTGTTTTGCCTGCTTCTTTAGGTTGTTAAAAGGCTCTCCTGCTAAAACTTCTGCATTATGGAGATCACCATCAAGCAGCATCGCAGAGCCGGTGGAGAACCAGCCTCAAAGTCAGGAAGAGCCGGGTTCAGATTCTGCCTCTAACAGACTTAACCAAATCACAGGCAGCTCTTGTGTTGGCAGAGGGAACTCCCACACTGGCAGTCCCTAGGCTGACAAAAATCATGGCTCTCCCCTCTTCCAATCAAAATGCAACTAGTTTAGATTTCATCATTTGCTTCGGGGCTCAACCCCAGATCTGGTGGTTTATATTTCTTTACAATCAAGAATATAATATTTGCAAGGAGGCAGAGGACTTGGCCTGGGATTCCAGCGGTATGACCCTCTGGGCCTCGGTTTCCTTTTCTGCAAAATATGAAGGGCAGAACTACTGAGTAGTTTATCTCTGGGGCTCTCCCAGCTCTTACCTCTTACTGATCAATCAAGAAGCACGCCCCTGCTCTGACCAGCGCCCACACCCACAGCAGGGGGACCAGGGAAGGTCTCTGGGAAGAGCCAACATCTGCCATGGGCTTCGAAGAAAGAGGAGACCCCGGTGAGCCTTTTTAAAAAATTCTCATCACTATATGACACGCCTTCTCTTCCGCTGGGCACCTCTGAAGCTGAAAATGCCCAGCTCTATACAACAGTCTGGCCATCATTATTATTTAAACTTAAATGTCTTTTATAATCAAATCTGGCAAGGCCCCAGACCCAAGGAGCCCGGCAGGCAGAGCTTCCTGTCATTTTTTACATGTTGCTACTGGAAAGCATGACAAAGTCTGCAATAAAGAGGATGGGGAAGGGGGTGGGTCATGAGGAGGAAGAGACTCCAACGGGGCCGTGGTCCCTCGACAGGATCCTGGAAGAGACGAGAAGCCAGGGACCAAAAATGACTCAACCCTAGAAGCAGCCTGTGCATCCTGAGGAAGACCAGGGCTTTTTCTGGCGTGTCTGGGGGGGGGGGTACACGTGTGCATGCATGTATGTGTGTGTGTGTGTGTGCGTGTGCGCGTGTGCATGTGTGTGTTTTCCCTCACACAGAAATTCAGCAGGCTGGAGACAGACCGGATGCAACAGCATCGTCTGCCTCTATCTCCCTCGCGGGCTGTTGACCCAAGCCCCTGCCAGAGCTGGGAGCCGGCAGCAGAGAAGAGAGCCCAGGCTCCCCTTGGAAGGCAGACCGGGTGAGCCTGAGGTGGCCTCCTCTCTTTGCCGAGGCCCGGAGTCCAGCTGACCTTCCCCAGGGGGCAAATGCCAGCTGTAACGATTGGAATAACGCCACCTGCTGGATACTTACTGTAGAAGAGTTCTACCCATGAAGCGAAGGTCTTTGAGGGCAAGACCAGGAGTCAGGAAGTGACGCGGGCTAGTGGGAGGAGGAAGGAAGAGACTGGCGCTGACTCTGGGGCTCTTGCCTTTGGACTCTGGTGGAGAGCGGAGCTAGAAATGTGCTCTCCCTTTAATAGATAGGACTCTAGGCCTTTCTCTCTCTTTACCAAATTCTTATTCTCCTTAATAAATGCTTAAAAGTTTAACTCTTGCTAAAGCTTATAATTTATTGGCGAACACTCATTAGATATTTTAGACAGACTAGCTAGAATTTTAGCCCTTAACAGATGGCTGACCACGAAGAGGAAAGCTAAACCTCAGTCTTCTGATCTGCTGGTTGGGTAAGAAATTTCCCCTCCCTCTCCCTTTAACTGCTAAGTACTGGTGTACTGGCTGTGTTTTCCTTTAAATTTTTTCGAATGGACCTTTTAAACTCCCTAATTATCCTATTTTTGATTTTAGTCTGTTTAACCAGACAAATGGGAGATAAGATCATGTTAATGCTTTGTTTTTGTGGATTTTCTATTTTTCTTTTTATTTTTGTTAGAAGAGCCAGCAACTTACTCACACAAGGAAATATCTCTCCCTCTCCCAACCATGCTTTTTCAGAGAAACCTGAAGAGATTCCTGCAGCTTTTCCCAGTTCTAACACTAATTGTTGCTTTAATTTTGCATGCCTGGAGGCAATGACCCACCCTCTAGAAGCTTTTAATCCCCTAGCACCTGGAGGCAAAGTGGGGGAAGAGGAATCCAGGCCTGAGTTCAAAATCAAGTCTGATTCAAATTGCTCTGGTCCCTCCCCTCCTCTCCAGACCCCACCCTCTACTCCTCCCATGGCCAAGCCCATTGCTTCCCCTGCCTGGGAAGTCCAGAGAACTGATGCGCATGCTCAACTTTCTCTAACTACATTTGCAGCTTCAGGCTCAGCCCTTCCCCAGCCTGGCTGTGCTTCTGAGACAACCTTAGAAAGCCCTTTAAATTCCAGATATACTCGTTTTGTTCATAATTTTGCTAACCTGCTTTTGTCTTTAATTAGTAATCTTATAAAGCATTTGTATGGTGAAAAGGCTGACAGACAATATAGAGGGGTTAAAGAAGAAAAACTTAAGCCGAATAAGAATGACAATCATCAACATAGTTCAAGACTCCGATTCTTTTGCCATGGAAGGGTATATATTTTACAGAAATGTAGAAGTAAGCAGCAAGGTATTGATATGAGTATTGGGGATTTTAGATATCGGAATCAAAAGTGTTCTGAATTCACTCAGAGTAATAGTATCAGTTCAGAGGTTACATAGGATTTCTATGCTATTATATATACATTTTGAAATTAATGGTATAGGTTTATTTTCGTAGAGGTTTTCATGCATTTGAGATTGTGTTTTATACTTAGTTTCTAAAACAAAGAGAATATTTGTAAAAGCTTTTTATAGTCATGTGGTCCAGTTTATATTTTATAATACTCTTATTGATATTAAGTTCATATTCATTTAGATTTCCCTAGTTTGAATTTCATTGTCTTTTATTGTTCCACGTGTATCTTCTATTCATTCATCTATCTAATTTTGAAACATGGTTTTGATTTCATAATACAATGTTAATTCTAGGAGTATTGTGCTCCCATATTCTGAGTTGTTTGTTTTTGTTATTTTTTCTCAACTGATTATTTGATCAAACTCTTTAAAGCATTTCCCTAGCAAATTGTTTGCCATGGCAAGTGTAAATTGATTCTAGAAGTATTATTTTTGATAAGCATATTCCAAAAAAAAAAAAAGAGGGGAACATTTGTAAAAGTTGTCTTTGAGATTGTGTTGTGCTTTAACTTGTATTTAAATATGTTCAGATTTTTCAAAAAAGTAATTGTATGCTAAGTAAAAAAAAGGTATTATTTGAAATTGTTGCATAATTATATATTATATTCTGAGTCAAGATGTATTCACATTTTTTGCAATCATTTATTATCCTCAATTTTTAAATCCATATGAGACTTGGATTATGGGAACTTATCATTTAAGACATTAATTGCCTTTATTCTGAGTTATCAGATGCCAGTTGGCCAAGATGCCATCCAATCACAAGAGGAATACATGCAAGAGCAGACACTGAACTGTTACATGAGGGGAGACATGCATGAAGTCAAGGTATGGCCAAGGGAACGGCTTTTGACAAATGTTGAGGTTGGATTCTCTTGGTTTAATATTTTATTTTATTTTTCCCCACAATATTGTACAGATGGCTGGAAGTATTGATCCCACCCATCTCACTTCTACACCTGGCTTCTATGCTCCCTCCTATATGCCTGATGCCATGGACCATCTCAATCCCATGCATCTGATTAAGTCTGACTCAGTTTCCTCCAATATGTTCGGTGGCATGGACGTATATTCCATCCACCTATTTTAAGCCTGGCATACTGTATGGGCAGCACATATTGCTCAAGTGTGGGAATGCTCATATCCCATCATTTCTCTGTTCTTTTATGGTAACCCCCATAATTATCTCAGGTGTCATGATAAATAACAGTGTTGAATTTGGCCTTGACATCTGTTACTAATTATATTAGATTTTAAAATTTCTCATAATGGCATGAGGATAATTAGGCAGATGATGCAAAAAGTGATGAAACAGATAAAAATTATTTTTAATAATTAATATTGCAGCAATTGTCTTCTCAATTACCCTCCATAAGGGGGGGGACTATAGTAATATTATAATTTTAAAGAATGTTTCAATTTTTGTTTTATTATATGTTTCATGTGTAACAACTAAGATTCTGTATTCCCTTAGACATGTTTTTGAGAACTTTCATTGTTTGATTTTATTATTGACAAAGCTATTTTAAAGTTGTGTTAAGCTCAATTTTGTAGGAAATTTCCTGGCTGATTACCAGCATCCATACCTCAACCCCTGAAAAGACTTCCATTCCACGACTACACCTAGAGGACATCTGAGAAAAGACTTTCAGAGACTTTAAATGAACAGTTTTGATTTGTTTTTGTTGTTTTTTTTTTCTCTTTCTGTTATAATATACACCATCTGTAACATGTATTCTCTGCAGAGGCCCTCCCTTTGCAAGACCAATGTCAAAGCGTCGGTTCATGAGGACAAAAAAATCGCCCCTCTGGACAAAACTTTCCTCTCTTCCTTTTCTATATTGTTGTTCACATATTATTAGTTAGCAATAGTTATTATATTGTTTTTACTGTTCCGTCAAGGAAACATTTTGTTTCTTGAGGAACAACGGGGGGACTGTAACGATTGGAATAACGCCACCTGCTGGATACTTACTGTAGAAGAGTTCTACCCATGAAGCGAAGGTCTTTGAGGGCAAGACCAGGAGTCAGGAAGTGACGCGGGCTAGTGGGAGGAGGAAGGAAGAGACTGGCGCTGACTCTGGGGCTCTTGCCTTTGGACTCTGGTGGAGAGCGGAGCTAGAAATGTGCTCTCCCTTTAATAGATAGGACTCTAGGCCTTTCTCTCTCTTTACCAAATTCTTATTCTCCTTAATAAATGCTTAAAAGTTTAACTCTTGCTAAAGCTTATAATTTATTGGCGAACACTCATTAGATATTTTAGACAGACTAGCTAGAATTTTAACCCTTAACACAGCTTAACGGGAGACGGTATATTTTTATACTCATTTCAATTGACTATAAAAGTATAGCACCGGGCATAAAATCACCTTTGCCCTGTTGCAGAAATACTTAGCAAGAGCCCATAAAAGCCTGCTTGCTTCTACATGACATTGTTTCTGAGACCAGACGAGGTCCCAGAATGGGGCAGATGCAGGCCTGAGCCTGCAGCACATCCTGCCTGGGAGAAAGAGACCAGCCAGCAATCATCGGAACAGGGAAACAGCTGCAGAAGACAGGACGACTTTCCATGCTGCTGCTGCTGCTGCTGCTGCTGCTTTACTCCAAACCTCCTCCAGTGGGAGCTTCACAAGCGCTAGCCTCTTTGCAGTGGTCTCTCTCTTCCCCCTCAAGGGGCACTGCGGCGGAAGTCAGAGGACCCCTCCCAGAAGTCTCTCCCAGGGAAATCGAGGCCCAGGAAAGAGACCAAACAAAACCAGCTGGGAGCCAGCTGAGACACTTTTTCTCAAAACCCCAGCCCTGGAAGGGACTTCCTAGGCCAACACAGGCCCCCCACAGAACCTAAGAGGGGCGGTCATCCAGTCTTGGCTTCAAGACCAAGGAGCTCAGAAAGCCCTTTACCTTCCAAGGCCACCTAGTCCACTTTCAGACAGCTCAGAGGGTTAGGAAGCCTTTACTGAGACATTCTAGGCCGAAGACCTGAGTTCAAATCTGACTTCAGACACTAGCTGTGTGACTCTGGGCAAGTCACTTAACTGCTGTCTGCCTCAGTTTCCTCATCTGTAAAACAGGGATAATAATAGTGCCTACTTCAAAGACGTCTTGTGGGTCTCGAATGAGATGATGCCTACAAAGTATCTTGCAAACCTTAAAAAGTTAATTGGAAGTTATTCTCATCATCGTCATTCTGGGATCACAGAATCAGCATCAGGGTTGTAAGCAGCCTCAAAGGTCATTGAATCCAACCCAGCAAGGGGAAGTGACTTGGCCAAGGTCACAAAGCACCCTATGCAGCAGGGCCAGAATCTGAACCCAGGTTCTGATTCCGAATCCAGTGCTCTCAGTCTCCTGCCTATCCATGAGTCCTGGGTCATGTAGAAAATGCCTGGAGCTGGTTGGAGTCAGAGGACCTTACTCCCAAGTGGCCCCAGCAGGTCAGTGATCTGGGTCTGAGGTTCTGAGGGGCCTGATCTGGTGACCTCCGAAATCCTCACCAGCTCCAGATCCATGACGCTGTGTTGGGTATGGCCCGACTCCTTCGTGTTTAAGGAGGAAATAATAATCGTACCCATCTCTCATGCTTGTTTTGGGGCTCAAATAATAGGATGTATGCAAAGTGGTTTCACAAGTCTTAGAGACAGAGAGAGATACAGAAATAACATTTATGATATACACATTTGTGGGTGTGTGCATGTATTTATGTCAGCTGGTGTGAATCTGGTTAGAAACCAAGATGGGCGTGTCCCCGGTTCTTCATGTTAAGTTCCAAAGTGTGAGGACCAAGTAAACAAAAGTGATTGTTCCCGACCCTTAAGGTCACAGATGAATTGATTTAGAAAGTATATAACAGTGGGGAGAGGGTTCGAATAAGAATTCACTGGGCTTCCAAATGAATTTCTATTTTCTTAATCAAATCTGAAAACCATGCTATTCACAGGGCATATTCTTCCTAGTGCTAAAGATGGCCAACGGCAGTAACCACCACCACCACCACCACAACAACAACAACAATAATAAAACATTGATATGCTTTAAAGTGAGCGAGCATTTCAGACATAATTTCAATGGACAACGCAAGAGGTGCATAAGGAGACGCCTTTGTACTAACCAGAGCGGGGCAGAAAAGCCTGGAATAAAGGGATTTCATAAGAAACCACAAGGGTGGGGGCAGCTAGGTGGCCCAGTGGATAAAGCACCAGCCCCGGAATCAGGAGGACCTGAGTTCAAATCTGGCCTCAGACACTTGACACTAGCTATGTGGCCTTGGGCAAGTCACTTAACCCTCTTTGCCCTGCAAAAGAAAGAAAGAGAGAAGGAAGGAAGGAAGGAAGGAAGGAAGGAAGGAAGGAAGGAAGGAAGGAAGGAAGGAAGGAAGGAAGGAAGGAAGGAAGGAAGGAAGGAAGGAAGGAAGGAAGGAAGGAAGGAACCACCAGCCCAGGAAACAGCAAGTTTGGAATCGAAAAAGGTTCGAGGACGTGCTCCTCTCCAACACAGGGGAAGCAAATTCAGGATTAATCTTAGTTGAACAGCTACAAAAATGAATCATGTTTGTTTTTTCAAAGAGAATCCAATCTCTTGTGACCAGAGACCGTGATTCCTGCCCCCAATATCAGCCTTGTTCAAAGTGGAGGAGCAGGGGCAGCTAGGTGGTGCAGTGGATAGAGCACCGGCCCTGGAGTCAGGAGGACCTGAGTTCAAATCCATCCTCAGACACTTAACACTTACTAGCTGTGTGACCCTGGGCAAGTCACTTAACCCCAATTGCTTTACCAAAAAAAAAAAAGTGGAGGAACAAGGACTCAAGGGGGACAGGAAGTGAGAACTGTCTCCAGTGCCTGGAAGGGCTGACCCAGAGGGGAGGGATTCGCTTTTCTCGCAGCTTGGCGGCTGAGTGATAACAATGGCGAGTAAGGAGAGGGACAAGTAGGGACTGAATGGGGTCTTTCCTAAGGGCTCAAATTCCCCCAAAAGGGAAAGGGGCAGCCTCAGGGCCTCTCTCTCTCTCTCTCTCTCTCTCTCTCTCTCTCTCTCTCTCTCTCTCTCTTCAGGTGGTTGCAGGGGAAGCAGGAGGGAGTCAGGTTGGAAATGCTGTCCAGAAGATTCTAGGGGAGGGAGGGGAAGGGGTTGGACTCTGTGGCCTCTGAGGGCCTTCCCAGTCCAATACGTAGAATTTCCAATATCTCTGTGGGTACCAATTGTGATGATCTGGGCAGGCCCAGATTTTGTTACCTGCATTCTCCTCCCAGCCCCCCAAGGTTCTAAGGGTCATAAATTTAAAGCTAGAAGGGATCTCAAAGTTCAGTGAGTGCAACTCCCTCATTTTACAGAAAAGGAAACTGAGGCCAGGAAGAAGACATGACCTGTCCAAAGTCACACAAGTAAAAGGAAAATGCTATTTAAATTTAAACTCTCAATCCACCATTCATTCATTCATTCCTATCCCCACTAAATCCCTTTGGGCGGTGGGACCTCCTTTCAGGTGAGGGTTTGGCCTGGTTTCGTTCTATAAAGTTCTGTTTCCAGGAAAAGGACGAGACTTTCCTCAGAAAGTCCAAATGGGCTGAACTAATGTTTAATAAGGAGGCTCTACATCCTCACAAAACATGAGCGATTGCCAACGTGGCTCATTGTTCTGCCTCCCCTTGGATGCAGGAAAGCACACAATCAAAGACGAGGCAACTCCCAAGTTGGAGGTGAAGAGACCTTCTTCCCCAGTAGCTAAACTGTTTCCAGAAGCCCTTCTTTGAAGAGTTCCAAGGCCCAAACAATCCCCCAGCCCCCTTTGCCAACACTGTCCAAGGTCACCATCTACCCCTGGATACAATAACTGAGCCAACCATCATCAGCCATGCAGGATGATGACAAACCATCGCCTGCCATGAAACCAATATGGCGCTAGGTGAGTCAGCAAGCTCTAAACCGCTTTGCACAAGTAAAATAGCAGGCCACATCCGCCCGGTCTGGATCAAAACGGACTCGCCAAGAATGTGCCTCTTAGGATGAGTCAAAACAAACGCCTTGATAACTTCCACCCTGACAGCAGCCCAGATGAGTGACTGGATGGGAGATCCCCCTCCTTGGAAGGAGGGCTTGAGCTTTCTGGCTGACTCTTAAAGCAACTGCCCCTAACAGAAGAAAACAGTTCATTGCAACCTCACCACTGGAGAAAATGAAAAACATTTATGATTTCAAGAGGGGCCTCTTTGATTTACCCGCCAAGCAACCAACAAGCACCTGTTAAGCTCCCGCTGTGCGGAAAATACAAATAGTGGGAAGACAATACAAAAGTGAGAAGGCCCAGCCCCCCTTACATCCTAATGAGGGAACACGACAGGCTCAGAAATAAGTAAATGTGGGGTATAGATGGAGAAACCTGCATTGATGAGTTATAAATGCTAGTCCACTGACTGGTACATACACAGACTTCAGTACCCATTGAAGTGGGGATGGGGATGAACTAACAAATGGGGAAATAGGGCACCAGAGAGAGACCCAGGAAGGAACGACGGATTCCAGGATCGGTCTGTGCCCCGAAGGAGCCTCTGTGCCCTTGGGAGAGAGAACATGTGCATATGGAGGGAAAAAGAAAACAAACACAGAAGAGACATATGGTCACCTTGGCTTGGGACCCGTCGGGGCCAGAGAAGAGAGGACGAAGGGAATATGTTTTTATTAAGTACCTACTAAGTGCTAGGTATGGTGTGATGTTCGTGTGTCTGTGCTGTCTCTCCCAGTGGAATGTGAGCTCCCAGAGGGAAGGGGATGCCTACCAGCGTCTTTATATGCCCTTAGCAGGATGGACAATTCAGACAGAGACCATGTTGGGCCAAAAGGGACAGGGGCTCCAAATGCCTTTGGGAAATTATTGCAAAGGGCCTGAAATGACGTCAAACTTCCCACAGAAACAAAGGCCCATCATCTGCAATCACTGGGTACCCGTCTCCACAGAGCTACAGGAGGGCCCCGTCCAGAGGGGCACCAGAGGCGTGGGCTGAGTGTGGGCGCAAGGACAGCAGGAAAGGATGCCATGAGGGAAGCATGGGTCAGGAGAGGTGGGAGCAGTGCCTCCAGCCCACTGGGTGCCGTGACAAACACATCAGAGCCCATGGACACAGCGCGTCCCAGAGGACGGGCTGAGACCTTCATCAGGGAAGGGACCCCAGCCCCAGGGGTACCCGAGAACCAACAGGGCCCAGTTCTGGCTACATGAATGGCTGCCTCAGTGACACACTCTGAATTCACTTACATTCATTTAGCCAGATGTCCTTTTGCCCCTTAGAACCTGGAGTCTCAAGGCTTCCCCGGGGCCTCCCTTTGCTTCCCCAACCCGGCTCCTTGCAGTCCTATGTATGGCATGGTCCATGGAGGGAATGCCATCATTTTAAATTAAATGTCTCCCAGAGGGCAGCAGACCAACGTTACCTTTAAACGCACTTTTGCCATGCTGGATATATTGACAGCAAAAGAATCACCATTCCTTTCCTACGCTCAGCTTCTTGGGGGTGGGGGCCAGGGCTCCTCTGCCCATCCAGCCTTATGAAATGGAGTTCACTCCAGACCAGAGATGGAAGCAGCTTTATCAGTTCTCCCCTTCTAATACTTATTGATCTTTCCAGATTTATGTCAGCAATAACGCCCAACAACCTGCCTGAAAACAAAGCCGGGGTATAAATTTAAACCCTTCCAGGATAAAACACGGGTCTTCCCTTATGATAGCAACCTAGAAGCAGTGGTAGATGTGAACATGGGGGTACAAGGGGGTGTTCTTCCTCTGCTGTTCCTCTCCTTTGGGGAGCTCTTCCCCTCTCTCCAATGCCAGCCTCAGAGGCCACTGGATGCCCCCTCAGCAGATGCCAGGAGAAGGCCAGACATCCGCAGGGCAGACCTGGGCTGTTCAGCCATTGACCATCTGCACATTGTGGATATAACCATTTAATGGCCTGCCCAAGGAGGAGGACCAGAGTTCCCTGCCACACTTAAGGCCTTCTGACCACAACCTCTGAGCGCTGGCAGAAAGGGGTCTCTGAAGCTTTCAGAAGAAACCTGGCTGAGAAAAATGGGAAAGGCTCAGGACACCTGGGGCAGCAGGTGTCTAGATAAGTGCTGCTAATGCTTGTTCCTTCAGAAAGGGACTGGAATCAATATTTTAGGACTAAAAGAGTCAGCACCGAGGCAGAAATTAAGCTCCCTGAGGGCAAGGACTGCCTCCTTTGTTTTCAATGCGTGTTGATTGACTAACTGATCCAGTCCAACTTGCTTCCATTTTAAGGATGACAAGTGGGGCCCAAAGAGGACAAGATCTTGCCCCAAGGACGCAGAGCTAATCAGAGACACCCAAGGACTGGGAGGCAGGTTTCCCAAATCCCAGGTCGGCATTCTCTCTGCCACATCTTACTGCTTCCCTTCTTGGAATCCACACTGATCTGATGCTCGGGATGCAATCTGAGGGCACAGTGACCCTTGGCCCATTTCACACATCATCTCCAGAGCTTCTTCTTAGAGAAAAGTAGCTGCTTTAATGCCTAAATAATGCAGACAATAGAAACTTCTCTCCTTATACTCTTCTTCTAAACAAACAGTAACAACTCTGGCAAAATCTGTTCCTGTTAGCCGCTGAAATAGCCACTGGCCAGGTCAAAGGCCAAGCGATAAGAATGTTACAAATAAACCAACCGCTGATCTGTACCCACACAGAGAATCCCCAGGCCGGGTCCAGAACACAAACACAAACATCAGCCCAGCACAGTCTGTGCCAGATAGAGACTGGGCACCAATCACCACCTCAGACCAAGTACCTTCCCCCTGAACATAGGCAGCCCAATGGGACGAACAGAACGTGCAGAAGAAATGAAGGTGATTGCCAGCTATAAGAAAAGCTGCCCCCGAGAACTAAAGGCGAGAACGCTCCTGAGTCTCCAGCTCCCAGTCTGCCACTGGAAATCAGGTGGTATGGTTGTGGGAAGGTAGTGCTCTAATAGTTTGGGGGGGCGGAGCCCTGAATGGGTCCTGCCCCTCCAGAAAACCACTTGTAATTATTTGAGAAAAGTCATTAACCTGCCTGTTGGCTTTGGCCAGCCATCCCCCACCAGGCACTCGCTCCAGCCATCCCCCGACAGGCATGCACCCGAATACAGTCAAAAACAGAAACAACACGCTCTCATACACCCAAATATTACCAGAGCAGTATTTTTCGTAGTACAAAAGAACTGGCTACAAAGTGGGTCCCCATCTGTTGGGGAACAACTGAACAAACTATGGCATTAATGTAACGGAATATTATCGTACCAAAAGAAACAATGACTATAAGAAATTCAGAGACCAGCCAGCCAAGAAAACAGAACCAAGAGAACAATTTGCACAAAGACTATGATAATGTAAAAGAAAACAGCTGAACTCAGCCTAATTGCAATGAAAAATCTTGGTTCCAGGGAACAGATGATGAAACTCCTCCCACCCACCCCCCATTACTGAGCGGGTGCCTGCGGGTGCCTACGGGTGCAGAATGCTGCATATGCTAGTAGCTGTCGTTCCTTTATCAGACAGCATTGCTGACCAGTTCTTCTTTGCCACAGAAGGAAGAGAGAAGGGATTGAGATTTTTAAAAAGAAAGAAAAAGCAAAAAGAATTCCATCACCCAAGGCCATGCCCAAGCAGACGGCTGCAGAGCGAACAGAGCAGGAGTCACGAAGGAAGAAGAAAGGCACTGTTACAGCTGACAATTACTGGGGGCTGTTTATCCATCTGCTGGCTTTTTCATATCTGCGGATTCATGATTACATCGGATCACCCTCCACAGAACGATCTTGGCCTGGTTACAAAACCACACCATGGAATGGCTTGCACCTGATAAGATAAAAAATGGAGCAGGGATTGTTTGTTATCGTAACCCAAGTTCTTGTCCACAGGGGGACAGATTCTACTTAATGGGCTAATCACAGGAGCCTCAGCCAAGTACCAAAGTCAACAGGCCCAGAAGGAGCCAAGAGTTTACAGAGCAATCAATGCAGGTAGCCTGAAAAGTGGCATCTTTTCAGAAACGTTCCCAATCAGGAAGGCAGCAGCTTTGGAAGAATAAGCACAAGCGCATCCTCTTCCTAAGGTGGCTTTATCCGAAAACAATCTGAATCCACTCCCATCAGGGCACAGGGCAGTTACTTCGGTGGTAAATTCCCAGACCCACCCACCGGCTGCCATCACTGCTTGATTCATTCACTCAGGATGCTTCCTGACACATTGCAGGAAGCAGGGTGTATGGTACAGGGGGAGGCTCCTGGACCTGGAGTCTGAGGACAGGGGTTCAAAACTCAGCTCTGCCACTGGTCATTTGTGTGACTGTAGGCAAGTCGCTTCCCCAGCCTGGGACTGACTTTCCCCACCAGTAAAATAAGGGTGCTCTGGTCGCACCATCCAATCAGCAAGTGACAAAGCAATTGTTGGGAGGAGCCAGGCACGGCAGGCATTGTTGGTGGTGCTGGGAACTCTCTGATGAGCAATCTGAAATGTCCCAAGAGTTAGGAGGAAAAGGACCCATAGGGACAAAAGGCATCTTAAAGAAAGAAGCTCTTCCTGAAGTAGTAAAAATCTGGAAGCAAAGAAGGCGCCCACCATCTGGGCAACGGCTGTGGTGCCCAGCACTCAAGAATGCATAACAACTGGCTGACTGACCATCTAGTCTATCTCAAAAGAATCCTCAATGTATCATACCTGACAGGTGGCTTCCTAGTGGCAGGGCAGGCGTGAACCTACATTGGTAGAGGGAGTTTCTCAAGAGAAAGTGATGAAAGCACAAGAAGGGAGAGGAAGAAGAGGAGAAGGCAGAGGAGACAATGATGATAAGGACAAGAAGGAGAAAGAGGAAGAAGGAAGGAGAAAAAGAAGAGAAAGAAAAAGAGGAAGAGGAGGAGGAAGAGGAAGGAGAGAAAGAGGAAGAAGAGGAGGAATGACACATCCAAAGAAACCTGGGAAGGCTTCTAGAAAATGGCACAGAAGGAAGGGAGCTCAAGACCACAATAATACAAAAGAAAGCCCCTTTCAAAGACTCTAGAGGGCTGACCAATCAGCACCTGAGAAGTCTGATGCCAATGCTGGCGATGCTGACCCTTCCGAGCTCTTGGTGGAGCAGGGCTAGAAGGAGGCTTCCACGTTCAGGGAGGGCCCATGGGCCACCTTGTCTTACGTGACTCTAATTATCCGTGACAAGGGAGGACAAGGGGAAGGAGGGAGTTAGTGGGCAAGGAAAGGGATGCCCAAAAAGAGCATCAATGAAACATCACAAAAATCCACTGGGCTGACTCAAGTTAAGAGGCCTTTTCCAAAGAGGACAACTTTGGTACGCCATGGTGACCTCTCTGAAGGTCACACATGTAACCTTGGTCCGAAGAGATGACGAGAAAAGGTTTCTGGGGGCAAGCAGGCAGATGCCATGGGGCAAAGGTGCCCACCGTTCTGGAGCCGTACCAAGCTTTTTGTGCCAACAAGCATTTTTCAAGTGAACAAGCACTTATGAAGCATGCACTATGTGCCACGCACTGTGCTGCTAAGCCCTGGAGATATGAAGAGAGGTAAAGAGTGGTCCGTTCTCAAGGAGCTCCCAGTCTTTGGGGCTACCAGCGGAGCAGTTGCCTTGACAGGAACAGGGACACACACATACACACACACACACACACACACACACACACACACAAGAGTTTAGGGACAACATACCTGAAAAGAAAGAACCTAGAAGCTGCTCGTCGATCTGCTTGCTTCCAGAAAAGTCACAAGTTATTCACAAAATTTTTGCAACTTGGTGGACAATAGATCCTGCCACCGTGTCCTGATTCTTTCAAGATGCTGGTCAAGTCTAAGAACCAGCTCCTCTGTGGGAAAAAACAAATCTCTTTCAATCGGCCCCATGGAGAGTTTTGGGGAGACGTAAAGGAAGAGCCTATCCAAGGAAGGAATGGGCATGACCCACTCTGAAGCATCCAAAGTCGAAGAGGCTTTAATGCCATCCTGCCCTCCAGGAAACACGCTACAGGACCCAGAGACCTTCACTCTGCACAGTCCGAGACCTGGCTTACGAAGAGCTGTCCACAATCTGAGAAAGTGTGGTACCACAGAAACAGAACTGGGGGCGGACAGACAACTTTAAAAGCCTAAAGAACTTGGATCCACACAACCACCAATGGGAATCACAGTGAAACAGGCCAACTGCTTAAATGACCAAGAGGCCAGGGGTCAGGAGTACGAGTGAGCCATGACCTTTTGATGAGTATGGCCAATGGAGGCCTGTTTTATGTGAGTACATGTTTGTTTGAAGAGTTTTGGTTCTCTTTCTTTTTTCAGTAGGGGTGAGGAGGGAAGGAAGGAAGATTTTCATTAACTGAAAAAAGGAAGGAAAGAAGGAGGGAAGAGAGGGGAGGGAGGGAGGGGGAAAGGAAAAGAGGGAGGAGGTAAAAGTGAAAGATTATCTCTGCAGTCAGAGAACCAAGGTTCAAATCCACCACCACCCTTACTCCCTGTGTGACTCCACCCATCTGGACCTCAGTTTCTTCTTTGGGCTTAGATGGCCTGGGAGATCCCTTCAGGCACCAACATTCCATGATCCTAAGACATGAAATGATACAGGAAGCAACATGGTACAAGCCTGTACCCATCTGTCTTTCTGGCCTTACTTCTTCACATGACTCCCCTTCATACACTCAGCATCCCAGCAGAACTGACTAATCCAGTCTCCACACACCATCTCCCTGCTCCAAGCACTGCAGAGGCCAAACCCCATAACTGGAATCCCCTTTTTCAAAATTCTTTTCTCTGGAAGACTCAGCCCAAAGATCCCCTCTTCTAAGAAGCTGCCCCAATCCCAGGAGCCCAAAAGTTGACCATCTCTCTCCTCTTTGGATGATATGTATCTATGTAGACGCTAGATTCTTCCCCCTATAAAGGAACCTAAGTACCTGGCAGTGCCCTGGACACAATAGGGATTAATAACTGCCCAAGGCAGCCAGGGCTGGTCAGCACAACAGCCAGGAAGAGCAGCTAGACGAGACTTCAAGGTGGTCAAATCTGGGTTCCAATCCCATCTCCCCCACGAATATGAATCACTGAACCGGACACCATTCTAAGCCTCAATCTCCTACTCTATAAAATGAGGTTAATAACACCCAAAGTGTTGCCATCACAGGCTTGTGGTCAGGATCGAATGAGATGAACTATGACACATCTGGAAACCTCAAAGCATTAGAGAAAAATGACCTGTTATTATCAATGAGGTAGCCTAGGGGCGGATGGAAGTGATAACGAGTGTTTGCATCTGTGAACACGGGCATGTGTGTGTGCAGCACATGTGCATATGTCTATGTGTAAAATGTCTCACTGGATTAAAAGTAAAGCAGTTCTTCAAAAGACCTTTGGGATAGCTGTGTGACCCTAGGCAAGTCATTGAACCCCAAGTGCCTCACCAAAAAAACAAAAAGACCTTTGGGGGTTTTTTAACCATGTTATTTAGGATAAAAATCAATAATCATTTTTAATAGCACATAGAGAGGAAGCCATGCGGCACCACAGTACACAGAGCACTGGGCTTGGCATCAGGGAAGACCTGAGCTCAAATACGACATCAGACATTTATTAGCTATGTGACCCTGGGCAAGTCACTTAACCATTGTTGGCCTCAGTTTCCCTGTCTGTAAAAGCACCCAGATACCATAAGCAAACTAGGAGAGCAAGGAATAGTTTACCTGTCAGATTTAGGGAAGAATTTAGGATCAAACAAGAGAGAGAGAACAATATAAAATGCAAAATGGATCATTTTAATGACATTAAATTAAAAAGTTTCTGCACCAACAAAACCAGTGCAACCAAGAGTAGAAGGAAAGCAGAGGGGCAGCTAGGTGGCGCAGTGGATAAAACACCGGTCCTGGATTCAGGAGGACCTGAGTTCAAATCTGACCTCAGACACACTTACTAGCTGTGTGACCCTGGGCAAGTCACTTAACCCTCATTGCCCCACAAAAAGCAAAACAAAACAAAACAAAAAAAGAAGGAAATCAGAAAGCTAGGAAACACTTTTTATGGCCAGTGTTTCTAATAAAGGCCTCGTTTCTCAAATATCTAGAGAACTGAGTCAAATTTATAAGACTACACAAGCCATTCCCAAAATTTACAAATAGTCAAAGGATATGAACAGGCAATTTTCAGATGAAATTAGAGCTATTTACTGCCATATGAAAAAAAATGCTATGAATCATTATTGATTAGAGAAATGCAAATTCAAACAATTCTGAGGTACTGCCTCACATCTATCAAATTGGCTAATAGGACAGGAAAGAAAAATGATAAATGTCAGAGGTGTGGGGAAAACTGCATTGTTGGTGGAGTTGTGAACTAATCCAACCATTCTGGAGAACAATTTGGAATTATGCTCAAGGGCTATAAAACTATGCATACCCTTTGATCCAGCAATACCACTGAGTGGGATATAGTGGACTTGAGTCAGTTCAGACTCTGAGGCTGGGGTCTGGAAAGTCCCCAGCCCACAGTCCCTGTAATTGCTAGACTATTCTGTCCATATTCCATCCTGCTGCTAAAACATACCTCTCCCCCCTCCCCCAAGTTCTTTGGCCAAACAAGGTGTTGTCCTGAGAAACACGTATTTTGCTTTTACTAGTGCAACCCCACACTGGTACCACCCCTCCCTTCTTGCATTCCAAAGCCCCTAGCTCCTAGTACTGCCCCTCCCCTCACAGGGGTGGAGTGGTTTCATAACTACCTGCCCTTTCCCCTCCCCTTCCCCCAGCTCTCAGATCCAGCTGAGCATGCCTCCATACCCTGATCAAGCTCAATAGGAGAACAGGGTGGATTGGATGTTAGATTGTGAACCCACCTAGTGCACCGGGGACTGCCCCCTCAAACTTCTATAAAAACCCAACTCCTGAGCTCATTCGGGCACGCTCCTCATTCCTTACATAGGGTCATTCCTTACATAGGGTTTCATGAGAATGAAATAAATCTCTCTGCTTGACTTGGTGGTCTCCTCAAATTATTTGGGTAAACTGAGGCAATTGTCCTCTACACCACTACTATGACTATATCCAAAAAAGATCATAAAAAGGGAAAATGACCCACATGTACAAAAATATTTATAGTAGCTCTTTTGTGGTGGCAAAGCATTGGAAATTGAGGAAATGCCCATCAGTTTGGGAATGGCTGAACAAGTTGTGGTATAGGAATGTAATGAAATATTATTGTACTATAAGACATGATAAGCAGGCAGATTTCAGAAAAAACCTGGAAAGACTTAAATGAACTGATGCTGAGTGCAGTGAGCAGGACCAGGAGAACACTGTACACAGTAACAGCAACATTGTGTGATGATCTAGTACCACCAACTTAGCTCTTCTCAGCAATACAATGATCCAAGAAAATTCCAAAAGACTCATGGTAGAAAATGCTCTCCACCTCCAGACAAAGAACTATGAAGTCTGAGTGCAGATCAAAGCAGATGATTTTCACTTTTTTTGTGTGTGTGGTTTTTCCCTTTTGTTCTGATTCTTCTTTCACAACATGGAAATATGTTTAGCATGATTACGAATGTATAACCTATATTCAGATTGCTTGCTGACTTGGGGAGGGGGAAGGGAAGGAAGGGAGGGAGGAAAGAAGAAAAATGTGGAATTCAAAACCTCATAAAAATGAATGTTGGAATCTATCTTTCTATGTAATTGGACCAAAACCAAAAAAAGTTAGCAGCACCCAACTTTCATTATATGTTAATAATATTATTATAGGGGCAGCTAGGTGGTGCAGTGGATAGAGCACCGGCCCTGGATTCAGGAGGATCTGAGTTCAAATGAGACCTCAGACACTTGACACTAGCTGTGTGACCCTGGACAAATCACTTAACCCTCATTGCCCCACCAAAACAAAATAAAATAAAAACTAAAATAATTATTACCTCATTTGAGCCTCACAACAACCTTGGGAGCTATAATAATAATATTATTATTATTGCAAGTGCCTGGAACAGAGTAGGCACGATAGAGATGCTCATATCTTATTATTACTATTATCAAAACATCCAAAGGGTGTTTTTTAGATGCTGTGATTGGTATTCCGCCAGGAAAGCTCAAAGGAACTGTTTGTGATTCTGAATAATTCTGGACATCACATTCTAGCCATAAATGCTGTCAGGTAGACAAGGTAAAAATAAAAAATATGAGGCCGTCGATTCTGAACACGCTTTGACGAGCGGAATATCGAGCCAGGTACAAAGAGTTAGCTTTACAGCAGGTGGAGGAAGAGATAAAGTCGACACCCATCTTTCAGGAGGAAAAAAAATCCATTCGATGCCGATTTAAACTCGCTGCTCATTCTCTCTCCAATTTATTGCTCAGGTCAGGTATCAGTGATTTTTTTAGATAAAGCCAAAAACTCATCTTCAGGTATTTGCAGAATTTATTAGGCCTGGCTCCTGAAAGAGCGAGCAGCGTGATTGGGAGAAGCACCAAACGGTCCTTGGCTTCCACTGGAAGATAGGAAGCTGAAATACAGCCACTTTAGCAGGACAGGAGTAAACCTCCCAGCATCTCAGTGTCACAGTCCAGGATGCCTACTCTGAATACAAAGAGGGATCATCCCTCTGACTCCAAAGAAACATTCCCTGCCCTCCCCCCACCTCCCTTCCTCAAGCAGCCTTGCCCATCTACAAGACAAATACCAGGCTGGTTTTCACTGATGCAAACACCCTCCCCCCGCCCCCATTCCTGGGCGGCACCTGATTGGAGCCTATTTTTGTAAATTATAAAAAGATCAATTATACACCCTCAGTACCTGTATGGACAATTATAAGATTCTCTTTAAAGATGTAAGGAACAAGTTAACAAATGGAGTAATAGCATTCAGACAGAGCTCGCTTGCAGCCAGGCTGAGCCAATGTAAGAAAATGACAACACTCCCGAAATCAATTTACAGATGAAGTGTTCTACTAATCAGACCATCACAGGGATGCTAAGCAGAGCTCAACAGGAAAAAAACAAGATGCATTTGGATAAACAAAAGATCTAGAAAAATCTAAAAAGAAAAGAGCCCCCCAACAATATTAAAAAGACACAATCTAGATTTTTAAAACAACAACAAATCTACTGTGATGGACTAGATTCTTCTCACCAATGCAATGGTACAGAAGAGTTCCAAGGAACTCATGATAGAAGAGAATCTCCAAATCCAGGAAAAAAAACCCAACAACTGCGGAGTACAGATGCTGAATGAACCATACTATTTCTTTTGTTTTTGGTGCTGATGTTTTTCTATTTTGAGGTTTTTCGTCATTGCACTGATTTTTCTCTTATAACATAACTAATGCAGAAATATGTTTAATGTTATTATGTGTATATATATATATATATATATATATATATATATATATATATATATATATAAAATCTATATCAGATTACCTGCTGTCTAGGGGAGGGGGGAGGGAGGGAAGGGAGGGAGAAAAATCTGAAATTGGAAAGCTTGTATAAACAAAAGTTGAGAGCTATCTTTACATGTAACGGGAAAAAAAATAAAATACTTTATTAATTAAAAAAAAAAATGACAAAACCGAAAGTGGAATGTTAAACGATGGAGCAGGCAAGCCAAGAAGGAATGAGAAAAGACTGAACTCAATAACTCAGTGTTCAATAAACCTGAAATGAGAGTTCCCCAATCTAGCTCCAACCTGGAGCCACCAAGCCAGTCCCCAACCATCTTTACTAGCCTCCACCCCTCACTGGGCACGCCAGCCTTGTCGATGGTGAGAATTCTCCAGACCTCACCCAAGCCAGCCTCAGCACACTGTCCTCTGGCCATCTTCATCCCATGCCCCATAGGGATGCCCCTTCCACTCTCTTCCACCAACACCCACATCTAGCTCTGGAAACAGTGATCACATGAACGATACAATGATTCCTAGAATTGTGATCAATTGCCCTGTGACTCCATTCACCGCCCCATGATTTATTTCCCTGACAAACCCCACCACCACCCGGGCCAGCAGACCCACATGGACATTATCTTCCTCTAGAAGAAGCCAAGTCCATGAGGAATTTCTATATGACTCAGTGCCTGGAGCATCATAATGTGGCTCAGAAATTATTGTTCATTGATTCACTCACTTTACTCATCCCTAGAAAAGAACTTTCTATTTGATCAGAATTGCTGGGGAAACTGCAACACAATCTGGCAGAAATGAGTGTGGAACCAACATTTTATACCGTATGCCTGAATAAGCCCAAAGTAGACATGGAACCTGAATACAAAAGGTCACACTATTTGTAAACGACATGAAAAGAGGTCAGAACTATGACTGGGGGAGAATCCTTCATCTGCAAGGGATGGCTGCAAAAGATGTAAAAAAATAAATATTTCAGTGGCATGGAAGCAAAAGACAATAAATAAAACTATGAATAAAATGATGCAACTAAGAAAGAGCATTTGTCAAGTTTTAAAAGATGGTATCGAGCATCTCTGATAAGGATATGATCTACAAGATCTGTAAGCAACTGACAGTAATGTATAGGACCAGTGTTACTGTGTTCAGGGACAACGGGCTCCCTGTTGCTCCTCACACAAGACATTCCATCTCTGGACTCTGAGCACCTTTGCTGGCTATCCCCTTCCTCCTCATCTCCACCTCATGGCTCCCCTGGCTTCCTATGAGTCCCAGCTAGCATCCAACTTTCTGTAAGAAATCTACTATGTGCCTGGCACATAGCAAGCGCTTAATAAATGCTTACTGACAGACTGACTGAAGAAAGGCATTCCCCAAGAATGAGTAGTCAATGGACATAAAGAAAGGGTCCTCAAAAGGGTGGAAAACTATTAACAGCCATGAGGAGGGTGCCTCCACAATACAAGAATAAGAGAACAGCAAACCAAAACATTTCTGAGAGTCTACCTCTCACCCGGGAGAACTGGCCAAGATGGCAAAAGATGGGAATAACCAAGGTTGCTGCGATTGTGGAGAGACAGGGACACGGAAGCATTGTTGGTGTGATGGTGAACAGACCCGACTACATTGGAAAATACTTTGGAATTACATAAAAAGTGACCAGAACGTTGATCATCTTTGACCCAAAAATGCCATTGCTAAGATAACCCTCAAAGAGGTCTCAACTACTCGAATATTTATAGCAGTACTTTGCACAGTAGCAAGAACTGGAAACAAAGCAGATGCCCAGTCAATGAGGCAGGACTCAACCAGTCAGAGCCCAGGCATGGAAGAGAATCTCACTGCTCTCTAGGAGAGGATTAAGGTGATGAATTCATAGGGGCAGCACGTGAACGGATGCAGAGTAAGGAGAGAAAAGCCAGGAAAAGGCTATCAGCAGCGACTCCAAGGATGACGTGGAGGGAGAGAACCATCCCAAAACAAACACTGAATTGTAAGGGACAAGCTTGGCCCCAGTACAGACGGCGGAGAAGTCGACCTGCCCCAGCTCTGCATGCGGACCAGGATGCTACACAGAGCCTCACGCTTTGGGGCATCGGGTTTGTTGAACTGGCTCCTTTTTTCTTCCATTTAATTCTGTTATAAGGGAGAGAAAACAGGAGGTGATGGAAAAATTAAAAGGATGGCAATAAAAAGTGTCCTTTTTTAAAGGATAAGTTCTAAAGGCATGGCCGCTGCTTTGTGGACGGGTGGCTTTAAAAGGAATAGTTTCACCCAAGAGGTGAGGTATTCACCTAGAAAATGCCTTTAGGGACTAGCATACACTAGAGAGCCTTGGGACAAAGTGGTGGGCAGATGACTCTGCTCCAAGAGCCCAGCCTGGCACAGAATCGGTCCATGGAGTTCAATGTTGTAACTGAATAAAACTAACAACCCGGCTACCCTGACACACAGCACTGCTGGGCTGCCTGCAGAGCTTGCTTTTTTTTTTTTGCAAACCTGTCTACAAAGTACTTCACAAACATGATCTTATTTTTTCTCCACAACATCCCTGGGAGGTAGGTGCCACTGTTATCCCCATTTAGTAGAAGAGGAAACAGAATCCGAGCTAGGTTAAGTGACTTTGTCACACAGCTAAGTGTCTGAGACAGGATTCGAATTCAGATTTTCCTGACTCTATCCACTGTGCCATCTAGCTGCCACAATTCTCTCTTCTCCACACTGCAAGGCCATGTAGAATAGGGAATGGTGTGTCAGACTGAGTGTCTAGAAAACCTGCATTCAAGCTCATGTCTGACATTTTCTAGCTGGGTGACCCTGGACAAGTCACTTCTGAGCCTCAGTATCCTTGGGGAAATCATATCTGAAGTTCCGACCTTCTAGGGCTGTTTGGAGACAAATCGGATGATATGAGTTAAGGACAAATGCTCTGTCTCCATGGCACCAGCTGAGTCCCAAGGGAGAGGCCAGTCTGCAAGACATGGAACTTGTGTCCACTTACCACGCTGGGTCACTACAATGGGATCCTGTTGTGCGCTCAATTCTACAATCATTTATTAACCACCTACTGTGTGCAGCTTCTGAGAATACAGAGACAAAAGGGAGGCAAATCCCTCATGGAGCTGATAGTCCACTAGGGGAATTGCGGTGGGGGTTGGGGGGGGGGAAGAAGCACATATTTTGTACCCCAAAAAATACAGAGTAATTGTGGGTGGATAATTCAAAATAACCTGTGGAGGAAGAGATCACCAGTGACAGTCAAGAAGAAAGCCACCAGTGTAGAAGATGCCATGTGAGCTGTGTCTATGAGCTATGAGGTCTACGTGAGATATGAGACCGTGGCAGACTTGGGGAGGGGGGTGGGGGAATTCTAGGCAAAGGTCTGGTGGCAGGAAATGGGATGCCTGGGTCTTTGCAGACAATGGGGCTTTAAGAACCCCCAAACAGACCCTCAGTTTCAGAGTGGCTTCTTCTTACTTCCTACCCTTCTGGATCTCCTCAGGCCAAGCTCGGCATAGGAAAAATACCCAGAGTGTGAACAGCCGGAGCAGAGCATAGGAATGAGAAGTGATGGAAGATTTCACTATCCTCCCTGTCTAGACTCAATCCATCAAGGCCTTCCGGCTCAAGGCTAGGCCGGCAGCACAGCAACTGTGCAAACCAAGGCTAATAAATGACTGAGCACAAAGTCACTGCGCCTGCTAAGCTAAGGGGTAGGGTGAGAGCCAAGGTTCTAGGGAAGGGCGTGTGCCACCCCTGCCTGGGGAGTGAGAGACATCCCCAGGGCTGCAGAGGCAGGCCAAGCCAGGGTCACTCCAGGCCCTTTCTGACACACCCAGGGCCCAGCCCCTTTAATGGGTGTGTGGAGTGACCACCTCACCCCAAAATGATTCAGCAGCCCTGGAGGGAAACCTCGCCACTCTTTGCAGGAAGACTATAGCTGAGAGCTTTGCTCCTCCCATAACCACAAGGGCATCTTCGGGCCAGTATCGTGAGCGTGGCTTAGGAGCCCAACCGGGGCAGATGCTGTACTGGCAAGATAGATAGGTGGAGCAGTGAATGGAGCCCTGAGTCTGGAGACCTGAGACCTGAGTTCAAATCCAGCCTCAGACACTTACTAGCTGTGTGGTCCTGGACAAGTCACTCAGCCCCTAATAGCCAGGGCTGTGGTGAGGATCAAATGAGATAATAATTGTAAAGTGTTTGGTACATGGTAGGCACTATCGAAATGTTTATTGTTATTGCTGCTATCCTCACCACCACCACCATCATCCTCATTCCTGGGAGTCAGAAATCCGAAGCCAAGGCCAGGCCCTGCTCCTTATCATTCGCAGAGCTATAGGATCACAGTGGGTGTGGGAGAGGGGGGAGGGAAGGTGTTGGATCCAACATCTCCATCTGAAAAGGACCTCAGAAGACATCTAATCCAAACTCCTCATTTTACACATGAGGAAACTGAGGACTTGTCCAGCATATTACTCGCAACCATCAATGGCAAAATTTGAACTCAGTTCCTCTGATTCCAGGCCCAGTGCTGCTATGGAGCAAGTCAATCACCCCCCGGGCCATGTGCCTTAGGCAATCTCTGGGGTCTCTTCCATCAGTAACTGCTGTTCAGACATTAGGACACACCCCAGCTCTGCCTCTGGCTTCCTGTGTGATCTCAAACAAGTTCCTTCTCCTCTCTCGGCCTCAGTTTCTCCATGTGTTAAAGGAAAGGGCTAACCTCCAGGGGACCTCTAGAGTCCCTTCCAATTCTAACGTTCCACAGTTCTCTTTTCCAGTCCCCAATCTTAATCACAGCTTCCAACAACCCTACCATCCATGATCAAAATCGTCTTTCCTGACTAATCCTTCAGGCTATCTCACAAGACACTGCAAGAAATGAGGGAAGGAATCCCAAGAATAAGGAGCTCTGTTTTCAGTTAAGTTTTCTGTCAAATATGTAAAGGCCCAGAAATACCAAGAGGAGAATGTGTGTGCCCTGAGGAAGATTTGCCTTAAAGTGATTTACGACTTCACCAGAATGTCTTGGACTCAGATTAGCGTTTCTGAAATAGTCTGAACCAAGAGAGAGAAAAGTCAACGACACTAAAATCCTATAATTCTGACAGTAAATATCTCTGTGGATGATCTCTGAACAGACCCCCAAGGCATGTCACTTTGAAGAAATGCTTGGATTCAAATAGCTGAGACTCCAATAAGCCGGTGTCTCCTGCTTGGAAACTGGCCAGCCCTGTATCAGCTGCTACTAATGAGGAAGTGCCTTTGATTAGGAAATCATAGACCGGTGAAGCTGAGACTAGATCAGAGAAAGGTCTGCCCTGGGAGGGCCTTGGAGGCCACCTGGTCCAACCCGCCTCATTCCAGTGAGGGGGAAACAAGAGGGGAGACCCCTTGGCCAGCATCACGCAGTTATCCCAAGCAGAGCAGCAAACAGAACCCAAGTGTCCCTAGTCAAAGAGCATGAACAGACGATTCCAGAAAAGCTGCAGGCTTCTAGTAACCATGAGAAAGATTACCTCGAACCACCCAAAAGAAGAGAAACGGAACTCAAAACAACGCTGGGTCGCACCTCCCACCCAAAACACATACAGCAACATTCAATGCTGGCGGGGCTGTGGAAAAGCAGGCTCATTCATACACTGTGGGTGGACCGGAGTCTGTCCAGCCCTCTGGCATGAGGTTAAGAGAGTGACTCAGTACACATGCCCCAAAGATCCCACGGTGAGGGATATAACCAGCAGAGGACCGGGACAAAAGAAAGACCCAACAGACATACGGCAACACTTTCACAGGAGCTAAGAAGTAGAACCAGGGATAGAGGCAGCTAGAGGTACCAATGCTGAACTTGGAGTCAGGAAGACCTGTGTTCAAGTGCAGCCTCAAGAGGTTACTAGCCATGGGCAAATCACTTCGTCTCTGTCTGCCTCAGTTTCTCCTTCTGTAAAATGAAGAGACTAACTGCACCTGCCTCCCAGGGTTGTTATGAGGATAAAATGAGATACTGTTTGCGCAGTGCTTTGCAAACCTTAAGGCCCCACATAAATGCTAGTTATTATAACTTATTTTTATCATCATTATTAACAGAAGCAGATTCCCATCCACTGGGAACTGATTAAACAAGCTGAGGGATATGCATGTGATGGGACATTCTAAGAAATGATGAATAGGATCGATGCCAAGAAGCATGGGAGAGACTCACACTAGAGTCCCAAGCAGCAGCCAGGTAAAAGCCATGGACAGCAGGGCCACAACAAGGTGAGTGGGAAGAGTAGAAGGGGTGTGGCATCATTAGGACAGCCTGGCCCAGGCTCAAAGATGAGACCAGAGGAGATGGGCTAATGGCCTGCTGCCCTTCCTTGACCTTGGGGGGTGGGGAGGTGGGGAGGCTGGATGGATGTGTGGGCCTTCTTTCCCCTCTGTTTCTTATTCCCCATTCTGAAGGGTGGCTCTCTGTGTGGTGGCATGGGTAGGATATATCAGGAAATGACTATTTCTTAATTTGCTTTTAGAAGCCTCGTCAAATGAAAGGACCCATTCGATCCATTTCCTAAGCATCTTCCATTACATGCGCCAGCCTTGGGAAAGGAGAGGCTGAATAAGATCCTTCCCCTACCAAGAGGGGTGGGATCTATTCCCAGATAAGAAGAGAGCAATAAAACAATCCCCATTTAATAGGCTAACTGCCAGAGGAATGGGACAAAGTGCAGGAGACTGGGGAGGAGGGAGGGAGGGGCGCTGCCCGCTGGAGCTGGGCATCCAGGGCTGAGGCTGCTCTCACCATCCTAACCTGGGCAAGACATCCCCCGCTCTAGGAGCCTCCAGCTGGCCTCGGGCACTGGGCAGTCCCAGGCAGTGAAGGTGGAGCTCTCGGCCTCAACATCCTTCGAGCCAGAGGGGGATTTCGGGGTCAACTGGTCCAATGCCCTTATTGTGAAGACACTGAGAGTTGAAGCAAGGTAGGTACCTGGGAAAGCAAGGATTTTCACCTGCTCTTCTGGCTGTCTCACTTTTGTATCTGGAGACCCCAGCCTCAAGCGCTGTGCCTAGGACACAGACAACTGCTTTAAGGCCACTCACTGATGTTAGCCACTGAAACACGGCCAAGAACCACGCAGCGTTAAGAATGTTACAAATAAACCAACTGCTGATCTGTACCCACACAGAGAATCCCCAGGCCGGGTCCAGATCATCCCCTCCAAAACACAAACACAAACATCAGCCCGGCACAGTCTGTGCCAGATAAAGACTGGGCACCAATCACCACCTCAGAACACAGGCAGCCCAATGGGACGAACAGAATGTGCAGAAGAAATGAAGGTGATTGCTAGCTATAAGAAAAGCTGCCCCCAAGAACTAAAGGTGAGAACACTCCAGAGTCTCCAGCTCCCACTCTGCCACTGAAAATCAGCTGGTGTGGTTGTGGGAAGGTGGCGATCTGTGGGCGAAACCCTGAAAGGGTCCAGCCCCTCCAGAAAACCAGCACATCCAGGTGCCCCCGATTGTTCAGGTGCCTCCAATTGATGGGAATCTGCTTTTGTTAATAACAATGAATACTACTGGGACAGAACGACTCAGGAACACAACAAACCCCAGGCTCCAGCCCGAAGAAGCCTTCCTCCAACTCCAGGCCGACAGCACAGAAGGAAATACAGCAGGAATGTAAAATAACACAAAGCAACTCTGAGAACTGGAGGACACGGACTGCTGGGAGAGGGAAGGGGATGGAGGAAGAGGCAGGCCCTGGGTGGTGATGCTCACAGGAGCTAAGAAGGGAAGGCATCCGAGGGTTCTGAGAGGCAACGGTGAGGAAGGAGGGCGCCGCAGGCCCTGCGGAGAGAGGCAGCCTGCACAAATGGGAGATGGAGAGTCCCAGGTCCCTGAGGGGAGTAACCGGGAAGGGATCCTGGTGGAGTGGGAGGCTGGTGGTGAGATCCTCCCAAAGGCCTCTGTGCGTTCAGTCGAGGTCATCCCCGGCTATCTAGTTACCCGAAGATTGAACACCCTCGCTATCCTTCATTACAGGTCATCATACATCTCACCTCTTTCTCCGATCTAATTTCCCTCGGCTGTAATCAGCTCCCGAGCAGGGCTCCATTTATTTGTCTGACGACCCGTCACTCCAATACTCGTTAGGTTCTTTCACCCCCTCCATGACAAGAGGATCTTCATTCTGCTCACATCCATTTTCCCTAAGGAGGCTCAGTCTCCATTATGAAGGCTCCCTGGGCACTGGCCCCTCCAGGACACTTCCTCACGTCAGGAGGCAATGGGGGCCAGTGGGGAGGATCTGGAGTCAGGTCCTGGCCCAGCTGCCATTGACACATGGCCTCGGCCAGTCCCCTTCTCCCCCTCGAGGGTCAGTTTCCTCATCCATAAAAGGATGGTTGGACTACAGGACTTCTGAGGCTCCTGCAGATATAAATCCATAAGCCAATGACAGGTACAGGTGCCCATGGAAGTCTTCTAGTGCTACCCCTTGACTGGATAAAGGAACTGAGCTGGACAGCCAAGAGTGGAGAGGACTCTGGGCCTCAGGAATCTCTGCCTCCAGAAGCTTTACCTGCTGTGGGCCAGGTGCTCTATGAGGGACCAGGGAAGGGACCAGAGGGACATCAGCCCCTGCTTTCCAAGAGCTCCCCCTCTAGCCAAAAGTCACGACCTCTTTAGACTCAGTTTCCCCATCTCTAAGACAAGGAATCTCCCTTCCAGCTCTGGGTCCATGACTCTCCGAGCCTGCTTTGGTGCCCACTGACCTCCCCCTACCCCTACCCTGCCTCCAGTGTGTGTTTGTGCATGCTCCCACGTGAGCATGACCCATGAAATTATTGTAGGGTCTGAACGAATGGCAGACTTCCTACAGGAAATCAGATGAGGAAACGGGACATTTTCATAGAAACTAAAAGCATGACTGAAGGCAGCAACGCTCCTCCGGCGAGGGCTAAGATCATCAGGCCAGGTGACAAATAGCGCTTGGAACCCTGATGGATGAGGCAAGGGCCGGGGGAAATTTTGCAAGTTCATAAAAAAAAAGAATAATTGGTCGGCTGATAGATACATTTTTAAAAGTCTGCAAGGCTGTTTGTTGCCTCTGGCTGCCGGTGGCAGGTAAATAAATATTGGTTTAAACCTAAAATTGGAAGCTCTAATACTGTAATGTTTATGCCAAGAGTGTTAAACATCTGTCTTGAAGACACCCTTTCACCCAAACCCTCATTTCCAGGGACTCAGATCCTTCACTGTGAAGGTTCATTCGCGGTTAATTCCCCTTCTAAGTGCTCCCCTGTAAATCATAAAGTCCAAGGAGGAAACTGCTCTGAAATATGCAGTGGGAGGGCAGAGGCAGCCTGTCTGCTGCTTCGGGCGCAGCTGGGGACAGATTTTAAACCTGGCATGCATACAGGCTGCCCGTTGTGGGCAAGCACCAGGAGGCTGGTCCACCTGCATTTTGTGTTTGTCTTCCTTTTCCTTTTGTGACAGCTCCAGCCCTACATCAGCCTCAGGACAGATATCCCCTGATTCCACATCTCTGTCCAATGTGACCTCACCCCAAGATGAATGTTGGGTACATCAGGGACGGCCTTTCCAAATGACACAATGGAGACAACAACAGAAAACCCACAGCACAGTAACCGTCCAGCTTGGCCACCAAAGAGGGGAGAATGTGCCTCCTGTCCTGCTTTGCTAAGGGGGGGACCTACGGGTGAGGAATGTAGAAAACACTATCACACTTGGTTGATGTGATAGTTTTTCTGACCTATTTTTTCTCTTTCTTTTTATTCTTTGTCATCAAATAAAAAAGGGGTGGCTCTCTGGATGTCTAGGCAGGATAGGACAGGACTGGACCCGAAGCTGACACACAAAAATGTTTTAAGAAAAGATAAAACTGTTAAAGGAAATTTACAACATCTCATATTTTTAGTTCACAATTCAATGCAATTCATTTCATTCAATTTAATTCATTTGAATTCATTTATTAAGTGCCTACCATATGCCAGATAAAAATATTCATTCATTTAAGTGCCTACTATATGCCAGATAAAAATATTCATTCATTTAAGTGCCTACTATATTCCAAATAAAATATTCATTCAAGTACCTACTATATGCCAGATAAAATATTCATTCATGTATTAAATCCCTACTATATACCAAATAAAATATTCATTTAAGTGCCTACTATATTCCAAATATTCATTCAAGTGCCTACTACAAGCCAGATAAAAATATTCATTCATTTATTAAGTGCCTAGTACAAGACAGATAAAAATATTTATTCATTTATTAAGTGCCTACTATGTGCCAGATAAAAATATTCATTCATTTAAGTGCCTACTATATGTCAAATAAAATATTCATTCAAGTGCCTACTATATGCCAGATAAAATATTCATTCATGTATTAAGTGCCTACCATATGCCAGATGAAATATTCATTTAAGTGCCTACTATATGTCAAATAAAATATTCATTCAAGTGCCTACTATATGCCAGATAAAATGTTCATTCATTTATTAAGTGCCTACAAGCCAGATAAAATATTCATTCATTTATTAAGTGCCTACCATAAGCCAGATAAAAATATTTATTCATTTATTAAGTACCTACTATATGCCAGATAAAAATTAAACCATCTCCGCCCTCAAGGAGCTCAAATGCGGGAACCCAGGAGTTTGGAAAAATATTCAATTAAGTAAATCTAAACATAGACACAAAATAATTGAGTGACTCAGGAAAAGCTGCTGGCCACAGCAAACAGGGACCTAGAGGCTCTGGGAGGCCGAAGTAAAGAGAGCAAGCAGTCTAGGCAGGGAGAACAACGTTCCATACCCCAAGCCCCCAAACCAGGCTCCTATTAAAACAGAACAGGACCACAAAATGTAAAGGCAGAGAGTGCCGATAATCACAGCTGGTTTTCAATCTATAATTAGACATCAGATGTCTATAAAGTCCTCCCCCTCCTTCACTTTGTGAATCCAACCCAACCTTCTAGCAAAACTCAAATGCTTCCTCCTCCAGGAAGCCCTTGCTTGATCTCCCAGCCCACAGCTGGTTATAATCTTCCCTCCAACCCTCCCACAGTACTTTACTTTGTATTAAGACACAAACTATCTAACGACTATGAGCCCTAGCTCCCTGCTAGACTGTGAGGACCACAATGGGAAGAAGGGGATCCCATACAGGGGAGCGGATGGCATGAATCCGTAAGACCAGTGTTAGAAACACAGGTAACCATTCTTCGTGTTGCACAGCTCAAAGTGTTAGCAGCTCTAGTGTTGGCAGCTTGAGTGTCGGCAGCTCTGGTGTTGGCAGCCCCAGTGTTGCTAGCAGGGTGCTGTTCAAAAATCCCAAGCAGGCAGCAGTTGGTGAGTGAAGGCTTTGTTCATCTTCAAGAAGATGGGCGCTATTCTGAATGTGCCCGAGAGTGTCCTGCAGTGAGGTCCCTCACCCTTATTTATACTCCTCAAGGCGTCCCCTTCAACCAATCACATTAACGCCTTTGGATACCCCTCATTTGCATTTGTTATTACAGTTATTACAGTTGCTATTTATAGAGAATAACAGTAACAGTCTAAGAACCCATCAGGTGGTACCAGTCGACCAATCAGATTTTACAAACTACGATACCAGGCCTTAACCCAATTCTGGGCAAGAGTGTGGGCCCCCCTCAGGACAATACTGTGTTAACATACATAACTCTTCAAGAAAGAAAAACCTGTCTTGGGGTTTGACCCATCAGATTGCTCCGTTCACCCATCAATCAGATTGTGGCCTTAGGCCCCAACCCTATGCTGGAGTAAGAATGACCCCTTCCCCACTAAACAGTGCTTGTGTAAACATAACTTTTCAAAACAAAACTCCAGTCAGGGCTTGAGCTCGGAGTCACGTGGGGATCACTTTGGGCACCTCAAGGTGAACCCCCAGCTCAGCCTGACTCCCACAAAACCCAGGCCCTTATTGGGCCTAAGGCTCAGGAGCCTCAGCTCGAAGCCTCCTGTGCTGAGTGGCCCCCTGCTGGGAAGTTGGGGGGGGGGGCCATAAAGCTGTTGGCCTGAAACTAGACTCCTTCTCTTTAGGGCTCTGAAAAGAGTCCAGATATAGTCCTTTCTCTCACCAGGGTGCAAAGCCCACTTGTGTCCTGAAGCTTCTGACGGCCAAGGACTCCGGACCTTTCCATCTGCCCGTCCTCAATGCCTCCTCTCCCAATGAGAATGGAGGCTCCTTGAGAGTGGGCACCGTCATCTTTTGTCTTTGGGTCCTGGCCCAGTGCTTGGCGGCAGATGCCCAGTCAGACTCAGACTTGGCCCAGTCTTCAGTTCTGCCCCAGGACTCATACTCAATCCCTATTGGCTACTGAGAGTCACACCAAGACCTGGCCACACCCACCTCCATCAGCCAATCACATGGCTTCCCCCATCAGCCAGAGAGTAGAAGCCTGGAGGGTTGTCCAGCCTTTGCCCACTCCACCGTGATTGAAAGGCAAGTTGCATTCATCTCCTTCCCTCTGTTTTACCTTTTTTTTTAAACCGTTTGAAAACAACCCTCTCCATTACGAGGGTGTTGAGGGCAGCCTCATTTTTGACAAATGAAAAATGTCCATCCAAGCCATCCATGAAGTCAAAAGGAATCCCAAAGAAATCTTACGGCAGTAAAACGCCACAGGTATTAGTTTAGACCCAAAGAAGTTCAATTGTCCTCTCGCTAAAATGTATCCTTTCCCCAGAAAGTCAGTAAGCTTCAAGGAATAGGTAATTGTTCGTTTCAAAGAAGGGTTGATCGACGTGCCTTTCTTCCCAAAATGGGAACTCTGGGTGCTTATGACTCTACTCAGCCCTCACAAGATCCAAGTGTGATTCCTTCCTGAGCTCTGGGTCGGGGCCACCTGGACAGACCACACTGTGCCCTTCCACCCGTGGCACCACCCACACCCTCCCTCTGTAAGGCTCTTGCCCACCTCCAACTCTCTAATCTGTTTAAGTACCATTTAACCCACAGAGATTTTAACTAATAATATTTTTTATTGTGGATTTAAATGAAATTAAAGCAGCCTCAAGGACTGCTGAGTAAGCAGTGAAGTGACAGGAGGGGCTGAATAGGACCTCTTCCTCAAATCTGTAGAGCCTAAATTCAGCCTTGAATGTCAAGCAAGTAGGGGGCGTTTATGATCTACCTCATCCTGTGAGCAGATCCAAAGGAAGAAGCAAAGTCATCTGCAAGGATGGGGGAAAGGAGGGAGGGGGGAAGAGATGGGAAGGGAAGGATGTGTCAGAGGAAAGAGTCACTCAAGTTTCACAGGATCCCAGATACAGAGTTGTAAGGGAGGTGTTCAAACCTCTCATTTTGAGAACGTGAGAAACATGAGAAAAGGAGGCCAAAGGAGGTGAAGCTCCTGGCCCAAAGTCAGAGAGGTCCAAAGGTGGCTCGTCCTCAGGTCCTCTGGCCACCATAAAACACGGTCCCCACCATCATGGAAATGGGTCTGTCGGTAGACAAGAACCTAATACCGATGGGCCTAATACACAACACTGTATGAGAAATATGAGTCAAACAAAGTGATTTTGGAGGTGGAAATGGGACCGGGCTCCAATCTGACCCCCGTGGTATTTCACTTGGGATTTAAAGGACGCCTGAGAGAAACTAGCAGACCAAGAGGGAGGGAGAGGAAGGGCATTTCGGATACCTCGTGAGCCGGGGACACAAGGAAGAGAGCAGGCGGGTTTAGCTGGATATAGAAATGACCAGAGAGCTGGGGATGGAGTGTACCGAAGTGGGGTGCCACCCCAGAAAACAGTTCCTAATGACTGTTCTTGGGAGGAAAATCATCAGGATCCCCCCCAGGTGGTGTTGGCAGAAGCCAGGGCGCCCTTTGAGAGCTAATGTCTACACTGGCTAAATGCTCACCGGGCCTGAGGTCGGGGTTGGGGGGGGGGGGGCAGCGCTGTCTTCACCAGCTCCCCTCCCTCCAACAGTCTCACGCTCTACCCTCACAAACCAGCGCTGGATGTCTTTATTCTTACCAAAACTCGGACTTCCTTACCACTTCCTGGGCTTTCCTCACAACAAAACGAGAAATCATCTTAGCATCATTATGCCCATTGGACAGCAGAGGAAACTTGCCTGTGGTCACAGAGCAAACGAGTATCACAGCCGGGATCCCGACTTCACTGCAGGAATTCAGTGAGCATTTATTAGGCACCTACTCTTCCACACGCCAGGTCCACACACCAGGCACCAGGCCCAGACACCAGGCGCCAGGCTGGAGCTTTGCTGCACCCCACACTGCCTGTCCACCAACCCAGCACCACCAGAGCAGGTGGGCCCCAGCTCCCTCCATCTAGGACGACGGCCTGGCAGGGAAGCAGACAGAACTGAAGCCAAAAAGTATGTGAAAGCCACCACAAAAAACCAGGGATTCCCATCCACTAGCTATACAGCCACACAAGTGGTGATGATGGCGGTGGTCGTTGGTAGTGGTAGTAGAGATGGTGGTGGTGCTGCTGATGATCACTAGTGCTTGGAGATCACCTTAAGATTTGCAAAGGGCTCCATAAAAATTCACTCATTTGATCCACATTTCAACTGTGTGAGGGAGGTGTTATTATTAAACCTATTTTATAGATGAAGAGTCTGAGTGTCACTTAGCTCGTAAGTATCTGCGGGGCTCTATCCACGGTGCAACCTGGCTGTCTCTAAGTATAATTTTTCTATCCAAACTGACCAAATCAAATCCTGCCATGCATGTATACAAAACAGACCCCCACATACCTTCCCTCCATTCTCCAGTGGCCCCCCAGGGCATGGAGGTGGGCCTGTGGTCCAGGAAAGCCTGTGTTCTGTGGGCAGAGGTTGGTCTGCACCCAGAACACAGCAGGTGCTTCATAAATGCTAGGTGAAGACCACACCAGTTGACCACTTCCGAGTCCGGATGTGCCCGGCCCAGCGCATGAAGGCTTCTCCCCAACAAAGGCTGGTGAGGCTGTTTCCCCATAAGGATGATAAAGTTGTTCACATGAAGACGGTCTCTTTATTAAAGAACAGAGAGTTCCCATCTGGGCTGTATCCGGTGATAAAATCATGGACCTCATGGTGTATGCCTGCTAGTCACCTTAAATCATCAGGCTTTCCAAAACGCTGTGAAGGCAGGACCCCCAGACGTTGCCAGCCGTCAGGCACAACCGTACCTGAACCATTGCTCTAAGAAAATTGGCACGTGGGCCTTTGGCTTCTGCTTATAAAACAAGGTCAAGGAGGAAGAGGAGGAGGGAGGGGGGAGAAGGAGGAAGGGGGAAGAGGAGGAAAGGGGAAGAGGAGAAGAGGAGCAGAAGGAGGGAGAGGAGGAGGGGGAGGAAGAAGAGGAGGAGGAAGGGGGGAGGAGGAAGCCTCTGTCACTAGCTCTAGAACAAGTCACTTTACATCACTGAGACTCAGTTTCCCTCCCTCTAAATTGGAGGAGTTGAACTGAATAATTTCTAAACTCTTTCCCAGCTCTAAGTCTGTGATCTTCTGTCCCAGAAACTTTGGTGGTGAGCTGCTGGTACCCAACGTTCCCACAGAGAAAATCTGCCCCATATCACGGCAAAGCAAGACGTGCCCGGGCGGGAGAATGCTGCCTGGAACCAGAGTCTCACCACCTTCCTGTGGAGGTCAGAAGGTTGAGGCGCCATCTATACATCCCACTTTATTTTCCTGTACAGAGAGGGGGGTGGAGGAGAGGAAATGGATGACAGATGCAGACCCAGACCTCCCCCACACTAATGATCCTGCTAAAAAGAGCCGGTGGTGAGAAGGGAAGGATACTGGACTCGGGTGGCTGATTTGTGGGCAAATGAGCGCACGGTTGGGGGTTTTGTTGTTTTGTTTTTGCTCGATGCCTAGCTATGGCCTTACGATGTCAAGGAAGAATCTGACTTCCTGGGACTCACAAAGCTGGTCTGTGTCCATACAAAGGACACTTGTTACATCTCAATCCCACATCAAACAGCGAAGCCAAAAGCTGGGAAGGCGAAAATGACTGGGATCTCTGACGCCCTTCCTGGGGTGAGCAGGGAGAGAGCCCTGGGCACCCACGCTTCTGCAGCTGACTACAGAGGACCAGAGAATCAGAGGGCTCTGAAACCCCAAAGTAGAGGCTTCTGGGTAGTGGCCAGATGGGGGTGGGGGGCCAGAGATTAACTGACCCCATGGGAGCTAATGAGATCAGCAGGGACAGCAGTGCAGAGGGAGCAGAGAAGAGGGGAGTGGGTGGAGTGGTCAGACTCCCAGGCTGCTTTCCAAACTCCATTTCTTGATCCTCTATTTACACTGAATATAGCGAGTTATTTGCATGTGGTCTCTCACAAAAGTGAGCTCCCTGAGGACAGAGACTGTGCCCAGTGCCGGGATAAATCAGACACAAAGACCAACAAAAAACCCTGCCCTCAGAGAACTTTCATTCTAATGTATGTACATTAGATAATGTCAATCTGCAAATCTGTGGTAGAGGGGGCTAAAAAGATGGCTTAAAACTGTGGGGAAAGTTAAGATCAAAGCTCTAGAGTTGGAAGGGACTTCAGAGGCCCCTCCCTCATTTTACCGACAAGTGGCCTGCCCAAAGTCATACACATAGTATATATTCAACGTGGGATTTGAACTCTACATAGATTTAAAAATATTAATACTGTTCTCTGCATTTTGGGCACAAGTATGCTACAAACAATTGTCATTCATTTAATATTATTCTGAATCCAAGCTATCTCTACCTCATAGAGAGAAAAGTCCCGACTGGCAAAGTTCCCCACAATGGCCTCAGATGTATCCCTGCCCCCAGATAACTTGTCGTGACATAGAAATCTTGAACAAGAAAAACATCCTAAAGTGAAAAAGCAGTTTGGGGCTGGCATTTCCCTCGGGTAAATTGGCTAGCCGTCATTGAATGACTGCCCACGCCCCTCAGAGCTTCTGCACCGCTGCCCCCCCACCCTCGGCCTCTGAGACTTTCCTTCTGGGTCTCCTTGGCGGCTGCTCATCCTCCCACCCCCACCATGTCAGTGTCTCCCAAGGTTCCATGCTGTTCTCTAGATTCCCGTCCACGGAGATTCTACGCCATAGGAGGCACTTCAAAATGCTTGTGGAATGGATAGTTCTATATAAGGATCTCAGGGACCTATGATTTTGTCTCTTGTAAGTATATTCTGGCCACCAACCTCTCCTTAGTCGGTTTCCCGGGATACTTCAGCCAAAAGAGGGGAAAAAATAGTCACTGGTACCCAACCCATTTTCTGGTGATGAGCCTCTCCAACTTAGCCCGGTCTCTGGGAAGAAAGATACTGGGTCCATCACCAGGCCCTTAGTGGAACTTGGCGCTTGGCAGAATGAAACTGAAGCAATTCCAGCTGGCAGAGCCTTTAGGCACCAGGCTAACACGATGGCATAAGAACCAATGGGATTTGGACTCAAAGGGCCTGCGTTCAAATCCCAGCTCTTCCTACAGAACTCAGAGTCAGACCCTTCCCCTCTTGGGGCCTCAATTTCCTTTTATTAGCAAAGAAGTGGGGCAAGTGAATCGCCTCCAGGGGAGACAGGTCTTAAACATCAGTTCTGTTCATCACCCTTCAAAAAGAAGTCCAGGCCTCACCAAAGTCAACTCGGAGGGATCTGTCTCTGCCTAAATGCTGAGCTCAAATCCAGGCTCAGTTCTCTTCCCCAAAGGGGCAGCTTGCCAGGCTTGTCAGCAGGAGGTGTTGTCTGTCACCCGCTCCTCCACAGGTCAGCTCCACAGAAGCACTTCTGGACTGCCCGGAAAGCCTAATTACTTAAGGGGCAGGTGAACATGCCAGAGACAGGGAGCCCCGGACCAGCGAGGTCTCCAGACCAGGGCACTAGAACTTTCACATTCACCGAGAAGAAACTAAACTTCCAAGAGAAACATTTTAACAAGGACTGTAACAACTGGTACATCTCGTCAGTATTTTATGAATTTTAAAGCATTTTACCAACATTATATCCTTAAAAAGTCTCATAATATTACTCTGTTGGCGGCATTTCCATTTTACAAAGAAGGAAACTGAGGCAGTTAAGTGACTTGGCCAGGGCCAAGCTGTAAGTGGCCGAGTCAGGGTTCAAATTCTGGCCCTTGAACTCAGGGCCATGACTCCATCTTCTACACCGTGGAGACCTGAAGAAGTGATAAACACTCATCCAGTCCAAACTCATCCTTTTACATTGAAAGAAACTGAGGCCCAAAGTTAAGTGGCATTTAATGTCTGGAATTCAAATCTGGCCTCAGATACATACTAGTTGTGTGACTCCGGGCAAGTCACTTCACCCTGTTGGCCTCAGTAGCCTCATCTGTAAAATGAGGGGGAGAAGGAAATAGCACAAAGATACTCACTCCGGTGTCTTTGCCAAGAAAACCTCAAACAGGGTCACCGAAGAGTCGGACACAACTGAAAATGACTGAACAACTAAAACTGTCACCACTACCAAGTGTAGAGGAACCCTCTGACTTTAGAAGAATCTTCCATCATTTTTTAAAATATTTTGTCCAGTCCCATTTTTAGATATTACTTTTTTTAATCAAAGTGCTTAGTAAAGGAAGTCCCCAATATCATTAAGTGTGAATTGGAGCACATCCGGTCTTCCCTTAATTTTTGAGCATTTGGGATATTAAAGATTTTTTTTGGAGGGAAGGAATCAGGAATGACCCCACACACACACACACACACACACACCTACTTCTGAACTGTCATTGTCTGTCTGCCCAGTACAATTTAACTGAATAAAGATTTATTGAGAATTGTGTTTTGGGCTTCTGGTCACTCTTCAGTTCAAGCCATTCTCCAACCTGCTTCCAAAGTTATTTTCTTAAACCCAGGTCTGACCCTGCCACCTCCCCCACCCCCACCCCCAATAAACCATAGCAACTCCCTATCACCTCCAAGACCAGACAGAATTCCACTGCTTAACTTCTGAAGACCTTCATCATCTGGCCCTCCTGCCGCACCAATCTTCTTACGTTGGATTCTAGGGGCCAGCCTAATCCATCTCCCATCTGTTTCTGCCCCCCACCCCGCCCCAGTCTCCAGTCCTAAAACACTCTCCCTCCCCACTCCCACCTCTGCACACTCCCTGATTTCCTTCCCAACTCAATTAGAGGGCCCCATTTCACAGGGGTCTCCTCCATACCTTGTCTCTGTAGGCACCTTCTGTTTATAGAGATGCCGGCCGTCTCCCCCATCAGACTGGAAGCTCTAAGAGGGCAGGGCCCAGTACCATTGGCACTGAGTACCATGCCTGGCCCCAGATAACTTATTATTACTGTTGAACTTGAGTTCTTATTAGAGCACTTATTAATCACCAAATAAATACTAGGCCCCGAGGAAACAAACGCAGGTTAAAAAGAGTCAGTGCCTGCTCTCAAGGATCTCCTGACCCCCATCAGACACCAGGCTTCCAGGATGTCCCTCCCCTTCCCGGCCTGCCAAGCCTGGACAGCTCCCCCCAACCTGCTGACTCCTCACTTTCTCTGCATGTCCGAGGATACTGCCGAGGCACTGGGTCTACAGAGTAATGAAACTCCAGTAGCACTTACTTACCCTGTGCTTCTCTGGTTCAAGAACAGTTGAAGGCTCCCGAAAGCTTCTCAGACAAACTAGGAATCCGGCTTCAGTTTGCCTTCCTTCCCTCGTTCTAAGCTCCAAGTTCCTGTTCCCAAAACTCAACACTGCCTCCCGGGCTCCAGCGCTAGATGAGCTGCCGGGGTGCTGCCCACCAGGAGCTCGGCCCCTCCTCAACCGCCAAAGGGTCAGTTATACTTAAAGCGGATCTTTGAGGTGACCCAGTCCACGTCCACCCTCATTTTATAGTTGGGTAAACTGAGGCCCGGGAAGACCCAGTGACTTGCCCACGGTCAGAGCCAAAATTTGAACCCAAGCCATGGGAAAGAATCCAACACTTTCCACTGCATCACCACATAAGCCCAGCACCTGGCACTTAGTAGGCCCTTAATAAACAGTGACTGACTGACCACACCACTGCCTCCCAGGAGAGCAAGACGAGTGTGATAAGGACCAGAATCAGAGCCAGGAAAAGGGAAAGGGAAAAACACCACCCTCTGAGCTGAGAACACAGACCCCAGGGAGGGGCCCTGAGCTAAGCCTGTGAGAAAGAGGAGGAGTAAACCAGCCAAAAGAGGAAGACAGAAGGCCTGACAGGGCCCGAGTGCACCCCCATGATGCACTCCTGGGCACATCAGCCAGGGGTGGGCCAAGGCCTATAAGACAAAGCTGGCCCCTGGAAGCTGTCAGGCTCTCTCCGGCTCTCCCCAGCAGCAGCAGGATTTCCTTCCTTCCTCCCGGGGGCGAGGGAGGGGGCTCCTTAGGCAAAGAGCCCAGCTTGGCCAAATGCACTTCCACATTGGCAAGTGAAGGCTTCTCCCTCCTAGCAGACCCCCCCCCCCAGGCCTCCAGGACAAGGGCCAAGGGCTTCTGATAAAGGAGGCAGCCTTGACACCATCTGCAGGGTCCATCCACAGACCCAGAATGGGACCCCAGCAGCTGCCACACTCTCCAGTGCCCTGTGAGGAAAGGGGGATCAGCAGCCTCTCGAGTAAACCCAGAACCCCCGGACAGCCTTGAGAGAGCAGGAGAGACCCCAAAGCCAGCCCCTTTAAGACGGGCAGGGAAACAGGAACCAAGCATCCCCGGTGAGAAGGAGCAAACCTCTAAGTCATTCACAAACTTTCATTAAATGCCTACTGTGTGCAGACCGACCTCGGAGGAAGCAACTTTGGAAGGGACCCCAAACTACGGAGGAGGAAACTAAGGCCCAGCAATGGGCCTCAAGGTCATGGGGGGGGGTGAAGACACTGGTCCCTGTCCTCAGATGAAGCCTATGAGCCTTTATCAGTTCATCGGGACATGCGGCGGAGAATTGTAGAATCGACTATTTGTCCTCAGACAACACATAGCACAGTTTCTCCCACTATGAAAGAATTCTTTCAGTGGCATTCCCGAGAGACCCTCTGACTGCAGACCTGTAGAGGCAGGGGTCTGACGAGGCAGCCCCAGCCACTCCGGGCCTGCACAAAGTGCTTTCTGGGAGGTCTCCAACTGTTGAGGCCACACAGAACACGCCCCCTCCTTGGCAATAGGACGATCTGAGAGTTGCGCACCATCATAGCATCCCACAGGAACGCTGCCCCTCGACCAGAAAGGCCCTCAGAAAAGGCTGAGGAGGAAGGAGCTGACAATGGTTCATCTACAGAAAACAGGCACTGAGTAGAAGAGCAAGGATTCGAACTCAGGTTCTCCGTACCCAATTCTCCCTTGCAGACAAATATTGCATTCTCCAAACACTTATTGAGTACCTACAGATGAGATCACCTAGGTAAAGTACTTTGCAAACCTTAAGTGCTACATAAATGCCAGCTAGCCATGACTTTGATCCGGGTCTTCACTTCTCAACTCAAGCACTGATTGCAATGAATGGCCTTCTATCAGAAGCTGTGCCTCAAGACAGTCCCGCTCCAGCCCAGCCTCCACACAGATGCTAACAACGATTGTCCGTAAATGAAGATATGAGCAGCTCATCCATGTACTTGATGGAGGGCGCTCCCAACCCCTGTCTAGGATGGGCCATGAACTCCTTGGAAAGCCCTTCACAAGCTAACCCAAACGACCCTTCCTGCTTGGGTGGATGGGTCTCCCCCTCCTAGGGCGTGAGGCAACCTTCTTTCTGTTCCCCAGACTCAATACCTCTTGTCCCTTCCCCCTGCCTCTGAATGGGGTCCCCCGTTCCTGGAATGCCCTTCCTCCAGCCTTGCTTCTCTGAGACTCCCCACCTCCCTTTTGATGGTGCCTACTATGTCCCTGGGCTAAGTGCTGGGAACTAGATACTATTTGATCCCCATTTTACAGTTGAGGAAACTGAGGCAAATAGAAATTAAGTGACTTGCCCAGGGAAGCCCACTCTGAGCCCACAGTGCCACGTCCTGTCACCGGGGGCTCCAGCCACGCTGGGCCTTCTTTTTTTCTCCATAGTCCCATTCACAGGTTCCATTCGCATGCCTATGCAGGTGATTTGAGATCTATATTCTCAGCCAAAGGCTCTCTCCTGAGCTCCAGGCCACACTCGATGCCCACCAGACTTTTCAAACTGGATGTGTGACCACCAACTCAAGTTCAACAGGTCCAAAATCGAATTCATCACAGTCTACTCCAACACCGTCCCCCCCACGAATGTCCCTACTTCTGTTGGGGCCCCACCATCCTTCAGTCACCTGGACTCCTGACCCCCCTCCCCAGTCATCCTTGGCTCCTCCTCCCTCTCCTCCAACCCCAACCCCAGAACTACCTGGATGCCAGCTCTCCTATGCAGCCCCATCTCACCACCCACTCCCACCCCAACCAACCAGCCTGGGCCTCATCACTTGTGACCTCCTCCTCGCTCTCCCTACCTCCAATCTCTGCCCTCTCTAAGCCATCCTCCGGCCACGTGCCAAAGTGGCATTCCCACATAAAGAATGACCCCATCACACCAGCCAAAGCCACTCCTGTGGCCACCAGCCTTTGGCATTGAATAACACCTTACCAGCTACCTTCAAGGGCTGATTACCCCATATACCCTTCTCACCTGCTCTCTGCTCAGACAAGCCAGTGACTTCCCGCTCCTCACACTCAGCACCCACCTCTTGTCTCTGTCCCCCTGCCCTCTGACTCCCTGGACCTCAGCTTCCCTCTGAGCTCAGCCATGCCACCAGCTCCATGAGGCCTCAGCTGCCCATCCATCCCCCAGGAAGCCCCATCCAAACCTTACAGACACACACACATAGATGTAAACATGTATAAAGCTATGCGTGCACACTGAAGAGTGTGCGCATTCCCCCCCCACCCTGAAAATCAGCTCCTGGGGGTCACAGACTCTTTTATCCCGATACATGAGTATAGACAAGATAAATATAAGGTCACTGGGGGATGGAAGAGGGGCAGTACTAACCACATGGCTTCATGCAGAAGGAATTGCTTGAGCAGAGTTTTGAAGGGAACAAGTGGGAAGACATTCTTGAAAGAGGCAAAAGAGATTGCAAAAGCCCAGAGTGGGGGATGGATCGAGGGTCCATCTGCGTGAGGAGCAGAAAGAAGGCCAGGGGGGCGGCACTGGGTTGGGGGGTGGGGGAGGAATAATGGGAAATAAAATACAGCTGAAAAGACCAAGCCAGAGTTTAGGTGTAATCCCTGAAGGAACAGGGAGACACAAGAGTGAGTTTGGTCAGATCTGAGCTTTAGGAAAGTCTGATAAGGGATGGGAGAGGGAAGAAACTGCAGGCCAGTAGCCCCAGTAGTCAGCGACTGCAAAAACCTGGCAGAGGTGACTACAAGTGCCAGCCCGGCACAGTGCCAGAAAACACTCCGATTGGTCACCTTTCAAGAATACCTTTAGATCCCAACAAAGCCGATGATCAATAATGCACCTTCAATAATCAATAATGCACTTCCTGTACCTCAGTGTCTACTTCCCAAGATAGGCAGAAAAGCTATGCTAGTAATCGCCCACTTTACAGATAAGGAAACTGAGGTTCAGCCCGGGATTGCTCAGTAATCAATGAGTGGCCAGAGGGGGCTCAGATATGCAGATGGGCCTATGACCCACCTCCTAGATGTGGGTCTTCCCTCCATCTGCCACCTGGCACAGAGCAGGTGTCCATCACACTGAATGAGATGACAGACAGCCTTAGTAGGGCAGCTGTGTGCCAACGAAGAAGCAGAGGGGAGGATCAGGGGCCTCCCAGAAGGACCCTGGGGCTTGGCCACACAGACTAGCTATCACCAGAGGGGCAGAGATTTCCTTCAGAGGTCATCCAGTCCAACGTGCCCATTCTACAGCTGACTTGCCCAAGGTCATACAAGGCTAGACACAAGATTTGAACCCAGGCCCTCTGCCTCCAATGTCCTTTCCACTGTTCCTGACAGTTTCTGTTTATCCTGTAACTTAGTGAAACAGCAAGGATTCCGTCTGACACCGGACTCTTGTCTCCCCAGCCCACTGCCTAGCAAGGATTTCTCAGGTAAGGCTGCTGCTCCCTGCTGGGCCTAACCCATCAGTCTACCTCCAGGGAATGGGGCGAAGGCTTGGGGCCTGGCCTTCTGAGGTGGTGAGGGAGGGGTACAGCTGGGCCCTCTCTCAGAAGGCTCTGCTTACCCCCAGGGGGCAGGGATTCTTTTTGATGTTCACAGCCTAGAACCTCCGAGGGGTTGGAGAGGGGCCTTCCCTAAGGTTACAAATTCATCCAAGAAAATCAAGGCACTGCCCACCTGGCCCGGCCCAGCCAGAGAGGGTGGCCGTGAATGGGGAGGAGTTGCCCGCTGGGCAGTGGGAAGGTACAAAAAGTCCGGGGGACACCGGCTCTAATTCCTGGTGTGAAGGAGAGAGGTAAGGACCCGAGTGTGGGGCTGAGATTAAAGCAGCCAATGCCAACCTGTGTGCGCCTCTGTGAGTGGGTGCGAGTATGAGTGTGTGCATGTGTTTACATGTTGGGGGTGCGGGGAAGGACAGGGCAGTCTGGGAGCCCTGGGGGCTGGCAGGGTGGGAGGGGCACTTAGTTTTCCGAGACAGCCCCCAAGCCGCAGCGCTGGGTACCCACACTAGGTGCCAAGCTCAGTGCCCAGCGGTGGGCGGGCCCCTGTCCCTGCCCTCCGGCGCTGCCCCCACCACCACGTCGGGACACAGAGTGTGCCCAGATAAGTCAGCGCGGTCTGGACAACTTGGGCAGGCGGGCGGGAAGACACGTGGGGTGCGCGGTGGCGGGCCCGGCGGGGGCCCGCGGGAGGTGGGCTCGGGCGGGAAGGGGAGTGGATTGGGGGGGGCAGCAAAGAGGGAGGGGAAGCGGAGGCCGAGGCCCGTGGCCCCGGGCTGGCAAGCCTGGGGAGCTCCGAAGCGGAAACCCGGGTGGCCCACGGCGACTCTTGCCTCCCCCCCTTCCCTGGCCCCGGCCCAGGCCCCTTCCCCGCCGCCCTCTCTCCCTCCTCTCAGCCCTCTCCCCCTTCCCCCCTCCAGAGCAGCAGCAACAGGCTCCGGGAGGGCGGGGGAAGGAGGGAGAGGGAAGGAGGGAAGGAAGGAGAAAGGGAGGGAAGGAGAGAAAGGGCCGTGGTGGGGAGGGGGCAACCCTCCTTCGCTGTCCTCCGGGAGCCCCCTCCTCCAGCGGGCCCCCAGCCTCCGCCCCGCTCCGCTCCCGCCCAGGCTCGGGGTCCGGCTCCGGGTGCGGGTCCCGGGCGGGCCGAGCGGAGCCGGGAAGTTTGGTCCCGTCCCGACTCGGGGCGGCGGGCCAGGAGCGGGGTTGGGCGAGGGGCAGGCGGGCGGCGGCGGCACCCCCCGGGCCCGGAGCCGGCGATCTGGGGCGCGGGGGATTCGGGGGGCGCGGGGCGGGTCGTTCACTCACCGACGCCGTACTTCTCCTCGCGCTTGGTGGGCACCCAGCGGCTCATGGTGCACGGGGCTCCGGTTAGCCGGGGCGACCGGATAGGCGGGGTGCGGGTGCGCGGGCTGGCCGGCCGGCGGCGGGGTCCGCTCCTAGGCCGCCATTTTCCATTCCTGGCCGGCCGCGCCGGGATGGGCAGGAAAAAGTTTGGGGCGGAGGCGGCGTCACGGGGGCCGGGCCGGCGGCGGGCAGGCGGGCGGAGTCTGGGCCGCCCGGGGCGGCGGGGCCAGGCTGGAGGGGAGGGGAAACTGAGGCGGCCCCGTCTACAGGCGCTGACCGCCACCCCTGCGGACACCCGGCTCCCAAGGAAGAGGGAGCCCTCCCAGCGCCCCCAGCACTTTACACAAGGGGAAACTGACGCGGTCCGGGGGGAAAAACTACCCGCGAAAGGCATCTGGCCATTGTCCTATCCCAACCCTCCCCGCCGCCTTCTAGGACTGGGGCTGGAGGGAACCTCTGGGGGCCACCTGGTCCAAGCCCCTCGTTCTCCAAAAGAGGAAATGGGCCCAGAGACGGTAAAAGGGACCCCCGCCCCCAGTCGCAGCCAGATCCTGGCAGAGATGGCGAGGTAGGAATTCACCCCCACCCCCTTTCCAGGGTCCTTTTGGTCAGTCTGAGCCATCAGGCAGGGATTGAGTGAATTCCACAGCCCTGAGATTAATCGTTGTCCCAAACAAAACTAACCCAAACCTTAGTTCGCCGGCTTCTAATAATGTGAGACCCGGCAGGAACTGAAGATTAGATGGAGAAAGGACCCAGGGGGAGAAAGCACCTAGTCAGGGGCCATCAGGGGGTGGTCCCGGACAGCCTTTGGGGGTCAGAACGTGAGGTCAAAACTTTCCACAATAACATGGGAGAAGTTTATTTTTAACATCGTCAACATCCAGAGATATCGTCTACAAACAAGTCTTAAAAGTGTAAAGAGGCCCCACACCCAGAAAGTCGAGAGCTGCTCCTTGCTCCAGCCTCGTCTGTTTGCTGGAAGATCACGCCACAGCCCCTGCCCTCCCCGGATGGCAGCTGCAGAGTGACCAGGGACGTCAGAAATCCCGTCCAGTCCAGGCAGTTACAGAAGAGGAAACTGAGGCCAGCCGGGAAAATGGGCTCTTACAACTCAGTCTGAGGAGGCCTCGGAGATTATCAAATCAAAAACAGCCGGAAGGTCCAGCACAGGCCAAGAAAACAGAAGCTTGGCTCACTCACCTCCCTATTTTGGAACCCCTCATCACCCGATAGAATACTCCTCAGCTCCCTCGGGGCAGAAATGCTTTCACTTGTTCCCTATCTTCAGAACCTGGCCCAAGCCTGTCGCCTCCCCAGTCACCCATCCCAGGAGCACTGTAGGAAGACATACGCTCAGCCAGTCCAGGTCAGCAGCCTTTGGCCGAGTTACCTGGAGCACAGAGTCTAAGGACTGGCCCAGGGTCACACAGCCTGCACTGGTCAGAAACAGAACCAGAGGCTAGGCCTTCCTGAGGTTAGGGCAGCTTTACTCCACGACACCTCCCTGTCTGCTTCTGTCCTAAATTCCCCATCTGACAGAGGGGGAAAGAGTCCCAGGAAGAGCGGGGCACTTACAGTGCTCTGCGAACATTAGCTCTTGTGGTAACGCTGCTCCTGATGATGAGTTTCGCCAGCATTCTCTCCTTTGAGGCTCATGACGGTCGTGTGTGTGTGTGTGTGTGTGTGTGTGTGTGTGTGTGTGGTTAGCACGGCCCAAGGGAGAGTGTGACGGGCTCTAGGAACATTTGTGGGAGCCTTTGGGCCAGCGTACGTCCCCCTCCCCACATCCCAGCCCCTTCTCTTACTGTCTGCCTGGCCTTTGCCCGCTCCCCCCTACCCTTCTGCGGCAGCTCCATCTCTCTCGCCTGTGTCTCCCCTTCATCTCGGTCGTTGTTTGGCCTTCATTTTGGAAGAGGACCGATGACATCATGAGGTGACATCCTGACCTCTGAGTGATTTGGATCCAAGTGAGGCCTAGCTGCCAAAGTCGTCAGCCTCACTCTCCCTTCCCGAGTTGTCACAGTCCAGAGGCAGGACTGAAGTCAGGACGGCCCAGGGGGTGGGGGGTGGGGGAGAGAGCCGCGTGTCTTCCACGTCTGACTAAGCTCCACAGGGCCCACTTCAGCTGCCTTCATGACCCTTTAGAACCCATTGTTCTCATGCCCAGGGAGGTTTTCACATGCTTGGGGAAGACAGACGTCCCCCTAGCTCACTGACAAGTCTGGGGCCTCTCGGTCACCCTCAACCTGCATTAACCCGGCTGCTGAGATGGTTTTGCTGGGCTATGGCCACAGCACACACCTACTCCCATTCTGCTAACGACCTGCCTGTGTCCCAACGCTGAGAAATACTCTGTATAAATGTTGTATTTTAGACGGATGCACCTTGTCTCTCCCATAGAATATCATTTTCTTTCTTTCTTTCTTTCTTTCTTTCTTTCTTTCTTTCTTTCTTTCTTTCTTTCTTTCTTTCTGTGAGGCAATTGGAGTTAAGTGACTTGCCTAGGGTCACACAGCTAGTAAATGTTAAGTGTTTGAGGTCAAATTTGAACTCAGATCCTCCTGACTCCAGGGCCAGTGCTCTATCCTCTGCGCCACCTAGCTGCCCCTCTCCCACAGAATATCAATTTCTTGAGTTTCCGTTTTGTTTCTATATTTCCAGAGCTCACCTGTAGTGTCTGGCATATACTAGGTGCCTAATAAATGCTTGTTGTATTAAGATTCTTTTCCCCTCCTGTCCAGAAGACTCACTAACAGGGCTGCTTGACTGAGCTGAAGGGGGTGGGGGGGGGGGCTACTTTTTCCTTAAGAATGTCCTTGGGGGCAGCTAGGTGGTGCAGTGGATAAAGTCCTGGATTCAGGAGGACCTGAGTTCAAATCTAGCCTCAAACACTTGACACTAGCTGTGTGACCCTGGGGAAGTCACTTAACCCTCATTGCCCTGAGGGGTGGGAGGTGGTGGTGAGGGGGACCAAGAATGTCCCTGGCATCTTTCTCCACAGGTGGAGGCCCAGGGAGAAGAGCTCTGGAGGCCTCCTCTCCAGTGAAGAACACAAGACCGGTTGTTTGCTATGCACTTTTGTGCAATTCTCTACCACCAGATAATCTGAAGTGCTTTGGTGGAGACTTCAACTGTTCTCCAGGACCCTGCATTGGCCACTAATGAGTTTGGGGTTTGCCTAAGTCACTCATTCACTTATGTCTCTGAGCCTCAGGCTGGATGGAGTGCTAACTAGTCAGGGGCCCTGGTTCAAATTCCATCTCTGACATCTCTAACAGCACTCCTTTCCCGTTTGACCCCTCACTCAGCTGCCTGTGCATTGAGGAACCTGGATTAGCTAAAGTCTCTCCAGCCTCTAAAATCCCAAGATCTCATCAAGGAAGCCCAGCAGGTCATTGTCATCGACCCAGCTCTGAGGCGTAGTGAGTGAGCTCTGTCTGCACGGCCCTGGAGGCTGCTGAAGCTATGTGTCATCTCCTCTGCCTTCCACAGGAAGCCTGCCTTGCTCATGACCTCCGTCCTTCTGTCTGTCGAAGAAGGCAGCATGCTCCAACTGCATCTGGAATTGTATTGCCCCGGAAGGGAAGAAGACTCCACCCAGAATTCAAATCTGCTTAACACGTGACTAAGTTGGTATTTTTCCATGCTCTTCATTGAAAACCTCCTGTTGCTGGAGTAAGATTGTGGCATGTGGAGCTGGACGGGCCTTAGAGACTTTAATCCAACCCCCTTGTGGGATGTTTTTTATTCGAGTTGGAAACCTAGGCCTTGAAGGGAAAGAAACTGGCCCAGGGTCACAGGAAGACAATGACTGCCAGGGTTCAGACACTCACACTGTGTCACTCCAACAACCACCAACTCACAAGCCTCCATCAGTCGCCTACTGTGTGCAGTGCATTGAGCTAGGTACTGGGTATGCCAAGACAAGAGAGCTGGTCCCTGCCCCGTGTTGTGTGAGGGAGCCACAGCATGCAAAAACGCAGTGAGGAGAATCTTTTGAAGCTGAAAGGTGAAGAAATGATTTAAAAACAGCCATTTAGAGCCAGAGGGACTTGAGAAGATCTCTCATTCAGCCCTTTGAGTACGAGCCAGGCAGCTGGGCTCCAAGCACTCATTAAGTCTGGGGTCCAAGGAACCGATATATGCCCAGTTTTGCTACTTACTACTGTGTGTCCTTAGACAAATCACTGCCCCTCTCTGAGCCTTAGTGTCCTCATCTACAAAATTAGGTCTCAAAGAGGTCTTTCCATGTAGTAAGAGCTTAATAAATATAAGACTGAATTGAGTTTGCATTTTACCTTAAAGAAAACCGGGAGCCATTGGAGTTCATTGACCAGGGGATAGGAATATGAATTTAACAACTGTGTTGAGGATGAATTAGACGAGGCAGGGAAACCAATTAGGAGACCATTGAAGTGACCATGAAATGAAGGCCTGAGCAAAGATGGCCACGTGTAATTATATGTATTATATATAACACAAATATGAATATATGCATATGCAAATTGTATATGTACATAGAATAGAATCTTCTTGAAGGCAGGGAGCATTTCTTTTTTGTTTGGATCCTCCGATCCTAGCCTGGGGCGGGGGTGGGTGGGGGGGGAGCATGGAGAGAGACAGAGAGAGACAGAGACAGAGGGAGAGGGAGAGAGACAGAGAGGGAGAGGAAGAGAGATGCAGAGAGAAAGACAGAGACAGAGAGGTAGAAAGAGACACAGAGAGAGAGAGAGACTGAGGCAGATAGGACGTTTACTAAGCAACAATGTGTTTCATTCCTTTCCAAGGCTCCACCCCTGACCCTCAGGACTTTCATGCCAAGGTAGCCTCTTCACCTTGGCAGTTTGCTCTGTGCTAGGACTTCTCCCATGGGAGGCACACTCCACAAACCTCCCCTGCAGCCCCCCTCTGAAGGGCCGGCTCCTCCCAGAACCTTTCCTTTAAGAAAGCACCCCAGCAGCCACTTCCTTCTTCTCCAGGAACTTGGGACTTTCACTAAGCTGCCTAGAATTATACTTTCTCCTCTCCCCCTCCCCCCCCCAGGCTTTTCGGTTCCCCTTGAGCATTATCTTCCTCTATTAGAATATAAACTCCTTGCGGGCAGGGACTTTCTTTCTGCTCCTATTTGTACTCCCAACTCAGCCCCAGTGCCTGGTGCTCAGTGTTTGGACTGAAGAGTAAATCCTGCCTGATTGATTGCAGTGAAGGGGAGGGGGTGGACCAGCCGTTCTTCAAAGTCCCACTACCTCTAAAAGATGAGAAGCTGAAGTCAAGGGAGGTACCGTCCCCTCAGCTCCCTGCAGCAAGCCTAAGGCCTGGATTCCTGATCTTCCATCCTTCCCGGTCCTTGGAGCAGAATCCAGAGCATCCAGGATTCTTTCAGGGGAATCCCGCGAGGCCTTGGCTTCATGAACCTTAGAGAAAGGGTGAGAAAACGGAAACTTGAAGGGAAAAGAATGGGAGCGTTAGGCAAGGGCAGCCTTGCCGGCTCCCAGAGGATGCCTATGCCCTGTGTTTTCGCTGTCAGTGCTCTGGGATTTGCTTTAGGAAATTAATTGTAGGCGTGTGTTTCACTTTCCCCAGTGTACGGGGTCACACACTTAGGAGGTTTTTCTTTCTTTCTTTTAACAGACATTTACATTGGATTTTAAAGTAGGTTCTCTTACAGTTCAGATGGCAGTGTGAACAATGGAGGACCCCTGTTGTCCCACAAACACCCCAAAAATGATTTAAAAGGGGGTACCAGCTCTGTCGGGAGCAAGCCATCCAAAGAAGGACCTTGGAAAGCTTCTTCGTGGGGTCAAGGACTAGGCAAAAAGACAACCAGAAGCCACTAAGCTCTGCTGGGGCGGACCCTCAATCCAGAGGTGCCGCTGCATGGAAAATGCCCCCAAAGAGAGAGGGGGACGAGGACCCATGTGCACTTTTTGTTGTGGCCAAGTTCAGAGGAGAACATAGGCAAGAGACAGCTTTGGAGCTAAGGTGTTAAATTGAATATATATACGCGAGAGAAACTGTGTAACAAGATCCCCGGTTCGTAGATTGTTACTTTTCTGGTCGTTTTCTGTGGAAAATGTGGGCCCTATTAAGATCAGAATAAAAATAAATAAATACAACAAATGATCACATGGATTCTCACAACAATGCAAGGAGAAGGGTACGAGCAGATGCTGGAGCAAAAACTGGAATTAGGGAGCTAGTGACTTTGCCCAGCGTTACCCCCAAAGCTCCAGCACTGGAAAGTCCCACAGACACCATCGATTCTAACCCCCTCGTTTTACTGCAGGCAGCAAGTGTCCAAGGAAGGATTTGAACCCGGTACTCCTAAAGCAGAGCCCACCAGTTGGGTCCTGGACAGATGGAGTGGCATTGAAGGGGTGAACAAGCATTGAGTACCTGCTTAATAACTGTATGGCTTGTTCAGGGAGGACTAGCATCTCTGGTGTGAGAGCTGCTCTTTCTAGAGCCTCATACAGTGCCAGGCCTGGAGTCAAGAAGACCTGAGTTCAAATCCAAGCTCAGACACTTACCAGGTGTGACCCTGGGCAAGTCACTTCACCCTGTTTGTCTCAGTTTCCTCATCTGTAAAATGAACTGGAGAAGGAAATGACAAACCCTTCTGATACCTTTGCCAAGAAAACCCCAAATGAAAATTGAGACACTAATGCATTGTTGGTGGAGATGTCAATAGATTCAACCATTAGGTACAACAATTGGGAGCTGTGCCCAAAGGCTTTTAAAACGATGCATTCCCTTTGACCCAACAATACCACTACTAGGTTTGTGCCCCCAAAGAGTTAAAAAGCAAAAAGGAAAAGGACCCACATATACAAAAATATTTATAGCAATTCTTTTTATAGTGGAAAAGAACTGGAAATTGGGGAATGGGTGAACAAGTTATGGTATATGAACACTATTATGCTATATGTTAAGATATTATGTTATGATATACATGAATAATATATATTAAGATATACTCTATATTGAGAAATGATGAGCTAGATGTTCTCAGAAAAAACTGGAAAGACTCACATGAACTGATACAAAGCGAAATGAGCAGAACCAGGAGAAAATCATACACAGTGATAACAGTATTGTAAGATGATCAGCTGTGAATGACAGCTCTTCTCAGCAGTATAGTGACCCAAGACAACTCTGAAGGATTTTTGATGAAAACTGTCAACCATCCCCAGAGGAAACACAAAGAATTTGAATAAAGATCAAAGCATACTTTTTTTTAAACTTTATTTTTCTTGTTGTTGCTGCTGCTGTTGTTTTGGTCTGTGTTTTCTCTTACAACATGACTAATATGGAAATATGTTTTGCATGACTACACATGTATTACCAATATCAAATTGCTCGCCTTCTCAATGGGGAGGAAGGGAAAGAATTTGGAACTCAGTTTTAAAAACAAATGTTAAAAATTGTCTTTACATGTCATTGGGGGGAGGGGAGGGAGGAATAAAATACTAAGTAAAAAAAAAAGCATGTTGTTACCAAAAAACAAAACAAAACAAAACAAAACAATCGGGGTCACGGAGTCAAGCATGACTGAAACGATGGAACGGCAATCCACATTTACCACCCAATCAAGAGTGTTGTGTCTGTTGTCTGCTGACCTCTGGGACACCGTCCTTCCTTCCTCCAGGAGTTCAGTGCCTTGTCCACAGTCTTTCTCACTTCCCCAACTTTTGCCCTCATACTAGTGGGCTTCAAACACCCTGACCTCCCAGTTCCTCATCTCATGTCCCATGACCTACTCCTCCATCCCACCACAGCTACACACTAAGGGCTTGCTATCACCCCAAAAAGTTCCGTGTCCATGTTTATAAACTCTGAGATTCCTTTATTTAATCATCACCTGTTGTTCCTCTTCTTTGTCCTCACTGTGACCTCCGGTACCTCTATCCAGGGGTGTGCTGGAGCCAGCTCTTACCAGTTCAAGAGAGCAGATTGTTAAATTTTTATTGTGAGCCTTTACACTTGTCAAACTAAAATCGAGCCTTAATTTGTTGTTTTGTTGATTTCTAGCCTGAAGATAATAGTGGACAAAGTTTTATCGTACATCCATCCCTGACCCGCCTCTTCAGAGAGCCAGTTGATAAACATTTATTACCCATCCTCCTTTTCACCCCTCAGTTATCAAGCTATCACCACTGCACTGCCCTCTCTCTTCCCTTTGCTGCCATGACCTCTCAGTGAAGCAATTCAACTCAACACTGTCTTCTCTTGAATCCTTTGCCCCCTTATCCTGTTGAAGATCACACTCATCTAAGTCAAAGACTTGGATTTCTTCCACCATCTGCTGTCATCATTTCTACTCAGGTGCTGTTGAATGAAGCTGGAGGAAATCACAAAATCATTCATGTTATGTGATCCAGACTGGGCCCTCACCACTGCTAGGCAGTCTTTCTATACCACCATAATCGACTTACTCTCCCATTCTCCACCTTGGCTCTTTTGAGCCTTGTCATCCCTCCTCAAAGCCCCTAATGGCTCTCTCTCCTCCTGCCCTCTCACTATAGATCTTTCCTCATGTTTCACTGAAAATATCAACACCATTTTCTAAGAGCTCCCTTTCTCTACTCCTCTTCATCTCACATCTCCCAGATGCCTTCTGCTACTTCCTTCTCCTTCACCTCTGTCTCACGTGAATAAGTGGCCATTCTCTTTGCCAAGGCAAACCCCTCGACGTGCACACCTACTCCCATTTCATCCCAGATTGCCCTCTCTCACCATCTACCAGCTCCTTTCCTCCTGCCTACAAACATCTCTTCCATCCTTCAAAAATGCTCACTTGTTCCTGTCCATCCCCACTAGCCATTATCCTCTCCCCTCTTTTGTGTCTAAGCTACTTGAGGAAGCTGCTACAATCATGGTCTCCACTTCCTTTCCTCTCATTCTTAAGAGTTAAAACTCTGCAGCCTGGCTTCCAACCTCATCATTCAATGGAAACTGCCCTCTCCATAGTTATTACTGATTTCTTAATCATGAAATCTAATGGCCCTTTCTCCAGCCTCACCAATGTTCTGTCCTTGGCCCTCTATACTAGACACTCTCATCGGCTCCCATCGATTCAATTATCTCCATACTGATGATCCTTAAATGTGTTTATGATTCCCTAACCTCTCTGCTGACCTGCAGTCTCACATCTTCATCTGCCTTAATTGAGCTGAACTGAGAGAAGGAATGAGAAGGTGTAAGAGTCTCCATAGGGATGGGCCAGCTAAGCTCAGGCTCTGGAAGGTGCGGCCAAGTCAAGGCAGGCTTTGGAGCCAAGCCTTCCACAGGCTGTGTCTGTCACCCTGGATAGCCCCAGGTGGCCCCAAGGAGGCTCACAGCAGAAGGTTGTCACTGACAGCAACTCACAGAAACCTCCCTACCAGGAAGGGGAAGGGGTGGGTGATCTCCCTTCAGACATGTGGTATTCTTAGAATACAAACTTCTTGAGGACAGGAACTGTTTCTTTGTCCCTCCCTTTGTCTGCTTTGCTTTGAACCATACCTGGCACATGGTGGATGCAAATTGGTTTGGAATGAGACAGTTGGTTCCTGGGTAATTAGTAGGAGCAGAACTTGACCGATCAATGAGATATTTATAAACATGAAGAAACTGTCAGTGTAAACGGACACAAACAGGAAAATCAATGATCCCTGCCCTCAGGTAACTTACCTTCTCCTGGAAGAGATACAAAGTGTCAGATAGGAATATGAATGATGAAGAACCAGGACAGGAAGTTCACAGCTGTCCCCTGTCTTATCAGACATTCTCTGTGCATGCATGTGATGAGACAGATGGGACCTGAAGGCTGATGTTTCTCTTCTCTCTTTAGGCTTCCAGTTGGAGAATGGCCTAACAGACCCCCCTCATTTAGAGGTCATTTCCCCTCCAAAAAAAAAAAAAATGGCCACAGGCAGGAGTGAATCCAAATAATGGAGTCTTGCACTTCCATGACGGGAGCATTTTGCAGCACCAGCAATAGCAGGGGCTGCCTGGAAAGTCTGGCTCCCACCAGTCTAAGGGCCAGGCAGGCCAGTGAAAGGGCCTTTGGAGGCCAGTAAAATGCCTCCTTCCAGGCCCCTTCAAGCCCTTGGTGGCTTTTCGGAGGGTCCCCTCACCATGCTAGGAAGAATTTCTATTGATCCCTGAAAGCTGACTTTCATCAACAGTTACCCAATATCCTCTTCTTCACCCATCTGTCTTCTGACCTTCATCCACAATGGCTTCAACGAGCTGTGGTTGGCTAGAGCCAGGCCTGAGAGAAGCCAAGCTGAGCAGATGGGGTCAGGGAACAGGCGGGGACTCACAGGGGTGAAGCAATGTCCTCTGACTGTTTGACAGTCACCCAGTGATAATAAACCTTGCTCATGGAGAAGCTGCTGCCCAGCTTGGAGAGATCCTTATTTATTGGAGTGGAGTGGAAATGCTTGCTGTCAGCCAGGAGCGTCATCCAGACTTCATGGCCAGCTTTTCAACTCAGGGAAACTGCCGTTTGGGAAGATGGATAGGGATGGGGACTTTCCCCAAAGAAAGTGCTCCCTGTACCAGAGCAGGTTGGCACCTCCTAAGCCACTTAATCATCTTGAAAGGTTGCCTGGGGCATGGCCCTTCCTGACTCCAGGGTCCAGCCATTCTTCCTTCCACACCATCATGGAAAGAGCCCTAGACTTGGGGTCAGAGCCTACTTATTACCTGCGTGTCCTTGGGAAATCTGTTTAACCCTTCTGGCCTTTGATGTCTTCATCTACAAAATGAGGGGTCTGATTCCAGGTCTGCCTCTTATCACCTCTGTGACCCTAAGCAAGTCCCTTTCCTTCTCTGGGCCTCCATTTACTTATGTGCAGAACGAGGAGGCTGGAATAGATGCCCCTGGATCCCCCCTCTTAGTTCCAAATCTTTGATTCGATGAGGAGGGTCCTAGAAGCTCATAGAAGCGGGGTTCTTAATGACATCCTAAGCTAGCCCATGCCTGGAAAATAATTCTTTCTCCACCAAAGCAGACCCGGAGCGGCCATGTGCTCTGCTCAAGAATTCCCAGGGGTGGATTCCTGCTCATTGAACAATCCTTTTTGGGTGGGTCGCAGGGCAGGATTCTCTTTTAAGGTGAGCTGGGCTTTAAGCTCCAAAATTCTAGGTTTCTGTCTGATTTGGGGAGCTTAGTCAACCCCCTCATGTTATAGATAAGAAAGCAGAAGACCCTTGCGGCTAAAAATCGGATAACACACACCTACAAAAATGTTCTTTCTCAGCCTCACGATTTAAATCCATTGTTTTGCCTTTCATCTTATTTTATTGACTGTTGGGAGACATCACCCTTGTTTGAATACATTCCCCTCCCCCTCCCATTGAACATTGATTAAAAAAAAGGGAGAAAAAGCAGTTCTCCCAAACCAAATGATGGGAGGGTAGTACCTCACCTTATATACAATAGCCCACACTTAGAATTTCTTACATTTGCAAAGAAGGGAGAGGGTTCAGACCTGGGGGAGCTTGGCCTCAAAAGAGAGGGATTCAGTTTTTTCTTATTGTCTGGGACTCATTACACCCCTGCCCTAGAACAGGCTTAGGGTTAGGCTCCTACCCAGTGCAGTGGATAGAGTGCCTAGAGTCAGAAAGACCTGAGTTCAAAATCAGCCTCAGTCACTAGCTGTGTGAGCCTGAGCATGACACTTCACCCTTCACCCTCAGTTTCCTCATCTGTAAAATGAGCTGGAGAGGAAATGACTGAAACCAGTCCAGTATCTCTGCCAAGAAAACCCTAAATGGGGTCACAGAGAGTTGGACAACAACAACAAACAACAACAACAACAACAACAAACAACAACAACAACAACAACAACAAGGGTTGGCTCAGATGGAGGGTATCCTTCATAAGATTAAGAGATTCCCCTCTAGAAATATACTCAGTGTGCAAAGATTAGGTAAAGTTCTTTATTTCCTACACCACAAAAGAAAAGCTTAAAACGTTGAAGCCACAAAAGCACACACTGGCAAATACTTAATATGGACTATTAATTTTAGAATGCAGTATTATGATATACTCGATATTCTATAATACACAATTATGTGATATGTTGATGTTATTTAATATTAACATATTATATAATATGGGGTGTTGTTCGGAAGTTTCAGTCATGTTCAATTCAACCCACTAGGGGTTTTCTTGGCAAAGATACCGGAGTGGTTTGCAATTTCCTTCTCCAGTTCATTTTACACATGAGGAAACTGAGGCAAACAGAGTGAAGTGACTTGTCCAGGGTCACACTGCTGGGGAAGTGTCCGAGGCCAGATTTGAACTCGGGGAGATGAGGATTCTTGACTCCGGGCCCTCACTCTATCCACTGTGCCACATACATAGCTGTCCCATATAAGTGTGGTATATAATATAATTATTATATATAAAAATGATATTAATTGGAATAACTTTAACTCTTAAACTAATTGATAACTCCTATTATACTCTCTCATTAAGTTGATTCTGAAAATTTTAAATAATTAGCAGGACAGCTGGATAGGCATTTCACCTTCACAATGCTGTCTGAACACTCACTTAAGGTGCCTGTTTTCTAGCCAGCCAGCACATAGCTTTTTCTCCTGTAAGAGATCATCTCCTTCAAGAACCAACCAGCACCCAACTCCCAGAACCAGGAGTGCCTGGCTTCTCAAACTTATGAGGCTATTGTCAAGGCTTGAGTCTCCCATCTCAAGATCACTATTTGATCACTTATACTCAGGGCAATAAGCCAAAGAGGCAACCAGAGAATGGAGGTCCAAGCTTGCCTGGATAAATATATACTGACATTTTCAAGTAGTTGCCATAGTTTCTGGAGCCTCCCCCCCCCCGCCCCTCGCCCCCCAGGTAAATCCAAGGGAGATCTATTGAAGTTTGAAGCCAAGAGGATAAGAAAAACAAAATTGGAGTTGTCCCTCCCTTTAAAGTTTCCGGAGTGGGCTACTCTTTTTTTTCTGTTTTATTGGGTTATTTTGTTTTTGTTTTTGTTTTTTTAGTGAGGCATTGGGGTTAAGTGACTTGCCCAGGGTCACACAGCTAGTAAGTGTTAAGTGTCTGAGGCTAGATTTGAACTCAAATACTCCTGACTCCAGGACCTGTGCTCTATCCACTGTGCCATCTAGCTGCCCCGTTTTATTGTATTTTTATTTATTTTATTAAATATTTCCAAATAACATTCATCTCAGGAGTTTGGAGAGTGCTTACTGACTGTTGGCAACAAGTTTAACACCTCTGGCTTATACTATTTCCCATGCCTAGGTGGACATTGTCCTTAAATCTATCATCCCAGCTCCTTGTATTGATAGATTTCCAGTTTTTGAAGGCTGAGCACAAGTACCACTTCTTCCATGAAGCCTTCATTGACCTATCAGTTCTGTACCCTGTACTCCCAGGGGGAAGTGGTTTCTACCCATCATGAGTTTCTAGTAGATGAGTGGGCCACTCTTGCTGCTCAATGGTCAATGTGATTTTTTAAATAATTTTTTATTTATTTAAATTTTTTTAAAGTTTGAGTTCCAAATTCTCTTTCTCCCTTCAGCCTCTCCCCCACCTATTGAGAAGGCAAGCAAAATTATATCAGTTATACTTGTGAAATCCATGTACAAAAGAAAAAACACCAAAATAAGAAAAAATTTAAAAGTTAGAAAAATTCATTTAAAATAACTGTAAACAATATAAAATACTGAAGAGTCGATTTGCGAAGTCAAACCCAAGAACTGCATGAACACAATTACAAAACAGTTTCCACACAAAGAAAGTCAGATGTAAACAACGGGGAAAGTATTCTTTGCTGATGGGTAGGCTGAGTCAATCTAACAAAAATGGCATTTCTACCTAAATTAATTTACTTTTTCAGTTCCACACCAATCAAACTATTACATATTTTTATAGAGCTAGAAAAAATAATAGCAATGTTCATCTGGAAGGACAAAAGGTCAAAAATATCAAGAGAACAGAGGACTCATGGTGGAAAATGCCATCAACTCTAATGGAAGAAATGATGGTGTCTGGAGGCAGAATGAAGCACAATATTTTCATTTTATTTTTTCCTGTTTTTTTTTCCTTTGGGTTTGTGTCCTCTTTTACAAAACTAATATGGTCCTATGTTTTGCATGATTGATTATTCATAACCTATATCAAATTGCTTACCATTTCAGGTAAGGGGAAGAGAAAGGAGGGAGACAGAAAATTTGGAACTCCAAAAAATTTTAAATGAATATTAAAAAATGTCTTTACATGTAACAAGAGTGAAAATAAGATTTTTTAAAGAGAAAAACATTAGAAAGTGCTTAAAGTTTGCTCTAGAAAAAAATAAAGAGAAGGAAATAAAACTAAACTAAACTAAAATAGAATATAGGGGAAATTTTTTTTAAGTGAAGAAAGGTAGTCTAGCTGTACCAGATCTCAAACTATTATAATGCAGTAATCATCAAAACAAGCTGGTACTGGCTAAGAAAGAGAATGGTAGATCAGTGGAATAGATTAGTTACACAATACACAGTACTAAATGACTCTAGTAATTTAGTGTTAGAGCCAATCTTGGGGAACAAAAACTCACTATTTGATGAAAATTGCTGGAAAAACTGGAAAGCAATTTGGCAGAAACTAGATATAGACCAACATCCCAAACCATATACCAAGATAAGGTCTAAATGGGTACATGATTTTGATATAAAGGATAATGCCATAAGCAAATTAGGGAGCATGGAATGGCTTGTCTGCCAATCTATGGATAAGGGAAGAATTCATGACCAAACAAGAAATAGAGAGCATTACAGGAGGTAAAATGGATAATTTTCATTAGAAAGAATTAAAAAGTTTTTCGCAAACGAAACCAAGGCAGCCAAGATTAGAAGGAAAAGAGAAAACTGGGGGGAGGGGACAATTTATAGCAAATTTCCCTGATAAAGGTCATATTTCTCAAATATATAGAGATATGAGTCAAATTAATAGGTATACAAATCATTTCTCAATTCACAAATGGTGAAAGGACATGGACAGGCAGTTTTCAGAAGAAGAAATAAAATCTATGTCACATGAAAAAAATGCTCTAGATCACTATTGATTAGAGAAATGCAAATTAAAACAATTTTGAGGTACCACCTTATACCCATCAGATTGGCTTATATGACAGAAAAGAAAAATGATAAATTTTGGAGACCATGTGGGAAAACTGGGACAATAGTTCACTGTTGGGAGAGTTGTGAACCATTCTGGAGAGCAGTTTGCAACTATATCCTAAAATTATAAAACTGTTCATAGCCTTCGATCCAGTCATACTCCTAGTAGGTTGGTACCCCAAAGAGATCAAAGGAAAAGGATAAGGACCTGTATGTGCAAAAATATTTCTAACAGCTCTTTTTTTGTGTGTGTGGTGGCAAAGAATTGGAAATTTGAGGGAATGACAATCAACTGGGAAATGCTTGAACAAGTAGTGGTATATGGTTGTGATGGAATATTACTGTGCTATAAGAAATGACGAACAGAAGGAAGAAAAATCTGGAAAGATTTACATGAACTAATGCAAAGTGAAGTGAATAGAACCAGGAGATCATTGTACACAGTAACAGCAATATTGTACAATGAATGATCAGCTATTCTCAACAGTGATGCAAGACAATTCCAAAGGACTTATAAAAAATGCTACCCACCTCCTGAGAAAATATTGATGGACTGTGACTGCAGATCAAAGCATGCTGAGGTTTTTTTGCTTTCTCTATTTGTTTTGTTCAGTTATTTCAGTCACGTCTCACCCTTCATGACTTCATTTGGGGTTTTCTTGGCAGAGATATTGGATATGTTGGAGAGAATTTGTTGTTGTTCAGTCATTTCAGTATTGTTTGACCCTTCATTACCCCCTTTGGGGTTTTCTTGGCAAAGACACTGAAGTGGTCTGCCATTTCCTTCTCCAGCTCACTTTATAGATGAGGAAACTGAGGCAAACAGGATTAAGTGATTTGCCCAGGATCATACGGCTAGTAAGTGTCTGCAGCCAGATTTGAAGTCAGGAAGATGAGTTTTCCTGACTCCAAGCCTGACACTCTATCCACTGCACCACCTAGCTCCCCTGTGTGTGTGTGTGTGTGTGTGTGTGTGTATTTTATCCCACAACAATAATATGGAAATAAATTTTGTATTACTGTACATGTATTGTCTATATAAAATTGCTTGTCTTTTCAACAAGGAGGATGGGGAGTGGAGGAAGAGAGGGAGAGAATTTAGAACTCATTTTTTAAAATGAATCCTAAAATTGTTTTTACATGTAATTGGAAACATATAATTTTAAAAAAGGAAAAAGGAAATACAAAAATAGAACAAAAATTTTGTGAGAAAAGTCTACTTCAAACTGCACTCAGTTCATCAGTTCTCTCTTTGAAGGCAAATAGCATTCTTCATCATGAGTCCTTTAGAATTGTCTCAGATCATTGTATTGATGAGAATAGCTAAACCATTCACAGTTGCTTATCATATAATATTGCTATTACTGTGTATAACTGGTTCTGCTCATTTCATTTTCATCAGTTCATATAAGTATTCCTAGTTTTTTTCTGAAACCATCCTGATCATTATTTCTTATAGCACAAAAGCATTCCATCACAATCATACACCACAACATGTTCAGCCATTCCTCAATAGATGGGTATCCCTTCAACTTCCAATTCTTCGCCACCACAAAAAAGAACTGATATAAATATTTTTTGTACATATGGATCCTTTCCCCCTTTACCTTGATTTCTTTGGGCTACAGACCTAAAAGTGGTATTACTGGGTCAAGAGGTATGCATGAATTTGTAGCCCTTTGGGAAAAGTTCAAATTGTTCTCGAGAATGGTTAGACCAGTTCACAACTCCATCAATAATGCACTAATGTCCCTGCAAATTTATTTATTTTTATTATTATTTTTTAACTCACCTAAAATACACATTTATATTTTTTTCTCAATTACATGTAAAGTTTTTTTGAGTTCCAAATTTTTCTCCCACCCTCCCTTCCCTCCCCCTCCTGAGGCTAGCAAGCAATTTGATATAGGTCATACATTACAATCATGTTAAACATTTTTCCACATTAATCAGAACAAAAGGGGAAAAACACAGGAAAGAATAAACAAGAACTAAAACAAAAAAGCAACAACAAAAGTGAAAATAGTCTGCATTCAGAATCCATAGTAAAGATATATTTTTAGATTAAGAGAAACAAAATCACATTGCCATTCTAATAGTTTAACCATCCAGCATAATGTACCAATATCCTGTTTACATTTGCCTTTATTTCCTCTGTCACAATCTCACCTTCTTACTGTCCATTATATTAATAACAGCTATTAAGCATGCAAAGTTATTTCTTGATGAGAGGGCATAAGATGAAATGATTTTTAAATAGAAAGAAAAGAAAATATGAAACAGCAAAAATAAAAATACTTTAAAGCACCTACAACAACTTAACCTGGTTAGCTCTCTGTCCCCTTTATTCCTTTTTTTTTGGTGAGGCAATTGGGATTAAGTGACTTACCCAGGGTCACACAGCTAGTAAGTGTCAAGTGTCTGAGGTCAGATTTTAACTCAGATCCTCTTGAATCCAGGGTTGGTGCTCTATCCACTGTGCCACCTAGCTGCCCCTGTCCCCTTTATTCCTAAGGCAAACAGATTAGAATAAGTACAGTCACGTTCACACACACACACACACACACACACACACATTTAATAGTGGTTGAGACTTATATGAATGAGAATTGCATCTGCAGCTAAAATGCAGGCCTGCTGTGCATGGAATTTAGACTATGAATTATGAAGTTTAAACTACTTAATGATATTGTCAAAATCCTTTCTTTTTTTTTTAGTTTTCAACATTTGTTTATATAAGATTTCTAGTTTCAAATTTTTCTCCCTCCCTCCCCTCCCATCCCTCCCTCTCCCCTCCCCAAGACAGCAAGCAATCTGATATAGGTTATATATGTATAATCACATTAAACATATTTCTGCATTAGTCATACTGTAAAAGAAGAATCAGAGCAAAAGGGAAAAATCTCAAAAAAGGAAAACAAAAAAAGGAGAAATAGTATGGTTCAATCTGCATCTAGATTCCACAGTTCTTTTCTTCTGGATTTGGAGAGCATTTTCCATCATGAGTCCTTTGAAACTATCTTGGACCATTGTATTATTGAGAAGAGTCAAGTCTATCACAATTGATGAACACACAATGTTGTTGATACTGTGTACAATGTTCTCCTGGTTCTGCTCATCTCACTCAGCATCAGTTCATATAAGTCCTTCCAGGTTTCTCTCAAATCTGCCTGCTCATCATTTCTTCACATTGATTTTTTTTTAAACTTTGTGTTCTAAATTTTCTTCATCCCTCCCTCCTCAACCCTCCCTATGGAATCAAGCAATCCAACTGAATAAAAAAATAGAGGGCAATATGAAATATCTCCTTGGAAAGACAGCTGACCTGGAAAATAGATCCAGGAGAGATAATTTGAAAATCATGGGACTCCCTGAAAACCATGATCAAGGAAAGAGCTTAGACATCATCTGCCAAGAAATTGTCAGGGGGGCAGCTAGTTGGTGCAGTAGATAACCACCATTGCCCCACAAAAAAAAAAGAAAAAACGAAATTGTCAGGGCAGCTAGGTGGTGCAATGGATAAAGCACCGGCCCTGGATTCAGGAGTACCTGAGTTCAAATCCGGCCTCAGACACTTAACACTTACTAGCTGTGTGACCCTGGGCAAGTCACTTAACCCCCAGAAGGGTATAAAGTAGCTCACATATTTTAAAGATGTCATCACGGGTCAGCTAGGTGACACAGTGGACAAAGTACCAGCCCTGGACCCAGGAGACCCCAAGCCCAAATCCAGCTTCAGACATAATCCACCTCACCCTGCCTGCCCCACAAAAACCCAAAAATAAATGCTTAGTAGATATCATCCCTTCATATTCAATTCACTCCTGTGCTCTCTGTCTAAGTATATTCCTTTCAGCCACTCTAATACTGAGAAAGTTCTAATGAGTTGGAAATATTATCTTCTCACGTAAGAATGTAAACAGTTTAACCTTTTAATGTCCCTCATGATTTCTTTTTCCTGTTTACCTTTTTATTCTTCTCTAGGGTCTTGTAAAATTTGAAAGTCAAATTTTCTATTCAGTTAGGTCTTTTCATCACGAATGCCTGAAAGTCCTCTTTTTAATTGAAGTCCCATTTTTTCTCTGTCTTTCCAAGGAGATATTTCATATTGCCCTCTATTTTTTTTATTCAGTTGGATTTGCTTTATTGTGTCTTGGTTTCTCACAAAGTCACTAGCTTCTGTTTGTTCAATCCTAATTCTTAGGCAATTATTTTCTTCAGAGAGCTTTTGTATCTCCTTTTCAAGCTGTTGACTTTTTTCTCATGACTCTCCTGCATCACTCTCATTTTCTTTCCTCCATCTCTCTAAATCTTCCTTCTATCTCTCTTACTTTCTCTTCAAAGTCCCTTTCCAGCACTTCCATGGCTTGAGACCAATTCATATTTTTTCTTGGAAGCTTTGGATGTTGGAGCTTTGACTTTGGTCTACCCCTCCCCCAAAGAAGCTGTCTCTTGTCTGCTGTTTTCTATGCTTACTCATCTCAACCCAGAAGCAGATATCTGATTGAAATCTGATTCTCTATGGTCAGAAGCTTGGTATGCCTGTGTCCCACCCCCACTGAGCCACCACCACTCGATTTGGCCCACTGGGTTCAGAACCAGGGTGCTTCACCCCAACTCCAGAGACTGCTGCCACTTCACCCTGGCCAACCACCAAACCCTCTCACCACTCCGGAAGCTGAGCCTCAGAAGAAGCCACTGAAACTGAAGACTGGAGGCACTGTCTGTTCCTGGCTGGGTCCAGGTGGCACACTGAGCTCCTCTCTCAGCCAGATCAGCAGGTGATCCCAATTGCTGTCTTTGGCTGGAAAATAGTCTCCCTCTGTTCTTATGTGAGTTAGGCTGTTCTGTCTTTTTTTTTATGGAATTATTTGGGAGTGGACAGGTTTATCAAGAGCTTGCAGTCACAGTCACAGTCTCTCCTCTGCCATCTTGGTTCCACCCCCCACTGCTAATGTTCTTTAAAGTAGCCACCAGTTACTTGGCAGGAGCTGGTGCATTGAGTGACCAATAAGAAGCCTCTGGTTGTATACCAGGGTATGTGCCTAGCTTCAGGGGATGTGTATTTTCTCAACAGATCAGCAGGAGCCCCCCTAATTACCCCTATTATGTCTATAGAACATAAAAGATCTTCACATGACCAGCTGCAAGTATTCCAACCTTATCCCTATGACTCACCTCATTTTTATAATGATGTGTATTTTTTAACCACATGCAAATGACTCCTCTTCTACATGAACCCTATTTAAAATGAGTTCTCTCTAAGTATTTTAATATGTTGAATAAAGTGATTTTTCAAAAGCAGGTGTTTTGATGTATTTTGGGCATCCTTGATTTTTTCTCCTTTCCTCCTCCCTTTTTCCCTCTTCAACCCCACTCCCACCCCAGCGAATGAAATAAACAAGAGTTTTGCAGGACCATCCCTCACCCAAGGGGCACTGGCCAGTCAGATCTGCCCAGGTTTCCAGCTCCTGCTGCTTAGAACAGGATGCTGATGGATGCTGAGGTTGGCATCCTCCCTGGCAAAGGTGAGCTCTGGAGCACCTTCCTCCTCCTTCCTTCTCCCTTCCATCCAATCCAGGCCCAGGCTGGAGGCTCCATCTCACAGGCCTTGACCCTCTTCTCTTAAAAAAGGAAAAGAGAGATTCTCTTTTGATCACTCATTGGTCAATAGGGTTGTAAGAACAACACTTGTACTGATACTTTCTTTTTGACATGTTACCACTTCCTAATAACAGCCCCTACCACAATGGAGTCTTCCTGGCACAGAAGTACAGGTAAGCCAGACAGTCAAATGCCCTGGCTAGGCCCCTTCCTCCCCACGTGACCCTGGGCAAGTCTCCTCTGTTCTTGGGGCCTCCATTTTCTCATCTATAAAATGAGGGAGATTGGACTCGATGCCTCTGAGGAGCCTGGGAGTTTAGGGCCAGAACCCCTGGATCCATATCTGACAATGCATGCCTCACTTTGCACCTGGGTCCACCACCTTTCTGCCAAAAGGATGGAGATGGAACACAGCATTCTGAAGAAAGGATGTCCCTGGAAAGCCATTGTGAGCTGCTTCACCCTCACTTGTCCTTCCCAAGATCTCTTTATCCCAATTATAAAAGGAGGCAGCTGCATTCTGGTGGATAGAGAACCAGCCCTGTAGCCAGGAGGGCCAGGCTTCAAGTCCTGTCTCTGACAAGGCCTAGCCATGGCACCCTAGGCATTCCACTTAACCCCTCAATGCCCCGTGCGATTCTGGAAGACAAGAGACCCTTCTATCCCTTCTGTCTGAGGCCATTTCCCCTTTTCTGAGAGTCCTTACATGCATGAAATAATGGGTCCAGCCCAAAAGAAAACCCTCAAACACTCCACCAAAGCCCTACATGATGGCCTGCAGTGACTAGGGGCTCTCAAAGGCTATACAAGATGGACAAAGAGCCCAGCCTGCCCACTGAGCTGTAGAAATGTGGGCAGGACCTGGGCAGGCATAGGCCTTTCATCTGTGTACTAGCCCAGGGAAGCAGGAAAAGGCTCATTATCAGGAAGCTGACCACTAGATGATTGGGTTGGTCAGAGAAATTCTGATTGTCACTGGGAACGAGGCAGTTGGTCTGAGGATAAAACCATAAACTTTTGAAATATTGAAGTCTTATACTCATGAAGTGACTCTGGGCAGATCACAGAACTGGTGTGTCTCTGGCAAGTCCCCAGAACATACTTTCTAAAGTTACAGGTTTAGGACCTAAATGCTACAATCAGAGCAGCCAGACAGTACATAGAATAGAGTGCTGGACCTGGAGGTAGGAAGACCTAAGTTTAAATTTGGCCTCCTACATTTAGCTTTGTGACCACAGGCCAATCACACTGCCTGCCTCAGTTTCCCCAACTGCAGCATGGGGAGTATAACTCTGCATTCCTCTCTCACAGAACTGTTTGCAGAAAAGTGCTCCAGAGATGTGAGTTTTGAGCATATCAGAAGCATTCCCAACTAAGGAATCTGAGGGTAGTTGGAGCTTGGGCTGGTTTTGAACCAAGTTCACCACCTCTGTGTTTCCTAAGGCAATAGAAATACAATTTAGATAAAAACACTGGAGTCCACACATTTTGCTTCCACAGCCCCACCATGAATCCAAACATCAGTCACTGGAATTATCTGTTAAGGATTTAAATAAAAACCTGCTAAGCAAAATACAAGCAGCCAGATGACAACACGATCCCTGCTGGAGAAGGTCTCTGCCGATCAGCCCCATGCAGCTATTCTGCAGCTATTTTTCACATAATATGAATTTTCAAAAAATAATAATCCTGGGAATGACAGGATATTGAGGCCAAGAAAATAAGAAGGTCATTTTCTCCTTGGTTCTCAAATCTGGAGATAGCAACCCAATGGGATTTAGACAAAGGTACAGCTCAGACAGATCTCACCCATCTGGCCATGGTATCATCCCCACAGAGGACAAATGAGATAGCAGCTTTAAAGCACTTGACTCAATCCATGCCTCATGAATGTTTGTTCCCACCCACCCACCAAAGGGTTCCCCTAGAAAGGCAGACTTCCAGCACCTTGGCCAGCATCACCAGCCAGAAGAACAGAAGATCTCAATTAACCAAACGAGTAAATCTAGGAACTTTGACAATGCGGTAAAATCCTCTCACCTGCCACTCCTGCCCCCAAGCATGGGCATTCAGCCTCACTGTGCCTATATCAAGTATTCCCCTCTCTGAAGCCTTCTCCACAAGCTCAGGCATTCAGGAACAAGACTTTCCCACCTTAGACCTCACTGTCACAACTACTCTGTCTCCAAGAAGATACTGAAATCTATTTTATTAACTTAAGGATGTGGGTTGGTTGAATAAATCAATCAAATCAACCCCTGTTCCCATTGAAACTAAGCATCAGGAAGCTAAGCGCTGATTACACTTGTCAAGTGAGACCATATCTGGGTGCTTATTAGGTGTGAACAAGGTGTTCCATCTCCATCCTAGCATTTTTATTGGCTGTCCCCTATGCCTGAAATTGCTCCTTTTTCTTCTTTGCCTCCTGGGGTCTAAGGATTCCTTCAAGTTAGCAGCAAAATTCCCATCTACAAGAAGCCCTTCCTCATCCTGCTTCATGTCATACCTGGGTCCCCATGAATGCAAATAAGAATCCCTTAAAGTGGTCACATTGCTTTAATACACATGACATATTTTCATTGGACTAGAACTAAATATTATATTTTAAATAATTATGTTTCCTAATGGTTCAAATTAGAATATGGAGAGTTGTTATTTGCATTAACGGGGATCTTGCTATCGGATCTTCCATTTAATCCTATATTGATCTGGTTTGCACATATTTTTTTCATGTTGTTTCCCCGATTAGACTGTGAGATCCTTGAGATAAGGTACTGTCTTTTGCCTCTTTTTGCATCCCTACCACTTAGCAGAGTTCCTGGCACATAGTAGGTGTTTAATAAGTACTTGTTGACTAACTAGTGACAAGGGGCTAAGCTGGCTAAGGTAAACTTGGGCTACCCTCCATACCATAAGAGCAATCAAGAAAATGAGTGTTCTTCTGGACCCAGACTCATACTTGTGAACCAGAGGAACTGAACCTCATGTCCATTCTGGAGACTAGAGGAGAGATTGCCCAGCCTTCCCCACCAAGCCAGGGTAGGGCCAGCTAGTGGTGGACCTCAGATAATACTGATACATGACACCTGTGAGCTGCATCTAAATTAGGAGGTAATCCAGGATGGTCACATAGTTGGAGCTTCACAGCCTGGCCCCCTGTCCTTGGGACCCTGGAAGTTCTTGAATTTTTAAGAAGTTCTATTGATACCTTTGAGTGCAGCTAGGTGGCACAATGGATCGAGTCAGGAAGATCTTTTGCTTCAGGCACTAGCTGTGTGACCCCGGGCAAGTCACTTTACCCTGTTTGCCTCAGTTTCCTCACCTGTAAAATGAGCTGGAGAAGGACATGCCAGACTATTTCAGTGTCTTTGCCAAGAAAACCCAAAATGGTGAAACAAAGAGTTGGACAAGACTGAAACAACTGAACAACAACAAATTGATGCCTTTTTTAAAAAGTCACTAACATTTTCCAATATCCTTTCCCACCACTGCACCCATTGGATGCTCTCTTGTAAGAAGCAGTTAATCAAAACCAGACAAGAAGACAACTATACCTGATGACACACAGCATACCACATGTTTTCAATTGTCTTGATTTCTGAGGAGGATGAAACCAAGAACGTCTATGTTCTTGTTTACACTGTTGTTATTGTTGTTGTTGTTGTTGTTGTTGTTGTTGGGAGATGGCTGCAACAGCAACAGCAGTTTTGGAGGCTCTCAGCCCAGAGACAGAAAGGGGGTTGGGCAACTGGGCAAAAGGTGATTACAAGGACCCTTTGCTGGTGCTGGGTACAGCTGGTGCTCATTGGCAACTCTTTTGCCATAAGTAGTTCTGGGTTGCCATTCCAGGATGGAAAACAGCCCTCGTGATTGCTCACGAAAGGGCAGGGACCCTAGTCACAGTTCCAGGACCAAGAGAAGCATTAGTTCTTGCAGCAGCACGGGAGTAGGGGACCTTCATGGGCAAAGACAAGAGCACATACAAGGAGAGCAGTGGCTACACCTCTCCCAGGTTCACCACCCTGGGAAGCACTGAAAACCTGCAGACTCCTAGAACTCGCTATGAAAACAGCAGCACGAAAAAGCCTGAAGTTTGGAATGGTGCCTTGCCACCCCCAGGTGAACAGAGCCTGACTTAGACATAAAGTTCAAAGTGAAGAAATAGTCTGAGGAAATGAGCAAACAACAAGAACAAAAGAACTTGACCATAAAAAGCTACCATGGTGACAGGCAAGACTAAAATATAAACTCAGAAGACAACAATGTGAAAATATCTACAAGAAAAGTCTGAAAGAAAAATGCTAACTGAAGCAACACCACTGCTAGGTTGATATCCCAAAGAGATTTGGAAAGGGGACTGGGCAGGGATTGGGGGAGGACTTATATGTACAAAAATGTTGATAGCAGCTTTTTTTATCATGGCTAAAAATTAGAAATTGAGGGGATGCCCATCAATTGGGAAATGGCTGAACAAGCTGTGGTATATGATTATGATGGAATGTTATTGTGCTATAAGAAATGGCTAGCAGGATGATTACAGAAAAACCTGTAAAAAAACTGATGCAAAATGAAGTGAGCAGAACCAGGAGAATGTTGTACACAGTAACAGCAATATCATATGATGATAAATTGTGAATAACTTAGCTATTCTCAGCAATACAATGATTCAAGACAGTCCCAAAGGACTGATGATAAGGTGTGCTGTCTCAAGAGAAAGAACTGATGTTATCTGAATATAGACTAAAGCATGCTGTTCCCCCCCCTCTCTCTCTCATACAAAATGGCTAATATGGAAATGTTTTATATGATTACACATATATAACCTATATTGGATTGCTTACCATATCAGGGAGGGAGGAGAAGAGGCAGGGAGGGGTAGAATTTGGAACTCAAAACTTAAAGTTAAAAATTATTTTAATATGTAATTGGGGAAAAAGAAAATATTTTTAAAATGCTAATTGTACCCAAGCCCAACAAGAATTTTTTGAAGAACTAAAGAGGGAAAGAAGAATGATAAAGGAAAAATTGGGGAAAGAAATGAGAGTGACGCAAGAAAATTATGAAAAGAGAATGAACATCTTGGTAAAAGAGGCACAAAATATATTATAGAAAATAACACCTTAAAAACACATTTGAACTAATGATAAATGATTAATGGCACAACAATGAAGAAAAAAAGAACTTTTTAAAAAAAGATCTTCTTTAAAAGCAGAACTGGACAAATGGAAAAAGAGGCACAAAAGCTCACTGAAGAAAATAATTCCTTATAAAATAGAATTGGACAAGTGGGAGATAATAACTCCATGAGATATCAAGAAACCATAAAATAAAGTCAAAAGAATGAAAAAATACAAAAAAATTGAAATATCTCATTGGAAAAATAACTGACCTGGAAAATAGATTGAAGAGAGATAATTCAAGAATTAGTGGACTACCTGAAAGCCATGACTAAAAAGAAAAGCCTAGACATCATATTTCAAGAACTTATAAAGGAAAAATTCTCCAATATCTTGGATCCTAAGGATAAAATTGAGATCCCTAAATGAAAACTCCCAGCAATATTGTAGCCAAATTCCAGAGCTCCAATATCAAGGAGAAAATACTTCAAGTAGCCAGAAAGAAACAATTTAAATTTTGTAAAGCCATAGTCAGGATCACATGAGATTTAGCAGCTTATGTGTTGGAGGAGTGCAGGGCTTACCATATGATATCCTGGAAGGCAAAGGCATTTAGAATTATGACCAAGAATCACCTACCTAGCAAAACTGAGTCTACTCATTGAAGGGAAAATAGATATTTAATGAAATAGAGGACTTTCAAGTATTCCTGATGAAAAGACCAAAGATGAATAGAAAATTTGACATTCAAACACAAGGCTCAAGAGAAGGATAAAAATGTAAATGTCAAAGAGAAATCATAAAGGACTCAATGAAGTCAAGCTGTTTATATTCCTATATGGGAAGATGATACAAGTAATCCCTAGGAGCTTTATCATTATTAAGGCAATTAGAAAGAGTCATCACAGACAGAGGTCATGGGTGTGTATGAGTCAATTATGTTGGAATCTCAAAAAAATGTAGGGGTGAGAAAGAGGGATGCACTGGGAGAAGAAGGAAGGGAGAGGTAGAATGGGAAAATTTTTCTCACATAAAAGAGGCAAGCAAGGAACAGCTTTTATAGTGGAGGGGAAATGAGGGCGAGGGTGGTAGGCAATGTTTGAACCTCATTGGAATTGGAATTGGTTCCAAGAGGGAAGAATACACACACATATATATACAAATACTCAGCAGTGTATAGTACATCTATTTTACCCAATGGAGAAATAGGAGAGAAAGAAGATGAGAGATATGGGGGGCAGAGATTGATAAAAGGAAGAGTGGATTAAGGGAGAAAGTGGTTAGAAACAAAACAGACTTTTGAGGAGGGACATGATAAAAAGAGAAAGAACTGAGCTGTGCAAGCCAATCAGGATGATTGTGTGATGTTTAAAATCTGGATTGTGGTCTGCCTTAAATTAGAAGCTTCAGCACCAGTCTTTGGGCATTAAACATTTATTAAAGCATACAGATATTTACAAGGAGTTCAGAAAGTTAAGAAAAAGAAGTCCTACCTAGCCTAGAGTTCCAGCCTGGTTGAGTTCTTCCTCAAGTCCTCCTCCATGAGCCGGCTTTAATCAGGAACTCTCTAGCAAGCAGATTGTGGAAGCTTTTTATAGGTCTGGAACAGAGGCGGTCCTTACACCCTGCTTCAAGCTGATTGGTTGGCATCATCCAAATCCACTGACTTTGAAGGTGTTCTCAAGTTGAGTTCACAGTCTAGCTTCTGAGAACAATACCTTCTTAAGGGCTAGCCAGGTGTGATTACAATCCAGTTAACTTGAAGTAGGCTTAATCAGCAGTCAATCACTCTCACTTGATTCAATCAGTCTAAATTAATCTCCAGGTGGGTCTTTGAGTATCTGCAAAATCCCATTATTTCATCACAATTGAAAAAGGCAAAGGTGAGGGGGGCATGGATTCTAAGTGTAATGGGGGTGAAGGTGGCCTCTGGCTGGTCTGTGTTAAGGCATAGAGCAGAATCTCAGAATATCAGAGCTAGAAGGGAATTTGGTGGTCATCAAGTCTAATCTATATCCCCAGCAGTGTCCCCGTGACCACATACAAACATATGGTCACCCAGTGCATCCATTTGAATACCTCCAGTTGGAGGCATCCCACTCAGCTCTGAGGCAGCTTTTATTGTGATGAATGTGTTCCTAGTATCAAACCTAATATTGCCTCTTTGCAAACTGTCCCTTTCCCTTTCCACCACCTCACTGCTACCCATTCTGCCCTCTGGGGCTGCTCTGGTCCAGGCTTGATTCCAACCAGTCTGGTGCTTCAGATTTGGGATTGGAAATAAATGAGACACTTAGAGACCCCCTAATGGGTACCAAGAGGAGGTTCACTTAGTCCTAGAAGGGAGAACATATTCAGCGAGGATTCAGAGTGGGGCAGTGGGTCAGAAATGTGTGTGAAGCCCAAGGAAAGAATGTCTGACTTCTCGTGTTCTGGCCTTTGGCCACTTGGAATCTACACCCGGGTCAGAGCCTTAGTCTCCTGGTCCAAGTAAAGCATGCAGATGGCTTTCCCCAACTTTTAAGAGAAAAATGCTTCACTTGCATGGGGGCAGATGTTGCTCCTCCAGCAGGGGTCAGACAAGTCTGACTAATCATGTCCCCTCCTCACCACCCTAGACTTCCCTTATCCAGGTGGGTTAATGAGCAGCCTCTGATGGCATGGGCCAGAAGCCATGGCTGGTTTCCCTGGATCATCTATAGTGTATCAGTATCCTGGGATACTGGATCTATGACACTGTGATAGTGTGATCTTGGAGGAGGGAGGTAATAAAACAATAATAAGCAGCTGTTTTGAGGTTTGCAAAGCACTTTAAAGATGTTATCTCATTTACTTGAATGTAGTGTTCTGAGAGCAATTAATAATGCAGTTTGGCAGAAATGCAGCATGCAGAAAGGATAGTAATAAGAATTTTTTAAAAAGTGATAGGAAATAAAACTAAAAAGTGAAGTTGAAGTCAGGCTCTACAAGGATTTACATGCCAGCCTGAGGCATCTGTTGCTTATAGATTTTATAATGTGATGGTTATGATAATTTTATAATTATAATAATGTTACAATATTTACATATACTAGAGACAATAAGGAGCAACTGAAGATTTTTGAGCAAGGGAGTAATGCAGTCTGACCTGTGCCTCCCTCAGCAAGATTTTTGTCTATGGTGTGAAGGAGAGAAGAGCCTGGAAGCTGAGTGGCCATTTAGGAATGAGGTGATTGCAATGATTCAGATGAGAGGTGAAGAGGACCTGAGACTGAACTGAACAGTTCTCTGGGAGAGTGGAGAGAAGGGGCTGCCAAAGGAGAAGTGAGAGGCCAGATCAAACCAGGAGATGTAGGGGCTAAAGAAGGAGGTACCATAGGAAGTTCTAAACTCCCACACCTGGGTGACTGGGAGTTTGGTGATACCCTCAACACAAATAAGGAAGATGGGAGGCGAGGTGGATTTGGGGGAAAAGAAATAGCAGCTCTCACAGGCATTTGTTGCCCTGTTGTTTTGAAAACAGGGCTCCTGTTTTCCAGAGGGCCCCATTTTTGCATGTTGCTCCAGGGAGAATAACACAGGAAACATCATGGCCTGAGATGCCCTTTTGAGAGGACTAGCCCTATACTCTGCAGCATAAGCCACAAGCAATGGACAGGCAATAGCCATGCTAAAGAGTCCTCTGGAAAAGTCACGACAAGTTGATTGTCTTTGAAATTATATCAGCAGCAAAAATGAGTGATCAGCACCTGTCGTAATTTCTGAATTTGCCAAACATTTTCAGCTTGATTGGAAGGAGGCATAATCAATGATGAGTGTCATTTTCATAAATATGAACAGCACGTATAATTTTATATTAATTGAGTAATGATAAGGTGTAAATTCTTCCATTTGACAGAAAGCTTCATGTTCCTAATAATTACTTTCCCATCAGTCAGTTGTTGAGTGGTGAGCTTATCTCCAATGCTACTTTAAAGGCATCAACTTTAGTTTAAATAAATAGTTTTTGAATGTGATGAAAATCCACATCTTAGAGAAAAAGGTTTGTCATTTACACTTAGAAGATAAGTTCATAGGGGGCAGCTAGGTGGCGCAGTGGATAGAGCACTGGCCCTGGATTCAGGAGGACCTGAGTTCAAATCCGGCCTCAGACACTTAACACTTACTAGCTGTGTGATCTGGGCAAGTCACTTAACCCTCCTTGCCATGCAAAAAAAAAAGTTTGTAGAAGAATAACAAATGTATTTTGTTAAAATGCCATGGTGGTTCAATTCTCCCTTGTGTGAGTTCCTTTTGTCTCCTGACCCTGGTCAGATGTAACCTTCATTAGGGCAGGAGGGGCTTCATTTTCCTATTTTGGTCCCTAGAATGGAGCACAAGCCATGGCACACGGTAGGTGTGCTTGCTGGTTACCATTGAATCATGAGATGTGGATTTCGAGAGATCATGAAGGCTCCCATACACCTACATGAAGAGGGGGAGTGCCCCTAGACCTGCGCTATGTGACAGTAACCTGGTTCAGTACCATTTCCAGAGGAAATCATGCCTTCCTCCAGAAGAAAGCAGCCCAGGAAAGCAATGCTTGCAACCAGAGCCTTGCATCATGGGTTTTTCTTCCTTCTCCTTATTCCTTCAGAATGATCATCATTGTTCAACTTTAAGACCTTTATTCAAAAACTCTTTACTGTTTTATAAAATTTGTGAAAAATACCATTATTTTAAGGAGAAGGGGAAGCATCTATATATAGCACCTACTATGTGCCAGGCTGGTGCCCACTCAGCTCATGTGCTAAGTGCTTTTTTGCAAATATTATCTCCTTTTATCCTCACAATAATCCTGGGAGGGATGTGCTATTATTGTTCCCACTTAATAGTTGAGGAGACTGAGGCAGGCCGAGGTTAAGTGACTTACCCAGGGTCACATAGCTACTACATTTCTGGGTCAAGATTTGAACCTCTGTCTTCCTGACTCTAAGTTTAGCACTTTGTCTTCTGTGCCACATAACTGCTACATAGAAATGGAGTCCTGGGGTGGGGGGCAGCTAGGTGGCGCAGTGGATAGAGCACCGGCTCTGGCTTCAGGAGGACCTGAGTTCAAATCCGACCTCAGACACTTGCCACTTACTAGCTGTGTGACCCCGGGCAAGTCACTTAACCCTCATTGCTCTGCCAAAAAAAGAAATGGTGTCTTGGCTCCATGTGGAGGACTCTAAGGAAAAGGGAAGTGCTCATTATTGGCCCCTAAAACAAGAGGACCAAGTGAGTGGGAGATGGAGAGAGAGAGCAGAAAAAAGAAAAGGCCCCCCCAAAGACCTCAGGGCGCTTGTGAGGGGGACACAGAGCATTACATAAAGACAAAGATGCCTTCACAGTATTTAAATTCCATTGAGGAGTGTGATGGAGGAGGATATAACTCCTATACAGACAAGTTAAGAAAAATTACATAGAGAGTTATTGAAAAAGTTGTTTCAAGAAAGACACAAAAGGCCAAAATTTTCTTTTTAAAGAGTGCCTTTTATAATGTGATGCATTCTTAGCTTTTAATAATGTACCTTTTTTTTTTTTTGCAGGGCAATGAGGGTTCAGTGTCTTGTTCAAGGTCACACAGCTAGTGTCAATTGTCTGAGGCTGGATTTGAACTCAGGTCCTCCTGAATCCAGGGCTAGTGCTTTATCCACCGCACCACTGAGCTGCCCCCTAATAATGTACTTTTAAGACAGAAAACTATTCTCTTTTTAAAGAAAAGCACTGTATTACCAATTCTTCATTGACTTGGGGCCCTCTTGGGTCCTTGGATTATTTTTTTATGCAGTCACCTAAGGCTCATTTTATTTCAGCACAGTTGGTCGGTTGATTCTGTGTACATAGGTGAACCACTTCCCTTCCTTTTGGTCATTGTCCTAATTGATCCAGGTAATTTTGAAACATAATTCTGATGTGCAAATACAGAAAGGTCCCACAAAAATCAGAAGCTAGAATCACAGACATAGAATTGAAAGGAACCTCAGAGACACTCTGATCCAACCCCCTCATTTTACATATTGGTACACTGAGGCCTAGGGAGAATATAACTTGTTCAAGATCACACAGATAGCGAGTGTCAGAGGCAGGATATGGACCCAAGTCCCTCTGAAACCAGAGCCAGTGTTCTTCCTACCACTTTTTCATGTGGAGGGGGAAGAAAAGTATGAGAAGAGATAAGTAGTTGAACAATTGCCTGATGACAGAGTTTTATTTAGTGAGTAGCCAGAGTGGGAGAGTTGAAACTGACAGTGGAAATGGACACCTCTCCCTAGGGACTCGGAGGTGACAGTGACAAAATGACCTCATCCCTCCTGTGCATTTCATCATTTCATAAACTGAGTGTTGTCCCCTGCATGGGTACAGGGGATGGGAAGTGCTGAAATTGGAGCGATTAGAATAAGTCAGAAGAAATAAAGGCAGCTCCTCTTGATTGTAATTACCAAAATGGCTTTCATTTTCCTTTTCATCTCTGGGGGGCAGAGATTGGAAGCTTTGAATGTTCTTTCAGGAGTATTTATTCCCTTGAAGCCTCCTGGGAAACTTCCATTTTAAAAGAGATTGTAAGGTACCATTTACTGAGATTCCCAGAAATGTATCCATAATTGGAAATTAAACAAGTAAGTACTATCTACCTATATCTATCTATCTATCTATCTATCTATCTATCTATCTATCTATCTATCTATCTATCACCAACTATTGGTTGATCATAGTGACGTATAGTATCTCTAATTTAGTGAATGAGTGGTTCAATCCATCCTACAAGATTGTGGTCTCTCCTGGCCAAAAGAACAGATTTTTAAAAAGCCTAGAATATCCTTTACCTGTTAATCTCCACTAACTGAAGTCATATCCATCCATCAGGGCTCAGATCAAATTCTACCTCTTCCATGAAGTCTTCTTCAATCCCCTTGGATTCCACCAAAAATTAACTCTTTCTCTTATAGATTAAATTTTTCATCATTTTAAGGGAAAAATCCCCCACCATGACTAGCACAAAGGTTTTCTAAAAGTACTTTTGGGGGCAAAAAGGGGGAACCAGAGAAAGGCTAGGAGAGTGCTTAGAATGGGCGTGTGGAAAAATCATCAGTGATGTTGATGAAACACTAAACTCTTATTTTGTTTCTTCTTTCTCTTCCAAGAAGAAGTGTCTTTAATCTGAAGAGGTGAGAACAAAAGTGGTGAAGAGAGAAGTGACCCTGAAGAGAAAGGAGGAGATTGTAAGAGAACCTGGACATGATGATGAGGCATGGAGGAGCTGCACCTGAAAGGATTGATGGGATTGGCCAATGTGATCACTAAGTATCAGTGATCTATGAGAGGCAGAGGGTGAAAAAGGGATTAGAGGGGAGAGAGAGAGAGACAGGAAAAGAGACAGAGAGAGAAAGACAGAGACAGAAAAAGAGATAGAGAAAAAAACAGAGAAAGAGACAGAGATACAAGGAGAAAGAGATAGAAATAGAGACAGACAGAGATACAGAGACAGAGACACACAGAGATGGAGAAACAAAGAGAATCTATAAGCTATAGACCAATGAGTTTAGCTTAAATTTTGGCAAAATTCCAGGATGTATGATTAAAGGAATAGTTAGGGATATTTATGAAATGGAAAAAAGAATACATTGTCTGGATCCATTAAGAACAAATCACAGGGGCGGCTAGGTGGCCCACTGGATAAAGCACCGGCCCTGGATTCAGGAGTCCCTGAATTAAAATTCAGCCTCAGACACTTGACCCTTACTAGCTGTGTGACCCTGGGCAAGTCACTTAACCCCCATTGCCTCACAAAAAAAAAAAAAAAAGAACAAATCACCCCAGATTAAGGACATTTCCTCTTTGGTTAGGGATACTAGGTGGGGCAACCATGGGGATATAATAAATTTTAGCAAAGCGTTTGACAAAGTCTCATCTGATTCTTGTGGACAAGAAGGTCAAACATGAGCTAGAGGATTGTGTGAGCTAGGTGGATTTGGCACTGGTGTAAAGCCTGGGACCAAAGAGTTGCTGCTAATGGTTATAAAATAAATTCAGTAAACATTTATTAAGTCCCCTCAAGTGGAATGTGGGGAGTAGAAAGGAGGGGAATACAACCCATTCATAGAATGGTGAAGACAAAGTCCTTTGAAGAGAAAACAATGGTTTCACAGAGTGGCAAAACCTGAGCTAAGACCTAAAGAAAGGATCCAGAACGCCTGGGCTGAGGTGGGAGGGTATTACAGGCATAAGGGATGGCTTGTACATATGCATGGCCATGGAAAATGCAATGTTGAATTCAGAGAGCAGAGAGGAACACGGTTTGAATAGAATACAGAATGTGTAATGAGGAAACATGTGATGGCAACACCCTGATTTTGCTTTCTGTAATGACTTGAATGACGCCACCTGCTGGAGACTTATCGAAGAAAAGCCCCGTCATGAGGTGAAGGTCTCTGAGGGCAAGACCATGTGTCTTTTCTTTGGCATCAGGAAGTGACATTTGCTTGTGGGAGGAAGAAGGGGGAGGCTGGCACGCTGGCTGGCTTTTTTTTCCTGTGGACTCTGGTGGAGAGCAGAGCTAGAAATGTGCTCTCCCTTTAATAAATAGATGAATCTAGGCCTTTTCTCTCTCTTTTTACCAAATTCTTATTCTCCTTAATAAATGCTTAAAAGTCTAACTCTTGCTAAAACTTATAATTTATTGGCGACCACTCATTGGATATTTTAGACAGTATAGCTAGAATTTTTTTTTTTAGTGAGGCAATTGGGGTTAAGTGACTTGCCCAGGGTCACACAGCTAGTAAGTGTTAAGTGTCTGAGGCCAGATTTGAACTCAGGTACTCCTGACTCCAGGGCCGGTGCTCTATCCACTGCGCCACCTAGCTGCCCCCAGTATAGCTAGAATTTTAGCCCCTTAACATTTCCAAGGACCAACCTAGTCATGTCTTGAGAGGCTCATCATCGGCAAACTGGTCACTTAGTACTGGATCCATTGGCTCAGAAACAAAGAAAGATGTCCAAAGTTACCTACTGCTTCTGCAGTGATGACAGAGAGATGAGAAAGAGGACAGAGGGTACTACCTTTTTATTGATGACCTACTTCACCGTAAATGCTTGTAATCTTAAAGGTGACATATTTGTTTAATGACCAACACACGAACATGCAACAAGAGGAATTGAATCACATCAATGTCAACATTCTTCCTATAAAAGAAACCAGAAGACCAAGGGGACGTTCAGTAAAACGGTAGGTTGGCTCGTGGATTCTCCTTATGAGAGGCAAAGAAATAAGTCAGTGAAGTCAGTTTTATTTTGTGTCCAAAGGCAACAAGAACCAACCTTTCATGGGACATTTGGTCATCTCTTGTTATTGTATTCAAGATAATCATTTGTAAAAGGGTCGCTATGGAAATGATTGTAGTTTATGCATCCAAATCTGTCACAGAGGATGAAGTAGAGTAATTCTGCAAAAAAAAAAAAACAAACAACTAAATGAAATTAAATTGAATAAACAAATATATCTTGGCATTCAGTGATATCACAGCATACATGGGCCTAGTGGAGGAAGGAAAAAAAAAAAAACATGCTGGAAAACATGGCCCAAGTGTAGGCAGGCTTACAGACAGCACAGAAGCTTTACATATCATGAATATTTTCTTTTCTTTTTTTTTTTTTTTGCGGGGCAATGGGGGTTAAGTGACTTGCCCAGGGTCACACAGTTAGTAAGTGTCAAGTGTCTGAGGCCGGATTTGAACTCAGGTACTCCTGAATCCAGGGCCAGTGCTTTATCCACTGCGCCACCGAGCCACCCCCTTCATGAATATTTTCTTAAGACAGTTGGGAGGCATTGGATCTAGCGAGCCCCCAATAACATTGCCAGAAAACAGAAGAAATAAAAATTGTTTATATCCTAACACAGGGAAAATTACTAGCTACCAAAATGGAAGTGATTTCCTACTCATGTGTTGTTGTGGTCAGAATATCAGCTTGTTAGAGTGAAGATGCAAATCAGTACCAAAGGAGTAGAATTTAAATGGAAAAAAGTTATGTATTCAAATGAGGTCACTCTAACTCGACCTATTTAAACAAACTCTTGATGATGGAAAAATGAAAAATAAATCAATGAACAAGTATATATTAAATGCCTTTGTGTCCGATATTGTGCTGGGTGGGAGGTATACAAATACTTTGGAGATGGAGATGGATGAAAGAAAAGATATTAATCCCTACTATCACCATTTCCTAAGGAATTTTAATCCATGAAAATTAATATAGCAATAAAGAGTCCCAAAAAAGTCAAGAAACCACCTCAACCAACAAATATTTCATCTCATTGACAAATGGGGAGATATGGAAGCTAAGGTCAAAACGAGTTGAAAGTAGAAGCTTATTTATAAAAGCTTACAGGAGAAGATGGTAGAAGATAATGAGCAATATAGCCCTAGGTAACAAGGAGAAGCAGTGAAGGGGAAAAGAAGGTTAGAGGAAGCTTGATGAGAGAACCAGTTAAAACCAGATCATTAAGGAATTTAAAGATGAAACTGGAAAGAAGACAACAAATAGACAAAAAGGGAAAATATTTGAGTATCTGTCAGGATTTCTATGATCAAGTCTTTTATCCATCAATGATGGTAGACAAACATTTGGACTCCAATGGACTTGAATGCATTGAAGAAGGAAGACCAGCTGCACTGGATCAAGAATACCCAGAGAAACTCTATTCATGCTAGAGGTGGGACTATTTTTAGAGCATCAAGCAATTGATTCTCAAGATATAAAAAAGAAGAAAGGCACCAAACGTGTGGACAAAAATCACAGACCAAATTATTATTCAAGAAAAGGTGATCGAGAACATGTAAGTAACAGCAACACATAAACCCACAGTCCAATCTCTACAAAATCTCTGTAACTCTAACAATCTACATACACCTCCAGAAGTCCTCTCCAGACTCCCGGTCTTCCTGTCTTCTCCCATTGGAACTTGGGCTCCTATTCCTGAGAACCCTGATTATCACAGGTGAGCTTTCACTCCATTTCTCCCAGACCCAGGCTCCGCGTCACTTACCAGCCGTCTCCAAACCAGGCCACCTGCATTCTGGCCCTCTTCCTCCCCCTACCAGAATTCCCACTCCCACCCCTGGGACTCTGCACTGGAAAGAGACCATTGGGCCACTGTCTGGCCATCTCCAACCCTTCCCTCCACAGAATGCCATCTATTTCTGCCCATCTGTGTTATCTTTTCTATTGGAACTTAAGACCTCTGAGACCAGGGACTGCCTTACTGACTTGCCTTGTATCTCCAGAGCTTGGCACAGTGAATGATACAAAATAAGTTCATGGGGCAGCTAGGTGGTGCAGTGGATAGAGCACTGGCCCTGGAGTCAGGAGTACCTGAGTTCAAATCCGGCCTCAGATACTTAACACTTACTAGCTGTGTGAACCTGGGCAAGTCACTTAACCCCAATAGCCTCACTAAAAAAAAAAAAACAAAAACAAACAAAATAAAATAAGTTCATTAATTAATTCATCAGCACATTTTTTCATTTATTCATTCATTCCTGGTATGAGAAGGAAATAATCAGGCTTTCACAAATGGCATTCTCCAGCAGAATACATCTTTCAAATGTCATGATTGATGGGTGCAAAGATAAGATTTGACCATGTTATTGTTTTTTGGTGACAAAATCAATTTGAAAGAGCAAAATGCTGCCTTTAAGATTGGGCTCCGGCAATATGAGTCCCCCGCACATGTTAAAACCATAGGAGATGACCTCACTGCGCCACCCTTCCTTACTGATGTCAGAAATTCAATGCGAAGACAGAGATAACGGCTCGACAGACCTCTGATTATTAATATAAAGAGGTCTAAGACAGGGCTTTGCTGCCAACATCATGAAAGATGCCCAGCAGGGAGTCCACCTGGAAGAAATATTCCTCCTCTGTGGTGAAGGCCTCCTGATGCTGCTGTTGGTTTATGATATTGTGCTGATTTCATCAAGCCTGGGAATACTGCAGAGTCTTTTAAATTAAATCTATAATCACTCAGAAGAGTTGGGTTTAACAATCTGCACAGAAAAACAAAACCACCCAAGTGGCTGAACAAAGAAGCCCCACTGTCTAGGCTAGGATATGCATTGGGGATGGAGGGAACAGCCATGGGGACCCTCACTCGCACGTGTGTCTCAGGGAGTTGCTGTGGGTGAATAATGACCTGGGCTCAGGGCTGAACTGGAGACACAGAGGGCACTGCCTTGCATTGGGGAAGATGGATGGTGCTCTTCGTGACCGCATGCCCTTCTGGAAACAAAGCCACATCTTTTAACACCCATTCCCTTCGGGGGTGCTCTTGGCCGCTGGTCATGCCGTGCCACATTTTCCAAAGAATTAAAAGTGTGCGTTATCCAAAAGGCAATGGAGAAGCACAGGGTGGGCCTGAATGGCCTTCTGCATGTTGCCAAAAATAAGTCATGCATGAGAAGTGGGGAAAAGGAGATCATCGTTAGGAAGATGCCAAGGTAGTGGGCCTGTCGGAGATGGAGAGGGAGGGACGGCCTTTGGGTGGCCCACAGGCTCCATTGGCATGCACGGGGTGGGGCTGGGTGCTCTCTGGGCTCTGTTTCAAATCTACCTCTTTGGCTCTGAGTCCAGAATCTCCAGGCCTTGGCAGCTGACAGTGTATTCAGAGTGAAGGAGAGGGAAGAGGTGAGTCTCTGAGGCTTCAAACCTAGGAGAAAGGGAAGTTTGGAGAAGGAGTGATTGGTCCAGGCAGCAAATATAAGTTCTACTCTGGACTTGTTCAGTCCATGATGCTAAATTAATGGGGAGATAGTGTAGGCAGAGGGCAATTCAGGAGCATCCAGGAGAGAGGTGAGTTCTGCAAACCCTGAAAGCCAGGAAGACCTGGGTTCAAGTGTTGCTTCTATGACAAACTAGCTCTATTACCCTGGGAGGCACTTTGGGCACTAGACACCTCTCAGAGAGACAGAGAAGGGAACTGCCCTCCTTGGCAGAGGTGGTGTCCTCCCCTGTGAGATTCCTAGCCAAAAGTCCTTTCCCTACTGCTATCCTACATAGGTTTGAATCATTTTCATAGATTCCACCCTATGACAGGAAGCAGCCCTAGGTGCCTGGGGACCGACAGAAAGAAGGTGAGAATAGGCAGGGGCTCCCTGGGCAGTGAACGGTTCCCTCCTTCGTGGGAAGCCTCGTTGTCCCAAGACAGCCATAGAGAAGCCACGATGGAGCCTTTGGGCCTACCTGGATGGCAGTGTCAGGAAAGGGGAAACCACGGGGTCTGATAGAGGCCATAGTGGGGAATTATGGCCAGATTTCTGACGAGAAGAGGGACTGTTAGGCCATAAGAGAGACGGAGACGCGGTGAAGGACAGAGCCATGACATGAATTCGCCACCCTCCTATTGTGAGTCCTGTGCATTAGGCCGCAGTGATGGGAAGGGGGTTGCCCCTTCTTTACCTGGAGTACAAAACACATTGGCGGTGCTACCCCAAGTATTTTGTTTTTTTTCAGAAGGGAATTTCCCCCTTGGGGTAGAAGGAGAAGTGAGTCTTTTCTCATCAGCCCTGCACAGTTCCAATTCCTCACCATGGTGGACAGCGAAGGCCAGGAATGCTCCTCCACATGGCCTTTGGGAGACTGGGCCCAGCAATCTTCTTGTCTCCACTCTTCTTTCCATATGCTGGAGTCTTCTTTCTTGGTGCCAGATCTGTCTTTCTCTCCTTAGTACATTTATTTTCTAAGTTTATGCACCTTGGAATAGCTTCAGATTTATTTCTGGGGCCACTGTGGATGTTAACTCATTATTTTCCTATTGCAGTCTTCTTTTTGATTTCTTTTAGTGACTAATATTTGTTGATCATGTATTTCCCCCTGTTTGCTCATTTCCTTGATTGTCCCTTTTTTCAGTGATTTTCTTTGGAAACTTTGCCATTCACAATCTCTCTCTTTTAAAAGCATTTCTGTTTCTGTTCTTGATGGAGGCTTGAGGGAGTTAGGCTCTTGTGACCTTACATGGCCATCTTGCCAAAAGTCCCCAACATTTTTTTTAGCAATTTGGATGAAGATGTAGAAGGTACTACGGTCAAACCTGAGCACAGCTCCCCATGGGGAGGGGCAGCTAGCATAATGTGTGATGACTGATGCAGGTCATCTTGAAATCGAACCTAAAAGTATCTTGACAGGCTTGACATATGGGCTAGATTCAATAAGATGCATCTTGGTTCTATTCAAGGACTCCATGTTACATGGATCCTCTTGACAACCTCTGTGTTAGGTAAGAGATAGAAAGACAAACTCATCCCGTGCATATTCTTCTGGTCTGATAGGATACACGCCTCTTGGTGACAGGGATGGTTTTATTTTTTATCTTTGTATTCAGCACAATGTCTGGCACACAGGAGGTATTTAATCAATGCTTGTTAATTGATGGATAAGTGAATACAAAGTCTCTCCACTAATACAAAGCCAGCACCTTATCCGTCATTTACAGACTTGGAAAACTGTCTGGGGCACTGAAAGTTTGAGTGATTTCCCATGGTCACACAGACAGGACATGTGGGGGCCAGTGGGGGGAATGCTGACTTGGGTCTTCCTCATTCTGTGGCCCCCTAGCTGTCTAAGCCCTGCAGCTTCTCCCGTGTAAAAAACTAGGCAAAGTAATATCAGCAATAGGGACAAATGTAAAGTTCTATGTGTGGGTTTGAAAATCAGCTTCCTAAATAGCAAGTGGGGGAGGCCAAATTTCACTGTGAAAAAGAGCTGAGGCTTTTACCCGGTCTGGAGTCCCTTACTCCTTAGGGAGGTGATGTGGGGCTAGCAGCATTGCTCTACCTGCATTCCTGGACCTCCAGACCAGATCAAAGACTCCCCTCTCTGTATTTGTAATGTAGAATGGAAAGGTCAAGGGCCCAGGCCTACTTCTGGGGGGCTGGGTGCCCTTGGAGGGTTGGACCACAGAGGTAGACAGTCTCATGACTTTCCCCTTAGGCTATGGTTCTCTCACTGGAGGTCATTAGTGAAGGAGTCACCTTGTTCCTTCAGACATGAATACACAGCAAAAGTCCCGTCTGGTGCTGGCTCAGGCCATTTAGAGGACACATCAGCAAAGCTAATTTTATAGCCATTTGGGGATGAGGTGGGTGACTTGCTTGAGGGCCCCATTACAGCATCTAGCTCTTGGATGTTGGGTTCAAGAAATGGGGTGGTGAATGGGGGTAGGAGTGGCACTGTCAGCACTTCAGTTCCAAGTTTTCTTCAATTCCACAAACATTTACTGAGTGCTCCTAGAGCTGTCACCAGGACCTGGGTTTTGTAGGCTTTCCCTATAGAAGCCCCTTCTCCAGTAAGTCTTTCTTCCTCTGCTCTTGATAACAGGATTGTTTCCCCTTTTTCTTTTATAAAAAATTTTTATTTGGCCGCCCAATCCCATCTCCTCAGCTTCTTTCACACACCCCCCCCCAGTGGGTCCCACTCCTTTAGGGGCAGGGAAAAATACCCTGACAAGCACATTATGTTGGATTTCCTCTCTGGTCTGTGATCCGATATGGGCAGAAATGTCATCCAGGGCCCCTGACCTAGAGCAGTCTCAGGGCTCGAGTTGAGGGACAAGGCATGAGTTGCAGAAAATTTTCCAAAGGGAGGCCAAAAGTCTTCCCCCAGGACTCCTCATGGAGTTAGGTAGACTGTGGCCTTCCTGGCCTCTCATGCAAGAGTCTACCTACTGTGTGTCAGCACCATTCCATTCTGAGGCTGCTTCACCCTAAACCCTTGCTTTTTCATGGCTCTTCTGATTAAAAATTAGGTTTGTAATACAATTACATTTGACAAATGTAAAGACTTAAGATTTTGGGATAAGAATTCAGTATTTGGCCAAAATGGTTGAATCAGTTCACAATTCCACCAGCAATGAATTAGTGTCCCAGTTTTTTCCAAATCTCCTCCAACATTTGTCACTTTCCCCTTCAATCATTTTGCATCTGGGGGAAAGATACTTTATTACATATTTTTATTACATTATATTACGGAAATGCTTGTTTTATTCCATAATTTAAAAATAAATAATTTTTTTTAAAGAAAGGGAGGGAAGAAGGAAGGAAGGAAAGAAGGAAGGAAGGAAGGAAGGAAGAAAGGAAGGAAGGAAGGAAGGAAAGAAGGAAGGAAGGAAGGAAGGAAGGAAGGAAGGAAGGAAGGAAGGAAGGAAGGAAGGAAGGAAGGAAAAATTTTATGTGTACTCTGTTCCCACAATCTCCCTTTCTATTTTTTAACCAGTACTAGATAGTTTTGGTTGTTAATTGCTGTATGATATAATTTAAAATCTAATACTGTTAAACTTCCTTCTTTTGCATTTTTTTCCTGGTGAGGCAATTGGGGTTAAGTGACTTGCCCAGGGTCACACAGCTAGTAAGTGTTAAGTGTCTGAGGCTGGATTTGAACTCAGGGCCTCCTGACTCCAGGGCCAGTGCTCTGTTCACTGTGCCACCTAGCTACCCTCTTTTACATTTTTAATAATTTCCTTTGATATTCTTGACTTTTTGTTTTTCCAAATGAATTTTGTTATAATTTTTCTAATTCAGTAATTTTTTTTGTGTGTAATTTAATTAGGTTGGTATAGAAATTTAGATTAAAAAACCAAGTGGAAATTAAACAACCTAATCTTTTTTATCAAAAATATTTTATTATTTTCTAGTTACATGTAGAATTTGTAACATTTGTTTTTATAAGATTTCTAGTTTCAAATTTTTCTCCCTCCCTCCCCTCATTCCCCCCTCCCCAAGACAGCAAGCAATCTGATATAGGTTATATATGTACAATCACATTAATCATATTTCTGCATTAGTCATGCTGTGAAAGAAGAATCAGAGCAAAAGGGGAAAATATCAGAAAAGAAAAACAAAAAAAAAGTAGAAATAGTATGGTTCAATCTGCATCTAGATTCCACAGTTCTTTTTTTTTCTGGATTTGGAGAGCATTTTCCATCATGAATCCTTTGGAACTATCTTGGACTATTGTATTGCTGAGAAGAGTAAAGTTTATCACAGTTGCTCTACATATAATGTTAAACAACCTAATCTTAAAGAATGAGTGAGTTAAAGAACAAATCATAGAAATAATCAATAATTTCATTGAAGAGAATGACAATGATGAGACAACATAACAAAACCTATGGGATCAGCAAAAACAGTGATCAGAAGAAAATTTATATTTCCTTTTTTTCTTCCTCTCTCCTCCTTCCCTCTATTCCTTCTTCTCTATTTTCCTTCCTCCCTCCCTTCTTTCCTTCCTTTCACATTTTTACTTTCATATTTAACTAAAATACTGAATAAAGAACATTTCCATATACACAGCAGAACACACAGAAAGGATTTATATGGTGATTGTACATATATGACCTATATCAGATTGCTTTCTGTCTTGGGGAGGGGAGAGGGAAGGAAGGGAGGAAGAAAAATTTGGAACTAGAAATCTTATGAAAACAAATGTTGAAAACTATTTTTACATGTAACTGGAAAATAATAAAATACTTTTATGATTAAAAAAAGAAAGGATACATATGAAACAGAGAATCTCCATACTGTTTAGTTTTGGGGAGGGGGGAGTATGTAATAAATTCCCCATGTTACTTTCAAAACTGTCCTCGTCTCTGCTAACTCATGAGCTTATTTTTGTGCATTAAAAAGTGTTTAATCATTTTTGCATCAATATTGCTCCCTACTCACCCATTAATCACGATAAAGAAAAGAAAAGAGAACCCTTTGTAGCAAATAAGCATAGTAAGCAAAAGAAACCCAGACATTGGCCTTGTCTCTTTCTGCACCCTTGGGCCATCATTTCTCTGTGAGAGGGTTTGTAATGTGCTTCTTTACTGGTTCTCTGGAAACATGGTTGGTCTGTGCATTGATCACAGTTCTTAAGTCTTTCAAAATTGTTTTTCTTTACCATGTTGTTGTTCTTGTAGAAATAAATGGTTCTCTTGATTCTACTTCCTTCAACCATTCATACTCCCCAGTAAGGCACATTTCTGATAGTCCTCTACGTGTCCAAATTGGCCATGTTATTGCTGAAGGGGAGCTCAAGATTTCTTCTAAGTTTTGAGTTATATTGCTTTGTATGTAGCCCTGGCGTTAGAGACTCTTTCCTGTCATGAGTGACTATACTTAAAGGCTCTCCCCTCCCCTCCCCTGCCCTCTTTTCCCCTCCTCTCCTCTCCTCTCCTCTCCTTTTTTTTTTTTTTTGGTGAGGCAATTCGGGTTAAGTGACTTGCTTAGGGTTACACAGCTAGTTAGTGTTAAGTGTCTGAGGCCGGATTTGAACTCAGGTCCTCCTGACTTCAGGGCTGGTGCTCTATCCACTGCGTCACCTATCCTCTCCTTTTTCAGTCAAAAAGATGAAGGAGAGAGAAGATTGCTTCCATATACTCACCAAGTTAAATACCATACACAATAATAACAATGAAGAATATCATGAAACACCCAGAAAGTGAGTGGCTCCATGGATGGTACAATTAGGTAAACCAGACAGGTGGTGGACACCAGTCAGAAAAGTAGGCAAGGTGTGGCTGTGGAGTTATTTGGGAGACCTGTGGAAGGAAGTTGAGTGGCGCTGTGCCCAGTGGGATATCTGGGTGGAGATTACTTGCAGGCACTTGGATCTAGGTCTATCTGCAGCTAATGAGAGTGGTCTGGGCTTTAGAGATAAATTGGGAGTTATCTGAAAGAGCTGCCACTGGTCTGTATGGAATGACTGCTCTGGACCCCCTTTCTCACATGACTGGGGAGTCTCCATCCTCACCTGCACACAGGGCTGGGTGAGTTGCTGCTATTTGCTTCCTATCTCCCTCAGGGACCCAGTCATGAGTCTCTTGTCCATGTCTACAGGGACCTGATCAAGTTTTCTGGCACTTCTGGGGAGGGGTCCCTCTCTCTCTCCTCAACTCTTTCTCATCCCATGGTGTCTCTCTGGGCCAGTTGACTGGTCCATTCATATTACCAAGTGCCACTTCAGGAAAGATCTTCAAAAGGGAGAGGGAAGAGACAGAGCCCTCTGCGTCCCAGTTGGACTGCGGGATAAGGAGCTTTAGCATCTCTGCCTGTTATGTTTCACTCACTCTTCTCTGCTTTAATGAATCCCAAAGCAGTTTTTCTTTTTTTTTTTTTTAGAGAATTCTTTTTTTTTTTTTTTTGGTGAGGCAATTGGGGTTAAGTGACTTGCCTAGGGTCACACAGCTAGTAAGTGTTAAGTGTCTGAGGCCGAATTTGAACTCAGGTCCTCCTGACTCCAGGGCCGGTGCTCTATCCACTGCGCCACCTAGCTGCCCCGTTTTTCATTTTTTGAAACCCTCTTTCTTTACTGATGGGCACATGGCTTATGGTTGTGTTACACAAAGGTGCTTCAAGCAGGAAGAGACCTTGGATGTTATAGATGGGATGAAACAGCACCCCCATTTCATAGAGGAGGACACCTCCAAGCAGAAGAATTAAGTAACTTGCTCACTGTTACACACCTACTAAGTGTCAGACCTGGGATATGAACCCAGGTTTTACAGACTCCAAATTCCATAGTCTTCCCTCTACAACATACACAACGATCTCAGTTCCTAGTCTTTTTTGGATATGCATTTATTTGGTATAGACCATTCTTCTAGTGTCCTCTCCATCTGTTTGGATTCCAATCCTGCCCACCAGAGCCCTGTTCAACTTGGCACCATCTACTGATATACTGGGTCTGCCCATCACTTTGCCATTTATCAGATAGAGAATAACTCAAGCCAAGGATAGGCCCCTATTCTCCAAGCCCTTGGGCATCTTCCCTCCAGTTGCTATCCTGGGATTGGCCACATCCTTTGGGTATCATGGTACCCATAGTTCTGTGCCTCTCTTATCTTTGCTCAGGGACACACCAGACATTTTGAAAGCCTTGCTTACCTCTCATTTACAAGCCCATGACTCTGTCAGAGGAGGAAATAATGTTTTCTTGGCATGATTTGTTTTTGCAGAATCATGTTGGCCATGAGTTATCCTTTGGGTTCTTATAAATTGACTTTTTAATGATTTGCTCCAGAATCTTTCCAAGTATCGAAGTGAAGCTCATTGGTCTGTGATTCCTCAGCATATTCTTCCCTATTTATTTGTTGATTTGTTGATATTTTTGAGTCTGGCCTTTTCCTTCTCCTAGCAATCTTAAATGTGGTCAATCCTACAGAGGTCCTGAAATGTGGCCATATTGAGGATGACAGGAATGACCTATTTACTTGATTTGAGACTTCAATCTTGGGCAGAAAAGGCATCTTCCATTAAAAAGGAATGAGGTAAGGTAGGGAAGGTGCTATTGAGAGGAGGCTACATTTTTTTTTGGGGGGGGGGCAATGAGGGTTAAGTGACTTGCCCAGGGTCACACAGCTAGTAAGTGTCAAGTGTCTGAGGCTGGATTTGAACTCAGGTCCTCCTGAATCCAGGGCTGGTGCTTTATCTACTGCGCCGCTTAGCTGTCTCCAAGAGAAGGTAACTTTCAAAGAGAATTTGTTGATGAAGTATTTGTAGGGGAGGGGGCATGTTTAGATGGAATGCATGCTGAAGGAATTCATGGTAGCAACAAGTTTGGTAGAAATCAAATTCACTGCTTCATGAAAAAAATCACCAATGGACATAAATTTCCATAGTGGTAAAATGACATTATACCTTGGTCTGTCACTAAATTATAAAACAAAACAAAAACAAGAAAAAATATGAATCAATGAGGCCATCAGAGTTACTGAGGTCTAGTGGGAAAAGATCTGGAGTTAAAGTCAGCGGCCATCTGACATTTCACCTTCGACAAAAACTGTGTGATTTTGGGCAAATCGCTCAACCCCTGGTACCCGAGTTTCTTCATCCAAAAATGGAAATCATGATTATTTTACTCCCTACTTCAAAGGATATTAGTAGGGAAAATGTTTTGTCAACCTCAAAGTGCTACAGAAATCTGAGGCCTCATTAGCAACTTCACCTTCTTTCATTTTTTTTTCTATTTATTTTCTTTACCTTTTATTGTGTCACAGAGCACCAGGGAACCCCATATTGAGGCTTTCAGAAAGCCTCAGGTTCATGATGCTTTGTGGATCAGCATCCACTCCAAACCACAGCCCACCAGGATCTATTGATGGAATTCATTTTATTAACCCAACCGGAGAATATGTTCATTCAAAACAAAAGAAGATTGTAAATGTAAGTTGTAAATGAAATCATGAACTCCTACTCCACGTGGGTTTCTAAAGTGTATATTAAATTTAACAGAATTATAACCAACCTGTCTTACTCATCTGCGTCTCCTTCTGAAATTTCTCCCACCCTTTTCTATGTATTTAAAACGATGCTTCCGGGCAGCTAGATGGCGCAGTGGATAGAGCACCGGCCCTGGAGTCAGGAGTACCTGAGTTCAAATCCGGCCTCAGACACTTAACACTCACTAGCTGTGTGACCCTGGGCAAGTCACTTAACCCCAATTGCCTCACTAAAAAAAAAACAACAACAAAAAAATAAAACGATGCTTCCTTGCTGTTCTTTTCTTCACATGCCTCTGCTGTTCTCCATCTGTACTGCTCTCTGCTGGTCTCTACTGTTGCTCAGGTCAAATCAACAGGCATAGATTAAGCACCCACTATATGCCATCCGTTTTCTATCATCATCCGATGGACTGCATCTACCATGTCTTGTGGGAGGGAAGGAGAGAGCCACCTCCTTGGTGCTGAGCAACTCTTGAGGGTGAAGCCCCAAAGCTCCTAAGAGGTCTTTGGGGAATCCATCAGCTCTACTGAGCCAGTCCTTTGGCTTTATTTTTCATCTTTCCTTTGACCTTCTCTTCTCTTCTCTTCTCTTCTCTTCTCTTCTCTTCTCTTCTCTTCTCTTCTCTTCTCTTCTCTTCTCTTCTCTTCTCTTCTCTTCTCTTCTCTTCTCTTCTCTTCCCTTCTCTTCTCTTCTCTTCTCTTCTCTTCTCTTCTCTTCTCTTCTCTTCTCTTCTCTTCTCTTCTCTTCTCTTCTCTTTCTTTTTTTCTTTCTTTTTTTAGGGCAACGAGGGTTAAGTGACTTGCCCAAGGTCACACAGCTAGTAAGTCTCAAGTGTCTGAGGCTGGATTTGTACTCAGGTCCTCCTGAATCCAAGCTTAGTGCTTTATTCACTGTGCCACCAAGCTGCCCCCTTCTCTTTCTTTTTGTTGGGGATCCCTTAGTCTAAACACTTATTACCCTGACAGTCTGAAGTTCCTTAATGACATTCTTTACTCAGATGTCTGGGTGGTCTTCCCATCATGCTGGGGACTCCATTTCATTTAGGAAAACTGCAAAGGATGGGGTGGAGCTCAGGTGAGGAGTCTTTCCATCCCCCACAATTCCCTACTTGCCACAAAAATCACCTCTGGAGCAAGACTGAAAAGGGGCCATACTTGCATGGTGGGTTGGCCTCTCTCCCCACACTTCCTAGCAACCCCTTACATTTGTGCTTTGCTTTCAGGTTTACAAAGCACTGACATTGCAATGGTCTGGTAAGGCAGGGAGTGCAGGTGTCAAACTCTGCTGTCTCCCTGCCATGGGTCCCTCATATGCACCATCCTGTTGATATCAAGCACAGATAGATGTGGCCAGATGTTTTCAGAAGAGTTAACTTTTTTAGTGGGAGTGGGGCATGTAGAATGGCAGACTCTTTGTGAAATATTGGCATAATCAACATAACTGAGGACATGACAAACTAGCCAGGTCTATTTAGGATTTTGTATTATATGAGAAGACATGGGTGGGCTGTGATCAACACCCCCGGAGTAAAAAAAATATTGCATGGGATTACATAAAAAATTGAGAGTATATGAGGAAAGGCAGATGGGCATCATGGATTGAGCCAGGAGGACCTGAGGACAAGTGCCACCTCTGACACCCCCTGGCTGGGTGCCCCTGGGAAGGACATTGATCGCAGTGTCCCACATAGTTCCCTGAGACAACACATTGCAGAGGTGCCAAACAGCATGGATGGAGGCAGTTTCCTCCTCTGGGAGTTCCCCATATTAATAAATGGTCCAGTCCCTACCTTATTCCACATCAGGGCTTCTTAAAATTTTCCCACTCATGACCCCTTTTTGCCTGAGGATGTTTTTACACGGCCCTGGGTATATAGGTATATAACATAGGTATACAAGTTAAACATTTACTGCCAAATTTTTCATGACCCCCCACATTCAATTATACTACCCAATATGGGGTTACAATGCACAGTTTAAGAAGCTTTGCTCCATATGATGAATGACAAGGCTTCATATTGCCAGTGGATTTAATGTCTCACTTAGCTATGAAATCTTGTACGAGTCACATTCATTCTCTGGACCTCCATTTCCTCATCTGTAGATCATTTCGAAAGTCCTTTTTTTTTTTTTTTAGTGAGGCAATTGAGGTTAAGTGACTTGCCGAGGGTCACACAGATAGTAAGTGTTAAGTGTCTGAGGCCGGATTTGAACTCAGGTCCTCCTGAATCCAGGGCCAGTGCTCTATCCACTGCATCACCTAGCTGCCCCTAAAGTCCTTCTAACAATGTAGGTACCATCGTTTTGCTGTATACATTCATTATGGCCATAGGCAAAGGACCAGCTTTCTCTGCTAAGTGACGAAAATTCAGGATTAAAAAAGGTTTAGGACTTTGGTTCCGGACACTAAAGAAATGGAAGAATTGATTCTTCTGATGTTGAGATCGCTGCAGGTGTACCCTTGTGTCCTTGGAGAACATGGCTTCCAGCCAGTAGAGGGATCTTAGAAAATGAGTTGTTGTTCAGTCATGTCCAACTCTTTGTGAGTCCATTTGGGGTTTTCTAGGCAAAGATACTGGAGTGGTTTGCCATTTCTCAGACAAACAGGGCTAAGTGACTTGCCCAAGGTCATACAGTTAGTAAGTGCCTGAGGCTGAATTTGAACTCCGGTCTTCACAACTTCAGGCCTGGGGCTTTATCCATCTTGCCACCTAGCTGTCCCCAGAAGGTGAGAGGGCGATGTTTAGTGTAAAGAGAGCTAGCTGGCTTTTACATCTCCAGCAGGCTCTCTGTTACTCAGGTGACAGCTTTTCTGTACATAGAGAACATACACAACAATAAAAAAATAAACAGCAGAGATGTGTCCTTCCAAAACAATATCTCCTGTCCTAAGTACAGGATATTCTTAGCAAATGGAAAGAGCAAGGTAAATAAATCCCTTACAGGTTATCAATCAATCAATCAGCAAGCATTATTCATCATCTAAGCAGTACCAGGTATCATGCTAACAACCTCAGTGGCTACAAACACAAAGAGTGAAACAATCCCTGCTCTGGAGAATCTAGACATATCTTCAGCTGACTTGGAAATAGTTTTTGGAAGCTCTCCCTGCTGGCTCAGTGTTAAGGAAATGACCTAGATTAGCCTCTCATTCTCAGCAGCTGCCTACACTCCGATGAGATGTCACCGTGAATGGGGCTGTGTCCATAGAACACAACTTGTGAGGGTGGCTGTCCTTGAAACAGGCTGAAGGCAGCATGAGGTGGTGGTAAGAGCCTGGGCTTGGTACCCAAGGGTTTGGAGTCAAAGTCTGACCCTTCTCCTTGAACAAGTCCATCTCCATGAGATTCATTTTTCCCTTATCTATAAAATTTGACAGTTAGACTAGTTGGTTTCTGAGGTCCCTTCTAGCATTTGACATAATTAAGAGCCTATGATCTTTTTTAAAATAGTATTTTATTTTTTATTTTAATTACATGTAAAGATAGTTTTCAGCATTCATTTTTGTAAGATTCTGAGTTTCAAATTTTTCTCCCTCCCTTCCTTCCCTACCCCCACCCCAAGACAGAAAGCAATCTGACATAGGTTATACAGCACAATCATATTAAACATATTTCCACATTAGTCATATTGTGAAAGAAGAGTCAAAATAAAAGGGGGAAATCGTGAGAAAGAAAAAACACAAAACAACAAAAAAGTGAAAACAGTCTGCTTTGATTTGCATTCACAGTCCATAGTTCTTTTTCTGGATGTGGAGAACATACTCCATTGTGGGTCTTTTGGAATTGTCTTGGGTCATTGTATTGCTGAGAAGAGCTAAGTCTATCACAACTGATCATCACACAATGTTGCTGTTACTGTATACAATGTTCTCCTGGTTCTGCTCACTTCACTCAGCATCAGTTCATGGAAGTATTTCCAGGTTTTTCTGAAATCTGCCTGCTCATCATTTCTGACAGCATAACAGTATTCTATTACATTCCTATACCACAACTTGTTCAGCCATTTGCCAATTGATGGGGATTCCTTCAATTTCCAATTCTTGGCACCATAAAAAGAGCTGCTATAAATTTTTTACATGTGGGTTCTTGTCCCATTTTTATGATCTCTTTGGGATACAGACCTAGAGGTGGTATTGCTGGATCAAGAGGTATGCACAGTTTTATAGCCCATTGGGCACAGTTCCAAATTGCTCTCCAGAATGTTTGGGTCAGTCCACAACTCCACCAACAACGTATTAATGTTTCCATTTCCCCACACCTTCTCTGACATTTATCATTTTTCTTTTCTATAATTTTAGCCAATCTGATAGATGAGGTAGTGCCTCAGAGTTGTTTTAATTTGCATTTCTCTAATCAATAGTGATTGAGAACATTTTTTCATATGACTATAGCTTTAATTTCTTTATTTGAAAACTGTCTGTTCATGTCCTTTGATAATTTATCAATTGGAGAATGACTTGTATTCTTTTAAATTCAACTCCATTCTCTATATATTTGAGAAATAAGGCCTTTATCAGAAACACTGGCTGTAAAAATTGTTTTCCAATTTTCTGCTTTCCTTTTAATCTTGGTTGCATTGGTTTTGTTTGTGCAAAACCTTTTTAACCTAATGTAATCAAAATTATCCATTTTTCATTTTATAATGTTCTCTGTCTCTAGTTTAGTCATAAATTCTTTCCTTCTCCTTAGATCTGAGAGGTAAACTATTCCTTGCTCTCCTAATTTGCATATGGTATCACTCTTTTTTTTTGTGAGGCAATTGGGGTTAAGTGACTTGCCTAGGGTCACACAGCTAGTAAGTGTTAAGTGTCTGAGGCCAGATTTGAACTCAGGTCCTCTTGACTCCAGGGCCGGTGCTCTATCCACTGCACCACCTAGCCACCCTGGTATCATTCTTTATGTCTAAATCATGTCCCTTTTTTGACCTTATCATGGTATACAGTATAAGATATTGGTCTATGCCTAGTTTCTGCCATACTATTTTCTGGTTTTCCAAATAGTTTTTGTCAGATAGTGAGTTCTTATCCCAGAAGCTGGAATCTTTGGGTTTATCAAACAGTAGATTGCTATAGTCATTTACTACTATGTGTTGTATGCCTAACCTATTCCACTGAAGATCCTGTGATGTTGGAATGACTCAGTTTTCTCATTTTAAAAGGGGATCCCTTTAAAATGTTCTCTAATATTCCTTCTGTTCTAAGTTGCATGATCATGCAATAGCTACATATGTCCTGCAAACTGCTTATCTCTGTCAATGAACTGAGATCGCTCCTGTATTGGGACAGAGACTTGTTCAATGGAAGACTCAACCAGATTAAAAATTAGCAATATAATTTCAGATATATTTGCATATGTAAATGTATCTATATGTATCTATGTATCTAGATAAATATATGTGTATGTGTATATATAGGAGCCTATATAATGATACACATAGTTATATACAACCATCTAATTATATATATCATCAATTAAAATTTTGTTGTTGTTTTTGGTGAGGCAATTGGAGTTAAGTGACTTGCCCAGGGTCACACAGCTAGCAAATGTTAAGTGTCTGAGGTCAGATTTGAACTCAGGACCTCCTGACTCCAGGGCCTGTGCTTAATCCACTGCGCCACCTAGCTGCCCCTCCATTTAAAATGAAGAAATCATCTAGTACAAGCTCCTTATTTTGTAGATGAGGTAACCAAGGTCCAGTGATGTTAAGTGACTTGCCCTGTGTTATATAAGGTTTAACTGATGCAAAGAACAAACTCATGTTCTTTGACTTCAAATCATGGCCCCCTTCCTTTACACAGCACTTTGTACTGTAGAACCCAGCACATCCCAGCATCTACTCAGAACTGTAGTTCCCAAGCCCCCACTGATGTGGCTGCTTTTGCTAGGCCAACCAGAGTGCGCACTAGTTGAAAGCAAAAGACCTTCACTCATTCAAACAGCCTAGCAAAATAAGTGATAGGAAATAATTCTCCTAGACACACAGGAATAGATGCCCTCCTTCAGGTTCCTGTCCTACCAGGAAAGGAGGGGACATGTGCATGGAACATGTGTTAGTAAAGAATTCATGTAGAAGCATCTATATCTAGAGATACATTTTGCCTGGATAGGGCCACTCAAACCTCAATGTACTCTGGTGATGTAATTGCACTTCTCTCTGCTGCCATCTGCTGGTCTTCAGCTGTGATGGTAGCTCTCCATCCTAGGAAAAGGATCTCAAGTTTTTTAGTTTAGGGATCTGGGTTCAGCTTTAACTATTTTGTGAAACGGAACCCTCCTTGTTCAGAATTGATACTTACTCATTTGCTTCAGTGGCTCAACCAATAATCATTGAATTCACTGAGATGAAAAGATCAAATAAATATTGTTTTTTTAGTCAAATGTCCCTTAGAAGACTGAAGCTTAATGGGACAGACTGAATAATGGGAGGTAAAGATGATCAGAAGTTTCTAGCCTAGAGTTCCCTTGTTTTTTTCTTTGCTATCTCTACCTGGTTTTGGTCAGTGTTTTGTCAGTGAAATAATGCTGTTCATCTTGTGAGGGGGTCCATTAAACCTTGCTCGCTTCCAGTTCTGGTCTGTGATCATGTCTTTTAAGCCCAGTTTTGCTAAGTCTCCCCAAAAGAGTGTTCTGAGCCTTATTGCCCACCAAGGTCATGACAGTAGTCTTGTTCATATATTTTGCAAAATAGAATCTCTCTGAGAATTCACATTCAACAAGGCTGCAAGGAACATTTTTCTCAGGCCACTGTGATATCTAAGTCAGATACAAGGTCATGAGTGACCATGACCATAGCAGCTTTATTCATCTTTGTTAGTTCCCAGAGTATAGAAAGGATTTTATAGGTCCTCCAAGGCCATTTCTTCCCAATAATGGCTGAGCAAGACTCCCTTATATATTCTATGTAAGCAGAGGGTCACTCAGCCTTCCCTCAAGTACCTCCAACAAGGAGGAACCCACCAAATCCCAAGGGAATGAATTCCACTTAGGGGTAGTTTGGAAGCTTATCCTGATGTCAAGCCTAGGGTAGTCTCTTTGTGCACACTGCCCCTCCTTTTGTCCTCTATGACCAAGGAAACCACGCCTGCTCCCTCTCTACATTAGAGACCCTTAAATACTTGAAGGCAGCTCTTGTGTTCTCCACAAGTCTTCACTTCTCTAGGCTAAAGGTGACCAGGTCCTTGAAGCCCTTCACCATCTTGGCCACCCTCCTGAAGACCCTCTTCAGCACAACTCTCTGATTCATCTTTCTCACTCAGATTCCGAAGCCGTTTCTACTGCTGAAGTTTGACTTGCTGCGAGAAACTCAGTCTCTACAAACTACTTCTGGTCTCTTTTCTGGAAAGGTGTTTAGTATCTGTCTGTAGCCCCTTGACACCTAAAACCATTGCTCAGTCACTTTGTAAAAAACGATGAAACTGTTCTCAGGCTAGTTCATGACTCCCTCATCATTGCATCTCTCTCCCTCCTCCCCCACCCCCATCTCTCCTCTCTCTGTCTCTCTGTCTCTGTCTCTCTCTCTGTCTCTCTGCCTCTCTCTGTCTCTGTCTCTGTCTCTGTCTCTCTCTGTCTGTCTGTCTCTCTCTCTCTCTCTCTCTCTCTCTCACACACACACACACACACACACACACACACACACACACACACACACACACACACCATGGTCACTTTTCATCTCAAATCTGCTTCCTTCTTGTCTAAGTATAGAATCCTTTGGGTTTTGTAATTGTGACTCATGAAATAATTCCTTCAGAGCCTGGAAGAGTCCAGACACCCCCTCATTATTAACTAATATTTATTGGCCCTTTCTTCAGTTCAGGGCACTAAGTGAGGCCCTGGTAACTTCATGAGGTATAAGACACGACCTTCCAGGGTTGGATGACTCAGCAGGGGAGGGACGGGAGACAGACAAAAAGCTAAATAATATATAGCCATGGAGTAAATTAAACACCAAGAGAATAAAGCTGAGTGTATTTTTCTTAATATTTAACTACAATAGACTCTATCTTTTTCATTGCATACAGTTTCACGGAGAGATCATGAAATATTAATTACACCATTTTAAACAGATTTTATTACGCTGAGAGAGATGGCAGAGGGATGAACAACATTGCCCTGGAAAACAGTTGTAATGAGGCCAATATTTTTGGCTTGGGGCAAACAGCACAAATGATACCCGAGGTGATTTCAGAGAGCAGACATCTGGGTGTGGGGCAGTGGGGGGGGGGCGGGTGGTAAAGTCTGGAGACCCACGGGAGGCTACTTCCAAGGAGGCCACTGGCAATGAGGGAGAAGAAACTTTGGCCCCAGACAAGGAAGGAGTTTCATCCTGCCTTCCATTGGGTAGTTTCTTATTGGGAGTAATTATTCTTGCTGGCTAGGTGCTAACCCATCCTTGCTGTGCTGCCCAAGGAGAGCAGATTCCTGTCAGCACCCTCCAAATGCAGCCCATGAGGGCAGGATGCCCACTGTTTCACCCCAGTGATAGCTCTGCCCTGGGCCCTTCTTCAGTTGGCCAGCCTGAGTACCCAGATGAAGATTACTAGACACAATTTGAAAAACTCCCCAGTTTTGTCCAAAAGAGCCAAGCAGCTAGAGTAGATGGGGCAAACACTCAATGTTAGAAGGTAAGGCTGTGTGTACACACACACACACACACACACACACACATCTACCCTACCCACACGTGTATGCCTTATAATATGTATACATATACGTATCCTATGGGTAGACCCCACTCTATACATAGACTTAGAGTGCAAGAAACAACATTCAACAGCCACAAGGACTTGGAGCAATGGATAGAAGTGGCAAGACATAGATTGAGAGAAGGCAATGTTTCTTAACCCTTACAGCCCAGTGTGGGGTACAAAGTCAGGAGACCAGAATGAGGCTGCAGCAGGGGAGGATAGAGTTCTGGGCCTAGAGTCAGGAAGGCCTGGTGGGTTCAAATTGGGTCTCAGACACTTAGTAGCTGCAGGCAAGTCACTTAACCTCAGTTTTCTCATCTGTAAAATGTTGACAATAATAGTGCCTACCTCCCAGGGTTGTCACGAGGATCAGATGAGATAATAATTGTAAAGCACTTAGTTTAGTGCCTGGCACATAGTAAGCACTTTATAATAATAATAGTAATAATTACTCCCTCTGCTACTCCAGCAGAGCCCTAGGGCTGCCCCCAAAAGGCAGTGAATGGGTTGCCCCTCAAGCAAAGGCTGTCAGTCACCCATGGTCAGGTCCAGGCTGGCATCAATGGCCACTGTTAGGCCTGTCCATGCGGGAGCTCCTGTGGGTCTGTAGGGGCTGCTGATACTCTCTCAGTACATCCTCATTGTGTTTAGAGAGTCGGCAGATATAGGTCATGTGTGATTACAATATTTATAGCAGCGTGGATTGCAGAGACTGATATGGGGAAGGAGGCTGTAGAGGTGAATTAGATGCTGATAATGAAAAGCCTGGCGGTGCCGACCTCTAATATAGATGCAACCCAAGTTAGTACCTCCGTAAATCCTCCAAATGCTCTGGGCTGCTTAATATTTCCTTATTTGCTGCCATTTTTCAGGGGGTAAATGTCTGGCCTGTCAAGCTCTCTCCTCATGAGGGACCTATCTGTTGGAGAAGTGTTGACGTTCACTGTGCTGCCCCAGAGGGACAGGGAAGAGAGTCAGTCTCGTCCTGCCCTGGTGTATTAGCATGTGGTTGGTGTCACCACCATGAGTCTAATAGATAAATATTTAAAACTTCTTTAGGGAAGTGGCCATATTTTAAATAAACATGAGCCCCCCTCCCCCCATGATTTGTCATTGTTGAAAGGTCAAAGCCGCATATCTGCGGAGGACAGACTTTTCTCTAGGAGTCTCATGGATCCGGCACTGTCCACTGTCTGGTGACCCGATCAGAGGTCTTTCCATGCAAATTGTGGCAGTAGTTTTCCATGATCCCTAACCTGTCCCCCTAACCAGGCAGGTTAAAAAGCTATGATAACTAAAAAGGGTCCTGACCACTCCTACCATAGTAATGAAAGGGAAGTGGGGGTGGCCACTGGTTCAGTTGTACTTTGTCTAGCTGGAGTGGGGCTGGTGAGAGGATGGAAAAGTCATTGGTCAAAGGGAGGAAACCCACCAAATAAAATAAAAGCCTTGGCTCTGTATGTTATTTTAGGTGAAAGAATGAATAGAAGGCCTCCATAGAAAATACTGTGTGCCAGGCACACATGGAAGCCAGGCACTGGAGACACGGATACAAAAGAGAGTCTCTACCCTTGTAAGTCGAGGGGGACAAGAAGATATCGGGGATTGGTGGCCAGGCAGAGCTGGTTATGGGGACGGGGAGTGGATTTGCACACCCCTTCTAGTAGCCGTGCGGTATTGAGGTGACTGCTGCTCCTGAAGTTGAAATGGGGGTAGAGTCCACGGGAGAATGGGCAAGGCCACTGGTGTGGACATGATGGGGATTCAAGGGAAGCTTCAGAGTCCAGGGCAGGCCCACCTGCCAGATCACAGTTGGGAGCTGGAAGAGGTTTTAGGGGTCATCAAGTCTCATTCTCCCATCTGACGGAGGAGGAAACTGAGGCCCAGAGAGATGAAGTGATTGTCTCAATGTGTCTGGGCTGAGCCCGACCCCGCTCAGATTCTTAGCTTAGGTTTGACACTGCGCTGAAATAGAACACTCCTAGGCTGTCCAAGAGCTGACACAAGGATCTTTAATCAGCCATAGCAGGGGAAGGTGGTGGAACAGGATGCTATGAGATGATTCAGCTGCACGAAGCCAACGTGCTTCTGAGGTGCCCAGCACGGTCTGCCAGCCAAGCCTTAGGAAGAGGCTGGAGCAACATCAGCAGCTAAGGAGAGGCTTTCTGCTGGGCCCGGGAGTCCTGCCCTGGGTAGCTCCTTCAGACCTCTACCCCAAAGGCAAAGTCCTCAAAGACCCTCTGGGAGGAGCCTTCCCCGAAGTGATTCTGAGCTGCCCAGTGGCATGTCTGATTCTTTCAACCAATCACAAGGTGTTTCCTTTGTCTTCTCTCATCCAGTGATTCAAAGCCCCTCTCATCTTTCCAAATTGGTTAAGGCCTTATTGATACCTGGCTCTGACTGATATGGTTAATGCATATTTCTGGGATGTCCTGATTACATTAATCCTTACAGTTGGACTCTGTGTGTGCGTGTGTGTGTGTGTGTGTGTGTATACACACACACTTGCATGCATGCACATGTGTATGTTTATATAGTATATGCGTGTGCATCTGTGTGTGTGCTATGCATATGCATGTACCTGTGGGAGGCATTTGTGTCTGTATTTGTCCATGTGTGCCTGTGTCTGTGGCGGGTGTCTGTGTGTGCACATGCATTTGAATGTCCATGCCAGAGGGTAACTTCATGTAGGAAATGTCAAGTTGCCCAGGTGACAGTCTCAGAGTCAAGCAGCTGTTGGCTCTGACTGGATAATGCTTTGTGCCTTGTGCCTTGTGCCTTGTGCAGACGCAGTGACCGGCTGGTCTGACGACAGCTTCTCTTGGATATGTCGTCCTGGTAGACCTTTCTTCGTGCAGAGGGGATCACACATGCTGTGCTTTTAGAAAAGATGATGAATCCGTGTGACTCAGGGCATCTGAAGTGACGCCGAAAACTTGGCTTTGCTCCATGGAATCTTTGTTCTTTTATTCAATGAGCATCTAGTAAGCCCTTGTCAGGTGATGGGCACTGGGAGCTGGTGAGGCTCGGGCAGAAATGAAGCCTTCCTTGCCCAGAGGAGCGTTCGGACAACAGCACGGACAAAGGGAAGCCACCATCAAGGGAATGCTAAGAAATGGGGAGGGAGAAGGCCCTGGATTGAAGTCCGAAACCCACCCCCTCCCCAGGACGCAGGTCCACGGCTCTCCCTTCAGCAAGGTCATTGGATAGATGGTCCCAAAGGACCCTTCCAGGTAGACAGGGCAAAGCCGAACATCTCCATTTTACAGATGAGTAAACTGAGGCTCGGGCAGGTCCAGTGACACGGCCAGGTCAGAGAGACAGCTGGTAAAGAGTAGGGGGGATTCCAATCTAGGTCTGACCCCGAGGCCAGCACCCTCCCCACTTCTCCACTCTTCTTATTCTTTCATCTCTCCTCTGGGTTGTTGCAACCACCTCCAATCCACGCTCCTCACAGTGGCCATAGGGAACTCTCCTTAGTCTCAGATCTGGTCGGTCAGGCTGTGCGCTTCCCCTCATCCTGCACTCTGTGACCCAATGACACTGGCCCCCACCAAGCCTCAGACACACCCTCCCTGCCGCCAGCCCCTCACCTCATGGGATTCCTCCCAGGCCGCACCCAAGCAGCGCCTTGTGCACCAAGGCTTTCCTGATGCCCAGCAGCGACGTGGGGTGGGGGTGGGGGTGGGGGTAGGGGGCTTCCTCCCACACCGCCTGGTAGCAGCTGCTCTGTCTTTATCTTCCTGTTATTTATTTTGCACCTGCGTGTCTGAATCTTTGTCATTTCCTCTGTGAGACTGTGAGCTCCTGCTGATTTGGAATTGTATTATTTAGTGGCTTTGTATTCCCAGAGCCCAGCTCAGGAATAAGTGCTTAATTAAGGATTGATCGAACAAGCAATCGACGAGCATTTATCAAGCACCCACCATATGCCAGGCAGGGAAGTTAAAGAGCGTCTGCCCTCAGAGAGCTTGTGGCCACGTGTGCATGCTCCAGGAGAGCGGTCCTCTTCAACATTCCTGCCTTGTTCCATCCAGGGACCTTCTAAGGAATCCCCTGCAGTCTGGCTCCGGGCTCGGCTTCACGTGAAACCGGGGAGAGCTTCCTTCCATGTTTTCCATGGGGATGGATGTCTAGACTCTCCGGGTACAGGGTCATCTCTAAAGGCAGCAAACAGATCTCCATGCCCATGTGTGCTCCATCATCCAGCTAGAATTAGACCCTAGGGATGGCAAAGCTCACGGAGGCGAGTGGGTGCAATTCTCGAACATAAAATCGGATCATATTCCTAATAACAGCTTGGGGGTTGGCTCCTTCGTCTCCAGGGAGCTGGGAAGTTGCAGCTGGGTCTTAGAAATGCTCCTCAAACACAGTGGAGCCAATCCTCCTTTTGACAAGAAGTGCCTCGGCACCCTTGGCTCCTACTAGGAGGATCATCACGCCCCCCCCCCCCCAGGCTTCCCTCCTGGCTTGTAGCTTCTGCAGACTTCACTCAAAGAACACAGCCACCTCGGTGCCCCTGCCCACCTTGGTGCCCCTGCACAGCTAGGTGCTCCTGCTCAGCTCAGTGCCCCTGCCCACCTCGGAGCCCCTGCTCTCCTCAGTGCCCCTGCTCAGAGGTCTTAGGCAGCCCCAACCGAGTGTGGGCCCTTCTGTAAGAACGATGCTCACAGTGATTCACAGAATCCTGGATTTCCAGAGTTGGGAGAGCAAGGGCCCCCTGGATCTGAATGACAATTTCCCCGAGAACATCCCTGATTAGAGGGGGTCCAGATCTCTGCTTGGAGACTTCAGTGAGGGGGTGACCCGGTGGACAACCACTCTGGCGGCGGCCCAGCCCACTTCGGGGCAGCTCAGACTGTTAGGAAGGCTTTGTCAACATCCTGCCCATATGGGGTCCTGTCCTTCCCCATATCCCTTGCTTCTGGTTCTGCCATCTGGGGCCCAGCAGCACAGGGTCAACTGTCTTCCTCCCAGTGTCCTTTTTAGCCTCCCTCATGGTTTGTGCTGTCCTCCCCTGGGGTTTGTATTTCCTTAGTCCCTGTGGATTGATATCTGCTTCTCTGTGTGGTTCCCTCAGCCCTTTCCTCTCTTCCCTCTCCTAGAAGGCCAGGGGTGGGGTCTATTTCTTTTGTTTTGGTATGTCTAGTACCTAGCACAGAGCCTGGAACATTGTAGTCACTTAACGTTTGTTGAATGAACACATGAGCCTTCTCCAGACTAACCATAGCCAGTTGTGAGCTCATGGCTTCTCTTCCCAATTCGTTTTGATATTTAACATCCCCTGGTATAAGGAAGTCCTCCCTTGGCCTTCTCTAAAACTTCCCTGATGCCTTGCGGACCCATTTCCTCTCTTTCCTCCACAGAGATGGAGAGCAGATGCTAAGTAGCCGACATAAAATAACTCTTTATAAACCTGCCTCTGTCACTGGGTTTGCCTTTAGCCTGCTTTGCTCTGGCCTAAACAGTACCAATTCATTCAACCTTCTCTCTTAGGCCTTATTTTCTAACTTTTTAATTATGCATGCTTTCCTCCCCTGGAAATGGCTCGAGGTCTATTGCAGCAATTTTTTTTTGGCTTGTGATACTATTAAATACTCATTAAGCAGGGTGAAACATTTCCATACGCAGATTGTAGAGCCAAATGAACCTATCTCCAGAGCAGTGGACATTGGGAGACGAGCTCATCTTTGTGCTGTGAATGGTGGGGTTTCTCCAGAGGGCTGGACCGCTGTTAGAAATGGGAAAGGGGGAGGAAAGAAGCTCTCCTGGCAGGCCGTTAACTATTTCAGGACAAGCTGGTTTTGGTGAACTATTAAGTACTGAATGGAATTGTTTCAGTTACAGTCTAAAGTGGGTTTACCATTTCATGTGGGTCTTCTGGGGTGGTAGGTTGGGCATACCCTAATCTTCAAAGGTTCTTTTCTCTGACACAAAGAGAAAAAGGCAGAGAGAATGGATCCAGAGCTCTGTGGGTTAGATATCCTGGTCTTTTCCAGTGAGACTCCATTAGGAAAGCCCTTAGTCCAGTACGTAGCACATAGCTGGTGCTTAACAAAGGCTCGGTCCCTTGCTGCCCTGTCTACAGTGGAAATACAGAATATGTCGAGATGCTGGAAGACACGTGGTTTAGAGCTGGAAGCTGACCCCGGGGGCATCTGGTCCAACCCCCTCAAGTGACAGAGGAGAACATGGATGCTGTCCTTGTGCTAATAGAAAGCTAAGGGACCCACGCGACTCACAAGCCAGGGCCATAAAAGGGCTGAGTCTGGACTCATTTTTCCAGTGCAGAGAGGACCAGACGGACAGGATTGGAGCAGACACCAGATGCCAGTCCTGCGGCACTTAGGCAGGGTCAGGGGGAAGTAGGCCATCTTCAGGTCCTTCTAGTGACCTCTCATCATCTCAGGCCCAAGCATGCTCATTGCTCAGCCTCTTCTAAGGGTCTGCATAGAAGACATCAGTTCTGTCTACCTCAGTTTCCTCCTCTGTGAATGAAGAATAAGAAGAAGGTCAGTTCGGCCCTACCACAGAGGGTGCAGAGGGGAGTCCTTTGTAATAAGGTTGGAAAGCTGGCTGTGAAGAATTTATATTTAATGGTCTGGACTCGAGGAACCAGTGGAGTTTACTGAACAAAACTTTGATGGCTGTGTGAAAGATGGCTTGGAATGGAGAAAGACTGCGGCAGGGAGACCAGGGGAAAGGCTTTTGTGACATCCAGGCTAGAGGTGATGAAGGTCTTGGGTGTCAGTTGTGTGAATGGGGAGACTCTGTGAGACCTGTTGTAGAAGGAGAATTGACAAAGAGTGAGGAGGCAAGTGTGGGATTGAGGTCAGGGCCTGAGCCACTGGGCAGATGGTGGTGCCCTCAACGGTAATAAGAATGGTCAGAAGAAGGGTGAGTTTGGGCAGAAGAGTGATGAGTCTGTTCTGGATGTGTTGAGTCTCTGGGACATCGAGTTCAATATATCCAATAGGTAGTTGATGATAAACTGGTGCTTGAGAAAAAGGCGAGGGCTGGAAATACATTGAATGAACAGGAGTTGATGAGGTGAAGAACAGAGCCTGGGTTCAAATGATCGCAATGTCACTTACTACCTATGTGACCCTGGGCAGGTCAAGTGTTGTGAGGCACATTCTCTCACCTGTAAAATTAAGTGGTTGGTCTAGGTGCAGTGGACCTGGGTTTATGTCCCACCTCTAATAGTTATTCCCTATGTGACCTTGGATAAGTCATTTAACTTTTTTTGACTTAGTTTCCCTATGTGCAAAATGAGGGAGTTGTATCACCTGGCCTGACATTGCTCCCATCTATGGTACAGAAGACCTCTGAGGCCTTTTCTAGCTCAATGTCTGTTACCCTGTGACCTTGAGCAGGTCTTGGCGTATTTCTGAGCCCCAGTTACCTTCTTTGGAAGATGAGGGGACTGAACTAGATGATAATAAATCTATGAGCTATAATGTATTACCTGATTAAAAGGTAAAAAAGAAATCTTGACAGGTGGTGTTCTGATGGGATCCTTCCACATAGGCTTTATCTGATACCCTATAGAGCTAATCTTGTTACATATCAAATTTTAAAATTATTATCTGGATGTAATGGGCAAAAATAAATTTTAACACATTTCTGTCCTTTGTGTGTGTGTGTGTGTGTGTGTGTGTGTGTGTGTGTGTGTTTTGGAAGTTGCTCTGTGTTTTCAATAATGTATTCATTTATAAGCGATCCCATTTTTTATGTATTTAGGACAATTTCAGTCCCATCTTCAAATGATTATGTTTTCCCATGAAACACTTGATTTTGTCTTTTTGTATCTACATAGTACAAGCAACATGATTGCATGCAAGTGATGCTGGGACCCTTCTCCTTCATCTCTGTTGTAGTGAAAATTATCAAATCTTTTCATGTGGTTTTCTCTTGAATCTCACAAAAGATCTCCAAGAAAGGGGAGTTTTACCACTGGAGAGGGCTGATAGGCTCAGATGCCAAATACAACCTCTTCTTTACTGGGCCCTGGCTTGTGCCTCGTGTCCTTTTTGAGTCAGCCTTCATCTTGCCCTTTAATATCCAATGAATGGATAAACAACCCATTGCAAGTGGGATGGCGTATAACGAATAGAAACTAGTCAGACACAATATGAGGAAGGCTCCATCCAAGATGTTCTTTGATGCTCTGACAAACGCATGTGGTTTGGGTGGCGACTGAGCCAATGGGGCAAAAGCAGGCGAATTCTCATCAAGTGTCTATATTTGTACTGCATCTTGCCAAGAGGATGGCTCTTTAGTACAGTTAATTTCCATGACTGCAAACAGACCACGAGAGCGTTTCATTCTCTCCAACAAGCATTCATTGAGGAGCTGCTGTGTGTCAGGTACTGCACTGTATGCTAGAGATACAAAAGCATGAACTGAACAGTTCCTACCCTCAGGGAGATTATATTCAATATACCTTTAAGCAAGTTCCAGTCAATGAAAATATGAAAACAATGTGGCGAATTTGAATAATGCTAGCACTTCAGGGGACTCATTATTTGCACTAATCAGGGCATAGCCATATAAATAAAGTAATTTAAATATTTTTAAGAGGGATAGAACAAAAATGGGGTAGGGGTGGGAAGGAAAACTTCATGTAGAAGGTGCCATTGGAGTTGTTGAAGAAAATGATGGACTATGTGAGGCAGATATGAGGAAGGGGGACGTTCCAGGCTTGAGAAGCAGAGGTGAGAGGTGGTCTGCTATGCACAAGGCACAGCTAAAAGGCCAGTATCACTCTCAGAGAGGGCTCGCGAAGGGGACTGATCTGAAATGGGACATCTTATGGACGGCTTCAAATGCAGCACGTTAACAGTCCGTGGTGGGCTCTCTTCCATATCTCTGTGTCTCTCTCTGTCTCTGTGACCCTGTCTCTTCTCCCTTCTCTCCCCCACTCCCATCTTATATGTTAAAGATCTGCCATTGGTGCTTCTTTGATCCTTCACAGACTCTGGCATTCCCTGGCATTGAAGTGTGAACTTAACCCCTTACTGTCTTCAAAGAATCACAGCATCTCAGGGTTGAAAGGGACGTCCGAGTGCAGTGAGCCCAAGCCCTGCCTGACCAAGATCCCCCCACATCAGCTTGGAGCCTTCCATCCTCTGATTCTTCCCTAGGTTATTCCACAAGCTTCCCAGAGGGGATGTATTACCCGGAGCTGGGGAGACTCTGGATGTTGGATACAATGACTGTCAAAGGCTTCACCTCATCTGCTCTGAGCCTCATGAATTGTATGGAACTTATGCTTAAACACACAGGGTCAGGTGGGCGTCGCCCCACTCCCCTGGAGTCTGGGTGCCACCATTCCTCCTGGCAAAGAGTCACACTGTGTCATGGGCAAGAATGTTTGAGCACATCCATTCAGATAGTTTGGGGATACCACCGTCCCACTCAGGTTACTCCTAGCCATTGTTCACTCAAATTAAGTCAAACAGACAAGTATTGATGAAGCACCTACTATGTGACAGGCACTAGGGATGCAAAGACAGGCAAAAACAGCCCCTGTCTTCACGGTGCTCATGGATGTCTAATGTCAATCCATCAAGTCCTGATTTGTTACATTTGCCCATTTCCAAGGAGTAAATGCTCACATGCAAACTGAACAATCCCCTGCCAAGCCTGTTTTAGAGGCCTCCAGTACAGCCCTGTCCCTATAGATTAGGATCTATGGTAGGACTGGGGGTACAGAGAAAAATTAGACACAATCCCTGCCCCCAAAGAGCTTACATGCTGTAGCGGGAAACATGCACATTATAGAAAATTACATGCAAAACAAATACTTTCAGAATCAAATATAAAATCATCTGCCTTCATAACCTCCTATACCTTTTCTACCTTCTACCACACACATACACACACATACACACACATGCATGCATGCACACATATACACACATGCATACACATACACATACACACATACATACACACACACAAACGCCCAGTGATGACGGCTTCCTTGCTGTTCATTGCACAAGAAGTGAAGTGGGAATCTCCTAACTGCATTTTCACTGAATATCTCCCATTCTGAGAACTCTCATCCTTGTCATCTCTGTCTTTTTACTTCTTTGGGTTCCATCAAGTCTAAAACAAAATCCCACTGTTTTCTTGCTGTTCTAGAGCAACTCTGCAGGATGTTGGTATTCATAAGATGGCCCTTTGCTGTTGGAGTTTGGTCTTCCCATCCACACAGTAAAGACCGAGTGGATGAAGATTGTCTCTCCCCAGGTTACATGTATGTGAATGGGTACCCTGTGGAGCTCATCCATCAGTGTGTGCACCTGGGACAGATGATACAGAGGGAAATGAGCCCATAATTGAAGTGTAAGGAGAGACTGAGCAGAATAGTCTTTGAGAAATTGCAAAGTTGGAGAAAAGCAACAGAAATAAAGGGAAGAAGCCTCAAAAGCAGGGCTTAGCCCAGGCAAAATTACAGTTAGTAAGGATTAAAATTTAATCCAATCCAATCCGACAAATCCTTATTGTCATGGAATGCTTGAGCTGGAGAGAACCCTGAACAAGGGTCACTTCATTCAAGTCTCATTTTACAGATGACAAAATAGGCTTAAGGACGTTAAGTCACTGCCTAGGGATGAGTGAAGCCTGAATGAAGCCTGGATCCGGTGACACCTTCTCCATGAAGCCTGCTTCTGCACCCCTTCAATCCTCTTTCTGCTCTACTCCTGACTCATAGGACTTCTCCACCTTGGTCCTTCATGAGGACTTTCTCCACTCCCCAGTTTTCAGCTTGCTTTGATGTGTGGGCTTTCCACATTCAATTGTAAATACTTAGGGGTAGGGATTGTCTTCACTTAATACAACACATGGCACATAATAAATGCTTTATCTATTTATTTACTCCAACCCCAGACTCTCTTTTCCCCCTGAATTCCAGTTGCCCTTGGGATCCATGTCACACAGTTTAGAATTTACATGAAAGAACCAGAAACGATGTCATTTCTTGAAGTCTAAATTCTCCATTTGGATTGCAAAGTCTTTAAGGTCACAGGGACCGCATCCTACTCTTTTTCTGGGTTTCCATAGCAGTTAGCCCCCTATGCTAATATGTAGTAGGGAGTAATGCCCCTTAACTCTGCCTGTGCCTGTACTGAGCAGTGGATATTGAGTTTGGAGGCGGTGATGGCAAGGGAGAAGAAGAGGAGAGCTATCGGGGCAGCAGGGAAAGATGGTACCATCTCAAGAGGAGAGGAGTGCAGAGGAACAGCGACTTCTTTCCTGGACCAGCTCCCAATTCCACTAATCCTGCTTTGTGATGGATCACTTGTGTCCAGTACAGTCAAAGGTCTTCCCCAGAAACCAGAAAAACTATCAACCCTCTTTTTTCTGGCTCACATCATATCCCAACAAAGTACCTCCAATGCCATGAAGGAGACAAGACTCTGACTCCAGAGATCCTGCATCTGACTCTGTGACCACTGCCAAGTGAAGTGGGAAGTAAACATCCTGTGGAAAGTGGTCTCACTCCTTGTCTGCTTGAGGGAGAGCTCAGTCTGCGCATGTCCTAGGACTTTTGGGTTTCAATTGATCCTATGTCTGAGGTAAATTGATCCTATGTCCAGGGAGGTAAAGGGAGTTTAGGAGATTAGACCTCCACTAGATCTGTAGATGGTTGTATGTTTTATTAATCATTGTGATCTGGCAATTTTATGCTGAGTCAAAATGGGGCATATAGTATTTCATCAGGTGTCTGACTTCCCAGAAGAACCAGATGCATTCATCATGCCAAGGTTACATAATTAATGTTCACTGAAAATACTACATGTTCAAAAAAAGTTGGGATTAGCCAGTAGGTGAGGGCTCTAGAGCTAATTTTGATTAGATTTGCCAATTCATACAATCCTAGAAGTACAGTGAGTCAGTCCATCAACAAACATTTATTAAGCAACTACTAGACACTGTGGTAAGTACTGGGGCTACAAAGAAAGGCATAAGACATTCTCTGCCCTCAAGGAGCTCACAATCTAATGGGGGGGGAATAGCTTGCATTTATATAGGACTGTAATGTTTTGAAAGCCTTTTACATATGTTACCTCATTTGATCTTGACAACAACCCTGGGAAGTAGGTGCTATTATCCTCATTTTGCAGACAAGGAAACAGGGATAAAGACATTAAGTAACTTGCTCACAGTCACACATTTATTAAATGTCTGAAACTGTATTTGAAATCACATCTTGAATTCAAGTTTAGCATTCTTTCAAATGCACTACCTAGTTGCCTCAGCTATCAGGCTGGAAGAGCTAAAGAGAGAGGAGAGAGAGAGAGAGAGAGAGAGAGAGAGAGAGAGAGAGAGAGAGAGAGAGAGAGAGAGAGAGAGAGAGAGAGAGAGAGAGAGAGAGAGAGAGTGTGCTAAAGAAAGAAGGTTATTGACTAAGCACTTCTGCCCTGCAGAGTAAGTATAAGACACCAAGGTAAGTGCAAGGTCTCCCCAGGTGAGGAGCTATCAGTGCTGCTTGCTGGTTAGATGGGCACTGAAGGCAAAGTCTCCCTCTTTGGGTACATTAATTGCACCAGAGCAGGCTAGGGAAGGAAGACATAAGAATCTGTCAAAGGGGAGCAATGCACAGAACCTGTGAAGTAGAGATGAATTTAGCCTCGATGTATGGAAAGGCTTCTTAATGCTTAGAACTATGATAAAATAATGGGATTTAGCAGATACTCAAAGACCCACCTGGAGATTAATCTAGACTGATTGAATCAAGTGAGAGTGATTGATTGCTGATTAGCCTACTTCAAGTTAACTGGATTGTAATCACACCTGGCTATCCCTTAAGAAGGTATTGTTCTCAGAAGCTAGACTGTGAACTCAACTTGAGAACACCTTCAAAACCAATGGATTTGGATGATGCCAACCAATCAGCTTGAAGCAGGGTGTAAGGACCGCCTCTGTTCCAGACCTATAAAAAGCTTCCACAGTCAGCTTGCTGGGAGTTCCTGATTAAAGCAGGCTCCTGGCAGAGGACTTGAAGAAGAACCAGACCAGGCTGGAACTCTAGGCTAAATAGGTTTTTTTCTTAACTTTCTGGACTTCATGGGAATATCTTTATGCTTTAATAAGTGTTTAATGCCCAAGGACTGGTGCTAACGCTTCTAATTTAAGGTGACCACAATTTAGATTTTAAACATCATAGAACTACTCAAATAAGGAATGGACTGCTTGGACAAAGGGTGGTAAGTTTACTCTCCTTGGAGGTCTTTTATCAAAGGCTAAATGCCTATTTGTCAGCGACATTCACTGGACATAAGATCAGAAGTTTAGAGCAGGAAGAGACATTTGTGGTCCAACTCTGTAATTTTACAGATGAGGATACTGAGGCCCAGAGAAGATAAAGGAACTATCCCAGGGACCAATTTAAGCTTTTTTTTAGGGGAAAAACCTTCCTAATAATTAAAACTGTTCCAACGTTGAATGGGTTGCTTAGATGGGGGTGGGTTTTTCTTCCACGGAGGATTTTAAGTACAGGGTAGATGCCTACTTGTTGAGTATGTTTGTTTGGTTTTGTTTTTTTTGCGGGGCAATGAGGGTTAAGTGACTTGCCCAGGGTCACACAGGTAGTAAGTGTCAAGTGTCTGAGGCTGGATTTGAACTCAGGTCCTCTTGAATCCAGGGCCAGTGCTTTATCCACTGTACTACCTAGCTGCCCCCTTGTTGAGTATGTTAAATAGGGATTCTTTCATATATGGTTGAACTATATCATTGTTTCCAACATTCAAATTCTATGAATCTGTGGTCCTGGGTCATATATCAAGGAAGTATCTGAGGCAGGATTCAAACCCAGGTCTTCCTGATTCCAACCCCAATGTTCTATCTACTATTGTAGAAGGGTGTTCTTATTCAAGTGCAAGTTAGATTAAATTGACCTGCAAAGTCCCTTCTTCTTCTCACATTCTCCATGTGAGATCCAGGTCTGACAACCAGGTCCCGCCCCTTTTCCATTTTCTACTACATCACCTTCATTTATTTCCCCTTAATTGATGCTTTTCAGTGAAGCAGGAGACAGTGCAAAGAGGGTTGAATTGGAAATGCAGATCCTACCTCAGTTCTTTATCCGCAAAATGAGGGGGTGACTAGCCTGCAGAATAAGGGTTCTTCTTCACCTTCTTTGTGTCCTAGACTCATTGGGCAGACAGTCTTGTAGGGTCTCCTTCCCAGAATCTGGTTTTTCAGTGCATAAAATGAAACGCATAGGATTACAAAGGAAGCCAATTCTATTGAAAACCAGTGATCCAAATGCTAGAAAAATCAAGTTCAGGGACCTTGGTTAAGAAGCCCTTCACTAGGCAACCTCTACATTCTCTTCATTTCTAACCATCCGACCTATAAGCCTTGAAGGATCTTAGAGATTCAGAGACATGAGATTGCTTGAGGCTGACTCAGTGGGTGGAAGGAATACCCAGAGCAGCATCTTCAAGAAACCTACATTTGTGTAACATACCATGTTGATGTGGCTAATAGTGTAATCTTAAAGAGTAATTAAAAAGATATATGTTAATTTTAAACTTAGTTAAGGGATATTAACTCAGACAAATGAACCTCCCTCTCCCCCTCCCCTTCCCCAATAATTAGGCATACAAATAAACACCAGCTTCACTCCCTCATTAAGTGAATTGAAAATGAAGAATGTGAGCCCTTTGAGTGTGGACTATTTGCTACTCGTTTCCACTCTGCTGGTTTTTCTGAACTTCACAAAAGCAAATGACGCCATAAAGAAGCATAATAAAATCATAACAGTAAAAATATCATTTTGATTTTTGGTGGGCATAAAATGCTCATTTACAGTCTAAAAAAATGTGCTTCTATTTGGCTGGGGTATCATGTTGGCTCCCAGCAAAGATCATTAAACAGGCACAGGGGACAGGAGTGGCCAGGTGGTAGATTTCCAAATGGGATTGAATTTAAAACAGGAGCATCTATTCCTTGGGTATATGAAGAACAAATCACACCCAGCAAACTTGATTGCTTTGCTATTAAATTAGACAATTAGTGAGAGAAGGGACTGAAATAGATCTCACATCTGGCCTTTGGTGGGGGATTGGAAAATCTTGGATTTAGTTTTCCTTGTTCTACTCAAGGCTCAGTTATAATGACCACAGGGGTGGATGAGATAGAGCCCCCACCCCCACCCCCTCATGCTTTCGGACCCCTCTCAGGGCACTTTCTCACCTGCTCTTCTATTGCCCTAAATTCTTGCAAATCTTATCTCCCTCTTTAACCAAAGGTGTGGTGAAGGCAGAGAACTCAATCTCACTGAATTGCCTGGCAGAATGCTTTGCCCACATGCTTGCTGAATGAATGCCTGTTCCTTCTCTTTCCTGCCACAGGACAAGGCAGCATACTCTTATGGAAAAATCATGTGATATGGACTTAGAAGACACAACTCCCATAAGGTTTAAATCAGCACAACCAAGTCTCCTTCCTCTTGTCCTTTATTTTCTGTATCTGTAAAATGGGTAAGTTGCACTACCTAACTGCCCTGAATTAGGATTAGAAAGTCTTTATAATTCATACTTAATTTCTGATTGGCCCCTGCACCCCTTAAGAATCATTTCATAGGTTTTCCTCTCAACATACTGCCAAAGGCTAAACAAATCATGGTATTTAAATCCTAAGAAATGACAAAAGAGATCGTTTCAGAGAAACCTGGGAAGACTTGTATAAACTGATTCAGAGTGAAATAAGCAGAAGCAGGAAAACAATTTATACAATAACAACGTTACAAAGGAAATGACTTTGTGAAATGTAAAACTTTAATCAATGCAATAAAGTACCAGTAATGAAGCATGTTAACCTCCCTCCCTCCTCACAGAGGTGATAGACACAAGAACGAAACACACATTTTCAAACAGGGCCAAAGCAGGAATTTGTTTTTATGATTTCCTATGAAAATGTGTTACAAAGGCTTTGTTTTGGTGTTTGTTTTTAGGTGGAGGATGGGCAAGGAAGGCAGAGAGAGAAAGAGAGAGAGAGGATGGAGGGAGAGAGGGGATCAATGGAATATTTTTTTAAAGTAGAAAAGAGAACAGAAGGAAACACAGACAAGCAGAGCAGATTTGAAAATTTATATATACTTAAAAGGAAAAACAGGCTGTCTATAATCAATATCTGCAATTTTTGTTGGGTACTTGTTAAGTTCAAAAACAAAAGCCGCTTCCAAGGACTGTCTGGGTGTGAGGCCTTTCAGTTTTCTCAAGCATGAGATGTGCCCTTTCATTTCCTTGTGCAAATGTATGGGGAAGAATGAGGAAACAAGGAACAAAGACTTGGCCAGTAATCTCGTTCCTCCTAGACTGTTCCCAGTTCCGAACTTTATTGGTGCTTTTGAATTGTGATGCTGGAGAAGGCTTTTGAGAATCTCTTGGAAAGCAAGGAGGTCAAATCAGTCAATACTTGAAGAAATTAATCCAAGTTATTCACTGGAAGGTCAAATACCCAAGCTGAAGCTTAAATACTCTAGCCACATAATGAGAAGATGGGACTCATTGGAAAAGCCCCTGATTGCTGGGAGAGATGGAGGCGAAGGAAAAGGCAGAGAATGCAATGCTTGGAGGGTGTCGGGGAAGCCACACGAACTTGCACAGACTTTGGGGGACAGGGGAGGACAGAAGGGCCTGGTGTGCTGTGGTCCATGGAGCTATGAAGAGTCAGACGTGACTGCACAACAACAAACAGATGTGGTGGCAGCAGGCCTCTGGGGGGCCTGAAAATCCCTGAGGACATGGCAGTGTTACACGGGCAAAGTGCAATGGAGATTGGAGGAGGAGGCCAGAGACAGGGCTCTAGGGAACTTGGAAGAGGGGAAGCTCCTTGTCAGCCTGATGTGGGAAACTGACCTCAGAGAGGAAGCATGTTGGAATCACAGGATCTCTAAGCTAAAAGGGGCGTCAGAAGTCCCCCAGTCCAGCCTACAACTAAACCAGATTTCCCTTTTCAACACGTCAGACAGATGGCCATCCAGGCTCTCCTTAGGAACTTCCAGGGACTTAGAGTTAGTGGAGTCAGGGGTTCCTCCGGAAGCAGCTTGTTGGACTTTGTGACCAGCTGTTCCAAAGTTCTTTCTGATGTTAATTAAGCTGCACCCTCAGTTTCTCCTCTGGGCCCTAGTCGGAGAAGAAGACATCTGAATTAAACCTTGTTTGTCCTTTATTATTATTATTTTTTTTTTGGTGAGGCAAATGGGGTTAAGTGACTTGCCCAGGGTCACACAGCTAGTAAGTGTTAAGTGTCTGAGGCCGGGATTTGAACTCAGGTACTCCTGACTCCAGGGCCGGTGCTCTATCCACTGCGCCATCTAGCTGCCCCTTGTTTGTCCTTTATTATTGAAAAGGACCATGACATCAGGGTGACTTGCAGTGAATTGAAGGGAGGCAGGGCTGTGTAAAGTCACCAGCCTCACCCTTTCTTCCAGAGCCATCTGGGTCCAGTGGCAAGATGTATATCAGGATGACTTGAGATGGCCCTCGATATTTAAGGCAACTGGGGTTGAGTGCCTTCCCCAGGGTCACACAGCTAGTAAGTATCTGAGGTCAGATTTGAATTCAGGTCCTCCCAACCTCAGGGCAAGTGCTCTATCCACTGTGCCACCTAGCTGCCCCTCTAATTGGACCTTGAAGGAAAAGAAGAATGGCAAATGGTGGAGGTGATGAAGCATTAGGTTCCAGAAACTGAAAACAGCTGCACTCACCAATGCCAGACGGTGCACTGATACTGGGTACTTTATAGCCAGTTCTGTTAGAGAACAAGGCCCTGACTGAGACTGGAAGCAAATTAAGGCTACAGACAGCAAGGACTATGGAAGGTCAAAGGAAGTAGAGCCCGCTTGGGCCGGGGCCTAGGTGAGGAAAGCCCTCGTAGATGAGGAGGAATCGGAGAGACTTCTTGAATGAAAGTGGACTTGAAGTAGCCAGAAAGGAAGAGGCAAGACTGAAGAGCCAAATGGTAGTGGAGAGTGATGGCTCAGCGGTCAGGACACAGGTTCAAATTCTGCCCCTGACATTTACTGATCATGTGGCCCTGGGCACTTATACTTTCTGACCTCCTGTTTCCTTATCTGTCAAATGGGAGTAATAATGCTTCACTACCAGTGCATGGCCGGGACGGGGCATGGGGAGGGAGGAGAAGGGTAGAGAGAAGGCTCTGTGTAAACCATGCATCCCTTCTAGAAATGGGAGATATTAATTTAATTCCTACTGGAGAGTGGAAGCAGGAAAGCAGACATTCTCCCCGTACAGGGGCCAGCAGATCATGTCAGTCCTTGTCTAACCCTGAAAGACACTTGGGGCTTGCCCTGAGTCGGCTCTCATTGACAAGCAGATCCAGTGTCATTATCCCGGAAACTTTTCCGATGGCCGTGAGGAGGAGCAGGATGTGGCCTTACCTGTCTGAGGATTGGAGGAAGGACCTTGGTTGGAAGTCCCCCAGTCCAGACACTTCATTTCACCCTGGACAGGTTAAGAAATTTGTCCAAGGTCACACAGAGCAAGGGGCCACATCAGGATCAAAGGCAGGTTCCTTGATGCTGAGAGCCCAGGTCCATAAAGCCCAGGAAACAGAACACCTACCCTGCTTCTCCAAGCCCTACAGGATAAGCCCAGTCACCTAAAGCCCTGCTACATGGCCAGTATTTCAGAGTGTTAGAACTAGTAGGGACCTTAGAGATCATTTGTCAGATGAAGAGGCTGAGGGCCAGAGTGGGGCAAGCCCCTGCCCCAGGCCACAAAGCATCTTGGGGGGAGCAGGACCAGGATTCCAAGCCATCTCTTGATTTCCCATCCAAGCCTCCCACAGCCCACCCAGCTTTGAAGGGGCCTCAGCACAAACTGGAAGAAAGGTAACCCAAGACAGAATGTTTAGTAGTGGTGATGACTTAATGTTGGGATCAATTAAGTTTCACAGCTCCTGACAGGGTTTAATTTGTAAATTTGCCACTGACTTAGCAGGTGGAGTTGGGGGATTATTGAAAATTTATTTTGTCTTACTACTCTTCATACACAGAGAGAGCTTTAGAAATGTCAAGCACGAGGAGAAAATAATAGAATGTCTTTGGATTTCCCAGGGAATATAATTGTGATTACAATTAGACGACTGTAACGATATAAAAGGCATGTTATCTTTATAATTTAGGCTCCTCCTGGACCAAATTCAACATCTTAAAAATGCCACATTTCAGCTCCATCTGGGAGGCTTGCCCACCCAAATGATGGATAAACAAAGTTTTTTATTGACTCAGGGAGCTCAGGCTAGAATCAATGATGCATTAGTGCTGTCTTTGTCAGCATAGAAAAGGGGAGCACACATGCAGACTGATATTCCTGAAGCCATCCGTGCATGATTTCCCCAGTGGGTAAGTTTGTATGCAAACAAAGCATCATGGTGGATACTGTTGACTTATCTTATGAGCATATACCTACTGTGAGCAGAGCGGCTCTCTCTGGGCTCTACAGATTCAACAGATTCAGCCCTTGGCACGTGGAAGGCCGGGAGCCAACTGCTCAAGCTACAAAAACAAAATGTAAAACAGTCCCTGCCCTCAGGGAGCATACATCCTGCTGGGCTTGGGGGTGGGCTAGAAAAGGCGAGAAGCAGGTACTTAGAGAAGAAAGAGAAAGCTGTATTTTTGATAGTACAAAGTATTTGTTGTTGTTCATCTTTTTTTTAAGACCAATGATGTCATGATGTTGGGGTCAGGGTACAGCGTGTTCCTGTGGCTGGTCACTCCAATCCAAGCTCGACAGGCACTGCTGCAGATCAAGCAAAACAGTCTGACCCTTTGGGATGGAAATGCCTCTAGATGTGCGCAGCTCATGCTTCCTTTGCGCTTCTATCATTCTGTTTTTTTTTGCTCATAGAAGACAGTTCTTTCTTGGATGCAGGCTGGGCGATCCTGTGCTAGCATCTCCCAGGAATCACACTGAAGTTCTTCAGAGAGACCTTGAGAGTGTCCTTGCATTGCTGCTGCTGATCTTTCTGTGAGCGCTTGCCTTGTGCAAGTTCTCCAGAAAATAATCCTTTAGGCAAACATTTGCATTCTAATAACGCGGCCAGCTCGTTGGAGCTCCTGCTCTCCGCAGTATAGTTTGAATGCTTGACAGTTCAGCTCTAGAAAAGACCTCAGTGTCCGGTACCTTATCTTGCCAGGTGATCTTCAGAATCTTCATGAGACAACTCAAATGGAAGCGATTCCGTTTCCTGGCATGGCGCTGGTAGAGACTGGCCAGGTTCCACAGGCATACAGCAACGAGGTCAGCACAACAGCCCTGTAGACCTTCAATTTGGTATGCAGCCTAATACCTCTTCTCTCCCACAAGTATTTACTTCATAAATGCATAGATGCACAGTCGTGGACTGTATACAAAAGGATACCAAGTCATTTCTAGAGGGAGCCTCCTGTCAGAGGCAGTCCCTGCTCTGTGTTTTGAAGGAAGCTTGTGTGGAGTCTATTAGTCAGAAGTGGAGAGGGAGGGCATTCCAGGGATCACTTTCTCAGATGGGATGGACAGAAAAGAGCAGGAAGTCTGACCAGACAAGAAGGAGGCAGCCAGGTGGTGGAGGACTTCAAATGCCAGCCAGAGGATTTTGTATTTTTTCCGAGTGGCGATAGGGAGCCACTGGGGATCATTGAGTAGGGAATGGACAAATATGTATGTCATAGAAATATTAATTTGATAGGTTTGGCTGGACTAATTAAGTGAGGGAGTATAGGCAGAGTGTCAATTAGGAGGTTATGGAGGGGGCAGCTAGGTGGTGCAGTGGATAAAGCACTGGCACTGGATTCAGGAGGACCCGAGTTCAAATCCAGCCTCAGACACTTGACACTAGCTGTGTGACTCTGGGCAAGTCACTTAAGCCTCATTGCCAGGCAAAAAAGAAAAAAAAAGATTATGGAAATAGTCAAGGTGAAAGGTGGTGGGGTACTTAACTGGGGTGGAGGTCATATGATCAGAGATGAGGGGATGGCTATAACACATACTGTGAAAGTAGAGTCAACACAACCTGTCAAGTGAGTGTCTGTGTGTGTGTGTGTGTGTGTGTGTGTGTGAGAGAGAGAGAGAGAGAGAGAGAGAGAGAGAGAGAGAGAGAGAGAGAGAGAGATTGAGAGAGAGAGATTGAGAGAGAGAGAGGGAGAGAGACAGACAGAGAGAGAGAATGACCCAGAGGCCATGAACTCTTTGGGGGCTCTCTGGGTGGGTGGGTGGGAGTTGCCTAGAAGTAGCAGAATATTTGGTCCTTTGAATTTCAGTTTTCTGAAGCCCTGGGATGATGGGCAGGTGAGATTCAAGTGATTGCAAAGGAAACTGGGGTTTTCAATGACATTATTTTCACTTACATAGAACATCTTGAATATAAAAATGCTGATAATTCACCATTTCACAATATAAGTGGTGGATTGTGCTGTGCAGCAAGTCATTGAGGGAAAAATGATTCCAGTTTAGAAATATTGCTGCCCAAAAACACGGGGGCCTAAAATATTGATAATATTTCTCTGTGGATATCAAGGACCGAGCCCATGAAGGAGGAGATGCCGGAGCAAGGACAGCACACCACTCTTCAAGTTTCGATTATGGCCATCATTTTGAAGAGGGGAACATGACCAAGGAAGGGGTAATGGAAATTCTGCAGGAAGAACCAGACCAGGACCTGGGAGAGGGGAAAAGCTGAGCATCACCCACTTGAAAGGGGTCTGGTGGTTGCTGTCATTTTTAACAGGACAGAAAGGGGTCCTGTTATTTTCACCAGAAGGTACAGATAAGTGAGTGACTAAGTTAATCAGAGCTATCAACTCAGCTAGCAAAAAGGCAGTCTGACTAATCAGTTGGCATTTATTAGGCACCTATTATGTGCCAGGCATTATGCTAAATATAAGGGACACAAAGAAGACAATGAACCACCCTCAGCAGCTACATCAAGACAGAGCCATTCATTGGAACCAAAGAATGTGTGAGCTGGAGGGACCTTAGCCCCCATCCAGTAAATGGGATAACTCAGGCAAAGCGATTTGCAAACCTTAACATGGTTTAGAAACGCCGGCTGTGGTCATTATTACTAGGGCTACTGGCCTTTGTCTAGCCTGGAGCTGAGCTGAGTGAGGCCTCCAGAAGGGGCGGTTTGTCCATCACTGTCCAGCTTGTTAATGTCCTTGCCTCTAGGATCGTTTCCATCGTGTCACAATGATCCTTCATTGTTCTTGGTCTCTCTACCCCCTATGAGAGAAATCTGGGGGCTGCTTCGATCTTTATTTTGAAGAAATACTAATCTTTGGATTACTTGCTTGCCAGGGCCCTGGGTAAATGTTATCTGGGAAATTGTTTTCACAAAGGGGCCCCCTTTGTTTCAGCTGCAGGGCCCAAAGGGTCTCCAGATATTTCGAGCCACTCAAACCAGGCCACTGTCCATTGCACTGAGGTCACACCGGCATGCTGCAAAGGTCATCATTTCTGCCCCTGAGGATTTCCTTGCCATTTTCCAGACTAAGACCCGGAATAACCCCCCAGTCCATGCCTCACTTCTTGTCTTCCGGTCCCTATAGAGAAGAAAGAAGTCAGCTTTTCTCCAGACTTGGGCTGGATAGGATTTCAGCCCCAGGCATCGCTTGTGTCCTGAATTCTTGTTTCCTGGGTGAATGAATGTAGGCTTTGTGTCACTGGTGTCCTTGGCGCCTCATTAAGTGATGATTCCATGGCTCCGCTAAAAAAGACAGAGGCCTCTGCTTGTGCCCGACCATAACTGCCGTATTGAAAGACACTGGGCTTGATTAGTAATGTCTGAAGGTTACTGTTCAAGTCTAAGGGGGATGTTTGCCCATTCAGGGAATGCTGTATGATCCCCTTTTGTGTGGCTCACAACACGCCGGGCAGGGTGCCAGGTAGCAGGAGGAGTAGCGGCAGCCCCCTCCCCAGCACCAGGAACCCCAAGAACACCCTGATCCACTGGTAAGTGCGAGCAGAACTGTGTTCAGCCCAGCTCCTGCAGGAAAGGTCATTTCTGATTCAGAAAGTGGGCCGCAGACACACAGCCCCAGAGAGCTAACATTCCAATAAGGTGATGGTGTGGGCAATAAAGACTGAAAGGTTTTTTTTTTTTTTTTCTGGAGTATTAACATCCAGGGTAATTCCCTTCCAGAGATGAAATATTGCCTAGAAATGCTTTTCTTTTTTCCTCTTGAGATTCACGAGAGACTCTGCCCTTAGTTTTGCAGGACAAGCAGTGGGTTAGAAGAGATAATGAGACAACCAGGGATACTGTTTTCAAATAGACTCTCCTACGGGGAAATATCCTTTACCGTAATTACAAAACAGAGCCGGTATCTGGGCTTTCAGTTAGCAAGATGCAGACCCGTGGAACGGAAGCCTCGGCCTCCCCAGCTCTGGATCATGGGGTTTAGGTTCTCAGGGCCCCTCTGGCTCCCTTTCTTTCCGACCTGGAGCATCACTGGTTCCTGCCTTGAGTCCTCCCCCGATTCTGCTGTCTTCATTCTCTGGCTAGGCTGAGTTATCCTCTGCTGCATTTCACAGGCTTGGGGGAGGGTGTGTAAGGTGTTTGGGGGTGTAGTCTCTGCAGCCTCGGGGTTTCTTTTCTTTTTTTTTTTTTGGTGAGGCAATTGGGGTTAAGTGACTTGCCCAGGGTCACACAGCTAGTAAGTGTCAAGTGTCTGAGGCTGGATTTGAACTCGGGTACTCCTGAATCCAGGGCGGGTGCTTTATCCACTGCACCATCTAGCTGCCCCAAGCCTCGGGGTTTCTAACCAAGAGTACAGTCCAAATCAGAAGGCTGATAATTTTCAGTCCCCCCCACCCAATCTCCTCACGTGGTTGGGCAGAGCCAGGCTGTTCCCTGTGGTGGGATGGGGTGGGGGGGGGAGCACAGTGGGGGAATTTGCCTGGGACGTCTCTGCAGCAGGGGTCAGGAGGGTCTCACCATGGCCTCCAGGCACTGACCCAGGAATCAGCTTGGTCCTTGCCCAGGGAGAATGGAGGCTGGCTTCGAGGACAGTGGGGGGTTAATTCATAAGCAAGTGTCTCTGTCTGCCTTCTCCCTTGCCTTGTATACATACCTTCTCAACACTAGATGCCCAATTCCTTTCCTAGGCAGAGAAATTAGAAGAGACTGGAGAAAGTGAGTCATCTGTTATCTTACCATCCTCCTGTGGGGTTATCTAAGAGATGTTTTCTTTATCATTTGTATGCTTTCCCCCATGCCTAAATCTGGGGAATTTACTGGAGAGGAGGTGCACATGGTGAAGAGGGCACTGCATTTGGAGTCAGGAAGACCTGCTCAGCTCACTGGGAAATTTTGAGTTCAAATTCTACCCCAGACACTTATTAGAGGTATGATCTAGGGCAAGTCACAACCTTGGTCTGCCTCAGTTTCCTCATCTATCAAATGGAGACAACAATAGCATTTGCTTCTCAGGGTTATTATGAGAATCAAATGAGATCAATTTATAAAGTGCTTGGCAAATCTTAAAGCATGGAATAAATGCTTTATTATTATTGTCCTGCCTCAGATACTTCCTAGCTGTGTAACTGGGCAAGTCACAACTTTTCTCAGCTCTGATTTCCTAATCTGTAAAATGGGGATAATAAAAGCCCCAATTTCACAAGTTTATTGTAAGGGTCAAGTAAGAGAAAGCAGGGCTTCTTAAACGTTTCCCAGGGGCAACCCCTTTTTGCACAAGACATTTTTACACAACCCTGAGTATATAAGATAGGTAAACATAACCTTTTACTGTTGCCAAATTTTTCACAACCTCCTCATTCAGTAATGCAACCCCATATGGCATTGAGACCCACTGGTTAAGAAACTGGGAGATAAAGCACTTTGCAAATGTTGGCTGTTATCATGCTGGTGTATTGCTACTGTTTCAGTTTTCCCTTAGGTGAATAAAAGCATCTCAACTCATTTATAATTGCTAGATTCTACTCCTTTTAAATTATTGCCCTTTTCTATGAGAGTTTATTGATGTAAGGGCAGGAAATGTAGATGTGTATCCAGAAAAAAAAGTTATATCCACTGGTAAAGTGTTTAGGATATTGTCTCTGTCATTGATAAATATTTCAATGTCAGAAGAGTAAGGAGAGAACTTTAGTTTAATAAAACTGCTAAAACATGTATATGAACAAACAGATGGAATTTGAGTAGTTTGGGAACAAAACTAAACTGTGGTGTAAATATAAAGGCTTAAGCCACATCACAAAAGATGTAGGATGATGCTTTATTTATAAGGGAACAATTGGATGGTTTAAAGAAAGTAAAGCTTTTTTTTAAAAAGAGAAAACTGTAAGCATACAGAACCAGTATCAAAGATATGAATAAGAAAACTGTGTTGAGGACTTAGGAATTATAGTCTCAGTGCATTTACATGTAAGTGTTTAAACCTTTAGAAGGTAAAACTAAAAAAAAAGAAATAAAAGAAATAAAAATCAAATAAGTATTTGGAGACTCAGGTATTATTATTAGAAAAGGATGATTGATTTCTTAGGAGAAATCTGGTGAATTGTTACCTTTTAAGTTAAAAGTTAGTCTGATTTAAATAATTAAAGGGGATAGGAGATAGGAAGCTGAGGAACAAGAGATGGAAGAACCCAGCAGGAGATTCAGCTGGGGGTGAAGAGCAGCTTTGTCTGAACAGATAAGCAAGATAACCAGTCAGTTGACACCAAGTTTCAGAAGTTGCTTATTCCTGCTCCTCCCTTCTGGTTGGAGGAGGAAAAACTGAAAGAGGAAAGAGGCTTCATAGATGCTTTGCTGATGGTGGGAGTTAATCAGATGTCATGGAATCCTTGGCTTTTGATGTCCTAGGTTAGATTTTGATGTAAAACTGCTGAGGGTAAAAGTATTCTATCTCAAGCACTTAGTGCCTGGCACATAGTAGGTACTTAAATGTTTATTGATTGACTGACTACATAGTGAAAAAGAAGTTTAGATCTACTTCTTCACCCCATGTAGCCCACTAAAGTCAACTGGAACAGTGGTCTTCATTTAAACAACTGAAAGGAAATAAGCAATATAAGGTGTTTGAAGGCAGGGATTGTTTTATCTGTGCCAGCAGTGATTAGCAAAATAACTGGCACATGACAGAAGCTAAATCAATGACAGTTAAATAAAATTAAATTTGACTTACCTATCAAGAGAGATCATTTTTCATTGACCAAACAAATGGAATATATAACTGGGGATAAAATGAATCAGTTTGATTCGACAAAAACCAAAGTGTTTTGTACAACAACAACAACAACAAAACACAAGCATACATTAGAGATACTGTGGATTTGGTTCCAGACCACTGCAATAAAGCAAATATCTCAATAAAGTGAGCCACACACATTTTTTGGTTTCCCTATATATACAAAATAATGTTTACACTACACTGTAATCTATACTGTGTAATAGTATTATGTCTAAACAAGCCAATGTACATAATTCCACATGTATAACCTGTATCTAATTGCTTACCATCTCAGGGAGGAGGAAGGGGAGGGAGGGAGAGAGGAGTCTAATTCAGAATTCAATACTTTAAATAAACTGTTAAAAATTGAAAAAATGTACATATCTTAATTTTAAAATACTTTGTTGTTAAAAAAAATGCTAACTATCTCCTGAACCTTCAGTGGGTCTTGCCTTGATGTTGCTGGCTGCTGACTGATCAGGGTGGTGGTTGCTGAAAGCTGGAATGGCTGTGACGATTTCTTGAAAAAGGGAAACAATGAAGTTTGCCATATCTATCGATTCTGCTTTTGCCTTGAACACTTAGAGGCCATTTTAGGGTTATTAATTGGCCTAATTTCAATATTGTTGCGTCTCAGGAAATAGGGAAGACCAAGGACAGGGAATGGAAGGTCTGTGGAGCAGTCAGAGCACACACAAGTTTGCCATCTTATATGTACACAGTTTATGACACCCCAAAACAATTACAACATGGTACCAATAGACTTGCTTCATGCAGGGTTGCCAAAAGCCTTCAGTGTGTACAACAACAACAACAACAACAACAACTCAATATCAGTGAAGTGCAATAAAACAAAATGTAAAGAAAATGTAAAATGTAAAGAAAGGAAAGAGATCAGGGAGATATTTATAGTAAATAGATCAGATAAATGATTAACATCCAGGATCTACAAGCTTATAGATATGTATGAGAGTTATACATACTTCCCACTTTCTAATGGAACCATAGTCAAAAGACATTAATGGATCGGTTTTTAAAAGACTTTAATACCAGTTTTTGGTGTATATCCTTTGGCCCAGCAATACCACCTCTAGGTCCATGTCCCAAAGAAATCATAAAAATAGAAAAGGACCCACTTGTACAAAAATATTTATAGTAGCTCTCTTTGTGGTGTTAAAGAACTGGAAATTGAGAGGTTTCCCATTAATTGGGGAATGACTGAACAAGTTGTGGTATAGGAATGTAATGGAATTCTACTGTGCTGCAAGAAATGAGCAGTGGATAGGCCAAGCTAATATAATAAAAATGACAATTCTACCTAAATTAATTTACCTATTTAGTGCCATACCAATCAGACTACCTAAAATTATTTTATAGAGCTAGAAAAAATAATAACAAAATTAATCTGGAAAAACAAAAGGTCAAGAATATCAAGGGAACTAATGAAAAAATGCACAGGAAGGTGGGCTAGCCGTACCAAATCTGAAGCAGCAGTCATCAAAACTACTTGGTACTGGCTAAGAAATAGAGTGGAGGATCAATAGAATAGGTTAGGCACAGGAGACACAGTAGTAAATGACTTTAGTAATGTACTGTTTGATAAACCCAAAGACTCCAGCTTCTGGGATAGCAACTCAATACTTGACAAAAACTGCTGGGAAAACTGGAAGATAGTATGGCAGAAATAAGGCATAGACCAACATCTTATACCTTATACTAAAATAAGGTCAAAATGGGTACATGATTTAAACATAAAAGGTGATACCATAGGTAAATTAGGAGAGGAAGGAATAGTCTACCTCTCAGATCTTTGGAAAGGAGAACAGTTTATGACCAAAAAAGAGAGAATATGATGAAATGCAAAATGGATGATTTTGACTACATTAAATTAAAAATGTTTTGTACAAACAGAAGTAATGCATCCAAAATTAGAAGGGAGACAGAAAGCTGGGAAACAACTTTTATAGCCAGTACTTCTGATAAAGGCCTCATTTATAAAATATATTGGGAACTAAATAAAATGTATAAGAATCCAAGTCATTCCCCAATTGAGAAATGGTCAGAGGATATGAACATGCAGCTTTCTGATGAAGAAACCAAAGTTATATATGGCCATATGAAAAAATGCTCTAAATCACTATCAGTTAGAGAAATGCAAATTAAAACAACTCTGAGGTGTCACCTGGCACCTATCAGATTGGTTAATATGACAAAAAGGGAAAATAATAAATGTCGGAGAAACTGTGGAAAAAATGGAACAGTAATGCATTGTTGGTGGAGCTGTGAACTGATTCAACCATTCTGGAGAGCAGTTTGGAACTATGCCCAAAGGGCTATAGAGCTGTGCATACCCTTTGACCCAGCAATACCACTATTAGGTCTTTTTCCTAAGAGATCATATAAAAGGGAAAAGGACCCACGTGTACGAAAAATTTATAGCTGCTCTTTTTGTGGTGACAAGGAATTGGAAATTGAGGGGCTGCCCATCAATTGTGGAATGGCTGAACAAGTTGTGATATATGAATGTAATGGAATACTATTATGCTGTAAGAAACGATGAGCAGACAGATTTCAGAGAAACCTGGAAGGACTTGTATGAACTGATGATGAGCAGAACCAGGAGAACATTGTACACAGTTTCAACAACCTTATGTGTTGATCAACTGTGATAAGACTTGATTCTTCTCCAGCAATAAAATGGTCCAAGATAGTTCCAAAGAACTCATGATGGAAAATATTCTCCAAATCCAGAAAAAAAAGAACTATGGAATCTAGAAGCAGATTGAACCATACTATTTCCATCGTTTTTGTTGTTGTTGCTTTTCTTTTTTGAGGTTTTTCCTTTTTTGCTACGATTCTTCTCTCATAACATGACTAATGCAGAAATATGATTAATGTGATTGTACATACATAACCAAATCAGATTGTTTTCTGTCTTGGGGAAGGGGGAGGGAGGGGAGAGAGGGAGAAAAATTTGAAACTGGAAATCTTATAAAAACAAATGTTGAAAACTATCTCTACATGTAACTGGAAAATAATAAAATATTTATATATGAAAAAAGAAATGATGAGCAGGCAGATTTCAGAAAAACCTGGAATGACTTATATGAACTGATGGTGAATGAAGTGAGCAGAACCAGGAGAACGTTGTACACAGTAACAGCAATATTGTGTGATGATTGGCTGTGAAACACATCTCTTCTCAGCAAGACAGTTCCAAAAGACTCATGATGGAAAATGCTCTCCACATCCAAAAAAAGAACTATGGAGTCTGAATGCAGATAGAAGCAGACTATTTTCACTTATTGGATTTTTTGTTTTTTCTTCCTTGTGTTTTTCCCTTTTGTTCTGATTTTTCTCTTACAATATGACTAATATGGAAATGTTTTCAACATGATTGTGTTGTATAACCTATATCAAATTGCTTGCTGTCTTGGGGAGGGGAAAGGGTAGGGAAGTAGGGAGAAAATTTTGGAATTCAAAATCTCAAAAAATGAATGTTGAAAATTATCTTTATGTGTAATTGGAAAAATACTATTAAATATATAAATAATAACAATACTAGTTTTTAATGACCATGTGAAAGGATCCCCAAATTGCCTAGTAATCAGAGAAAAGCAAATTAGGATAAAATCAAGGTATCACCTTATATACAATAGATTAGCAAAAACTAGCCTTCACTTTCTCACTAATAAAAAGGATAGAATTCAGTCGTGGTTGGGAACCAGGTATTCTATTACATTGTTAGTGGGACTCTAGGTTGAAGATATGAGCATGAAGTGGAGGTGATGAATATATTTAAAGGATTAGCTTTGATGGAATGCCTGAAGATGTATGGACAGAGGTTTGAAATATTGTATAGGAGGCAGCAGCAACAACAACAAATCCCAGAGAAAAAGAAGAGTAAGAAAGTAAAATGGCTTTCTGATGGGGCTTTACAAATAACTGAGGAAAGAAGGAATGGGAAAGTAAAAAGAGAAAGGGAAAGACATAGCCAAATGAATGCAGAATTCCAGAGAACAGCAAGGAGAAATAATAGGGTTTTCTTAAATGAGCAATGCAAAGAAATAGAAGAAAATAATAGAATGGAAATGACAAGAAATCTCTTCAAGAAAATTAGAGATGTCAAGGGAAAGTTTCATGCAAAAATGGGCCTTATAAAAGACAGTGATAGAGATTTAACAGAAGCAGAAGAGAGTAAATAAGAATGACCTGAACCTCCCCAATAAAAACAATGGCGTGGTTACTATTCTAGAGCCAGACATCTTGGAAAATTAGGTCAAATGGTACTTAGGAAGATTTGCTAACAATAAGGCTGGTGAGGGTCATGGAATTTCAGCTGAGCTATTTAAAATGCTAAAAGATGATGCTGTTAAAGTGCTGCATTCAATATGCCAGCAAATTTGGAAAACACAACAGAGGCCAGTAGATTGGGAAAAAAAATCTGTTTACATCCCAATCCTAAAGAAGATTCAAATTACTGAACCATTACACTCATTTCACTTTCCAGCAAGGTTATGCTTAAGATTATCCAATCTAGGCTTCAGAAATATGTGAATCAAGAATTACCCAAAGAGGAAGATGATTTTAAAAGAGGCAGAGGAATGAGAGACCAAATTGCTGATATTCACTGAAATTTGGAAAAAGCAAGGGAGTTCAGGAACAACATCTACTTCTGCTTCATTGACTACACTAAAGCCTTTGACTGTGTAGGTCACAACAAAATGTGGCAAGTTTTCAAAGAGATGGGAATACCAGATCACCTTGCTTGTCTCCTCAGGAAGCTTATGTGGGCCAGGAAGCAACAGTTAGAACCAAACATGGAACAACTGATTGGTTTAAGATTGGAAAAGAAGTACAAGATTGTATATTGTTATCTTATTTATTTAACTTATATGCAGAGTACATCATGCAAAATGCTAGGCTGGATGAATTAAAAACTGTAATTAGGATTGCTGGGAGAAATACCAACAATCTCAAATAGGCAGATGATACTACTCTGATGGCAAAAAGTGAAGAGGAATTAAGAAGCCTCTTGAGGAGTGTAAAAGATGGCTTGAAGCTTAACATCAAAAACACTAAGATCTTGGCAACTGGTTCTGTTACTTCTTGGCAAACAGAGGGGAGAAGAAATGGAAGCAGTGTCAGATTTTATATTCTTGGGTCAAAGGTCAGTGTAGACAGCAACCAAAGCCCTGAAATGAAAAGGCACTTGCTCCTTGGAAGGAAAGCTATGGCAAATCTGGATAGCAAACTAAAAAGCAAAGACATCACTTTGTTGACAAGGGTCCATATAAGTCAAAGCTGTGGTTTTTCCAATAGAATGCATGGCTGTGACAGTTGGACTACAAGGAAAGCTGAACACCACAGAATCAACACTTTGGAATTGTGGGAGTGGAGAAGACTGTAGAGAGGCCCTTGGACAGAAAGGAGATCAAATCAGTCAATACTTAAAGAAATTAATGCAGTCTGTTCACTGGAAGGTGAAGGTTCAATCCTTTGGCCACATAATGAGAAGACAAAATTCACTGGAAAAGATCCTGATTTTGGGAAAGATTGAAGACAAAAGAAGAAGTTGGCAGAGGATAAGATGGAGAGATTGAGCATGAACTTGGGCAGACTTGGAGATATAGTGGCAAATAGTAGGGTCGGTGTGGTCCTTGGGATTACTTAGAGTTGGACATGACCGAATGACTGAACAACAATAACAAAGATTGATGATGTAAGACTTATATCTTATTTATATCAGTAACATATGTGTTATGAGGTACAAAACCAACCATGCCCTCTGATTCACTCATTCTATTGCTAGGATTGTTTTTTCCTGAAAACATCATGAAAAGGGAAGTAAAAGGACCTCCCCTTATTCTCATGTGCAGCAGCAGCAAGAACAGTGATGGTGATGATAATGGTGACTAGAAACAACTCACAAACCTACTGATCAGGGAACAGCTGAAAAATCCCATGCCTATATTCATGTGTGACCTGCCTGGGTGACCCTCTCCCCCACCTGCATGGGCAGCTTGGGTTCCCCAGAGGATTCCACACCAGGCTTATACTGCTCTGTATGCCCACACTCCTAAAACTACAGCTTACCCACTCTCTCTCATATGATCCTTTTAATATAATCAGTTGGGTGGCAATTGGAGAGGCACAATGAGCTCGAAACGAAAGTATCTACTGATGTAGTATAGCAAGGAGACACAGATTATAGATCATTAATATATTAATGATATTATATTACTACAATATATTTTATATTAATATATTAATTTATAATAGAACATCCTCCCCAACCCTGTCGTAACCTTAGGGCACACTCTCTCACAGACAGCAATCGAGGGAGTGAGCAAGTAACAGCAATTGTGCATCAATTGGTAAAAAATAGATGTATATAAGCAATCGTTTTCTTGGATGCTACAGGTGTCTCTTGTAATGTTGCCCTGCTGCTGGTTATGAGAAGATGTTGAAACATCTCAGCCAGGCATCTTGTTTTGCACAGGTCACTGGTCTGCTATTTGCAGAGCACATTCTTCCATTGGTTGGGGCTGTTTAAATTCTCAGCTAGTACTTTAATGTACTGTGCTGGGCCTTCACCCTGAGCCCAGTGGGAAGCTTCCCCAGTTCTGTTCCCTCAATGTCTTGCCTCTGAGAGCTCGTGTTTCTCTTCAACTTGTTGCCAGGCTCTTTGTCTCCAAACCTCCTTTCCAGGGTTGGTTTACTCATTAAAAAAACAAAAACAAAAAACTCAATTTCTCCTACTTTCCCATATAAATAAATAGAAGTCCATGAATAGAAGTCCTGGGTCAAACCATTTGTCTTTGCCAACCCTGGGTAATATTTCTTTACCTTTTCAGGTTCAACAGGGACTTGCTTCCCTTTCATATTTTCTAAATATTTCCAAACTGTGTAGGGTGCCATCTGAAGGTATGTGAGACCCTTTAAAGAGGTAGAGAGTTAAGCAATGGTCAAAATTATTGAATATTTTGGAGTACAACTGTAACATAGTCTATTTTTTCCAATTAAAATAAGTCTTAAATCTACGTCAAAGCAAGTGACGGTAAATGAATTCACTCCACCTGGCAATGAAGGCAGTGGGAAACAATTATTTAGTATAATGTGCAGAAACAATGTCAAAGTTGGGTCTGCATATGTCAGATCTCTGCATCGGCCCAAATTGCCCCTGGCACCATTAAGACTCAGATGAGCTGGGTGGTAGAACTCACTGCCTGAGAATGGGAAGTGTGCAAACTCAAAATTAAATGGTCTTTGTGTACAAGTGAAAAATACCACCATAGCTGTTATTTTTTTCAATGTGATTCATTTTGGAAATATAGGATATGATAAGCTGGTTTCCAAACCCCCTGAAACTTTGTTGTCGTTGTTTCAGTTGTGTCTGACTCTTTGTGACTCCATTTGGGATTTTCTTGGCAAAGATACTGGAGCAGTTTAGCAGTTCCTTTGCTAGTTTGTTTTACAGATGAGGAAATTGAGGCAAAAAAAGTTAAGTGATTTGCCCAGGGTTACACAGCTAGTAAGAGTCTGAGGTCAGATTTGAACTCAGGAAGATGAGTCTTCCTAACTCCACATGAGGTGCTCTACCCACTGTGCCACCTAACTGTGAATTGAGAGAACTTGATAATTTCACAAATTGTCATTTGAAAGTTTCAACAATTCAATTTAAATGTGTCTTAAATTTGTTTATTGTTTTTAATTTTTTCTAATTAGAGGAGAGACAGCAGACTTTGGACCCAGGAAGACCCGGGTTTGAGCACAACCACTGATAAATCCTGGCTGCACGATCTTCGGGAAGCTCTCGAAAACTTGAGATTCTGGGAAAGAGGCAGATCTGTACAAGAAGTGGGGTCTCCTCATCAGGAAGTTTCTACATCCTGAAATCACTCGAATGGCTCAGGGAGCTCATTACTTTGGGAATTCCCTCCAATGATGTTGCCTAGCTAGTACAATTCCTGTCTGTGTCTTTCTAAAACTGTATCTCATGGGGTCCGTCCAACATGCTGGTAACTTTCCTTATTGTCCTTGACATTGTGAGGGTACCCGAGTGGTGCTCTGTCTGCCTATCTACTCTCTTCTTTCAATTATACCACATGAGCAGGCCACTTATTCTTCCTCTCATACAATTCCTCGATGACATCCTTTACTCATGTCCTTCTTCGTGGCTCCTTATTGTCCAGATGTTGCAGCCCACCCAAACCACCCATTCACCTTTGCATTCCCCTCTGTGTGGTATTCATCTTTATATCTTTTCAGGCAGTGATGTTCCAGATCTGTGTGCCATATAGCAACTCAAATTTAATGCTAGTGGGGAAAATGGCCTTTTTCTGTCAAAGAAAGATTGAGGTCAGAAATAGGGCTTTTCAATTTCCTGAAGTTGGGCAGATGGGTGGCAATGTGTTTTAGAGTTCTGGGGCTGGAATCAGGAAGACTCCTCTTCCTGAGTTCAAATCTGGCCACAGACACTAGCTGGGTTACCCTAGGCAAGTCACTTACCCCTGTTTGCCTCAGTTTTCTCATTTGTAAAATGAGCTGGAGAAGGAAATGGCAAACCATTACAGTATCCGTACCAAGAAAACCCCAAATGGGGTCACAAAATGTCAGACACAACTGAAACAACTGAACAACAACCAATTTCCTGAAAGCAACCCAGACCATTTGCCTGTTCAATTTTCATCCCCATTTATTATCCATTTGTACCCTCTGTTCCAGATGTAAATTACTGATGGACAAGTTCTACAGGGTGTCCATCTAAATACATGTCAAAACCTGGGGAATAGACATTTTTCATTCAGTTGGTTTGTCCTGTGTGGACAGACAGTCAGCTGAACTCTTCCTTGTGGTTACATATCTCTTCCAGGAAGCTCCACAAAATCTTGGGGATTGATATAATCAGCACAATGTGATTCACCAACAAGAGCATCTAGAGAACCTTACGACTCAAAGGAAATCCACTGTCTGCATGGATTCTGTGTTGGATCACCTCTGTCTCCTTGATAATGCCCCTTATCGGGGGCCATTGATGAGGGTTGTTTCTGTTATTAAATCATCTTGAATGATCTTGGTGTATGACTAAATGTCTTGGAATACACTTCTATAAGGGGTTTTGTCCTATGGAATCACAATCAACAAATAACAAGCACAATAAGAATTGACAGTCTCTCCATCTTTGAGTCAACCATGGAACGATAAAGATGTGGTCCACTGATGAATAGCATTTGTGAGACTTCTTTTCTCCTATTCATACTCTCATTAATGCCTTTGATTTATGAATGGATGACTTAAAATATTTTAAATTGCTGGGAGAGCAAACAGACAGGTTGGTAATGATAATTTCTTGGTCATCATTTTATTGTTGTATTAATATATTAATTTTTTCCATTATAATAATAATTATATAATATAATAAATTAGATTTTCCCATGCCTTGGGCATTTTTCTGTCCTTTAAATAACTGGTATGAGAGTGCATCAGCACCCTCGGAATTGTGTCATCTACTGGTTAGGTCTCCTCTGTAGATTTTTGGTCCAATCCAACTGCTTTCCCCATCTTGGTTGTCTTCAGAGTGGTTTGTATCTTCCCTATAAGCACATTTGGACCTGGGAGTGGTTCAGGTATGGTGGTTTCACCATTCATGATGGAGGAAATAGTAAAAGTGGATTCAGCAAAAATTTCTCCAATTTCCTTCTGTTCGTGGTCCTACTTCTATTTCGGTCCTTGAATGCCTTTGGGATAACCTTGTTCAGTTGGATGTCTGGCCAAGTTTCCATTAAAATGCTTTCCCCCTCTACAGCCTCTATTTGCTTTATGAGATAATGTCCTCATCCTTCTTTTTAAGTTTCTACAATTAAGTTTTCTTCTAATTAGTACAGCTTTTGGCAGTCATCTCTCTTTGTGTGACAAGTAAGTCAGATGTTTGCTGACTAGGGCAATTGCTTGGTTCATTGGTTCTCCTTGTAGTCACGCTTAATTTACACTGTTTCAACTTCTGTATGAAATTACAGTTGGTGTTGATGTCATTTCTGTTGTCCATTTCCCCTTTTTGATTTTCTTTTTTTTTCTTTAAATAATTGACCATAAAGTCACTTCATTCCTGTTCTATATCTTTTCCCCATTGTTATTCTTTAAAAAAAATTTTTTTTTTACAGGGAAATGAAGGTTAAGTGACTTGCCCAGGGTCACACAGTTAGTGTCAAGTGTCTGAGGCCGGATTTGAACTCAGGTACTCCTGAATCCAAGGCCAGTGCTTTATCCACTGAGCCACCTAGCTGCCCCTATTCTTTTTTTTTTTTTTCCGGTAAGGCAATTGGGGTTAAGTGACTTGCCCAGGGTCACACAGCTAGTAAGTGTTAAGTGTCTGAGGCTGGATTTGAACTCAGGTACTCCTGACTGCAGGGCTGGTGCTTTATCTACTGTGCCACCTAGCTGCCCCCCCTATTCTTTTTTTAAAAGAAATAATTTTGACTGGAGCTCTGATAAATCAATAGTGTAACTATACACATGATTCAGGAATAAGTTTCATATACATAACATGTTTTTTCTTGTTTCTCAAGGCTTTCTCTATTTTGCATAAATCTACTTTATATAGAATATGACCTATTTTATATAGAATATAAAATCACAGGTCTGCTGAATGTTTTTAAAAAATGTAACAATATTCCTTTGTGAAAGCTGAATATATAACTGTTTGAAGAGAAAATCCATAGGAGCAGCTGAAACCAGACCAATCAAAGACCATAGAGATAGTTAAAGTAGTGGGAATGCAGAAACACACTGAAAAAAAAATCCAGAAAATTCATTTGACTATTTTATGATTACTGTGATTCACAGAGAGGAAAGACTTCTGTTTGTTTTCCACATGTGCTTTAGCTATGGAGAGCATGAAACTCAGTAAATTGAAATGGCCTCTTGAAGCTGTGTATACAGAGTATGTTGGCAAGATAATCACATTTTTTCCAGAGAAAATTAGATACTTTCAATAAGCAAAAACAAACCTTTCAAAAAACCATGTCCGTGACAGCAAAAGGATAGCTCGAATTGTATAAGGTTGCTCTCACAAAATCGCTAAGTGTAAAAAGCCTCATTTGATAGGAAAAACATCGGTGCTACCTGTGCATGCTGACGTGATCAGAGTAACGCTTGATGAATCATAAGCCATCCTGGTTTAAATGGCTTCGCTTTACGTAAGGTGGTGGGAAGGAGAATGGCCTATTTCTGAAGGCCTTTTAAAAATCAATTAATTGACTGAAATCTTCCTGTCTTCACTGTAAGTGGATACAGCAACAGACACAGTTAGAAGATGGTCATTTGCTTGCATATGTTGTTGAAATCGATGTTAAAGAAGATTTATTGCTTCACAAACTTAACCAATGGCAATGCTGTGTCAAGGTAAAATTACAGTATAATTAATGGAGTTTTTTCATGCAAATGATATCATGTGGGAGAGTTGTGTTGAGCTTTGCCCTGAGAGCTTAGTTTATGCCAGGAAGAAATGGAAGTCATTAAGTTCTAGTCTGAACTTTGGCCCCTCGTGCAATTTGGACTTCTAACAAAAATAATCACTAGCCCTTATATAGCGCTCTAAGGTTTCCAATATGCTTTACATATATTGGGTCATTCATGATAATCTCATGTATCAAGAAATCCAAATGAAGAACTACAGCCTTTCCTGGGTTATTACAAGAGTCATCAGCTTTACAAAAACAGGTTAGACTCTGCACAATCAAACAACAATATCAGGGCAGAGGATGGGGGCTCGTGGTCCCTGCCAGGAAGTACAAGCTTCCTCATGCCAAAGTACTTCAAAGTATGTTGGAGCTAACCCTGGGCAAGTCACTTAACCCTCATTGCCCCACAAAAAAACACAAACAAAAAACAAAAACAAAAAAACGATAATGAAAAGGTGAAATGAGTTTCTTTTATAACAACATTTATTCCAAAACTTGAGCATTTCATGTCTATTTTTGAAAAAAAGCAACATTATAAATAAACCAATGTGAGATTCTCACATCCTCTGACCTGGAAAGTTAAATTATGTGCACCTATGAACTAGTCTTATGGATAGAAAATTTGTGAACTATTACATTTGACATGTTTCCCAATTGAAAAAAAAATCATTATTGTTAAATTGTTTTGAATTTTTTGTGACCCCCATTTGGTATTTTTTTTGGGAAAACTATTGCAGTGGTTTGCCAGTTCCTTCTCCAATTTATTTGTAGATGAGGAAACTTAGGGAAACAGGCTTAAGAGACTTGCCCAGGGTCATACAGCTGGTAAGTGTCTGAGGCCAGATTTGAATTCAGGAAGATGAGTCTTACTGAGTCCCAGCCCTTATTCTATCCACTGTGCCACCTAGCTGCCCAGTTGAAAAAACACCTGTCTTGCAAATGAAAGAGAAGAAAGCAATGATCTGTTGATTAATCACTTGTCTGGTTGATAGAAACAAGCCTCACTTTATCTTAGAGACCTAGATATTTTTAAACAAGAATACCTAATTATGCTACATTTGGTCTTATTCCCTCTGTAAGAGAGAATTTCTAACCTCATCTTGTGAGAACATGTAGAAATAAGCATTTGAAGTTGTAAACCTTGTGTTTTGTTTCAGTTATGGACATGTTCTCTAGTTCATCAAGGGAAACTGCACAAATTTCTGCTATTTGTAGTATTTATGTGACGTAGGGTTCTCTGCTATAGGCATTGTAAAGACAAGATATTGATCTCAATTAGAGACTGTGAAAGAATTATGAGTAGCAGTATCTTTAATGACAATATGTTTGTGAGAGGTTTTGTTAATCGATACACATCTGTGAATGTGACATAACTTTGATTTTATGTTGGAGGTTTTGCTATATTATAAAAGTCATAACAATTTCTAAAAATTTTGAATAAAGAAAATGATTTGCCCAGATTGATTTCGTAGAAAAATATGGAAGGGAATGAAATTTTTTCTGTAAAAAGGGGGTGATATTGATACATCATCTTTGGGATCTGTTCATGTGATGAAATATGATGACACATGATAAGAGTAGGAGGAGATATGATATGGCAGTGTTGCAGAGCTAACAGTTTCCATATGTATCTTCTCTATGTTTATAAAAATAGGAAATAAAGCTGAAGGCATTGGAAAATCAATGGACTGGATTTGGGACACAGAACAAATAAATAAATAAATAATATATATATTTGCCCTTATTATGGCCCATTTGGTTGGTTTTACTCAGTTAAAATGCTAATGGTTTCAGATAAAATTTAATTCCTTCTTTCATGTGTTTACTTCTTTGTCTTTGCTGATGCTTACTCATTTTTTTTTTTTAGTTAGGCAATTGGGGTTAAGTGACTTGCCCAGGGTCACACGGCTAGTAAGTGTTAAGTGTCTGAGGCTGGATTTGAACTCAGGTACTCCTGACTCCAGGGCCTGTTCTCTATCCACTGCGCCACCTAGCTGCCCCTACTCATTTTTTAATAAATATTATGAAAGCCATCTCCTTTTGTGTAGTTAACACCGCTTCATAAGTGATGCCTGGGTGCCTCACTAGACACATCTTCCCTAGGAGGGCAGTGTGGACAGATGGTGGGGAAGCACCTGAAACATGCATAGAGCTCATGTCATGTACTTAATTTAGAATTTTAAAAAGCTATTTAAAAAAGACCAAATTCTACATATCCTGCATTGAGATTCTAGGGAAATATGAAAAATAGACAAGCTTCTAGGTTCGCTAAAATGTTCTTTGCTTGAGTGCTCAGCGGTCACACCCACATGAGTTTGATCCTGCCATAATACCCACAGGTGTGTCTTTCACTGTTGATGTTTAGTGTGTCCCCTAAAACATGAAGGAAGGAAAGAAAGGAGGAAGCAAAGAAGGAAAGGAAGGAGGAAGGAAGGAAAGAGGAAAGGAAGGAACAAAGAAGGAAAGGAGGAAAGAAATAAGGAAATATGCATTTATTAGGTGTCTACTATGTGCCAGGCACTGTGCTAAGTGGGTCACTCACCCTCCAGATGGCTCTGGAGGAAAGAGTGGGGCTGGTGAATTTACACAATCCTACATCACTTAAAATCCAATTCAGTGCAAGTCATGACATCACCCTGATGTCATGGTCCTCTTCAAGAATGAAGGACAAACAACTATGTGCCAGGCACTGTGCTAAGTGCTAGAAAGCTTAATGAAAACACATGAAAAAGATAAGGGTATGATGCTATCATAAACCAGGTCAAAAGAGCCCAAGATGCAGATTTAATGTGTGAGGGAAGAGGAGGTGACTAAAAGTAAGAAGCAAAATAATTATTCCTCTCCCATGAAATATGGCTGCAGATCAGGTAAGGTTAATCATGCCCCATAGCCTGATGACACAGTCATAGGAGGGTGTCCACACTTCCCTTACTTCAAAGCTCAGAATACTTTAAAGCTGAAGCCTGAGGAACTTCAGAAGGGAGGGTGGAGGGGGATGGGTTAGTGAGTGGGTCAAAACAGTAAGGTCACACAACTGGAGGAGAAGCTACTGGAAGACCCCTTGTCCTTGTTAAGGGTAGATGGGCTATTAGGTTTTTATTATGTACAGAAAAATTGGCCAAGGAAGAAACACCCAACTATTGTCTTTATGGCTGGAAGACTCTGTTTGCTAAATGGGAGTGGTGACATCAATACCTTTGACCCAAGAGACTTGAGTATTTTGGTCTGTATTTATGGGGATGTGTTGGATGGAGACAGCTCAACCTTGCTCAGTCTTGTGTGACTCTTTTTAAAAATTTCTGCTGCAGTGATGGCAGAGTGAAGGAGAGAAGGGCAGACTATAATGCCAAGAATCACACAATATTTAGATGGTCTGTGACTATCTCTAACCTGGATTTAACTTCCACTTCTGACACATACTGACTGTGAGACCCTGGCCAAGTCACTTAAGCTCTCCTTGTTCCAGGCATTGCTCTAAGCCCAGAAGATGCTGAGAAGGTGCTGATTTGCAGTGGCAGAGGGGGCTTCCTTATGTCTACGTAATTCTCTAGGGAGTTAGTTTCTCATGCTAATGAAATCACAGGTCTCATCTTTGTCCCCAGTCTTTTGGTTATAAACATTAACTTAGCTGTTGATGCTTTAAATGTGATACGTGTGTTCCTTTTGTCCTGAATATATCCACTCATTAAAAACCTCCTTAGGTGTCTCATCTTGCTCTATAGGAGATTATAGTCCCTCAAATGCCTTCCTAGTGGGGTAGAGGTTCTGCCAGGTTCTACCAAGCTAGGGACAGCTTGTGTGTCAGTCATCCTGTGTGACTGGGGGACATTTGGTCCTCTTGCATTGAAGAAGGCCATCAAAAATAATGGCATTTTACTTTGCAACGTGGGTCACAGATGATGAGAAGGCAGATATTGTATTAAGCACCTATTAAATCCCCTGTGTTTGGTACTAGGGATGAAAATATGAAGACAAGACAGTCTCTGCATTCAGTAATAATAATAATAATAATAGCTAACATTTATATAGCTCTTACTATGTTGTGATAAGCACTTTATCATTATCTCACAGAGCTTACATTTGATTGAGGGGAAATAACAGATTTACAAATAAGTAAATGCAAGATACATAAAAAAATCAATGCAGAGTGATTTGGTAGGGATACATTATTAAATGGGTTAATCAATAAAAAACTCTTATAGGAGGCAGCATTTAAGTTGAGTCATGTTGGGAGCTAAGGTGGGGGTGAGGAGGGTGAACATGCCAACGTTACAGAGAAATTCTATGAAGAATTTTATAAGATCCCCAAATCAAATCAAAATATACTTTGATACTGGCTGACTTCAATGACAGAGTGAGTATAGGGAAAGATGACAAAAATAGGTTAGAAAACATGCCTCTGGAGAAAGAAATGAGAAAAGCCAAGTTCTTGTAGTCCATGTGAAGTCTCACACATGGATATCAGAATAGTCAGATGACAATAGACCTGGGGAATAACAAATAACATCAGATTGTGATACCACATCAATGCTGGTTTTCCTTCCAATGATGTACAACACAACCTGTCTATTACATAACTGCTCAGATTTACCTACAATTTCAATCAGATATTTTGGATGGAGGTCTCACTATTAAAAAAAAATACCCAATCTCTCTTTAAAAATTGTCTCCAATTCTTACCAGGAAGCAGTTTCCCCTTTTTCACTCAAGAGTTGATCATATATTTAAGTACACATACATGGGCAGATACACACACATATGAAATGGATCCCTCCCCTCTCTTCTTTTTTTCATTTTCCTTTCTTTCCTACTCAGAGTGACAGGGCTGAAAGAGTCAGATCCTCTATAAAATAACCCAGGATCATCTGATAAAGGATTGGGATGTGGATTCCTTTCCTTACTGTTGAGATGGGTCATCTGGATTCAATTCAATTCAATTCAGATCAATCCAATAAACATGTATTATGCACTGACTATGTACTAGGCATTGTGCTAAATACCGGGATATAATAAAGGCAAAAATTCCCAGTTCTGGCCCTCAAGGAACTTACAATCTAATGGGATAGGATAATTATTATTATTTTTTTTTTTAGTGAGGCAATTGGGGTTAAGTGACTTGCCCAGGGTCACATAGCTAGTAAATGTCAAGTGTCTGAGTCCAAATTTGAACTCAGGTCCTCCTAACTCCAGGGCCGGTGCTCTATCCACTGCGCCACCTAGCTGCCCCAGGATAGGATAATTATATTAAAGAGGGAAGGGAGCTATAATTCTAAAAACAATCCACCATCTCTGGCCAATTCTGCAGATTTTAGCCATTGAGGATATAATGGAACTGATGCTTGGCTATCAGGAATTTTGTTTTAAGGACTTTAATTGCTTTTCCATAGGACCCTCTGAGAATCCTCTTAGAAATTTCCTCATATTAATCATTATTATTTTGAACATGGATGAGAGTTTTTTGTGTTATATAATGTAAGATAATGGTAAAAAAAATTTCTGCTAAACTGCTTTCCAATTTTCCCAAAGTTTTTGTCAATAGAGAATACTTGTTTCAAGTGATGATTAAGCTGAACCAGAGATCTTCATTACAAAAGAGGACTTATCAAATTTAGAAAACTTTAAGTCATTCCCCAATTGATACATGGTCAAAGGATGTGAACTGGCAATTTTCAGACAAAGAAATCAAAGCTATCTACAATCCTATGAAAAAATGCCCTAGATCACTATTGATCAGAGAAACGTGAATTAAAACAACTCCGAGGTATCATCTCATACGTACCAGAGTGACAAATATAACAAAAAAGGAAACTGTTGGATGTTGGAGGGGATATGGAAAAGCTGGAATGCTAATCCACTGTTGGTTGAGTTATGAACTGATCCAACCATTCTGGAGAGCAATTTGGAACTATGCCCAAAGGGGTATAAAACTGGGCATACCCTTTGATCCAGCAACACCACTGCTAGGTTTAGATCCTAAAGACATTCCAAAAAGGAGAAAAAGACCTATTAGTACAAAAATATTTAAAGCACTTCTTTTGTGGTGGCTAAGAATTGGAAATCAAAGGAATGTCCATGAATTGGGGAATGGCTAAAAAAGCTGTGGCATATGATGGAATATTACTGTGCTATAAGAAATGACAAACAGGATGATTTCAGAAAGACCTGGAAAGACTTGAATGAACTGATGTATAGTGAAGTGAGCAGAACCAGGAGAATGTTGTACACAGTGAAAGCAATATTGTTTGATGAAGAACTGTGAATGACTTAATTAGTATCAGCAATAAAATGATCCAAGATGATCCCAATGGACTAATGCTGAAGCATACTATCCACCTCCAAAGAAAGAACTGATATTGATTGAACACAGACTGAAGCACGCCATTTTTTACTTTTATTTTTTATCTTTTATTCTAGTCTTCTTATACAAAATGACTAATAGGGAAATGCTTTACATAATTGTACATCTATAACCTCTATCTGATTGCTTACTGCCTCCTGGAGGGGGAGAGAGGAAGGAGGGATAGAATTTGGAACCCAAAACTTTAAATAAAAATGTTTATTATGGTAAAAAAGAGGACTTCTTTTGGGGGACCCAGTGTCGGCCTAACAGGGTTGAGAGGGTAGAAGAGGGAAAATTATGGGATTGTCCCATTTAGTCTGAAGAGATCAGGGGAGAAAATTCCAAGCAGCTGATCATTTTGTCCAGAGGATCTTCAGGGAAGCTAGGGTGATTGTAGAATTCACCCCAGAGTTCATATTTACTCTGAGTATGACCTTCAATTTTCCATCCTAGATCAGGATAAAAGTTGCAGGGTGACAACAATTGAATAGTTATTTTTTTGTTTGTTTCTTCATGAAAGTATTTTATTATTTTCCAGTTACATGTAGAGATAGTTTTAAAAATTTGTTTTTATAAGATTTCTAGTTTCAAAATTTTTTCCCTTCCTCCCCTTCCTCCCCCTCCCCAAGACAGCAAGCAATCTGATATAGGTTATATATGTACAATCACATTAAACATATTTCTGCATTAGTCATGCTGTGAAAGAATTAGAGAAAAAAGGAAAAACCTCAAAAAAGAAAAAAAATAGAAATAGTATGGTTCAATCTGCATCTAGTGAATAGTTTTAAAGAATCAGTTCCAGAGATCTCTGAGTGAGTGGTTACCCTCACTTAGGTTAAAGTTACCAGGACCACCATGGAGGAATGGAAACTACCTTTAGCATCTTGTCACCACCCCCAGAGACTAGAGGACCATATATTTATAGCTGGAAGGGTCTTTAGCAGTCACATCACCTATTCCCCAACTTTACAAATGTGGAACCTTGGTCAGAGAGGGATAATATCACAGAGCTAGTAAGTGACCTTGCTTAGGGTCATACAGGATGAGCAGGGACTGGGACCCATGTCCTCCGGCATCTAGCCCAGGAGGCTTTCCCCGGCACCAAGCTGCATTCCAAGACCTACCTTTGGTTGAACTTATAGATCAAAGGCATAACCAAAACAAGACTAGAAAAGAGTCCCATCCAGTGGTACATGGTATGTTTTGGTAGTCTTGTCTCCTTGTAGAAGTCTGAAACAGAAAGCAGGCAGTCACAGCATTGGGCTCTTAGGTTGTTTCCCTGAGGCATAGATATTTGGGGCAAGTGAATCACAAAAGGACAGAATCTCAGCATTAGAAAGAACCTCTGAGGGTATTTGGTCCCAGCCTATCATCAGAAACCCTCTACAATTCCCCCCAGACCCAGCTGAAGACCTCCAATGTTGGTCCCAAGGCAGCCTGTTCCACTTTTGGACAGCTCCTAATATTCAGAAACATATCAATTCTATTGGAACTTACCTCACCCATTGTTTCCCATTCTTCTGTCTGTGGCCAAGCAGAGCAAACCTAATCTCTCTTCTACTTGTCAACCCTTCCTGTACTTGAAGACAACTATCCTGTCTCCCCCTTCCCCCCAAACTTTCTCTTCTCCAGGCAAAACATTCCCAAATCCTTCAACTAATCTTCACGTAAAACAAACTCAAGCCCCTTCACCATCCTTCTATCTTTTTCTGGACTAACTTCAGATTGTCAATGCCCAATGGTTGGGCACTCTCTCCCAAACTCACTGCATGCTGCTGCTCAAAAGGCAGGGATCACTGTGATGCCACTGATCATTTTTGTTCTATATTGGGGAAGCACCTAAGCTTTCAATTCTTTCTGGGCAGCCATCAGTGCCAACCACCCTGAGAATGCTGAAGATCCAGCAGGAGACTCAGAAAAATCTATAGACAAGTCCTTAGCTGTGTTTCAGGAAAAAGAGTCCTGAATTAATTTCTTCCTTAACCAAAAAAAGAAAGAAAGGAAAAAAGAAAAATTGATTTTTTGCCTAAAACTTCTGATTTTTTTGAGTTGTCTTCCTCTACAGATGCTTCCATTTACACCCTGTAGGTTTTAAACAAAGATAATTAGATGGATCTTTCAAAGCAAGACCAACTGGCGTGATGGAAAATTAGAGTTGAACACATGCTTGCAGTTGAAATAGGCAACATAGCTAACAGAGAGGGCTTCCTTCTGCCTGAGTGAAGAATATTCTGGTAGGTATGTGTCCAGTTCTGGGCATGACCTTGGATCACATATTTTGAGCTGGATGAGATATTGTCTAACCCCTTCATTTTCCAAAGGAAGAAGCTGTGATTTAGTCTGAAGAAAATGTGCTTATTTAAGAGAAGAGAAAAGGAAGCCAAGGAGGAGCAGGGAATTATTCAGAGCCCCCGAGTTGGAAGTGGTGATCCTGGAGTTCTAGGTCAGCTTCTCTGACTCCAAATCCATTCCTCTTTCCATGAAGCCATTATGCCTTAGGAAGTTTCAGGTCACAAGTGTTGGAATCATTTAAAGGACAGAAACCAAGCTTAAACCCAAGGCTATTAGGATTCACTTTGGAATCTTCATTTCTAAGTATCAGACTTTTCCTAACAAGGTAGATTCAATAACTTCTTATCCTGGCAATTAGCCAACAGGAAAGAAGATTAGTAGTGTGTTGCTGACGGTGAGAACACACTGGCATCAACTGGTTTTTCCATAGGGGGTTCCCTTGTTTTGTTCTTGGCAAAAGCCTGGCCCTGGAATTGACAAGGCTTCAGAAATTAATATCAACAACTCACACTTGGATAGCACTTTACAGTTTGAAAAGTGGTTTACATATCTTACTTTATCTTCACAACAAAGGTGTTATTATTATTATTGATTTGCAGGTGAGGAAATTGGAGCTGAGAAAGGTCAAATGATTTACCCAGTATTACATAGCTAGCAAGCAGCTTGAGGTAGTATTTGAACTCAGATCTTCCTGATTACCACATGGTATCCATGTAACTGCAGCTAGAAGCATTCTTAAAAATTCTTAGTACCCTTCCTAGTTAGAAAATGGAGAAATGTGAGAATCAATGCATAGCTGCAAATATCTACAATCCATATTCTGTCTTTTTCTTCATAGTATCTCACTCGTAATTCACCCAAATGCAACCTTACCTCAGTATCCTTATTTCCCAGCTGGAAACCCTCTAATCTTTCCTTTTCTAAAAAATCTTTGATTTCATCCTTCTGTTTCCTTCTCTGTAAAGTGTGGAGGTTGGGCTAGAAAAGCTCAAGCTTTCCAAAAAATCCTATAGAAATCTGATTTTTCAATGCTTAATTGATATCCTCTAAAGATCCCAATTTTCTCATAAGCTCTCTCCATTTACCTAAAGTGAAGAGCACAACCACCAGGCTTACTTTTACACCATTTGGGGCTCTTATCTCTTAGTATAAACTTGACCAACCTCCTCCTCCATTGCCTTATTGCAGCATAGATGTGACCCCAGGTGCACCAATATTGGATAATACAAGCTCTCTCATGAAGATGGATTGTCAGATAAATGTCTGAGATATTCATATTTGATGATAAGAGCTACTAAGGAACCATGGGAGTTTACTAAGCAGGAAGCTGACCTAGCCAGATACTGCTTGAGGAACCATCCTTTGACAGCTGTGTGGAGGCTGAATTGGAGAGGGGAGAGACTTGAGGCTGGAAGACCAGTTTGGAGGCTCTTACACACAGTACACCAAGTCAGAGGTGATTAGGACCAGAACCAGGCTGATGGCTGTCTGAGTGGAGAGAAGGGTACACTCCTAGGAGATGTTGTGGGTGTAGATTCAATAAGAGAGGAGTCAAGGATGCGTCTGAGGTTGGAAATCTGTATAAGTAGAAGGATGGTGGTGCCCTTGGGAGAAAAGGTTATTTTGATAGAGAGGGCAATTGGGCTAGAAAGATAATGAGTTCTGTCTTGGATATTTTTGCAGTTGAGACGCTGATGGGGCATTCATTTCAGAATGTGCACTGGGCAGTTAGTTAATGATTAGGATGAGAACTCAAGATTAAGATGATTTATAGGTGTGGGAGACACTTGCATTGAGATAAGTGGGCCTATGGGAACTGATGAAATCATCAGTGAAGGTATTGAGTGAGAAGAGGACAGAGAGCCATGGGGGACACCAACAGTTAGGAGATCCAGTGACCTGATCCAGCAATGGAGGCTGAGAAGAGGAGGTCAGAGATGTCGGAGGAGAATGGAGGCACTTGAGTGTCATGAAAACCCAACAAGGGGAGTATTCAGGAGGGAGAGGACATCAGCAGGGTCAAAGCCTGCAGAAAAGTCAGTGAGGACAAGGTTCTAGAAAAGTCCAGCATATTGGATAATGAAGAGACCGTTGTTAACTTTGGAGCGATTCTTACTCAGCAATTTTAGCTGAATGATGAGGACAGAAGCCAGACTGCAGATAAGTATATGTCAGAAGTAGGATCTGAACCCAGATATAAATGACCCTAAGCCTAGTCCCATAAGATGCCTCTTATGAATGTTTATAGGTCTGTCAGAAGAAGTCTACAATAGCCACATGCTCATTTTCCAAAATACCAGAGCTCTTCCATAAAGTTCAGTCCAATGTAGTTAGTATTGAGTATTGGGTTGAATGACGGAATTAGATTCACAAAACCTGAGCTCAAACACAAGCTCTGCTGTGTGACCTGGGCCATATCACTGTATCTGTCTGTTCTGAGTTTCCTCAATTGTAAGATAAGGGGGTGGGTTAGTGGATTTGCAAAGTCTCTTCCATCTTGCTCATAAGACACTGTCTTGTACCTCTAAGTGCTTTGGTGGGCCTTTGATGACTTGCGGCACAGAACTGCTTGGAGTGTGGCTAAAGTTGTGAATGGGTGGAGAGTATTTCTCCATATCTACCTCAGACCCTGTCAGGACACCTCTCTTAGGTCCTTGGGTGGGCAAAGACTTTTTCTGGACAGACACTTCTTAACCTGTTGTACCATCTCTTCCTGGATGACTCCAAAGAGGGGGTCTCTGTTGCATGGCTCATTAAAAACTCAGCAAATATCCTGGCTAGGTTTCTTCTCCCTTTGGTTCCTTAGTGCCTTCTTTGTGCTTCTTTCTTTAGATCTGGGTTAGTGCTGACTCTTCCATGGCATTTATCCAGCCAGAATCCCATTGTGCTATTTTCTACTGATATTTGTGATCTCGGTAGGTCCATTCTCACTATTTGTATTTCCTCGTAGGTGTTCTCCATGCTGCCCAATTGTATGGTAAAAATGCCTTAAATTAGTAGTCATGCATTTAAAATGTTATTTGCTGTTTCTCAGTGTGTACATGAAAGCCAGCCTGCACACTAGAAGTCTCCCATTTTCTTCCTTTACCATTTTCAAAATAAGCTATCAATTTTACAAAGGTCTGATATTTCCTTGGGGGTTGAGAGATTTCATATTCACCTGCCTTAACCCTAAATTTGTGCTCATATACATCTTATATAAATTCCTTCTTCTTTTTTCTACTCAACAACTTAAAACTCCTTGGCATCATTTCATCTTCTCTTGCTTATGAAAACTTGGATCTTCTCTTTTCTTTTTTCTTTCTCTTTTCTCTTTGGGGAGGCAATGAGGGTTAAATGACTTGCCCAGGGTCACACAGCTAGTGCCAAGTGTCTGAGGTCAGATTTGAACTCAGGTCCTCCTGAATCCAGGGCTGGTACTTTAGCCACTGAGCCACCTAGCTGCCCCCCCACCCCCACCGAAAACTTGGATCTTCTTGACAAGCCCAGCCCCTCTACTTGAACCCTTGATCCCATTCCAAACGGTTTCCTCGTTTGTAAAATGAAGGGCTCTGACTAAATGACCTCTAACATCCTCCCCAAATCTGGGTCTCTGACTCTAAGATTATTCAGCAAATTGATTCATAACTATCTCCCCCCCCCCACACCCCTTCACACTACCTGTCAATCTTTCCTTTTCTATTGGCTACTTAAAAAGAGATGATATTAGTTTTGTTTTGGTTTTTGGTTTTTTTTTTTTTTTTTTTGCTGGGCAATAAGGGTTAAGTGACTTGCCCAGGGTCACACAGCTAGTAAGTGTCAAGTGTCTGAGGCCAGATTTCTACTCAGGTCCTCCTGAATCCAGGGCTGGTGCTTTATCCACTGTGCCACCTAGCTGCCCAAAAGAGACAATATTAGTAAAGTGCTTAGCACAGTTTCTGGCACATAGAAGGTGCTTCATAAATAATTCCTTTCTTCTCTCCTTCCCTTCCCTTTTGTTCATAAACATGCCCAGATCATCCCAATTTTTAAAACAACATTCACTTGATTGATTCTCCCATCTTCTCGAGTTATCATTTTATATCTCCTCTCCCTTTCACAGCAAAACACCTAGAAACAGTTGCTATTTGTTGCCTCTACTTCTCCTCTGATTCACATCTCAATCTCTTTCAGGCTATGTCCCATCACTCATCGAAAGTCTCCAAAGTCACCCATCATTTCTCATGATAAATCTGATGGCCTTTTCTTACTCCTCACCCTTTGCGACCTCTCTGCAGCAGATGACACTGCTGACCATCTCAATCAATCAACAAGCATTTATTGATAGCCCCTGTTTTGTGCCAGTCCTGGGGCCAAAGACAAAAACAAAATAGCTCCTACCCTTGAGTTACTTGCATTCTATAAGAGGAGACAATGCACTTATACATGCATGCATATATACATACATACATACATACATACACTACTACCTATATTTATTTATTCATTCATTCATTTTTTGAGGGGCAATGGTGGTTAAGTGACTTGCCCAGGGTCACTCAGCTAGTAAGTGTCAGGTGTCTGAGGCCAGATTTGAACTCAGGTACTCCTGAATCCAGGGCCAGTGCTTTATCCACTTCGCCATCTAGCCACCCCCACTACTTATATTTATGTACACATTTAGGCTACCACATTTGCCTGCAGGGCTTTTCTTTTGTTTTGAAAACCTCAAAGTAAGTCAATATTCAGCCTCCAGTCTGGGAGTGAGATTCCATAGGAACTTAAGCCACTAGAAAGATTCCTTGGTCTCAGAAAGGATCAGAGTCCATCCCAGACCCACCAAAAAAAAATGATAACCACAATAATAACAAAATAACTAATATAATTAATATCCACTGGTGATGCAGTGGATAAAGCACCAGCCTTGGATTCAGGAGGACCTGAGTTCAAATCCAACTTCAGACACTTGACACTTACTAGCTATGTGACCCTGGGCAAGTCACTTAACCCTCATTGCCCCACAAAAACAAAACGAAACAAAAAACAACAAAATAGCTAATATTTACAATGTTTTAAGTTCTGTACAGTACTTCACATATATCACTGGATCCTCAGCACAATTACGCAAAGCAAGTGCTATTATTATCCCCATTTTACAGAGAAGAAACAGCGGCTTCAGTTAATTGACTTGCCCAGGACCACCCCTCCATTACATGTCTGAGGCAGGATTTGAACTCAGGTCTTCCTGATTCTTTTTTCTAGCACTTCATCCACTATATCACCTGTTATATCTGCTATACCACTTACCAGCCATCTAAATAGCAACATGGATGTCTGGAGCATTATTACCTCAGAGTAAAATGGCATAGGCCACTTCCAAATCAACTATAATATATGATTCATGATCTGAAAAGAAAGTGTAGGGTAACTGAGACAAATTCAATTCAGTTGGAAGGGCAATTATACACACACACACATAAAATGACTACAATGACATATTATGCCTTCTAAATTTCCTTGCCTTGAGGCAAATCTCTTGTTGACCTCTGCCTAGCTACAGTTCTTTGACTTGTAAGTTGGAAGTAGGTTATGATGTCACATGTCCATGAAAAGGTTTGAGTCTTTTGTATTGTTATGGGGGATGAGAATTTAAGGCCCCTCCCCATTCCCTAGTGCCCTTTCCCACCCCAGCCCCAGGAATGGGCCAATGAAGATGTTTCCCTTTGTATAAAACTGGTCCATGGCAAGGTCACTAAAATCTGGTGTGAACTGGATGTAGGCACAGTGTGTTGCCCCATTCTTCTCCCTATTCCAAAGATAATAAATTCTCATTCCCTTCAGATCTCCCAGAGGGAATGTTGACAACCACCATTCTTTCATCAAGTCCTAGTGACCTGGTATTTTCTATTTTAAGTGACACATTTACTCCTTTTTTGGGGGAGGGAGAATCCTTAAAGAGACCTTGAGATGTCATCCAATTTTTGATGGGGATAGGGAAAGGACTGGAGGTTTTACTGATTTAAGGAACTCCCAATCAAGAAAGCTCCCTCGAGGTATTTAAAAAATTGATTGACCCAGTATACCGGAGCACATAAGCTTGACAACATATTCTGTTAATGTAGGCTGAAAATCTTCTGTCTAGAAGCAGAATGTTTATTTCTCCCACATCCTTTTCTCCTGCTTGTTTCATACTTTTCTGATCCATTCATTCTGAATTCCATGATACAGCTGTGGGGTAGAGTGGACAGAGCACTGCACTTAGAGTTAGAATAGACCTGAATTTGGATCTTGTCTCCCCAAGCAGCGAAGTGGATAGAACACTGGGTTTGGAATCAGGAAGATCTGAGTTCAAATCTTGCCTCAGACATTATTAACTATGTAACTCTAGGCAAGTCACTTAACCTTGTTTGTCTCAGTTTCCTCATCTGTAAAAAGAGTGGAGAAAGTACTACAAAAGAGCTGGCAAAGTACTGCAATATCTTTGCAAGAAAACCCTGGTGGGGGTCAGGAAGAATCAGACACAATTGAAAACAAATGAACAATAAACATATTGGATCTTGTCTCAGACACTTTCCAAGCATGGGGCCCTGGGCAAATTACTTAATATTTCTCTACCTCAATTTCTTCACTTGTAAAATGAGAATAAAGATAATACCTTCCAGGGTTGTTTGAAGACCAAAACCTTGAAGCACTGTAAGTGTTAGCTTATTATTGTCATCGTTGTTGTTGTTGTTGACTAAATTGTCTTACTTGTTCCCCAGGACACCATCCCAGCTCCGGCCCTTTTCTTTGTGTCTTGGTATTGGCCAGGTCCCATGCCTGAACTTCTCTCCTTTATCACCTTGCCTCATAAAATCTCTCTCTTCCTTTAGAGCAGAGTTGAGATGTCCTCAGGCATCATTTGTACCTCAGGTCTTCTCTGATCCTGACGGATACTGACAGGACCCTGCATTCCTTTGCAAAATTGCTTTGTACTTATTTGCTATATTTTCTAAGTGTCTATCATTTCTCCTCTCCCCCAGATCCCCAGTAGAACATAAGCTTCTTGTTTGTTTGTTTGTTTGTTTGTTTTTTGCGGGACAATGGGGGTTATGTGACTTGCCCAGGGTCACGCAGCTAGTAAGTGTCAAGTGTCTGAGGCTGGATTCGAACTCAGGTCCTCCTGAATCTAGGGCCAGTGCTTTATCCACTGCACCCCCTAGTTGCTCCCCAGAACATAAACTTCTTGAAGATAGGGATCATTTCTGCTTTACATTGTATTCCTAGTACTGACACATAGTAGTTGCTTAATAAGTACTTGTTGACTTGTTTCCTACCAATGCAGGATGGCACAACTTCTGCTAGACAGTCTCTTCTATTTGCAAGGTGCGTGTCCAGCCCAGTTACCAGGTGAACTTGATCATCATCTTTTTGGGGGCAGGATATTTATCAATAAATCTTCAAACCAGCCCATCAGTTGTTGCCATGATGATGCTCCTGACAGATGTAGAAGCTGAGGAAAAGATGCTCAATAGGTTGGGAAATTGACCTAAAGGTCTCAAAGCACTTTACCAACATTCTTTTCTTTGAATCTCATGTAAACCCTGGTAGGTACCAGAGTTATTATTATCTCTATTTTACAATTGAGGAAACTGAGTTTCAGAGAGAGGCAATGGGACTCAGGCACTAGTATGATGCCATGGAAAGAATCCTGAAGATTTGGAGAGTCCTTTGGACAGCAAGGAGGTCAAGTCAGCCAGTAAGTAAAGGAATTAATGCTGACTGTTTGTGGAAAGGTCAAATCCTGAAACTGAAGCTGAAATCCTTTGGCCACAATGAGAAGATGAGACTCAATGGAAAAGACCCTGATGTTGGGAAAGACGAAAGGCAAAAGGAGAAGGGGCCGGCAGGGGAGGAGATGGAGGGATGGCCATGGAAGCCACAATGAGCTTGGACAGACTCTGGGAAATGGCAGCAGATGGAAGGGTCAGATGTGCTGTGGTCCATGGGGTCACAAAGAGTCAGACATGACTGAACAACAGCAATGATGGCAGCCACCATTGCACTTTGGAATGTTGCTTCCTGTCTCTGGGCCTCAGTTTCTTCACCTGTAAAATGAAAGGAGGAAGACAAGGCAGAGTCTATGTTCCTGTGACTAAATGACTTCTGGACTTGTTTCTGGGCTTTTGTCTCCAATCATTGGGTGTGCCGATAGTCGGTCACATGCCTACTGAGGGTCAGAGGCTGGGTTCCCACTCCAGTCCATTCTGACTCCATGCTTGGTCTCTCTCCACAGTTTTATTCTGCTTCTGCCTCTGGGTCAGGAGGCCTGGGATGAATTATGATGAAGATTTGCAAACAAGTTACATAAACGCATGCCCAGAAGATCAGACTTGCCTTCTCACTGGGTTGTGTTCATTCCATTCTACCAAAGCTATGCTGGTTTTCTTTGACATTAGATATCTTAACAACTAAAATTCTAGGTTTACTCACAGTAGGCTTCTAAGGAGTAAAAGCCTTCACATTCTGAACATTTGAACTCTGATGGAACAGTTGTATTCCCTGAAGGGCATTTTATTAACTTTAAAAAGGGAACTGGGAGCCCACAGGCACCAGACCATTTATTCCACAGTGCAGAGAGTTTCTCTAGATAACACAAATATAATTTCTAGCTATAACCAGTGTCCATAATTCCCCTCTATCATGCTTGGATCAATAGGAGCTGTTCAGCGTGTGGCACCCTTTGGCTACTCCCAAATTCAGTGGGGTTGTTTTGGGGTAATAAACCAATGACAAAAGCACTTTAACAAGGCATAGAACAGTGTAAATAACATGGGAAGGAATCAAATATCAATAGCAAAACATTCTTTACTTCCATACACTCTAGGGTGAAACATCCTACACCTGCAGGGGCTGTCTTCTAATTTCCTTTTAATTCCTCCCTCCCCCCCTTCAGAATTTGCATTCCTTTAGATGGATGTGCAGAGTATGGTGACTGTGCCTCAGGAAGTCTCTATCTTGGGGCTTCCTCTGGGGAAGGCAAAACAAGGTGTGAGGACGACTTGGGGCAGGCTCATGAAATCTGAACCTTCCTACCCTGGACTCTGGAATCATCTGGGTCCAGCTTTGATGCCACCAATGCCAGCTGAATCCCATGTCTTCTCTACTTCTCTTCCAGGCATTCTGCAGCCCCTCACCATGCTTCTGAATACTCATCTCTACAGCTTCTGCAGCCTAGCTTTTTAAACTTCCTGGGAGCACACTATTCACTAGGGTGCTTGTCTGGTAAGAATAGCACATTGCTCTCATGCCTAGTCCTCTGGGAGATGCAGTCCAAAGAATTTCTCCCAGTGTGTGAGACTGTCTGCCCCAAGCATGATGGGAAAATAGTCCTGGAGCATTGGGTCTTGAGTCCCTGGAACTCATTGGCTTTGCCCTGACTATAATCCACCTCTCCCTCTTCCTTCCCTTTGACATTGTTGATCACTCTCTCTTCCTTGATACTCTCTTTTCTCTAGGTTTTCAGAACATCCTTCTCTTTTGGTTTCTTTCCTACCTGTTGGACCTGGATCCTCATTCGGACCACATCCTCTATTTGTAGATGTTCCTCAGGGCTCTGTCCTGGCCTCTCTTCTCTTCTCCATCTGTACTACTTCACTTGTCGATCCCATCAGCTCCCACAGATTTAATTATCATCTCTATGATGGTGATTCTCAAGTCTACTGACCCAATTCTGACTTTTCTGCTGACTTCCAGTGTTGTATCTCCAACTGTTTATTGGATATCTTATACATCTTAAACTCAACATGCCCCAAATTGAATTCATTATCTTTCTTCCCAAATCCTCTGTTCTTTCAAACTTAACTATTACTGTGGAGAACAGTGCTATCCTCTCAGTACCGCAGGCTTCAAACTCATGTGTCATCCTTGATTCCTTACCACCACCCCTACTGCAATATCCAGTCTATTTCCAAAGCTGGTTGATTTTATATTTGTAACGCCATGCAAATATGCTGTCTTCTCTCCTCTGACATTGCCACCCAATGCATGTCCTCATCTCCTCATACCTGGAATATTTCGATAATTTGCTGGATGCATGAGTCAGAACAATAAATGATGATCAGGTAGGAAAGCTTCAGAACTCATGGATATGGAAGTGGAGCATTTGTGAGGGTCTGACTATTTTTGTGAGTGGCTGAGGTGGGGGAGAGGAAGAACTCATGGGAATCATTTCCCATGAGTTGAGGAATTGTGAAATTATAGTTTTTGAAGGAGTATCAATATGAATGATGGAAGGAATTAGGGAGGAGAGACAAATTGTGAGCCAGATACTGAGCTCGTTGAGGACCGAAGGGGAGTGTCTTGGAGGGTGCTAGACAATAGCTGCTAGAATTTTGATTGCATGGTAAATGTGGATTGAGTGAACTTCAAAGGTAGAGACAATACTGAGGTGGGTCATAGCAGTTTTATAGGTTATTGCTCCAGAAGAAGACCACTCAGAACAATGCTTTATTGGAAGCTGACTGGTAGGATGAATATGAGTACATATTGGTGATGCTGAAGGACTTCTGTCCACTGGAGGCCCTTTGCTGAGTGGCCACTTTGGGTGGTAAGCAGGCAACAAACATGCATTAGGCACATCCTACGTGGGAGGCACTGTGCTGTGAGCTGGGGATTCAAAGCAGAGAAAAAGGAAAGGCAACCCCTGTCCTGAATGGGAGAAGATAACACAGAAGAATGGGTAGAAGGGAGTGGGGATAGAGAAGTGAAGTCCAGCAGAATCATAAGCACAACCAGGAAGAGAATGGGGCAGATTGTTTTCTTTGTAGCGATGAGGTTAATTTTCATTTTTTGGGGCATGTCTGGAAACTCCTCAAATTTTAGAGAGCTGACCTTTTTCTTCCTTAGCCCCCAAGGCTGTTAAATATATCCTGCTTCTCTCTTCCTGTAGGTGGAAAGGAATACATTAGCATACAGTACTCCCCTAATTGCTTGATTCCAATTAATTGCTTTTGTGTATCTGAACATTCATCCTTACCTCTTTTTTGTTCAAAACAGTCCTGAATCTGTGACACTGGAAACAAATTGTAAGCTTGTGTTTGGATTTACAGAAATGCCGACTAAGTACTAAGTGGAGGAGAAGATGTCATTTGAGATTCTCACAGACACTTGACAATGGCTTCCATCCTTGGGCTTTTGTCTCTTTCAAGTTCCTAGAAATGAGAGGATGCTGGAGGAGAAGCCCTAGAGAGTCAGAATGATTGTGCAGGGCCAGGGAGAATATGCTTCTCTGTAGACTCAATGCCTACTTCCCACCAGACTCTCATGGGCACTGCTCACGAAGGATTGGTTCTTCTGGGAAAACTTTCCCTAGCCGGACTACAAGAGGGTATGAATAGTCATCACATTTTCCCATAGCTAGGGAGATGAGTTTCCCTATGCTCTTCCCTAATCAGACCCCATCTGAAATGTTATATTCAATTGTTGGTACCACAGAAAAAGGACATTGATTAGCTGGGGAGTGTTGAGAGAAAGGCAGCTAGGATGATGAAGAGCCTTCTGTCTCTGTTGTGTGAAGATTAGTAGAAGGAATTGGGCATATTTCATGTGAAGGACTCTAGAGGCTGGGAATGATAGCTGTCTTCCAGTCTTCAAAGGGTTGTGACATGGAAAGAGGGGCTGGAAGAAGAGAGATTTGGCCCCAGGGGACAGAACCAAGTACAGAGTCGGGTGGGGAGTTGCAAGGAGGCAAGTGAGAAAATTTTGCCACTTTGTAGCTGTCCAGCACAGAAAAAGGTTGATTTAGGAGGTAGTAAATTCCCCTGAAAGAAGCTCTGTGTTGGAGAAGGGATTTCCTTTGTGAGTGTAGTCTATTTGAACTTTCAAAGTCTGTGATTCTATCAGATAGGAAGTCCCCTTCATACAATGACAGGATGTTGGAGAAGGGGGTCCCAAGGCAACACATGATCTACTTTAAAGAAAACTACTAACTCATCATTCAAGTAGACAGCAGAGCTTGGAAAAAAGACAAGATCTCCTAATTCCTGGACCAGTGCAGTGCTCTTTCCAATTAATTTTTTTTTTTGAGCACTCATTTTGTTCAAGGCACTACTCTTGATGCTAGGGACACAGAGATATAAGATCCTGGAAATGCCTTCAATGATTGTACAGGACCTTAGTATGGCATTTTAGGTTCTGCAGAGTTCTAAATACACATAACTATATTTGAACCTCATGGGAACCCTGTGAATTAAATACTGTAAATATTATTTTCTCCTTCTTACTGAAAAGAAAGCCAAGATCACAAAGATTAAATGATTTGTCCATGGTGATATAACAAGCAAGTACTGGATAAAGAACTTGAACCTACATCTTTCTGACTCCAGGTATAACTTTTCATCCGTGTTACCAACCTGAGGCCAGCTTTAAATTCAGGAAGATGAGTCTGACTTCAGGTCTGGTACTCTATCCATTGGTAGTGTTGCCGAGCTGCCCAGCAACAAACATTTATTGTATTAAGTGCTGGAGATACAAATAAAGACAAAGGATAATTCCTACCCTCAAGGAGTTCATAATCTAAGGGGGGGGCAACATAAAATAAAGTGGCACTTGGAATGGTGGCATGATTACAGGTGCAGCTGGGAGGCAAGTGACAAGATGGCAACTCTCCTTTTTAGGGAGGAAGGAAGAGGGAGGTGATTGGTGAAAAGACCTAAAGGTAGACGTTACTTTAAGCAGCTTGAGTCTGGGGGCTCCAGCACCTTTGATCTCAGGGAAGAAGGATCAGGCAATGGCTGCTGCTCCAGATCTGTGTTAGTGTTTCTACAGGGTTGGAATGCATTGAGGAGTGGACATCCCTGTTCCCATAGCCTAAGGGAAGTGGGAAGGAAACAAAGGTGAAAAGGAAGGGGGCCTAGTTGGATTGGGGGAAGGGCAGCTAGGTGACACAGTGGATAGGAGACCTGAGTTCAAATTTGACCTCAGACACTTACTAGTTGTGTGACCTTGGACAAATCACTTAACCCTGTTTGCCTCAGTTTCCTCATCTGTAAAAATGAGCTGGAGAAGAAAATGGCAAACCACTCCAGTATCTCTGTTAAGAAAACCCCAGGGGCAGCTAGATGGCGCAGTGGATAGAGCACAAGCCCTGGAGTCAGGAGTACCTGAGTTCAAATCAGGCCTCAGACACTTAACACTTAACTAGCTGTGTGACCCTAGGCAAGTCACTTAACCCCAATTGCCTCACTTAAAAAAAAAAAAAAGAAAACCCCAAATTAGGGCAGCTAGATGGCACAGTGGTTAAAGCACTGGCCCTGGATTCAGGAGTACCTGAGTTCAAATCCGGCCTCAGACATTTGACACTTACTAGCTGTGTGACCCTGGGCAAGTCTCTTAACTTCCTTTGCCTGCAAAAAAACCCCCCAAAAACCAAAAAACAAAAACAAAAAAAGAAAACCCCAATTGGGTCACAAAGACTGAAAATGACTGATCAAGGTGAGTACTAATTAGCTCTCTCCTCACTTTAACCTCAGGCAAAAGCCACTTGTGACAATGAGGATATCTGATGCAAAGCAGAAGCACTGGTGGTGAGAACACTTTTCATGGACAATATATGTTTTCTTATTAAAATTTGTTAGATATAAATGAAGATAAAATGCCAGAGGAAGAATAACATAGATTTATCCGTATGAATCTTCTGACAACAGTCACGCACGTTTTTCTGCTATGTTGTCCTTTATAAAGGTCTGTTCATCAATTATGATGTGTGACCTCTTAAGAGGTTTCATATTTTGCAGATAAGGAAACTGAAACATAGACCAGCAAAGTGACTTTGTAGAAGTCCCACAGTTAGTGGATTTGAACTCAGGCTTCTGCTGATTTCAGTGCATCATTATTACCACTGTTGAATCTCTAAGACTGTAAGGAATATGAGGGTAGGGAACATTTCTTGTCCAAACTTTGAATCTTCTATAGTCCTGAACATGGGCCCTGGGACAAAGTAGGTGTGCCGGAAATATTTGTTGGACTGAAGTGAATACATTCACTTGTAATTTATGTCACATAAAATGTGTTTTCAATATTTTTATTTATTCCAATAAATATTTCCCAAATATATGTAAAACAATTTTTAGCATTCATTTAAAAAAAATTTTGGCTCCAAATTCTCTCTTCCTCATGCCCCTTCCCCACTTCTTAAGCAGGCATACGATGATATTGGTTATGCTTGCAAAGAATGGTATTATTTCTGTCTCTTGTTTTTATACCACCTACATTTCTCCTTTTGTCCTTTTCCCTCTCTTTTTAGAGAGTCATCCCTTATAAAAATAATTTTTTTTAAACAGGAAGAAAAAAGTACATACATCTTTCATTGCATCTCTTCTTGAAGGTGAAACCTCATTTTTAGAATTTTAAAATGTTAAGTTTTCATTGATTTGTGGTTGTTCTGACCATTTATGTGATTCACTTACTATAGTCACTGTGTCTATTGCCTTCCTGGCTTTGCTTACTTCCCCTTGAATTTGTTCATACAATTCTTCTGATGCTTCTCTATGTTCATCGTGTTTCTGGTTTCTTATTCACTGCACATGGAGCAGACTTTGCTTAGCCATTCTCCAGGCCATGGGCATCCTCTTGGTTTCTAGTTCTTACTCACCACAAAAAGGGCTGATATAAATACTTTGGTGTATGTAGATCCTCTTAGTCAAAGAGTATGGACATTTGATTTGCTACGATCACCTTAAAGTACAGTCTGACCCTTTCATGCCTCCAATTAAGAACTCCCAAGGACTCCCTATTGCCTCTCTAGGCCCTTACATTAGCATTTCAAGCTCTTTATAACCTGGCTTCAGCCTACCTTCTTTCACAATGCTCTCCTTGAAGCCTTATTCACTCCTAAAGTGGGGGTGAAAATTTACCTGGAAAATGGAGCTAGTAATAGCACCCATCTCTTCCAGTTGTCAGGATTGGAGATGTTATATTTAAAGAACTTTGAAAATCTCAAAGCTCTATATTTTTGTGGTTATTATTGCTGCTATAATTATTATCATTATTAATATTCAGTGTCTCCATAATGTATCCGTGTGGCCATTGTCATCGATAGCCTGGATCACAGGCCTTCCACCCCTTTTCACCCCTCTCATGTTGTCCCCTTTTGTGATAAATCCATGATGTCATTTTCATCAAACATATCCTCAGGACAGCAGCAGGAACAGGGCAAGTCAGCAGCACTGAATTTGGACCCCAGGCAGACTCTACATGGGAGCACTTCTGAGGAAGTGTTCATTTTCAAAATTGAGCTTTCTTAGCTCATCTCTGATTCCCCAGGAGTGCTTTCCCAGGTGTCACAGAAACATGATCACTTACCAAGTTATTCTAATTAAAAACACTTCTAAGGTATATGCATAAACTATTTATGGTCACATCACACCATCTTCTAGAGAAGAATGGGGGAATACTTAGAGAAAAGAGCATTCACATAATTTGCAGTTAAGACCCAACACCCCTGAGTGTTTGTAAACATATCTGTCAGCCCTGATGCCAGAGAAGTGTACATCTTCTACCTTAAGATTGTTCTGGTAATTAAGACAAACAAAATGGTATCTGGATTAATTCTTGGGAACTTAAATCTTATCATTACCTTCCTCTAAATAATGAGCACATTGGGCAGCTAGGTGGTGCAGTGGATAGAGCACTGGCCCTGGATTCAGGAGGACCTGAGTTCAAATCTGGCCTCAGACACTTGACACTTACTAGCTGTGTGACCCTGGGCAATTCACTTAACCCATATTGCCCAGCAAAAACCCCCAAAACAAACAAACACACAAACAAAATAAATAATGAGCACATTTCCAGGTGGCCTTCAGGAACAATGGATGGGGAGTCAGGGGCAAGTAGATTTGAAACTTGCCTCTGATCTGTACTAGCTGTGTGGCCACAGGCAAGTCACCCAATCCCTCTGAGGCTTGGGTTCCTCATGTCTATAATAGAGATAATAATACCTGCAATATCTCCCTCTATGAGCTATTCTCAGGATCCAATGAGATAATGTATGTGTAGTACTGTGGGACTCCTCACACATGGGTCCCCAGAGTGACTGACTCTAGGTTTGAGTCGTTCTGTGGATAAGCTTCCATTCAACCCAGGCTGAAAAGCTCCCACTGATGTCTTTACTTTTTGCCAACCAGCAAGGACAAAATGGATAAAAGCAAAAGACATTTAAATTCATAGGATAGAAAGATAAGTGTCAAAAAAGATTTCCCAATTTACATATAGGGTACCTCCTCCATTGTTACCACATAGTGGGAAAATAATGAACCCATGACTAACAAACACATTAGGAGGAAACAGGTGGCTGGGGAATATGTATAAAGGGATGCATATGCCATTGATCTGGGCAAATGCAGGAGGGGCCTCATAAAGAGACAGGTGTGTCCTGGGCATGCAAACCTCTGATGCTGTAAAACTTCAGTGTTCCATAATGAGTTTCCAGGTTTCCAAACCAGGCTTCATCTGCTGCTGAGTCATCAGCACATGGGGCCTTTTCACCCTAGAACATCCAATGGTCCCTGTGGCTGGCTCAACCTGTAATATCGCTCTGTGGGGCTGCCCCCTCCTCCCATTGTGGAGTTCCTAGGAGGCTTTCATTTTACAGATTCTATTTCTAACTTTTCCTCCACCTGGGTACCCTCTCCCCCCATCTCTGTCATGCCCAGATATTTCTTGCTAGAAGATCATTTCAGCCCTGGAATGTGGACCTCAGAAGGACCCCTCACTCTGATGGAATGTCTCCTCCCAGAACCTCCATTTAAGGAGTGTACCTAGTCTAGCCATATCTTCATTTTTTATTATTGGCGGGGGGGGGGGGCGGGCAATGAAGGTTAAGTGACTTGCCCAGGGTCACACAAATGTCAAGTGTCTGGGACAGGATTTGGACTCAGGTCCTCCTGAATCCAGGGCCGGTGCTTTATCCACTGCAGCGCCATCTAGCTGCCCCCCCCATCTCTTCATTTTCTACCAGACTGCATGCTTCCTGACTTCTCTATAACTTTCTCATCTCCTCCACCCCTTCTTCTTTTTTTCTTTTTTAAATAAAAATATTTTATTATTTTCCAGTTACATGTAGAGATAGTTTTCAACATTTGTTTATATAAGATTTCCAATTTCAAATTTTTCTCCCTCCTTCCCCCCTCCCCTAGACAGCAGGTAATTTGATATAGGTTTTATATATATACAATAACATCAAACATATTTCTGCATTAGTCATGTTATACGAGAAGAATCAGAGCAAAAAGGAAAAACCTCAAAAAAGAAAAACAACAGCACCAAAAACAAAAGAAATAGCATGATCCAATTAGCATCCATATTCCACAGTTCCCTTTTTTTCTGGATTTGGAGAGCCTTTTCCATCATGAGTCCTTTGGAACTTTCTTGTACTGTTGTATTGCTAAGAAGAATCTAGTCCATCACAGTTGATCAACACATAATGTTGATGATACTGTGTACAATGTTCTCCTGGTTCTGTTCATCTCACTCATCATCAGTTCATGCAAGTCCTTCCAGGTTTCTCTGAACTCCTCCTGCTCATCGTTTCTTACAGCACAATAGAATTCCTTTACATTCATAAACCACATCTTGTTCAGTCATTCCCCAATGGATGGGTGACCCCTCAATTTCCAATTCCTCGCCACCACAACAAGAGAAGCTCTGAATATTTGTACATGTGGGTCCTTTTCCCTTTCCCACCCCTTCTTGTTCAGTAGAATGTCAGTTCCTGGAGAGCAGGGACCATGGTTATTTGGCTTCTGACTGTATTCTCAGCACTTAGCATAGTCCCTGGCAAAGAAAACAAATGTGGAATAAAAGCTTGTTGAGGATTGTCTGGAAGGGGCCGGGCAGGCAGTTCTCACTTCCCCTGGCTGAGCTCCTGATCTGGGGATTTCAGAACCGTGTGCCCACAGCAGGTACCTTCAGGCCTGCCCTCCCCTCCCCCTTCAGTCCCCTTTTGTGTGTCTTCCTTCATTAGAAGCTTGGGAGGAACATCGCCTTCCTCTTTGCTTGTGTCTGTATCCACTGACCCACAGGAAATGCTTAATGGTTGCTTCCCTCCTTCCTCTAGGGATATCACCATTCTCTTTCCTGATTCTTGCCACGGGGTGTCACCGGAATTTGGGTTGTCTACTTGGGTCTGGCGTCTCCACTGGACATCCCCTATGATGTCATGACTTCTGAGCTTTTTGCAACTCACCTCCAGCCATCTCCACCCTAGGGGCAGCAGCCCATGTGTCCATCAAAGCATCACCAGCCAATTAGTCAGTTGATAAACATTTAACAAGCACCTACTCTGTGTCAGGCACTGTGCTAAGCACTGGGATAACAAAAAGAGGCAAAAGACAGTCTCTGACCTCAAGGAGCTTGCAATCTAATGGAGAAGACAAGGATCAAACAAATATCTATGAATGAACTATATATGGGACAAATAGGAAATAACTGGCAGAGGGAAGAATTAGGGGTTTGGAAGGGCCCCTAAATGGAGGGGAGGAGGAGGAGCATTTCCTGAATGGGGGACGGCCAGAAAGTGCCCAGACTCAGGAGACGACTGGTTCCTGGGTCAGCCAGGAGTCCAGAGTCCCTGGGCCCAAGAGGAGAAGGGAGTTAGATGGAAGAAGACTGGGACGGCAGGAGGAGTCGGGCTGGGCTTTGAGTACCCAACCCCTGCCTCCTCTTGATTCCGGCCTTCCCTCTGTCAGTGACTTCCTATTGATCCCGCACACGCGGGGCTTGCTTTGTGCATATTGGTTTGCTTGTTGTCTCCCCCTTAGACTGGCAGCTCCTTGAGGGCAGGGTCTGTCTTTTGTCTCTTTTTGTATCCCCGGTGCTTAGCGCAGGGCCTCGAACACAGTAGGGGCTTAATTGATCGATTGGCTGAAACAGAGGGTTTTGTGTTTGATGCTGGAGACAAGAGGGAGCCGCTGGAGGTTAAGGATTGGGGAGGGGGTATCAGGACAGGACAGGCACTTTAGGAAAATCACGGCAGTGGCCGGATGGAAGATGAACAGAGATTGGGAGAGACTGAGGCGAGCAGGGCTATTGCAATGGTCTATACATGGGGAAATGAGGGCCTGCACCACTCACTGACCTCCGCCCCCACCCCCCAGGGATCTGCTGGTTCTCAGCCTTTTGAAGGTCATCTTCTGCTCTCTGATATGACTGCCAGGGGGGATGCCTAGGAAGTCTCTCAGCAGCAAGAGAAAGTGGCTGCTTTTTTAGTCCATAGGTGAGGTGTAGTTATAGGCCAGGCCGCCAGCCAACAAAAACTAGCAGAGAATGCCCCCGTCAAAGATTAAGCTAATTCTTTAGATTTTAATTTATTTTCCTCCCAGCCAGCCTTTTGATTGGTGGTTAGAAAAGTCCTTTAGCTCCTGCTGCTCAAGAAGGCTCTGCATTCTGCTGGGTGTTGGGCTCTCCTCAATGGCAGATGAGGCATCCTGGGGGTAACGGCATCGCAGCTTATCTCCCACCACCTCTAGCCTGGGGCAGCAGCCCCTCCACTCGCCAGCACACAGCTGCTCACTGCCCGGCCCCAGGGATCCAGGACCCAAAGCTGAATTGCCTCATTCCAGACGGAATTCTGCTGACTCCTCCCTTTTTATTCAGTTGTTTTCAGTTCTGTCCAGCTCTTTCGGACCCTATTTGGTGTTTTCTTGTCAAGGACACTAGAGTGTTTGCCACTCCCTTCTCCAGCTCATTTAACAGAGAAGGAAACTGAGGCCCACAGAGGGAAGTGACTTGCCTGGGGTCACACAGCTACTAAGTGTCTGAGGCCAGATTTGAACTCAGGAAGAGGAGTCTTCCTGACTCTAGCCTGTATGTGATGTACTCTGCTTCCTATCAGCCTCTGACTCTTCACTAATGAATCCCATTTTATGAACACTTTGAGGTTTACAAAAGACTCACTGCAAACTTGTGAGGTGTGCAAAATAAGTAGCATTATTCCCATTTCACAGATGTATAATCCAGGGCTCAAAGAATGTAAATACTTACCTAAGGCCACCCAGTTAGCATCTGGGGTGGGATTTGAATCCAGGTCTTGTGAATCCAAGTTCAGCCTGTGCTCCTTCCATTCCATCATGCCATCTCCTCCTCCCTCCCTGAGCTCGGTCTCCAGTAGTGCCTGCCTTTCGGTGTACTACCCCGGCTTCCTGCCAGCTGTGTCTTTGCCTCCACCTCCAGGGTGGATGGCATTGGAAGGCTTCCCACACACGCAAACCCCGGGATCCTGGCTTTCCTCCCCTCCCCCGCCTTTTTTTTTTTTTTTTTTTTGTGAGGCAATTGGGGTTAAGTGACTTGCCCAGAGTCACACAGCTAGTAAGTGTTAAGTGTCTGAGGCCAGATTTGAACTCAGGTCCTCCTGACTCCAGGGCCTGTGCTCTATCCACTTCGCCACCTAGCTGCCCCCCCTCCCCCGCCTCTTAAGCCAACCCACAATAATGACAACAAAGGATGTTTCTGCATCTTCCTCCATTACGAGTCCTTCCCTCATGATGACCCTATGGGTCCAGCTGGGCCAGCATTAGCATAGATTCATGGCATCATCCCCATGCAAGGGACTTCGGAGGTCATCTAGTCCGGCACCATCATTTTACAGATGAGGAAACTGAGTCACGGAAGCTTTACATGACTTGCCCAGGTGCTGAGGAGGGGTTTTCCCAGAGCCAATCCATTAGGTCATTCTGTCTGTCTCTTGGGGGTGAGACCACCCAGATAAGTCCCTGCAAAGTTGCCAAGAGGGAGAGAACACGGGTGACTGGGGTATTAGAAAAGGAAGGAAGGAAGTTCAGGCTTCCCAGAGGCAGGCCCGGGTCAAGACATGGGAGCTGGAGATCCTCCTCAAGTGTGAGAGGTATCAGATAGGAAGTGTGGGTGGGGGTCACGGGACATAGGGTCTCCAAGGTCAGAGATCGTGTACTTTGCCTGGGGAGCCTCTGAAGGTTTCTTTGGGCAGAGAGTGACAGAGTCAAATACGCATTTTAGTACTAAGCATTTAGTGCCATGTGGAGGATGGGCAGGAGGAGGAAGGGACCAGGGAGAGGGAGGCCAATCAGGGACCAAGGCAATCAGCCCAGGGAGGGATGGTCTGGCCAGGGGTGCGGCCATGGGCGTTGAGAGGGACAAGGGGACAGACGTGTGAGATGTGGTGGGGGTTGAATCGATGAGATCCCGCCCCGATTGTGCACGAGGATGGAGAGAGAGTGAGGAGTCAAGGACGACTCCAAAGTTGGGAACCCGGTGACTAACAGGATGGGCGCACTCCCTTAGTGGGGGATGAATTTGGGGGCAGTGTATAATGAGGTCTGCTTTTCTTTCTTTCTTTTTTTTTTTTAAATAGTGAGGCAATTGGGGTCAAGTGACTTGCCCAGGATCACACAGCTAGTAAGTTTTAAGTGTCTGAGGCTGGATCCGAACCTAGGTACTCCTGACTCCAGGGCTCGTGCTTTGTCCACTGCTGCTGCCCCAAGGTCTGCTTTTCTTATGTTGAGTTTGAGCTGCTTCCTTTTTTTAATAGTATTTTTCCCAATTACATGTAAAGATAGTTTTCAACATTTGTTTTTATAAGATTTTGAGCTCCAAATTTTTCTCTCCCTCTCCTTTCCCTCCCCTCTCCACAAGATAGCAAGCAATCTGATATGGGTTATACATTACAATCATCTTAAACCTATTTCCTCATTAGTCATGTTGTAAGAGATGAATCAGAACAAAAGGGAAAAACCACAAGAAAGAAGAAAGAAAAAACCTCAACAATAACAAAAGTGAAAATAGTCTACCTCAATCTGCATTCAGACGCCATAGCTCTTCCTCTGGATGTGGAGAGTATCATGAGTCCTTTGGCATGGTCTTGGGTCGTTGCACTGCTGAGAAGAGCTAAATCTATCACAGTGGATCATCCCACCATGTTGCTGCTACTGTGCACAATGTTCTCCTGGTTCTTTGAGCTGCCTCCTTGGAGGAGAACCCAGAACTCTCATGACAGCAGGCCCTACATCACACTGCCTCCCTAGAGGGATGAAGAAAAGGATCCGGGGCTCATCCTGGGTGTTCTTCCTTGAATCCTGGGGGTCAGGGCTGGGATGCAAAACACCACTAGAACCCTGAGGGTAAATAGAAGTCATTACCCTCTGGAGACCCCAAACTCCCGGTGGGAGTGGGAGTCTGGAGAGGTATGGCAGAGAGGCTGCTACAGAAGTAAAGGTAAAAACAACAAAACCAAACCTGTGAGAGAAAGAAATAAAGAAGTTGTGACCTTTGTGTGGTCCTCTCTCTATCTCCTTCAGTGTCACTGAGGATTAAACATTCCAGAAACTTTTGTGACTTTCCACAGCCTTTTTGAAATTCACCAACACAACACATTTTTAATACAATTCCATTATTCCATATAAATTGGATTATTATCCCTTTAGAAAGTTGGAAGATTAGTGTTTGTTGTGGTTGTCAGCTAAGCAAGCCTGACTGTATGATTCTTAAAACTTATGTTTTAAGACTTTAATAAGAAAGGATTTCTGAAAATAGCAAGGGATGGAATGAATCAGAGGAGAGAAGGATAAGGTTCATTTCAGAAAAAGGCATTGGCTTCTCCTTGAACGAAGGATCTGGCAAACAGCATCAGCACAAGGCGGGCATTTATTGTCTTCTCTAGTCCACTTTTGCAAAGAAAGATTTCCTTCCTGTAGATGGGCACGAAATTAGTTCACATTAAAGTGATGGAGCTCTGAAAGGCGCCAATTTAACAAACTGGACTTTTCGTGTCATTTGTTATCAACAAAGAATAAGATTGAAGGTCAAATGCTCTTGAAGTGGACTGTCTGGCATTTCTTCTCTCTCCTGGGTAGAAGGATAATTCTTAAATAGATTGGTAAGGACAAACAATTCATCCAAAAATTCACCTGGAAAGGTTTAAGGATTCTAGGGAGTGAGCCAAACCCAAACCACTAGTTTATTTTTAAATAAGAAAATGTATTTATGAAGGCCATGACTATCTTCCATTTGAATATTGAATATTTGCAATTTATAATGATTTCTTTTAAATTGGAAAAAGGGTGCTTTAACAAAAGGAATTTGTAGCAGAGAAATTTTTACTTTTAGTTTCAGCATCCAACTGGTGCAGTGAACAGAGGGCTGGACCTGGAATCAGGAAGATCTGAGTTCAAATGTGACCTCAGACACTTACTAGCCATTGACCATGGATAAGGGTCAACAACCAATGTCTGCCTCATTTTCTTCATCTATAAAATCAGATCATCTGAGCACTTACCTCCCTGAATTTTGAGGATCGAAAGAGATAACATTTATAAATGTGCTTAACATACCTCCTGGGACATGTTAAAAATTCTTATTTCTGTCCTTCATTCTCTGAATTTTTCATATATATATATATGTATATAAATATATATACATAATTTAAGAGTATAATATTCTTAAAAATTTTTATTTAATTAAAAATTTTATTGATATCTTTTTATATCACATTGATTTCCTAATCTATTCTTCATTCCTTTCAATTGCCTTTTTGTAACAAAGAAATAATTTAAAGAAAACCAACTGACGTGGTTGTCCCATTGAAGAGTATCTGCCATATTCCACACTCACAGTCCCTCACCTCTTTCTGAAAGGAAGCATCTATGCTTCACCATCATTTCTCTTGGCTCAAGATCGGTCATTACAATCATTCAGAGTTTGGTCTCTTTTTAGTGGTTCTGAAAGTATTACTGTAGTCATTGTGCATGTGATGCTTCTGCCTTTACTTTCCTTACTTTGCCTAGCTCACAGATGTCCATTCTCTCTCTCTCTCTCTCTCTCTCTCTCTCTCTCTCTCTCTCTCTCTCTCTCTCTCTCTCTCTCTCTCTCTCTCCTTCCTTCTATCTCTTTCTCTCTGTCTGTGCAAAAAAGTTCTGATACATACACACATATATGTCCAGGTATATGTATATCCATCCATGCATGCATGCATGCATGCATCCAGTAACTTTCTATCATTGAACTCCTTAGAATAGGTTAAGGGTATGGATGATTTAGTGATTTTTATTTTACATATGTCCAAACTATTGTCATAACTTCACCAGCAGTATGTTATTGCTTAAATTTCCACAGTCCCTCCAAAATGAACTCTTCCTATTTTGTGCATGTCTGCATTGTTCTATCTCTTGGTGTTCTGATCCTCTTTGTTTCTGTTCCATTGTCCTCTGAATAATAATATTTTTTGTTTCTATGTAATTTTTTTCCTTTTAAAAAACCTTCACAGATGTTATGCTATCACTGCCCTCATTTGGCATGTAAGTGACTTTCCTAAGGTCACTCAGCTGATTAGTGATTGAACCTGAATTATTATCTGTCTCCCAGATCTCAAAATAAGAAGAGACTTCAGAGGGTTTCTAGTACAACTCACACCTTACTGAGAATCCCACCTATGTCATCACCAACAAAGGTCCCTCATTCTCCACTTGAAGCTTTTTCCATTCTAAGGGACTCCCTGAACTTATTGCAATGGCCTCTCAATTCATTCCCTTGGAATCTGCCTCTCTAGCACTTGTACCCATTGCTCCTAGTTCTTTCTTTTGGAGCCCTGCAGACCTGGCCCTGCTTCAAGGAACGGTTCTCTAAATACTTAAGACATCAGTTTCACTTCCTCTAAGTCTTCTCCAGGGTATGAACACTCCCATTTTCTTCACAGACCATCTTTTGACATGGCCTCCGGACTCTTCACTATCCTGGTCTGCCTTGTGATTGACAGTGTATCGAGCATAAAGCTGAGGTGGAGATATAGGGCCAAGGATGGCCAATGGTGACTTGAGCATGAGAAGTAGCATTTGAGGCACGTTGTTAACACATGAAGCCAGAAATGGAGGTTGGGCAGTCATGGAGCAAGAGGAAGTGATAAGAGGTGACCAGTCTGTGTTCTGCCTGGGGTATCCATGAACTACTAAGAAGAAAAGAGAGGGACAGCTAGGTGGCGCAGTGGATAAAACACCAGCCCTGGATTCAGGAGGACCTGAGTTCAAATCCAGCCTCAGACACTTGACACTTACTAGCTGTGTGACCCTGGTCAAGTCACTTAACCCTCATTATCCCACAAAAAAAAAGAAAGAAAAGAAAAAAGAAAAAGAAGAAGAGAAGAGAACTGGGGGAAATAAACATTAATATAGTGCCTACTGTGTGCCAGGCACTGGGCTAAACACTCTACAAATATCATCTCACTTGATCCTCACAACAAGCTTGTGCTGTTGTCACCTCCATTTTACAGTTGCTGAAACTAAGGCAAAGTGACTTGCCCAGGTTCACACAGCTAGTTTCTTTCTTTCTTTCTTTTTTCTTTTCTTTTCTTTTTTTTTCTTTTGCCAGGCAATGAGGGTTAAGTGACTTGCCCAGGATCACACAGCTAGTAAGTGTCAAGTGTCTGAGGCCAAATTTGAACTCAGGTTCTCCTGAATCCAGGGCTGGTGCTTTATCCACTGTGCCACCTAGCTGCCAGAACACAGCTAGTTTCTAAAGTTGGATTTGAATTTAGGATTTTGTGACTCCAGGCCCAGTTCTCTATTCATTGTACCGCTAATAGGGCTTACCCTGGCATTGTTTCCTTTGGCATATCTATATTTATATTTATATTTATATCTATAGCTATACCTATATCTATATCTATACCTATATCTATATCTATACCTATATCTATATCTATATCTATATCTATATCTATATCTATATCTATATCTATATCTATATCTATATCTATGTACATGGTCAGTTAGGTGGCACAGTGGAGCAAGGGCTGGGCCTGGTCAGGAAGACCTGAGTTCAAATCTGACTTCAGACAGTTACTAGCTGTGTGACCCTGGGCAAGTCACTTACCCCTGTTTGCCTCAGGGCAAAAGGAACTAGAGAAGGAAATGGCAAAGCTTTTTAGTATCTCTACCAAGAAAATCCCAAATGAGGTTATGAAAAATCAGACATAGGACTGAAACATTACTCAACTATAACATATATATATATACATATATATGTATATATGTATATGTACATGTCTAAGTGGGTGTGTGTAAGAATAGCTATTTATGTTGGATTGTAGAAAACTGGCCTCCTGGAATCCTGGACAAACATCTGGGAGAGCAGCGTGGGAAGTGCAGGGAATGAGAGAGGTAGACTGGAGCCAAGAACCTGCTCAGCATAATGATCATGGAAATGCCACCAGATGAGTAAATCCTATTTATTTTCTGATAAATAATGAGTGTTATTGTCATTACTGGAAGATATCAGGTTCTCTTCGTGCATTCATTCTTTTGACAAAGAATCCATTCGTCTTGCTTGAATCTTCAATTATCCCGTAACACAGCCTGCAGGCAGCCAGGTTATTGGAATAGACAGCAAACCTGTTCCTTAACCCACTTAGCTACTGACAGTGAGGGAAGCCCCAAACATTCACAGGCATTGCTCAAGAGAAATAGATTGGAGAGGAAAACATTGCAAGTGGAGACTTGTCGAATGTTAGTGGTAGGAAGTACCTTTGGAAGTCAACTAGTTAAAATCAATTCTTTCATTGAATAGGAAACTGAGTTCAGAAGAGGTTAAGTGACTGGCCAACATTATGTATCTAGTCAACGAAGGAGCTGGAACTAGGATAAGTAATGAGTCAACATGGCCAGTGTGCAATGTTGTTGTCGAGTCATTTCAGTTGTGTTTGGCAGGCTATCCTCTCTACCACTTAGCTGACTTAGTATGCAACGGATCCTTAGCAAATGAATTCCAAAATCAAGCTCCCTGAATTCTACCGAACCTATTGGAGATGATCTTTGAAGGGAACAGTGTTTGCAAAGTGATAAGGAACCCATTGAAGAAGGAAATCTGGGTGCTGGTAGATAAGTGGTGATAGAGAAACTGGGTATTTGGTAAATCTGGGCTCAGATCCCACTTCTGACACTTCCTACTGTGTGACTATGGGCTCACCCTTAGCCTCTCTGAGGCATAATTGTTAAATGGGGGTGAGAAGTATAGCACTGACCTCATAGGGTTGTTGTGGTCATCAATGAGGTACCTCATAAATAGGCCTTATAGGGTTTTTTAAAATACTATTTCATTTCCCCCAATTATATGTAAAGACAATTTTTAACATTCATTAAAATTTTTTTTTGAGTTCCAAATTTTCTCTCTCTCCCTCATCTCTTCCCTCCCTGAGACAGTAAGCAATTTGCACAATCAAATCGAGGCCTTTGGCTCCCCGTAGGCCAAACCATACTGTAATGGCCTGGGTGGTGGGGAGTGGGTGGGTATAATGCTGTCAGGGTAAGTCTCCTTAGTCAATCTGAAGGCCCCTCCCAACAAGTAGATGAGATGACTAGGCAGGAGTCTTGGTCTAGAAAAGTTTTTAACCCTTTGCTATTTGACCTCTCAGAATTGTGTTTATAAATGCTTAAAATGGGATTACAAAGGAAGCTAATTATATTGAAATGTGGTTATCTCTCTATCTATCCATCCATCTATCCATCTATCTATCTATCTATCTTTTTTTTTTCTTTTTGCAGGGCAATGAGGGTTAAGTGACTTGCCCAGGGTTACACAGCTAGTAAGTGTCAAGTGTCTGAGGCCAGATTTGAACCCAGGTCCTCCTGACTTCAGGGCTGGTGCTTTATCCACTATGCCACCTAGCTGCCCCTATCTATCTATCTTTAAAGTTCACAGTCCTCAGGTTAAGACACCTGGTTTAGAGGCATTTGAGCAGAGCACCTCTCCACATGGAGAATGTAGTAATGCCCACAACCACCTCCCTCCTTCCCTCCCTCCCTTCCTCTCTCCCTCCCTGTTTCCTTCCCTCCTTTTCTCCTTTCTCCCTCCCTCCTTCCCTCATCCCTTCCTCCTACCCTCCTTCCTCCCTTGCTCCCTCCCTTCTGACCTCCATCCTTCCCTCCCTTCCTTCTAGGATTGTAATTAGGTAAACAGCTACTGGACTAGGAACTATATTCCCTTTCAAGAAGAGATCTTACAGCCTCATGTGGGAAGCTTATTCTCATCCTGATATTGACTGTGATATCCCTAGTGAATGGTGGAGCCAGTGCTTGACTCCTCTGCTGAAAATCAAGGTGGTAGGGATACAAGTGAAAGCAGGACCCATATGCCAGGCATGGAACTGAGATGAGAAGTGAGACCCTGGAGGCCCCGTGCCAGGGGCCATCTGCCAAGACTGGCTTACATTAGAAAGCAGTGACTGAGCAGACGCACAACTATGCAATCATTCATCATTAGCACTAATCAGAATGCAGATATTGTTGTAGGTGCTTGTGATTCAAAGGTCAATAGTGAATGTTATTAAAGAAACTGAGCACCTAATCCCAAGATAGGCAGGGATGGGGATATCTAGAGACGCATTCTCAATTCCAGACAGGCTGATGTTGATGGAGCATGGTAGCAGGCAATATGGCTGTCCATCATGGGACTGCCACTTCATAGATGGAAGGGACCTTACAGATAATGGAATCCAACCTCTGTATTGTTCACCCAGACCCAAATCTACCACAATACTACCTGGAAAGCTCCATGCTGTGCTGTCTGCACTTCAGTCTCCATTTCAGCCCCAGAAATTAGCTTCCTACTCCTTGAACTCCAGGTTGTGATTAGTGAGCATTGAATTGGTCTTGCCCAAACCCAGGCACACCATGACATTTATCATGCACCTCTATGTAGATGTACTCTTCCCTCACCCCCACCATTCCTCAAAAGGACGTGTCAGTCACTTAGCCTCTAACTCCAATTACCATTCCTTCTGACTTCCTTGTCCAGAGTACCCTTCTCTGATGACCACTTCCCTATATATGTTATAGGTAGCAAGGTAGTGCAGTGGATAGAGTGCTGGACCTGTAATCAGAACGACCTGAAATGTTTACTAGTCATATGACCCTATGCAAGTCACTTGACTCCTGTCTGCCTCAAGCATTTATGAAGAATCTACCATGTGCCAGACACAGCACTGAGCACTTCTGTAGGGTACTATGCCTTTAGCTGTATGGCTGGGTCACACAAGGAAATCTGACCTCCGATTCACCCCATGACACAAGGGGAGGTATGTGTGTATGTACATCTTCCAGGCACACTCCCATATTGTTAGCCTGTCCTTGATAGTCTTGAGGACTTTCTTATCAGTAGTTTTCCAGGGAAGTGTATGTGTATGCCTGGCCTCTCTCCTGAACACCTTGTTTGCCCCTCCCTATCAAAGGAAGACCCTTAGGGTGGGATGGTATTGGGGATCAGAATAGATTCATTTGCTGTCCACCAGCCATCACGGACCTCTGCCACCCATGTGTAAGTTGCTTATAATAAATCTTTTTTATTTGCAATACTGGATGTTCTGGTATCATTCTTCAGTACCTCTTTTATCTTGGCTTATGGGGGAACTTAAACTCTCATGCCTTTCCTGGGATCCAACAGCTCTACACATATTTGACCTTTACAACTTTACTCGTTTGACCTTTATAACAAACCTGTGAGGTAGGCACTATTATCATCCCCATTTTCCAAATGAGGAAATTGAGGCTAATCTAAGTGACTTGTCCAGGGTCACAAAGCTAATAAATATCTGAGGTATGAATTGAATTCAGGTATTCATGACTACCAGGTCACTGTGTCACCTCGCTACCTCATCAGTAGTCACTAGATGAAGCTCTGAGGGTAGCTCTGTACTTCAAGAAATTGCATAGGTTTTCCTATAACTGTCTTCCTCACTGGCAAAGTGACTATATTGTTTATTAATATGTGATTTGCAAAAAATCAAGTGCTCCCCAGGTTTCTTATGAGAGTCAGTATGAGGAATCAAACACTCTCTATTGTGAAGATTTCCCCTGTTTTTTAAATTGATAATAAATTAACTGGCTGAGTTGGGCTATAGATGTAAGAAGGATATAAGATCATTAAGATACTACCCTGGGGGGCAGCTAGGTGGTGCAGTGGATAAAGCACTGGCCCTGGATTCAAATCCAGCCTCAGACACTTGACACTTACTAGCTGTGTGACTCTGGGCAAGTCACTTAACCCTCATTGCCCTGCCAAAAAAAAAAAAAGATACTACCCTGAAATATGAGGGTGAGAGTCAAAGTGAAACTGTTAGACTGCAACCAAAAAAATAGAAAAAATGTCCCAGCCAAGAGGCAGTGTTCAAAGGTCAATGAGCAATGGCATTAAAATGGAAAATAGGATCAATAGTAAGTACAGGAATATAACTGGTTTATTTAAAATTTTTTTTCTGCATGTATCAAGTACTCCCTCCCCCAAGAATATTTCATATAAAAAGCAGAATAAAAAATGATTGCATATGACATGATGGCTCACTACTTTCTGATCTATTTTACTACCTTTCTTTATTTTGTTGGTGAGTTCATCCCATTCACATTCATTTCTATGATTGTTAATTATCAATTTCACTCCACCCTAGCCTACTCTCTAATTACAGATTCAGATTCTTTTTTCTGTCCTTTTATACTCCCCATCACAATGTATCCTCTCAAGTTGGATTTTGTTTTGCTTTTGAATAATCTCTCCCCAAATCTACCCTTCCTTTTAATACTTCCTCTCCCTTCACCCTGTTTCCCCCATTTTACCTATTAATTTTTTTTTTTGTGGGGCAGAGGGTTAAGTGACTTGCCCAGGGTCACACAGCTTGTAAGTGTCAAGTGTCTGAGGCTGGATTTGAACTCAGGTCCTCCTGAACCCAAGGCTGGTGCTTTATCCACTGTGCCACCTAGCTGCCCCCTTACCTGTTAAATTTAATGCATTTCTTCATTAAGCTTAATGACAAACTCTATATTTGTGTTCCACCCTCCTTTGTCTAGGTCAGATGAATAAATATGAGGTTCATGTCTCTGTTCTCCCTACCCCTTTATCCATACTGTCATTGTCTTGTTGAACCACTCTCATGATGTGAGAGAGTAAGTTCCAACCCCTTCAAGACTTTAAGGTTTTGAAGAGATATTTGTTCTTTCTCGCCCATTAGCATGTAAGCTCTTCATCATAATATAGTCTCTTCCAATTACTCAAATTTATTTACATTTCTATGTTTTACATTCTATTTACTCTTCTTGACTCCCAAATAATCATTTCAAAGTGTCTACTCAGTTCTGGTCTTTTCATCAGGAAAGCTTGGAAGTCCTCTCTTTCTTAAAAGGCTCATTCCCTTCCTCTTCATAAGATTAAGCTTAGTTTTATCTGGTAAGTTATTCTTGTAAACCTGCTTCTCTTCTCTTTTGGAATATCATATTCCAAGCTCATTTTTTCTTTAAAGTGATAACTTCGAGGTCTTGTGTGATCCTTACTGGTTACAGTTAGGATAAGTGTTAGAGCATCTCTTTGGTACTTGAATTCTTTCTGGCTACTTATAATATTTTTTTTCCTCTTGATCTCCAAGTTCTCAGTTTTGTCTATGATATTCCTGGGAGTTTTCACTTTGGATTAAATGATTTCTTAATTAAATTAAATTTAAAAAGTCAAATCCAGTGGCTTGTTCTCTTTTTTTGTCTTTCTCAGTGGCCTGTTCTTTTTTTTTTTTTTTTTTGGTGAGGCAACTGGGGTTAAGTGACTTGCCTAAGGTCACACAGCTAGTAAGTGTTAAGTGTCTGAGGTCAGATTTCAACTCAGGTCCTCCTGACTCCAGGGCCTGTGCTCCATCCACTGCACTGCCTAGCTGGCCCAAGTGGCTCATTCCTAATCCTCATTCTCATTGACCTTTCTGCATTCGTTGGCACTGTTGAACACTCTCCCCTCTTTGAAGGTCTCTTTTCTCTAGGCTTTGGACACTATCTCCTGGCTCTTGCTTTACCTACATGAACACCTCTCAGTCTCTCTTGTTGAATCCTCCTCCAGATTACCCTCTTTAGCCAAAAGAGCCCCTCAGGGTTCTGTCTTGACTCCTCTTCTCTTCTCCCTCTACATTACTTCATGTTGATCTCATCCACTTTCATGGATTTAATTACCATTTCTAAGCTGATGATCCTCAAATCTATCTCTCCTGCTCCAACATTTCTGCTGACCTCCAATCTTGCATTGTCAACTGCTTTTCAGACATTTTGAACTGGGCGTCTAGTAGACATCTTAAATTCAATATGTCGGAAACAGTACTCATTATTTTTCCCCTAACCCTGTCCCCCTCTTACCTTCCCTATTACTTTAAAACAAAGCTTCTTAAATTGTGGGTTGCAACCCCACATGGGGTGGCATAACTGAATGTGAAAATTTTGGCAACAGTAAAAGGTTTTGTTTACCTATTTTATATACCTATATACCTGGGGTCAAGTAAAAATTTCTGGGGCAAAAAGTGGTTAAAAGTGGAAAAAGTTTAAAAAGCCCTGGTTTAAAAGGAAACGCCACTGTATCCTCCCAGTCCATTAGTCTCACAACCTAGGAGTCATCCTGAATTCCTCACTCTCTCTTACACCCCATAGTCAATATGGTGCCAAGGTCTACTGATGTCACCTTTCTGTTATCTCCCAACTATCCTTCTCTCCTCTGACACTCCCTTCACAATGGTGTAGGCACCCATTACCTCATGCCTGGACTATTGAAATAGCCTGCCTGTTGGGTCTGCCTGCCTCAAGTCTCTTCCCACTCCGATTCATCCACTAAAGTTATTTCCCTAAATCCCAGGTCTTACCATGTGACTCCCCTCCCCTCCTCTTCAATAAACGTCAGTGGCTCCCTATGGCCTCCAGGAGCAAATACGAAATACTCTGACACTTAAAGTCCTTTATAATCTTCCCCCTCCTTCCTTTCCAATCGTCTTACATCTTATTCCCCCACATGTATTCTTTGATGCAGTAACACAGGCTTCTTGGCTATTCCCTGAACAAGACCCTTCATCTCTTAGCTCTGGGCGTTTTCTCTGGCTGTCACCCTTGTGTGGAACACCATCCCACCTGTGTTCCAAATGCTGACCCCCCCAGCATCCTTTAAAAATCTCCTCTAAACCCCCATATTCTAGAGGAAGGCTTCACCTGTCGCTCTTAAGTCCAGTGCCTTCCCTCTATGAATTTTTTCTTCTTTATCCCATGCAGCTTACTTTGTGTATATTTGTTTCCACAAGTCTCCCCCACTAGGCTCTGAGCACCCGGAGGGCAGGGACTATCATTTGCCTCTTTTTATATCCCCAAGGCTTAGCACAATGCCTGTCACATAGTTGATGCTGATGGGGTTGGGTGGGGGGTTTTCAGGAGGCGACCGCTGGATCTTTTTATTTTGACTTTCTCTTTAAATATGGTCGTCAGGGCTCTTTCTTGGTTATGATTTTCAAATAGTTCTATGAATCTTAGGTTATCTTTCTTTTTATCCATGTTTGAGATGATTTTTTTAGAGAGGAAATGCCTTAATTTTCTTTTAACCTTTTTAAAGTAATCAGAGGGTCAACCTTCAGCCATAAAATGGCAGCTTCCTCACTTCACATTTATATATTAACCTGAAATTCTGGGATTTTTCATAAAAACTCTCCATCTCTTGGCCTTTCATCTACCACCTGCATGCTGTTGCATGGACTGTTTCCCCTTGCCTTGGATGTGTTTTCTTTCATCTGCCTCCAGTTTCCTTCCGGGCTCAACTTGACTCCCGGCAGCTCCTTTAGGAGCTTTTTCTGATGCCTGTAGCTGTTGGTTCTCTTTCCTTCAGATTACCCTTGATATTCATTCCTCCCTGTTTACACTGTATCTCCCCAGTCAAGTGTGCACTCCCAGAGGTCACAGACTTAATTTCTATCATTTTATCCTTGGCCCCTAGCACCATACATCACACACAGAGTCTATTTAATAAATGTTGGGTTGGATTTTTTAGTTTAATTTATTCCTTTTGCCTTATATCCTAACCGTTTCTGAATATACTGCACTCCCCATTGAAACCTTTATTGTAGCAGCAACAAATAATGATGCAAATCAATCCAAAAGGGGATCCTGTGTATGAAATACTGTGCTCCCAGATTCCCTCACCCTGGGTCAAGAAGAGCGTAGGTGGTTCTTGGTCTGTTCTCTAGGATCAGTACTGGCCCTCTGGAAGCGACATTTAGCCAGGCTCATTTTGGCTCTCCTTGGTTCATCATCCCACACAGAGGAATCGCTGCTATAAGGACTTGGAAGAGTCAGGAGGACACAGCCCCAGGAGTCCCTTGATACAGGGGACACCCAGCACTCACATGAGGAGGTGAAGAGGAAGAAGTGAGTGAATCCTGTCCCTCTGGGCAGCGTTCAGTGACTCCTGGTCAGCAATGTCTAATTTAAAGGTCTCATAGTCAAAGTGTCATAGGAGAGAAGGAAGAGACTCCAAACACCATTTAATCGATGCTCTCATTTTACAACTGAAGAAACAGAGAGGGGAGGTGCCAGAGTCAGCATCTGAACCCAGGCCCCAAAGCCAGGGTTTCTCCTACCGAACCAATCTGCTGCTTGGTAAACACAATTCTTGAGAAGATGACAAGGATTTGAGGGTTGATAATTTCAGTAGAATGAGACTTTTCTTCCACTTAGCCTGACTTCCACGCACTAGAAGCCAGTCAGGGGTATTGGAGAAGTTTTGAAGCCCCAGAAATCTGCAAATGTGAAGCCAATTATGATTCTGTGCTTGTTAAATTGAGAGGCAAGTGGGCACCCATTGACTGGAGAAGTGGTGAACCAAGTGAAGCATTTGAATGGAATGGAATATTGTTGCATCATAAGAAATAACAAATAAAGAGAAATTTGGAAGAATTTGGGAAGAAAATTAAACAAATGGGTGTATAGTGAGCAGTATGAAAATGAGAACCATGGAAGGTGACTAACTCCTGTCCATTATATTGACCCATTCTTGTTCTGGAGAAGAGATAAGAAAACACACTTCCCTCTTCCCAGTAGAACATAAGGGGGCTATGGGTGTGTGATGCTATATATGACTTTAGAGGAAGTTCCTTGATTATCAGTTTCACCTAACTGTTCTTTGCTACAAAGGAGGATTCAGCAGAGGCATGTTGGGAAATAGCTGCTATGTAAGAAGCAGCAGATAGAAAGAAAACATTAAAAAAGGAAGAAAACAATCCTCTCCCCCACCCCCAACTGAAAACAGACATACTGTCAATGACCAGATTCATTTCATATTCAAAGCCTTTCCGACTTGGTGTAACCAACCCTCTATACTTTGTGTTCTGGGGGCACGGACCCTGCAAACCCAGGGTCACCTCCACACTAAATTGTTGTTGTTTGCCCTTCATTTTTGAAGAGGCATTGGGAGGCGATGTCATAACTTTCAATGAATTGGATTTAAGTGAGGGAGGACTGTGCAAAGTTACCAGCTTCCAGAGCCCTCTGGGTCCAGTGGCAAGATATACATCAGGATGACTAGAGATGCTCTGGGATGTCTAAGGCAATTGGGATTAAGTGATTTGCCCAGGGTCACACAGCTAGTAAATGTCAAGTGTCTGAGGTCAGATCTGAACTCAAGTCCTCCTGACTTGAGGGCCAGTGCTCTATCCTCTGTGCCACCTAGCTGCCCCAGAGCAGCTGAATAAGACTAAAAAGACTTTATTGATACATGTATATATATGTTTATACACATTATATACATGTATATAGGTGTACATATTTACATATACATATATGTATGCACACACATAAACACACACATATATATGTGGAAATCAGACCCACAGAATTCTGTGGGATACCTTTTCTGTGGAACAGAATTTTTCTGAATGAATAGCTTGGAATTCTTAATGGGGAATTATCTGTGGAGCTATAAGACTGTCTAGCCCTAAACCAGGGATCAATCCCCAATAGAAATAAATTTACATTCTATTTCTGCTGTGTGTGTGTGTGTGTGTGTGTGTGTGTGTGTGTGTGTGTAAAATCATCAGACAAGCAAACGATAAGTAAAAACAGTATTTAAATCCAAGAATGACAGGTCAGAAATTTCTTCTAATTTAGTAGGGTAGTTTGGAACAGACTATTTGACATGCAAGCCAGCAAGAGAATTAAGATCATTAATGATGACCTATATCTGGAAAATTGAAGGTCACTGTATCCAGCTTCAGCTTTGGAATTTGGGGAGATGTCAGTATCCTTTGGGGTTGGGATTTCATTCCAGGATGACCAACATAGGGGCCAAATGAAAGATGGATTTCCTTTTGACAATAACTATCAAATAAAGGCATCCTGGCATTGTAGATAGAGCTGGTTCTCAAATAAAGACCACCAAGATTTAAAACCACTTCTAGCAAATAATGGCAGTGTGTCCTTGGGAAAGTTACTTAGCATCTAGTTGTTCCAGGTAATTCTCTGACTGTTGGTTGCAAAAAATTTAATGATCTTCCCTGGTAGAGTTCCTCACTTAGATCTTCCTATCCTGACAACATCACAGAGCTAGTAAATAAACAAATGTATAAAACCCATCACCATCATCATTTTGTCATTATTCACAGACATTTATCCTTGCTTTAAGGTTTACAAAAATGCCATACATGCATTGGCTCATATAGTATTTAAGGTAATCAGATGTTTCTCTGGGCAAATGTCTTTGTCCACATTGCATAGAGTCCCAAAACACTGTTTAGGAAAATTCATAATGATACAAGAGAGCTTTGCATCCTACAAACCACCTGCTGGTTATGGAACCTGAGGAGAGATGAACTCACTATTAGTATTGGCCTTGTCAATATAATAATCATTGCAGCTATTTAGTTAATCTATGTAGCTAGCTATCATAGGGCCTGCAATAATGACATTAGATATGGGTTAGTTTAATTTTGTTGTCAGTTTTCTGTGACTGCTCATTGCTCATTCTTGGTTATCAGGGAGCATGGTCATCTTCTCATAGGTCCTGGCTATCTGCTCAGTAATTTGAATTAAAGAAATCAGAGGGAACAACAGTGAGGCTCCTGGTTCTTTGAAATGTCAACGACACCCCCCCACCACCACCTTGTCTCTGTAGAAGGTAGTCTCACATAGGAGCACATTTCTAGAAGCATTCACAGTGCCTGTGTGAGACATTCTTAAAAATCTGCCTCATTTGGATGGAATAATCTCTTATCTTGCTCTGCCGTTTGGGGTTACCTGGGAACACTGAAAAAGGGAGTGCATATGTTTAGTTGGGTTAAACCCTTTTCACATTATGATGCCTCATCTTTACAGCAAAAAGCAAGCATGTTCATAGGCAATTACACAAATCCCTGGTTTAAAGATGCCCATTGTGTTCTGTAATGCCCACCAGCCGCACAATGGGTAGAAAATCAATGCAAGAGATTGCCTTTTATTTCTCTTGGCTGTATATGGTATGTCCAATGAAAAGTGGCCCATTAATTCAGTAGAGCTGGGAGAAAAGGAAAATGGGGCATTTAAAAGTCTCTCTCTCCCCACGTCTGGAGGTGCTGAATCCCAACATTACCTCCACTTGCTTCAGACTCTCTGATTGTCCCAGCAATTTCCTTGGTCTTTTGTTCTGCTGATTGCTTGACTTCCAATTTCAGGCGATTGTTCTCTCGCCCTCATACCTTTGCATAGAGCACTGTGTAAAACTCTTCTGGGAGAGTCTTATATAGCTCCTCTGCCTACCCACTGGTGGACCAGGAAGCATAGGTACTCTCAAGGGCTTCATGGGGCAGATCTGCAGCGGTACGTAACAGAGAAGAGCATCTGCCCCCAGAGGGTGCCATCATCTTTAAAAGATGGTGCTGAATGGCACCCATCTACCCCTGTGTAAGGGACACAAAGGACTTAGGACTGAATCATAGAATGTTTGAGTTGGGAAAGACCTTTGAGATAGGATGTTGTGAAAAGAACATTGAATTTAGAGTAAAAAGACCTGGGTTTGAATTACAACTCTGCAACTTACTTTGGGAATGAAGAGAGAAAGGGAACAGATTGATGCTTACCAGTTGGGTGACTTTGAACAAGTTATGTCCTACCTTTTTGGCCCCCCAATTTTCTCATCTGAAAAATGAAGGGGTGGAACTAAGTGAAGTCAGTTCATCATTTAGCTCACAGAGAGACTCTGAAGTGAAGACAGCCAAGTGTCTCAGTGGATAAAGCCCTGGATCTGGAGTCAGGAAGACCGAGTTCAAATCCAGCCCCAAACACTTACTAGCTGTGTGATTCTGGGCAAATCACCCATCTTCCTTCCATCGAAGCATCCTTAAGTGGTCCGTTGACATCTTGCTGTTGGAGGAAAAAGAATTCTCTCTGGCAGGGCTCTGTTTATGATGGATGAGCCCCCCAGAGGCTGCTGCTTCCCAAGTCAGAATGCATTCAGCAGCTCTCCTGAGCACTGACTCTTCAGTGGAATCAGACATAAACAGATAATGAGAAGCACCAGCTCAGGTCACTGGGCGGCTTTGAGTCGCCGGCAAAGTCCTTGGCCTTCCGGCCCTTGCTGATTCAGTTAGAAGGCAGCCTTCAATCGCCAGGTAGAGGCAGGGACCCATCTTTTATTAAGGAACCAGAGTCTGAGCCAACTGAAAATTCCTCTGACTGAGGTGAGACCCGCCGATGTTTATGCTGATAAAATGATTTGCACATCATGGAGGCAAAATGAGGTGCTGGGCAATGGCCTTGCTTCCTTCATTTCTGCTCTACTGCTTTTCAGGACTGAGCGTGCTAGACATCAGCTCCTTAGTATGGAAGAAAAGGCGTGAGCGCTCCCGGCCTTCAAGGCTGCATGGAGAATGTCAATAATAACAGCCATTTCTAGAGTCTCTGAGCACCTCAGATACAGGTGATGTCACTTGAGTCTTACCACTACCCCGCAAAAGAGGGACTAGTTATTATTAGCTCCATTTCACAGATGAGCAAATGGAGGCTTAATGAGGGAAGCAACTGACTTGTCCATGATCACACAGCTAATTAATATCGGGGATGGGATTTGAACTCAGGCCTTCTTGACTCTAAATGAGGCACTCTATTCACTCTCATACATTATAGTATAAGATGTTTAAGAAAATGAGAAAGAGGCTGCTGATTACTAAGCAGAGAATCATTTGGCCAATTTCTTTCTTTTTTTTGGGGGGGGGGAGCAATGAGAGTTAAATGACCTGCCCAGGGTCACACAGTGTCAAGTGTCTGAGGCTGGATTTGAACTCAGGTCCCTTGAATCCAGGGCTAGTGCTTTACCCACTGCACCACCTAGCTGCTCTAGTCGGCCAATTTCAATGAATATTAAGTGCCCACCCTGTGCCAGACACTGTCTTAAAACAACAACCACTATCTTTTCTCTCAGGAAGCTCACAGTCTAATGCAGGAGGCAGCATGTAAAGGAAAATGCAAAGATGAAGGAGGCCTGGGTAAGACAGGAGGCAGGATTTTACCTGAGACTTGAAGGATGTCAGAGAAGCAAGAACCCATAGATGAGAAAGGAGAGTCATTGAAGCCCTCATGCTAGCCTCATGAAGATGCTAGCAGCTGGGAGAGGAAGCATCGTGTGTCAGACACAGCAGGGAGACCAGTGTCCCAAGACGCAGACCAAGTGGTGGGGAGGATGGCGCAGGAAGCCTGGGAAGGTAGGAGGGGACGTGTCACGAAGGGCTTTAGAAGCAAAAAGAAGAATTTATATTGGATCCTGGCTGTAATCCCGAGACACTGGAGATTATTGGGTAGGTGTGGTCACACCTATGCTTTAGGGAGGTCATCTTGACAGCTGAGTAGATATATTAGAACAGGGAAGGATGAGTCAAGGAGACCCCTCTAGAAGTGACTGCAATGGCCCAAATGTGAGGCGACGACCTGCACCAGGATGGGGGCAGGGCATGTCGGAGGAGAGAAGGAGGCATGCAGATGAAGAGTTGGCTTGACCATTGATTGGATGTGGAGAAATGAGAGATAGTGGGGAGGTGAGGATGCATGTACGGTGCGAGCCTGAGTGACTGGGTGGAGCGTGGCACCCTCCACAGTCATAGGAAAGTTAGGAAGAGGGAAAGGTTTGGAAATGTTGCATTTAAGATGGTGTAAACATCGAATTGTTTGGGTGCAACATCTGATCTGAAATGTCCAGTAGGCACCTGGAGATGTGAGACTGGAGGTCAGGACAGACGTTCGGGCCAGAGAAGTAGGTTTGAGAATCATGAGCATGGGAGTAATTATTGAAACCATGGCATGGGAGTTGAGATAAATAGCATAGAGGGTCCTGGGAAATACCCACAGCAGGCGTGCTGTGGATGAAGATTGAGCCAAAGAAGCAGAGGAGTAGTCAGACATGTAGGGAGAGAACCAGGAGAAAGCAATGTCAGGATACATTAGGAGGGAGTATCACTGTTGTATCAAGAAAAGAGAGTGATTGACAGTGTCAGAGGCCAGAGAGGCCCCGAAGGATGAGGCCACTGCATCTGGCCATTAGGAGATCAGGGTGACTCTGGAGAGAGCAGTTCTGGGGGGACTGCAGAGTGTAGCGAGGAGAGTGAGTGCAAAGGAAGTAGAAGCTCGTGTTGCAGGCGGCCTTTGGAGGAGGTCAGCCCCCAAAGTGGGCTGAGATATGGGACATAGCTCATGGGTGTGGATGGCTCGAGGTTGGGGGAGCACTGACCACTGGTATATATGCTACTGTTCGTTTATGTTGATGAGCACGGATCTCCAACTAAGACCAAGTTGGGGAGTTCTCCCACTTTGCCCATGGGATCTTCTCTCCTCTGCTTTCAGTGACACGCTCAGGTTCTATGCCATGAGCTCTTCCTAACAGTCTTGGCTGTCAGTTAATCCCTCTCTAACCCAGATAAAAGTATCAGAGGGTCCCAGGACTTAGAACTTGCAGAGACCATAGAGCCCAACTCACTCATACTGAAGTGGCAGGTAGTGGTGGTGGTGGTAGTAGTCATAGTAGCTAGCATTTAGACAGTGCTTTAAGGTTTCCAAGGACTTTTCCCTATATTATCTCCTTCTCAATAGCCCTGTGAGGTAGAGGTTGTCACTACCCACATTTTATAGATACAGAAATGAGCCCTATTGGTCACATGTATAGCCCTAGGGTCAGACAAGACTCAAATCCACATTCCTCCTGACTCTCACCCTCTAGGAGAACGAAATGCTTTGAGGAGCTAAAGGCACAAGTCTGTGAAAATGCCCATGAAGGCGGAGGGGGCCGAATCTTGGGGAGTAGGGCCATGCGCAGGATTCCCAGCTCAAGAGATGAGTCCTGCCCCCACCTGTGAGATTCATTGTTGTTTGTTTGTTTTAGCAGATGGGAACATTGAACCTGAGCATCCCTGGTGGACATGTATGAAACTCAGGAAGGGGCCCTCAGGGGTTTCCTTTTCAAGGTTTCCCTATTCACAGGCACCTAGGTGGCACTGCAGTAGATAGAGCAGTAGCCCTGGAGTCAAGAGGATCTGAGTTCAAATTTCACCTCAGACACTTACTAGCTATGTGACCCTGGGCAAGCCATTTAACCCTCATTGTCTTAAACTCCTGGGACCATCGCCAGTCATCCTGTTTATATTTTCCCACTGGACTCAGGGTCTGGAAGAGAGAGTGAAGCTAGTGACTTTACACAGCCTTCCCTAACTTAAACATACAATTCCGTTCAAGTCATGATGTCACCCTGATGTCCGGGTCCTCTTCAAGAACAAAGGACAAACAACAACAACCCTATTCATGGTCATAGCCTTGGGTCCCTTGAGTTGGAAAAAATTCAGCAAGAAGGAAAAGTATCCTCCAATCCTACCTTTGTATTTTTATCCTCACAGATGCTAGAGAAGGGAGACAAGACAAGGACAATAGGACTCTTTCCCCCTTCATTGGAGGGAAATAAAGTCAATTCATCTCTCTTATCATTTTTGTCTTTTTCGGTACAGTCTCTTAGGAGAACACACACTCATTCTATCATTGCAGATCAACCCCGATGCTTCTCCAATCATTTCTTACTCTCGTGAATTTGTGTGTGTTTTTCCCTGACAGCAGTCTATTTTCTTTCCTCTTTCAGTAGGTTATCACTGTCAAACATCTCATTTCCCATCTAATAAAAAAGCTACAATTCCTTCACCAACCACCCACGTTTCCACATTAGGCTTGACTATAGACCCAAAGATAACCAACCATACTTCCTGAAGCTCCTGGGTTACTTCTGGACATGATGCCCTTTGTGGGCACACAGACAGATGCAGGGTCCAGTTAAAAGAGGAGATTGAAAGGGGAGCCTCTATACCCAGTGAGAATGAGATCATTAATCATTATTAATCATTGCACACTTTATATGTTCAAGGCACTGTTATAGACTAGGCCTAGTATGTCTCCTGCCTACAAGGAATTTACATTCTGGTGGCAGAAATAAGAGCCTGGTGCACTTGAAAATCTGTCCACTGATCAACATGCTTTTATTAAACAACTACTGTATGCCAGACCTTGTGGTAAGTGCTAGGGACTAAAGACGGGAAATGCAGATTGAACCACACTGTTTCTACTTTGGGGCTGTTTTTTTCCTTCTTTTTTGAGGTTTTCCTTTGTGCTCTGATCTTCTTTCACAACATGACAAATGCAGTGATATGGTTAATATCATTATACATATACAACTTCTATCAGATTGCTTTCTGTCTTGGGGAGGGGGGAGGGAGGAGGGGGGGGAGAAAAATTTGGAATAAAAAATCCTATGAAAACAAATGTTGAAAACTATCCTTACATGGAACTGGAAAACAATAAAAATACCTTTATAAAATAATAAAATAAAATAAAATATTATAAGTGAAAAAAAGACAGGAAAGAAATGGTCCCTGCTCCTGCAAACTCACATTCTATTGGAGGATCCAATGCATATCCACACCCATACATATACAGACTATCCATGTACAGAACCAAGTTATCTATCTACTATCTATGATGCTTAAAGACAAAATAGAGAGAGAGAAATTTTGGGGGAGGCGCCATCAATGGGAGGGATCAAGGGTGGGGTCAGCAAATGGTTCCTATGCATGCCCAGCAGTGCAACATGACACATGGCAGGCAGGAGAGACATACTCTGGCTGAGGAGAGAAAGGGGTCTCTCTCTCTCTCTCTCTCTTCCTCAGGTGGTCCCAGAGAATGAAGAAAGGTTCAGAAGAGGTTGGTAAGGCTGCAGATGTCACCAGCTTGGTGGTGCACTATCTTCAATATTCAACTCTTTGCTGTTCCTTAGGCTTTGGAATGCCAGTCAGCTTCTAGCACAGTGTACCCCCAGTCACATGGGGTAAGAAATACTGACCCAGACTCATGGGGGAAGCAAGTATTTCCTGGGGAATCTTCTCTGTTCACAAGGATGTCCCATCTGATGAGCCACATGAAGTTGGTGTATGACCACTGCCCCCTTAGCCCATATGAGGGCTGGTGATGGGCAGCCTCTGACATCCAGGGAGGATGGTACCCTTTTCAGGATTATTGGTAGCACTGGCTCTTTTCCCTGATTCATGGATCAGTGGCCCTATTTTCCAAGTTGTGCTAACAATGCCGTGTGAACTAAACCTTAAAAGTTAAGTGGGGCAGGGAGTGGAATATTACAGGAAAGAGAAAGACCTGAGTGAAGATGAAGAGGCTAGGGTATTACCTGTAATTAAGAGTGATTCCCCAGGTTCTCTGGTACCATGCTATCTGACCCTTCACCTTCTGACTTCTACTTTGCCCCAGCCCTTACCTTCTATTCTGGTACCGTTCCTTCTTATTGACACCTGAACTAGCTCTTCCTCTGGCTTCCTCCAACAAGTTGCTTCCTATCAAGAGGAATGCATCAGTTATACCCCACTCACATTGATACAAGCCTGGACTGTTTTAATAGCTTTTTGGTTGGTCTCCTGGCCTCATTTCTGCCCCACTCCACCCCACCCCTACTCTAATTCATCCTCCATTCAGCTAAGAAAGTGATTTTCCTAAAGCATAGTTCTAATCATGTCACTTTGAGTAGGGACTTACTCAATCCCAGTTGCTCCCTATTACCTCTGGTATCAAATATAAAATATGAGGTTTGGCATTTAAAGATCTTCCCGAATGATTCTTTCCTATGTTTCCAGTCTTCTTACTCTTGATTTTCCTCCATGTACTCTAGAATCCATCAACAGTGGCCTTCTTCCTGTTCCTTCCATGTGACACCCCATTTTCTGATTCTGTTGCTTTCACTGGCTGTCCCCCTTGCCTGGAAGGCTTTCTTGCCTCAATGGTTTTCTTAGGTCCCTTCAAAACTTATTACATATTCCACCTTCTATAAGAAGCCTTTCCTGAGTTGGGGAACAAAGAACAAATTAGAGAAATAATAAAAATTTTCATCAAAGAAAATGACAACAATAAAACAACATATCAAAACTCATGGGATACAGCTAATGCAGTATTTATAAGAAAATTTATATTTTACCACTTTCATCAACAAAAGAGAATAAATTGATGAATTGGGCACACAACTAAAAAAATCTAGAACAGTCAAAACCCAACAACTAAGCCACAAAGTAAAACTTTTTAAAATGTAAAAAGAAATAAAGTTGACAGCAAAAAAAATGAAATTGATAAATAAAACTGGTAAAATGAACAGCTAATATTACTTAAGAGTTGAAAACCAAATCGTTCATGTCAAAAACAAAAAAGGGGAACTCACAACAATTGAAGAAGAAAATATGAGAAACGATTTTGACCAATTATATGCTAACAACCTTGTAACTTAGAGGAAATGGATTATTATTTACAAAAATATAAAATATCTAGATTAGAAAAGGATGTCTAACACTATTGGATCTCAAATTATAGCACAAAGCTAAATATTAAAAATAATTTGGTAGGGGGCAGCTAGGTGGTGCAGTGAATAGAGCACTGGCCCTGGAGTCAGGAGGACCTGAGTTCAAATTTAGCTTCAGACACTTGACACTAGCTGTGTGACCCTGAGCAAGTCACTTAACCCCAATTGCCTCACATAATAATAATAATAATAATAATAATAATAATAATAATTTGGTACTAATTAAATAAAGAAGGTGAAGAACAGATTAGGTACACAACATGCAGAAGTAAATGAGCACCATAGTACTCCTGAAAAAACCAAACAACCTTCTAATTCCCAGTTACTAGGACAAGAACTCACTACTTGTCAAAGATTTCTGTGAAAACTGGAGAGCAATATGGCAGAAATTAGGTTTACACCAACATCTCACACCTTCTACCAAGATAAACTCCATGCAGATCTATGACTTATACCATGTTGTTGTTTGTCCTTCATTCTCAGAGAAGACCATGACATCAGGGTGATGTCCTGACTTGCAGTGAACTGAATTTAAGTGAGGGAGGCCTGTGTCTTTATCCTCCAATGTTGCTTTAAATATCACCTTGTATAAATCACAGGGGCGGCTATGTGGCACAATGGATAGAGCACTGGCCCTGAAGTTAGGAAGATCTGAGTTAAAATCTCATCTCAGACACTTACTAGCTGTGTGACCCTGGGCAAGTCACTTAATCCCAATTGCCTTAAACGTCTGAGGCCATCTCCAGTCATCTTGATGTTTATCTTGCCACTGGACCCAGATGGTTCTGGAGGAGAGAGTGAGTTTGGTGACCTTTCACAGTCCTCCCTCACTTAAATACAATTCAGTGCATGATTGCCTTTGAGAACAAAGAACAAATCACTACATAAGATCAAGGGAGAATTACCTTTCATATCTATGCATAGTAGAAGAACTTAGGACCAACCAAGTGCTATAGAGGATCACAGAATATAAAATGGATAATTTTGATTATATAAATTTAAACGTTTTTGTACCAAAAAGACTAATATAGTTAATATTAGAAGAGAAATAGCAAGTGCCTCTGATAGAGTCTTCATATCCTAAATACGTAAGGAACTAATTCAAATTTGTAAAACTAGAAATTCTTCTTTAATAGATAAATGGTCGAAGGATATGAATAGGCTGTTTTTTAGGGAAAAATCCAAGCTATCAAGAAGTATGTAAAAATGTTCTGAATCACTAATGATTGGAAAAATATAAATTCAAGAAACTCTAAGGTTCGATTTTAAACATATCAGATTGTCAAGGATGATAAAATTGGGAAATGATAAATGTGAATAAGATATGATGTATACAAATATTTTGTGGCATCTTTTTGTGGTGGCAAAGAACTGGGAATTAGGGGGTGTCTACCTACTGGAGAATGACTAAACAAAATATGGCATGTGAATTTAATGGAACATTATTGTGCCAGAAGAAATGATGAAATGGATAATTTCAGAGGAAACAAGGACTACCTCTATGAACTAACTGATGCAAAGTGAAGGGGGGCTTAAGAGAACTATTTTTACAGTGATAATAACTTTAGAAAATCAACTTTGAAAGACTTTAGGACTCTGTATGAATATATAATGATAAACCATGAATCCAAAAGACTGAAGTAGAAGTATGGTATCCTAGTTTTGGACATGGCCGACATGGGGATTTGTTTTGCTAATTATGCACATTTATTCCAAGGATTTCAAAATTGTCAGTTGGGGGAGGGGAAGTAGACATACAGAAAAAAAATCTGTGGAAGGAAAAGGGAAAATGGGGAAAAAAAGACGCCATTGCTGGTTCTCCCTTCCCTGCTGCTCACATTTACACTTCCCTCTGAGGTCACCTCCCATTTATTGATATTGTATGAGTATGTATGCATTGCATGAACCTGCTTATTTACATATTGTCTTCCCCATTAGAATATGAATTTGTCCTCCTCATCTCTACCCCCTACACCTTTCCAGTCTTACCCCTCACTCCCCACCACACACTCTTCTCTCCAGGGACCCTCCTCCTGGCTGTTCTCAGTTCTGATTATTCTCTCTGGCTGCCCCTGCCCAGTGCCTGGAATGTCTTTTCTCCTCTGCTCTAACTACTGACCTCCCTGACTTCCAGCTGAAGTCCTGCCTCTTACAGGAAGCCTTTCCCAATCCCTCTTATTTCCAGTTCGTTCCCTCTTAATTGTTTTCTTTTTATCCTGTACACAGTTTGTGTATAGTTGATTTGCTTGTTGGGTCCCACATTAGACTGTAAGTTTCTTGAGGGCAGGGACTGTCGTTTGCCTCTTTTTTTGCATCTCGAGTGCTTAGCATAGTGCCCGGCACTTAGTAGGTGCTTAACAAATGCTTCTTGATGGACTGACTGAGCTCTGAGAAGTCAGGGACTGTGTTTTTGCCCTTTTGTGTGTGTCTGTGTATGTGGTTAGCCCATAGTAGGTGCTTAATAAATACTTTTTCATTCATATTTGGAATCTTCTAGAGTGGAAGCTTCCAGTGTCTTAACCAGCAGCTTTCTGTCTGTGACAAAAGAGGTAGAAACACAGTCAATAGATGATCAGATAAGATGATATTTGTAAAGTACTTGGCACAGTACCTGGCATGCAGTGGGCACTTAACATATGCTTATTCCATTCCAGATTGTCTCCATCTCTCCCTACGAAGCCCCTGACCTTTGCCAACAGCCTGCACCCGTTTCTTGGGTGGGAGCCCAGGTGCACCTGTGCTGAATTACAAGTGAGAGAGCCTGGCACAACCTGGGCAGGGACCATATTTTTATTCCTATTTCCCCTGCTTTCAGTGCCAGTTATTAGAACCACAGAATCATGAGATTTGGAGCTAGCAGAGCTTTAAAGATTATCTGTTCCAGCCCTCTCATATTGTGCGTGCCCATCATCACAGAGGGACGGACCGCCTTCCTCTGATTGCCATGGTCTGAAGACCCCTGGATTTCAGGTCTGAATCAGGGCTGTCTCATGCTCATCTGACCTCCCCCTAACTGACACTCTGACATGGCTTTGTCCCCTCTTCCTTGTGCCCCAGTTCTCAAGTTAGTCTTTCTACCAACCCCGCATGATTGACAATATGCTGAATAGAGACCTTTTGCTCTCGGCATTGACCGGCCACCCCCTCCTGTGGAAACCTCCAGTCACTCAGAACAGCTGCAATGGATTGGGACACCTGCAAAAGAGGAGGGTGGGATGATAATCTTTTAAGTCTCCTGCCTCTAAAGCTGGTGATTCTGGGGGTTTAATTGCTGGTATCTAGACATGAAAAGCAGAGGAAATTACAACAGTTGAAAATCTGCCCCCACTCCCCCCGACCCTTCCCTCTCAGATTCTGATCTTCAGCCTGTTTGCAGCCCTGCAGTTTTCTCTCTCCTCTCATTACCTGAAGATTGGTGTTAGCAGTGAGCACCTGCCTTATTAGGTACTGACCCAGTGTCTCAAAGTGCCAATCCACCTCCTGGCTACAATTTTGGAGGCTGTACCTAGTCTTCCCGTCTCCCAGGTTACCAGTTAGCATGAACATGTCAGGGCATCCCCTTCCTAAATAATTTCTAAACTGGAAAACACAGAGGAAGGAGCTATGGAAATGCATGTCAGTGGGATTAGGATCGATTTAGTGAAATCCTCCATCTCGTCGCTGAAGTTGTAGGCAGCATCCATCCAATCCCATTACCCCTAATGGAAGCTGTCTCTATCTAACAGATGGCCCTCAGCCCCCTGCACACTAAGTCCTGAAGCTTACTCTTGCAGCAGTTCTCCCAAGGGAGGGAGAGAGCAATCATCCTCTAGAAGGGGTGTCAGGGCAAATCATGAGAAATATATTCCCTGCCCCCGAGTTGACAATCTGAGCTTCATAACAGGCAGGCTGGTCTTTGTGCTGCTGGAATGTTGTTCCCAAGAAGGGCATCACTCTCCTGTGAGGTGGGGGAGCTTCCAGGGAGCTGAGAGGATGAAAGGAAGCTCCTGAGTCATTTCTGGTTCTGTTGTTTGTATTAAAACGAGCAGTTAGGTAAAGACCTGTCATTTCCTGCCTGATCACCATGTCTAGGGCTCAACAGGGAGGCACCATCTGCTTACCAGTCAGCTGATAGGTCATCCTTTGGATGACTTCTGGTCAAACACAAGGAAAGTCTTGGGCAAGAAATCATTTTAATGGGGCTTTGGGGGATATTGACCTTTATTCATACAGGTCCAAGGCAAGTCATTCCATCTGCACATGATATTTTTGTTCCTTTTTGGTAGAACTTCAATTGATGAGGAAGATTTAAGGAGTGTTTTATTGTCATAATTGGAGAAGATTCCACAGGAAATCAATGATGATGCCTGTCAATCTTAGTTGTTCTTAGTGGGTGAAGGCTTCTATTATCAATCAACAAACATTAAGTGCCTACTATGAGCCAGGCATAGTAGGTGCTAGGGATGCAAAGACAAAAATGAGTCTGCTCTGAAGTAGATTACTTTTTCTCTACAGACATGCAAGTGCCCATAAAACATGTATGAATTATCCTCAGTGAAAGATTTTTAGGTGACTAGTAGTACCAAGTAACTAGCAGAATTCAGAGATGTGGGCTGGGTTCCAGACCATAATAAAGTGAATATCTCAATAAAGAGAATCACATGAATTTTTTGGCTTCCCAGTGTATGCAAAAGTCATGTTCATCCTATACTCTAGTCTACTGAGCATGCAATAGTATTACATCTAAAAATGCACATACCTTAATTAAAAAATACTTTATTGCTAAAAAAACCCAACCCTAAACATTATCAGTGACTCAGTCTTTTTTCTGGTGTAGGGTCTCTCCTTGATGTTGATGGCTGCTGAATGGTCAGGGTGGTGGTTGCTGAAAGTTGGGGAGGCTGTGGCAATTTCTTAAAATAAGACAACAGCAAAGTTTGTCACATCAATTGATGCTTCCTTTCATTTGAACACTTAGATGCCATTGTAGAGTTACTGTTGTTGTCCAGTCATTGTTAGTTGTGTTCGACTCTTCATGACCCTGTTTGGAATTTTCATGGCAAAAATATCAGGGTGGTTTGTCATTTCTGTCCCCAGCTTATTTTACAGATGAAGAAATGGAGGCAAACAGGGTGAAGTGACTTGCCCAAGGTCACACAGTTACTAAGTGTCTGAGGCCAGATTTGAACTCAGAAAGATGAATCTTTCTGACTCAAATCCTGGTGTTCTATCCACTTTGCCACCTAGCTGCCTTTAATTGGCCTATTTTCTTTTCTTTTTGTTTTTTTTTTTTTTTGTGAGGCAATTGGGGTTAAGTGACTTGCCTAGGGTCACACAGCTAGTAAGTGTTAAGTGTCTGAGGCCGGATTTGAACTCAGGTCCTCCCAAATCCAGGGCCGGTACTCTATCCACTGTGCCACCTAGCTGCCCCTAATTGGCCTATTTTCAATATTGCTGACGTCTCCAGAGAAGAAGAGAGGTGGAAGAACAGCTAGTCAGTGGAATGGTCAGAATACATTTATCAATTAAGGTCACCCTCTTGTACAGACATGGTTCATGACACCCCAAGACTATTATAAGAGTAACAGCAAAGATCAATGATCACAGATCACCATAACAGATATAATCATAATGAAAAAGTCTGAACTATCATGAGAATATTCTGGGAATGTGACACAGAGGCATGATGTGATCACATGCTTTTGAAAAAATGGAACCCATAGACTTGCTTGATGCAGGGATGCCACAAACCTTCAATTTGTAAAAGACTCATTTTCTTCAAAGTGCAATAAAGCAAAGTGCAATAAAATGGGGTATGCCTGGACGTATATGTCTGTGCTAAATTTAAAGGAAAAATGAGAATCAGAAACTACTTTTAAGTTATAGTTGTCACTTCTGGATTTTATGGTGATGCTATTATCTCATACTTCATTACACAGTTCTTGATCTATAATTAGAGTCATGTCAGACATATCTATTTGCCACTTTGAAGCTCCATACGCCAAGTTCTTTTTCTGTGCTTCAAACCAAAATTAAGTATCATTTTAAAAAGCAAATTAAACTAACTCCATTGAGTTGACAGATTCCCACATCTGATGTAACCTGTGCTGCTTTTGGACAGATTTAGAATGTTTAGGAAGGGAGGGTCAAGCAAGGGAGTAGGAAGGAAATGGTCATAGAATTATGGTGTAATAGAACTGGGGGGGGGTTCTTAGAGGCTACTGAGTCCCAGTCACTTATTAACAGATAAGGAAACTGAGGAGAGAAAAAAGTCAGTCAGTCAACTAGCATTTATTCAAGTACCTACTGAGATATCAGGCACTATGCTAAGCAGGAGGGATGCAAAGGAAGGAAAAAGACAGTGTCTGGTCGCAAAAAGCTCACAGTCTAAATGGGGAGATAACTTTCAAGAGAAAAAAAATCATTTTCCAACAAGGTCCCATTTTACCAGTTAGTGGTTGAGTGAAGATTCAAACCCATGGCCTCTGTCTTCATGGGCTGTTCCTCACCTATTTCCCCATATTGTTTCAAGAGTTAGGAAAATGATCTATCAGAGGACATCCCCACACACCAGGATGTCCACCATTTGAATGGACTGGACTAGGATATTTGGTCAATGACCATCAGAACTGGTTTGTTGGGTTGGCTGTTTGGTTCTGCCGCCGATGGTGTGAAGGAATGAGACTGGATTTCCTGTCCTTCAATGCCACTCCAGTCAGGTGCTATCTAAGTAAGGAGTGCTCCCCTTCTCCAAAGCATAGAACCCTCCAACCCCAGAGCGAGCTGGGCCCTTTGAAGCACCTGGTCCAACCTACACCCAAAGAAGAACTTCTATACCATCCTCAACTAGTGGTCCCATGGTCTCCGCCTGAAGCCTTCCTGTGACGGAGAACTCACTACCTGTTAAGGGAGCCCATTCCATTTGGGCATAACCCTCCTTGTTAGAAAATCCTTACTGGCATCAAGCCTGAATCCACCTCTCTACAACTTGTACCCACCGCTGCTCCTAGTCCTAAGCTTGGTCCTGGGCCAAGCTATAAGGTGGGATCTTTGCTTGTTATATTACATCCATCAATTTCTATTTAAACAATCATGGCAGGGGCATCTAGGTGGTACAATGTATAAAGTACTGGGCCTGGATTCAGGAGGACCCGAGTTCAAATCTGGCCTCAGACACTTGACACTTACTAGCTGTGTGATCTTGGGCAAATCATTTAACCCTTATTGCTCCACCCCCAAAAATAATGAATATGTGTTAACAATTTTAAATAACATTAGTATTAATTATTGATAATTAGTAGCAAAGTAATAGTTAATACTTGTATAGCATATCTCAGAGTTCCTTCTAGCTTAAAATTTATGTGACCTGGGTCCAAATCCCACTTGTTTTACTTCCTACTTATTATATGTCTTTGGGCAAGACCATCATGTAACTTTCCTGAGCCTCAGTTTTCTCTTTTTCTTTTTTTTTCAAGCCTCAGTTTTCTCAATTTTAAAATGAAGGGGTTGAACTAGAGGGTCTATCCCTAAGATGCTGCCAACCTTGTTCATGCTTTCCTTTTCCACCAGGAAAAGAAAAAACATGTATACAGAAGAAGACTAATTAATGTAAATTGCCATTTACATGTTTAATTTAATGTCTGCAAAGTGCTTTACCCACATTATTTTATTGGAGCCTCACAATGGCACATAGTAGGTGCTAAACGGATGGTTGTTGATAGCCTTACCTAGGTCTTGCTGACCCTTGATAATGATATCTGATGTTAAAGTTTGCATTTCCCTCAATTGTCTGATTTTATCTTTGTAGTAACTAAATAAGGCACTAATGGGCATTAGCCCAATTTTATCTCTAAAGCTGAAGGAGGTCACATGACCTGCTGAGGTCACGTAGCCAAGAATGTGGGATGTAGGATTCAAACCCAGGCCCTCTTGACCCCGCTTCCTGTGCCGTGATGGGTGGGCTATTACAAAGCTGTGGAACAATGGAAAGAGCCCTGGATTGGAGTTACCAAATCCCAGGTCTGTTAGCGGCTTCCTCTGTGACCTTGGATGAGGAACCACATCTCCTCCTCTTGGATGTGGCTATCCATTTTCCTCATCTCAGATGGTCCCTTCTAGCTCTAACCCTATGGTCCAGTAGTTCTAAGACCTAAGGAGAAAATCCGTGGAAAGCATTTGGCTTTGCAAACCCTAAAAGAGCCACACTTCTGAGCTCCGATTATCCTAAGAATGGTCAGTCCAAATGCTCGTTCCCAGCCGATGACAGAGAGTGCCTGCTACTTCCTGCTGGCCTCCCTTGACTTCTGCTGTGCTCCTTGGCTTAGATTGTTTCCTTAGCCCCAGCGTGGTATGGACAATGGGCAGCTCTGACTCTCAATGAAGTCTGAGCAGTGGGAGGAAGGAGCATCCCTGTGGTTTTTACTGCTGGTGAACATTTCCAAGGAATATAAAAGGTGAGCCACCCCTTCTATGTCTAAGTCAGGGCTGAATCTGTGCTCAAGCATCAGCCAGCCTTTAAAAATGTGGTTAATTATTAAATGGTCCATGGAAAAGCAAACGATGGGGATCCCTGTTGATGCTTTATCTCCACTGTGGCTGTCTCAGTTTAATGCCAGGCTACTTTACTAACAAGACCAGAATTTCTTAAATAGATGGGTGGCCAAGAAGTGCTAAGGACATGGGAAATCCATTTCTGGGGTGAGGGGAGATCAAAAACTGCTGAATGTCAGAGCTTGAGGGCCCTCAGAGGTCATCTTGTTCTGCCTTGCCCTGAACGAGTCTCCCTCTTTGATAAGAAGCCAGTCAGCCTCTGCTTGAAGACCTACCACAAGGGGGCACCCACCACCTCCTGAGGCAGCTCTCCACTTCGGGACAGTGCTGATTCCTGCCAGCAAACCTGCATTGGCTCTTTGGCAATTTCTAGCCACTGCTGCTGGTTCTTCCTTTTGAGGCTAAGAAGGACCAATAGAACCTCTCCTCTCCATGCTAGCCCTTCCAATATCTGAGGACAGTTTTTGTATCTTCCTTAGGTCTTCTCTTTTCCAGAACAAACATCTCATTCCCTTCAAATGAGCTTCAGAAATACCATACTTATGTCTTTTATTTTCATGCCACAGTTATTTCCTGATAACTCTCCCCTTGAAACCTCCCTTGTAACAAATACAAACAATGGTTAAAACCCCCAAAGGTGATGATATCAGAGAGTATATACAACACTCAGCATTCATAGTCACCCACCTCCCTTCCAACTGGAGGGAGGGCTGTGTCATCAGAATCTACTGTACACGAATCAGACTGTTCATTGTGATTAATCTGAGTTCAGCTGCCTTTTCATGTGGTTTCACTTTATATGATTGTGGTCACTATGTAGGTTGCTCTCCTGTTTCTGCTTTCTTTGTTTGCCCTGTCTCAGGTCACAGGAATCTTCCCATGTTGATATTCATTTCTTCATAGAACATCTTGGGAGGTCTGCAGCATTCAATGGATTGGTCAATCAGCAGGCAACTGTTAAGGCACCGTGCTAGGAGCTGGGGCTACAAAGACAAAAGTGAAAGAATCCCTGCCTTCTAGATGCTTACATTCCACTGGAGGAAACAATGCCTACACAGGGAAGTATGTACAAACATGTGGAGAAAGAGTCCCAAGGCAGGGAATCTGCATGGACAGTGCCCGGGAGATTCAGAAGAGAGGAGTGAAGGTGCCAGACCGAGTCTCCTCCTGGACCCTGGGAAAGATCATGTGGCAGAAAGCTTGCAAGAAGGCCATGCAGAGAGGGCTTCCAGGAAGCCAGCCTGCTGAGTCACTGCCCAGAACAGGTGAAAGAAGGTTGATTTCTCAACAGTAGCAGCTTTAAAAATCCAACCCAGTTTGTTTCAGTAACTGAACTGAAGTCAGGGAATTCTAGGACTCTCTAGCTCAGAGCCTCCCAAGCAAGCCTAATGTAAATGGAGGGGGAGGAGGCCGCAGTGAACCAGAGCAGAAGCAAAGTCTTCACGTCCCCCAACTCATTAGTGAATAAATGGAATTTTGGCCACTGCTGCCACACACACAAGGGACATGTGCAGCCTAATCACATGCAAAGGCTTTGACTTTTCAAGAAGTCCATTCAGTTCTAGTGAGATGTGATATGAAGACAGCTGGAGGGGACAGCTTGCCTGCTGCTCAGCTGGAGGCTGGACAAGAAAGCAGATCACAAGCTCCCCAAGTTGGAAGCGGCCTTGGAGGTCATGTGGCCACCCTTGCCTACTCCCCCTCCTTTTACAGGAGAGGAAACTGAATCCTAGAGATGGGATGAAACTTGCTTAACGTCACATAGTGAGTCCCACAGCTCAGAGTCAACTGAATTTAAGCAACATTTGTTAAGCATCCATTCCATGCTGAGCACTGTGTTGGGCATCAGGGATACCAAGTCCAAACAAAAGAAGAAGAAAAGTCAGGAACACCTGAATTCAAATCCAGCCTCAGACACCTGGCTGTGTGACCCTGAGCAACTCAACCTCTGTTTACCTCAATTTCCTCATGTGTAAAATGGAGGTAATAATAGGACCTACCTCCCAGGGTTGTTGTGAGGATCAAATTATAATAATTGTAAAAGTCTTAGCACAATGTCTGGCACATAGTAAGTGCTCAAGGAACTTATACTCTGCTGGGAGGAGACTTAACTCTTCTGATTTCAAGTCCCAACACCCTTAGTGATACAGTGCAAAGAACACTAGTTTTGGAATTCCAAGGACTGGCATTGAGTCCCAACTCTACCCCAGCAGAGCTAGATGACTCTGGGCAAGTCACTGTCCCCTCTGAGCCTCAGCTTGATCACCCACAGGTTGGTGATTGTAATTAATTATCTTCCCTATGGAATTGTGGGAGAAACCCTGTATGAACCTGAACACTCCCTAGAAATGCATGTTTGAAAGAACTTTATTGTGTCTAGAATTCATGATGTCACTAGGGAGTGAAGACTGTCTCTCCCACTGAAGATTATGGTATTGTCCCACTCTTCTCCCAGCCTTAGCAGGTGGTCTGATGACATACAAGATCATTTCCTGAGAATTGAATGGGACCTCCAAAATCATTTAGCCAAATCCTCTCATTTCCCTGAGGTCCAGGGTGCTGAAGTGATAGGCACAAGGTCACATGGGCAGTATTAGTCTCCCAGCAGAAGGTAAGCTCCCTGAGGACAAGGACTGTTTCTATTTTTGTCTGTATCTGGGGCAGTGGACAGGTGAGAAAGGATCAGATGAGAGAGCTGCTGTGGAGAGAGAAACAATACTTGGAAACAATTCACTGTCCCAGCACCAGCAGAATGCTTGGCCCATAGAAAGGAAAGACAAAAGCAAGCACCAAGCATTTATTAAGTGCTTATTATGCACCAGAAACTCTGCTAGGTGATGTCAGGGGAAATAAGTACAAAGAAAAAAACCATCTCCATACTCAAGGAGACAGCATTCTGTTGGGGGGACAATGTGCATGTTTGTAAGTATATACAAAATAAATATATTCAGAATGTAAACAAAGTACCTACAAGGTGATCAAAGACACTGGTGAGGCCAGGGCATGGTTGTCCCTGCACGTGGCTGGGGTAGATCCCAGTAGTGGAAGGGACTGAGGAATCAGGGGATTTTGGAGTTTGGGGGAGCATTTACACAAATGCCAAAGTCCCCTAGTGTGTAAGATCAAGAGTTGAGGAGGAAAAGAAAATTGTAACAAACTCCTTAAGGAAGGAAGGAGTTTGGGAGCTAGTAGACACTATGATCTGGGAATTTACCCATGATGGGGTGAAACATCATAATAAACTGAGCTTCTAAGAGAAAAAATTAGTACTTAATCTTTATTCTTATTAAATTTAAATATTAAATACCCAATAAGTAAATATTAAATATGTCATAAGACTCATTGAATTGAATCAATTAGCAGGAGTCTGGATTTGAACCCAGGTGACTAAACTAAGGGGTGGCCCCGAGAGTAGAGACAACAGATGGATTTGGGAAAGATTGTGGCGGCAGAATTGACAACACTGGGAAGGATGTGGCTTGAGGGATAGTGAGCAGCAGAGGGCGACGCTGAGCCAGGGAGTGTGGATCTCTCGCTGGTCCCATAGTTAGTCTTTCCTTCATGCCAGAACTTACCTAGGTTTTCATTCCCCTAGTGCAGCCTGTGAGGGGCAGGGGCGCCTGTGTTTGAGGATGAGACAGAGGAGGAGAGGACTTAGCTGGAGATCTGTCATCATGGAGTTTGATAGACACGTGAAGCATTAATGCTTCCCCCTACTCCCCAGACCTGAGGGGTGTGCCAAGACCAGGAGCCTGAGAACCCTGGGAAAAGCCAGACCTCTGGCCTTACTTCCTGGTTAATCCCCCCACAGTCTTTGCCCAGGAAACCAAACACTGTAGATGCCAGCAGCCACCTAGAAACTCCCTTCCCTCATCACTTCCTTCACAACTGCAGCTTGTAAAAAAAGTCCTCCTCACCAAATACTAGACCTGAACTATCAAATGTTTCAGTGCCCCAAACAGATAATAACAGCTAACATTTACATAGCATTTATTTGTAGTGCCTGGCTTTACGACTATTTTATTTGATTCTCACAACTACTCTGGGAAGTAGGTGCTATTATCCCAATTTTACAGATGAGGAAACTGAGGCAAACAGGTGATATGTGACTTCTTCAAGGTCACATAGCTATTAAGTGTCTGAGGCCAGATTTGAACTCAGGCTTTCTTGACTTCTGGCCTGGTGCTTTCTCCAATGCACCACCAAGCTGCCCAATTCATGGACATAACACTAATGCAGGTGTATTACCATCTGCTCTGTCACCGCATCCTAAGAATAACTGGGTCTTTCCATCTACCCTGCAGCTGCCCTGTTGTTGTATCCCTTGATTTGCAGTTGGAAGTTTTCTTATACGTCATCCCTGTAATTAGAATGTGAATTCCTTTAGATCAGGGACTCTTACTTTTCTATCTGTGTCCCCAGCACTTAGCACAGTATTTGGCACATAGGAAGTACTTGATATTTCTTTGATTTTCCATCCACTCACCTATCCTTCTACCCTACCACCCATCTACCCATTGAGCCACTGATCCATCCATGCATCCATCCATGCATCCATCCATCCATCCATCATTTATCCATACACTCATCAATCTATCTGTTTCTTCATGGAGCCATTAAGAATGTGTGTATTTGGAGCAGAAAGGGTTCAATACAGCACAGGCCAGTTTGTACCACACATTGAAGGTGTGGTTACCATAGAAATGATAGGGATCACATACTTAGAGGTAGAAGGGCTCTCAGATGCCATTTACAACAATCCCTTCATTTGATTGCCCAGAGAAATGAAATGATTTGCCCCAGGTCACCCAGGCAGTATCAGAGGTTAAACTTCAACCCATGTCTTGTGACTCCAGAGCCAGTGCTCTTGGGAAATTTGGATTGGCATGGGAACTGGACTTTTTGAGGAGGCAGTGATCTGCCCCCTGCTTGAAGATCTGCAAGCAGAGGCTAGAAGATCACTTGCTAGGGATTTAGTAGGGAAAATGTTTACTATAGATTGGCCTCAGTGACTTCTGAGGGTCCCTCCAACCTCAGAGCTTCCAAGATTCTTTCTACGTGTCTGTGAACTCCATGATCTTTTTGTTTAGTTGAGGGAATGATGCCTATTGTTATGGGTCTGAGTTTCATTTTCTCAAATGAGTTACCATCATTCCTCAAACATGATAAAATGGTTCCCAAATTTAACGTGTATTCAGTGATGTGGGTAACAGGGTGCCTTGAGGGATCCAGGATAACTGTCAATAGCTTATTTTTCTAAGAGAGATGGAATTGTCCCATAGATCCACTTCTGCCTATTCTTCATGCTTTAAACTTATTTTCAAAATATATATTACATTTCTGTGGTGAGCAGTGTCTATCATGACAAATGTTCTTCAATATGATGGTCACGGGAATTGGTGCTTAGCAAACTGAGTAAGTCCTTGGGCATCAGAACTTGCAAACGAAGATGCTTCAAGAAGTTCATGCATGAGGCAGATGGAGGAAGGCAAACAGCACCAGACCTGAAGTAAGGAGACATGGTTTTGAATCGGAGTCCCATTGCTTATCAGATGCATAACCTTGGGCCTCCCTTTTTTCATTAGTCTCTAGACTTTAGTTTTCTCATCTGCAAAATGAGGAAATTGATATTAACACTTCATATTTCACAAGGTGGTGGGGAGGACTTCATGAGGAAATGAATATGATAACATTTTATAACCTTTGAGTGATGTAAATGCAAGTGGCAGCTAGGTGGTGCAGTGGATAGAGCACCGGCCCTGGAGTCAGGAGGACCTGAGTTCAAATCTGGTCTCAGACACTTAATACTTACTAGTTGTATGACCCTGGGCAAGTCACTTAACCCCAATTGCCTCACCAAAAAAAAATAGAAAAGAAAATAAATGCAAGTGGACACAATTAACATTGGTCTAACCCCTCTGGACACCAGGCAGCTCCCTTCTGTCCCATAGCTAGAACCTGGAACCCAGAACCTGGCTGGCTATCTCAAATATGTGCTGTGTATCCAGAGAGATGACTAAACCATGCCAATGGCTTGTTGGATACCCATCCCTAGATAATTCAAAGGATACGTACCAGGACCACACCAGGATTCCAGAATCTCACAGGTTAGGGCTTAGTGTTTGCCTCTCTCCTAGATGATGCCCTGTGGAAGGTCCAAGCAGATTAGGAATTCCCTAGGAATGGTGAGGTCTACAGATGCTCATTTGTAGACCATATTAGAGTGATTGCTTTGAGCCTCAGAACTTCATGGAGATCTTATCCTTGCTCTATGACCACTCAAAAGAAGTTGGCCCAATAGTCCACCTGAGAAAACCTAAGTCAATGGAAGACAACAGTCATCTCAACTGTGAATGTATTTGTTTGGCCAGTCCTTTAGCTTAGCCCAACTGGGACAGGCTCTGCAGGTAGACAGTGAGTTGGGCTCAGAATATTAAAGAGGAGCCAGCTGGACAGTGCTGGGGAAATGTGCAGTGCTTTTAATGACCCCAAGGGACGCCCAGACATCAAAAAACCTTGATCTTTTAGATACAAATGATGCTCTGGGATGAGGCTAAGGCTACCACAACCTATGAAGATGTAAACTTAGCAGTAACTTGGAGGCAGCAAACAAAAAGCTGTCTAGTAGGAAGCAAACACACATCCAATGTTGGCCTCCACCAGGAAGAGGCACTAGGGATGACATTGAGAAAATGCATGTATTATAGGAGTGGAAGGGCACCAGATGGGTGGTCTGAGTAGAGGCACTGTCACCTATAAGAGGAAGGCCTTTGGCATATTGGCTTGCTCTTTAGTGGAAAAGCAACGAAGAATCATAGAGGATGAGAAATCATGGGTGAGGGACCATCTGTAATGAAGGAAGAAATATCTGCATTGATGAAGTGATGATGAGAAGGACAAAGGAAGATGTTAATAGTAATTAGGAGCCATGAAAGAGTTTTGATCATGGAAGTGGCTGGTCGGATCTGTACCTTAGGATGACTATTTTGACAGATGTATGGAGAATGGATTGGAGAGACTGGAGAAAACAATTAGGAGGCTGTTACAGTTGCCAGCTGACAGGAGACCAAAGTCAGGCTTCCCATCTAACTTGGCTTCTGATTATTTGGCAATGTTGATCTTTCTCCTCTTGGCTACTCTCTTCTTCCTAGGTTTTTGGGACATGCCTCCCTCCTCTTTCTACTATGACTTATCTAACTACTTCTTGGACTCCTTTGCTGTATCATCATCCATGTCTCAACCTTTAAATGTAGATGTCCCCCAGGGATCTATCATAGGTGCTCTTCTCCTTCTCTACCTTTCCCCTCATGATTAGTTCTATTGGGTTCAACTATCATCTGTATACAGGTAATTCCTGGATCTATCTATCCAGACCTAACCTCGCTCCTGATCTCCATGGCCATATCTCCAACTGCCCTTTAGATGTTCCTGACTGGATGTCCTTTAGGTGCCCCATCACCAATATGCTTCTCCTCCAAACTTCCCTATTTGTGTGGGGTGCCCCATCATCCTTTGAATTTCCCATGTTCATAACCTTGGAGTCATCCTTGACTCCTTCTCCCCTCCCACTCACTATATCCAATCAGCTGTTGAGTCTTGCCAGTTCTACCTTCACAACATTTTTCTCTCCTTAAAAGTTTTATCGATACAGCTAGGTGGTGCCACGGCATACAGAGAACTATGTCTGGATTTAGGAAGACTCAAGTTCAAATCTAGCCTCAGACACTTTCTATTTGTGTGACTCTGCACAAGTACTTAACCTTTGTTTGCCTTAGATCCCTCAACTGTGACATAGGAATAATAGCACCTACCTCTCAGTGTTATTGTGAGGATCAAAGCACTTTGTACAGTGCTTGGGAAGTAAGAGGTGCTATATAAATGCTTATTTCCTTCCCCTTATTGATGTCCTTTGTTATTTCACCACAGTTATTTTTGGTTCTATCCCTTTGCCCTACACCCCATTCAAGTGGATTTTCTCTTCTACAACTTCTCTTGCATTCATTCCCTTCTCGCAGGATTAGACTCACAGGGCTTCATTGGTTCACTCATGGGTGGTTGTGTTGACTTCTACATGTATACATGGTTTACTCTGATGGATGGAAGTTCCTAGTGTGAGAATCAGGGTCACCCTGGTTCTCACAATGTCTTTCTCAGCAGGGGTGGCACCCTGATTCTCACACTAGGGCAGGGACCATTTCTTTCTTGCTCCCTGTATCCCCAACACCTACGACAGTGTTCTTCATCCATAAAATGCTGTCATTATTATTATAATAACTTTAGTTATAAATAGGATGAGATAGCATTGAGATAGGCTGCTGTGAAAAGAACATTGGATTTAGAGTAAAAAGACTTGGGTTCAAATTCTAACTCTGCAATTTCCTCCCCCACCTTTCTCTCCTCTCCTCTTCCCTCAATATAACAGTGAATGAAGAGAGAAAGGGGACAGACTGATGCTTAGCAGATGGATGGATGACTTCGAACAAGTCATTTCCTACCTCTCTGGCCCTCAATTTTCTCATCTGAAAAATGAAAGGAGAGAACTAAATTAAGTCAGTTCATCTTTTAGCTCACAAAGAGAGCCTGAGGAAAGGACTGTGTAAATAGAGTAGGGGCAGTTGGGCGTCTCAGTACATAAAGCCCTGGGTCTGGAATCATGACAACCAAGTCCAAATCCAGTCCCAAGCACTGACTAGCTGTGCGATTCTCAGCGTTCACTCGACCTTCGTCAGCATCAGTTTCTTCATCTGTAAAATGGGAACAATGGTATCACCCACCACGTAGGGTTGTTTTGAGGAGAGTATGAGTTATTTGCAAATCATTTTTCAAACCAGCACTGGGGATGGTTGGCTTGGATAGGGGCTACGTCCAATGACATGAATCAGGCTTTGTAGTTAAGTATCAAAATGGCGTCCTGCTCAAGTCTTTCTCTAGGGACTCATTTTGACCTGGAGATCAGCCCTGGAGAGCCCAGCCTAAGGCAGGGGAGAGCAGGTTCTGACAAGTTCCTCAGAGGTTTCAAATATGAGAACAGAGATGGGTGATGTGATTGGTTTCTGAGAACTAGCCTAGGCAATTCTGCAGGGCTCCTCACCTGGATCTCTACAGGCAGATGGATTTTTCAGCCATACCAGCTTCCAGAGTGAGCCCTTCTTCTAAGTCACAATGGGCTTGAGATGTGGGCTGGCAGAGTGAGTGTGTCCTTGAAGAATACAGACACTCAAAAGTTAAGTGTTATCGTAGAGGGAAGAAAAATCCCCCGTTTTACCTGAGGGTAAATAAATAAATTCTATCTCTTGCTCCCTCCACACTCCAGCCTCCATGCTTACAAGATCTAAAACACTTAAATGTTTAAAGCCCCAAATTAACTTGGAGATGATACGAAAATGCACCAGTGTCCTTCTCCCTGAGAAGAGGGTAATGAATGACTGGGAGTTCATCACTAGCACACACTCTATGAATATATTGAGGGAGGCCTGTAATTGGTCTGCTTGGCTGGAACTAAGCTTATTCTTTGCTAAATTGGTGTGTAATGGTGGCAGCTGAGAGAGATGAGACAGAGGGAGAGAAAGAGAGAGAGAGATGGGAGTAGAGGGAGCAATGAAAGAGAAGACAGATGGAAGTGGAGGAGACAGAGACATAGAAAGGGGGGAGAGAGAGAGATGAGAGAGAAGGTAGACAGAGACAGAGACAGAGACAGAGAGACATAGAGAGAGAATCCTCTCAGTGGGTTTCCTGGGAGGGAGGCCTTCCTGGGTTTAAAACAGGTGCCAATTGTTCATCTGTTTCCATCCTCTTTGCAGGAGAGATTGTAAGTCTTGTATTTTTAGGGTTGCTGGTAAGAATTGTATTATCAATGTAATGATGTCACTGTTATTGTATTTATGTTTATTCTGGGCTAGGACTTTCCACTGATATGTGCTCTATAGACTCCATTAAATCTCTTTTCTCCAGCCCCCCCCCCCCCCCCCCGCTCTCTCTCTCTCTCTCTCTCTCTCTCTCTCTCTTCTTTTCCCCCTCCCCCCTTTCTCTCCCTTCCTCCTTTTACTTGTACCCCCTTTCTTCCTCCCCCACCTTTCGCTCCTCTCCTTTCTTCTTCCCTCAATTTCTTTAAGGGTACTTCTTTTAAAATAGACTTTATCAATCTTTGTTATTTTCACATAGACTGTATTTCTCCCTGTGTTCCTGCCTTCTCTAAAGAGACATTGCTTATAATAAATAATTTCATTAAAAAAGAGAAAATATTCAGCCAAACCAATCAATACACCAGAAAAAGCACATGCCTTAAGGAAGTGTGCAAAAACCCAAACCACAAGACAAGGTGACACTCTATGGCCCCTCCTCCCTCTGCCAAGAAGGGGAGCTTTCTTCCATTAAGCAGTCCTCCCCTTTGTTATTTTGTCATTTGGGGGGATTCTTCTGTGTCCATTTACATTGGAGGGGGGGAGGAAGGGAATGAGCATTTATTAAGCCCCTCCATGAGGCTAGTTTGCTCATTTGTAAAACAAGGGGGCTAGACCAGGTGCCCCCCCTGGGATTCTCCCAGATCCAGATTAAGGATCCCTGGATAGATAAGGAGAACTTTGGAGAGGTACCAAGTCCTGAGCTCTGTGAAGGTGAAGGCGATCCAGGAGGGCTTCCTGGGGAAGGTGGCATTAGAGTGGAGCTTTAAAAACTATCCACAGTTCAAATTGGGAAGAGCCCAAGCCAGAGTCCCTATCTCCTCTCCCGCCCCGCTCCCCACATGTCTTAGAGAAAAGTTACTCAAGGTAAGGCCAACGTTCTAAGATAGACTCTAACTGCTTAGATAAAGGTTCTTATCTTTCATTTCCCCTAATTAAATAATTACCGCCTTCCTGCTCCTTTAATTTTAAATGTTTTTTTAGCCTCCTCCAGTCCCTGAAGATCCAGTTATTCTCCCATTTTAATGAGATAACCCAGCTTCCCCAGGAGGCTCTGGGCCTGATGCAGCCTCAAAGGAAGGAGTGAGCTACTCCCACATGGAGGGCAAGCCAATGCTCTGGGACCACAGCAGTGGTCTGGCTAGGTTAGACCCCTGCCTCTGGGAGCAGCCAATTGGGAGGGAGTCTCTCAGCTCCCCTGGGGACCATAGTAACACAGACCCCCCCATGTCAGGGGATGCCTGGGGTTGCCCCTCCCCCAAAGTCACCTCTGATAATCCCAAAAGGTCTCTGCCCTCATGCTGTTAAATGATGTCCCTGGGAATCTACCTTCCTGAAACACACTTGACAAGGTGCATTTTCTTGCAAGTACACTAATGCAGAAATATGTTGAATGTGATCTTATATATATCAGATTGCTTGCTGTCTTGGGGAGAGGGGAGGGAAAGGAGGGAAGGAGAAACATTTGGAACTAGAAATCTTATGAAAACAAATGTTGGAAATCCTGATTTCAGGCAGATGGGTGGTGTGGTGCAATGAATAGAATGCTGGACCCAGTAGCAAGAAGACCTCAGGTCTAATCCTTCACCTGATACTTAATGGCTGTGTCACCCTTGGCAAATCACCTAACCTCTCTGGGACTCAGGCAGCCCTCCAAAGCCATGAGCTATCCATAATGTGTGGTCTGTGAAATCATGGGTCCATCACATATTGCAGTACAACATGGTGAGTGAGCGGGGAGTAGATGGGGGGGGTGGATCTTATGGGTGGGATTTTGTGGGCTTAAATAATCCTCTAAGATTGTCAGTTACTGATAAGGGGCTGATCTGCTTTGGCAGAAGGAGTTTCAGCACTGGGGGATCCCCACACCAGGAGATCCTTCCTCCTCTCAGCCTCTCTCCTGTCCACAAAGACCCAGTAAAACCACTCATGAGCCAGGCTCTGCCCCTTATGCCAGGCTTTCTGGGCAAGGGGACCTGCTAGGAACTGCCTTTGAAGAAATACTAATTTAGAGTTAGGGGAAAATCCCCCCAAACTCCCCCAAATGAGGGCAACCCCTCCTTTTAAAGATAAGGAAACCGAGGCAGGCGAGGGGGTGGGAGGGAAGTAAAGGGGACTCCGGATCATAGGGTCACAGACAGCTGGAAGGAACCTTCAAGGCATCTGACTTAGTCCCTGTTCCTCCAGTGAACAAGGAGTCCCTCCCCCACTCCATGCAGCCCTTCGGGAAACTCACATTGATGATGCTCTTTCTCCCACTACACAAAATCCTCCTTGCTCCCCCCCCCCAGTTTTCCTGGCCAAGGTGCACAAGCTGAACCTCTCATCCACCCAATGCCCTTCCATTGAGGGGGGGAGACGGGGCCACTCTGCATGTGCACCACATAGCGAGGCTAACTGTGGAAGCGGGAGCTGCCCACTACTGTGGGAGGCTGGGATTAACCAGCAGGTACTCCCTCCTTAATGTGACCCAGGGGCTCCCTTCCGCACCCCCCTCCCCCAGACAGACATGGATAAGCAGGCCCTGGGCTCCCGGTTCTGCTTCCCCAGGAAGTTGAGATGAAACTGCTTCCCCATAATCAGACCACACTGGGCTGATTTCAGGGAATCTGCCTCTAAAGGGAGGACGGCAGGAAGAGGGCTGATGCACCTGGGGGCTATATCAGGATTTGGGCTCATTTTAAGGAAGCTATCACCTCTTGTGACAATAACCCAAAGAAGGCATTCTCTCTCTCTCTCTCTCACACACACACACACATTCTCTCTCTTATTTTCTCTCATTCTCTCTCTCTCATTCTCTCTCTCTTATTCTCTCTCTCTCTCATTCTCTCTCCTCCCCCCTTTCTCTCTTCCGCTCTCTTTTCCTCCTTCCTCTTCCCTTCCCCTCCCCTTCTCTCCTCCCCCTCCCTCCTCTCCTCCTCCCATCTCCTCCCACTTCCCCTCCCATTTCCTCCTCCCTACCTCCTCCCCTCCCCTCCTCCCTTCCTAGGCTATCTCCAGTTAATCATCCTGGCTTTCTGGGTGCCTTTCATCAATTTAAAATGCTGTTCACAAGAGTAGGCCTTTGCCTTCCAGTGCTGTTCTTTTGTGTTAAATTACCCAGAAGCACTTGAATATTGATAGCTGTTATTGTGGAAATTGAGAACTTCTCCAGATTTCTTTTTCCCCTTTTCAGTCAGCACTTAATGGGAAGTCCCGCCCTTGGAAAAGTCCCCACGGAATCCTCTGGTACCTAGTCCAGCCCCAGCCTTCCTGACTGGGGTATGTAGCGGCTTGTTCCATCCCAGGACACTTCTCTCATTCATTGATGACTAATTAATCCAGAAGTTTCTTATTGGGGAGAGGGGGGTGATCTGTTTCCGTGGATGGAATTTGAATCCTGGGACTGCTCTACACTAGTCATCATAGGTCAAGTGTCATAATATGGGGTGCAGTGGAGAGGACGCCTTGCCTGGAGTCAGGAAGACCCAAGTTCAAATATGGCTTCAGACACTAACTGTTGTGGGAGGAGGGACCCCAACCCTCAAGGATTCCTTAAACTTTAGCAAGGGAGTACTAGCTCTGCCCCTACCTCAGGAATGCAGTGTGACCAAGCACAACCCTGGTACCCTGCAGGATGGGGCACTGCATAGCCTACAGATACCCCATTATTCAAAGACCAGGTCCCAGTTTTCTCCCCCTCCCCAGTTTTACTTTTCCTCTTATTTTGTAATTTCTTCCCCTTTCTTCATTTCATAAGCATGCAAAAGATCTGCTCTTCTCTTACTGTGGGACAGTCTCCATGGTGATTCTGTGCCTAGACCATATATTCCTCTCTCCTAAGAAGTCTTTTTATTTTACAAGATTTGTGATGAGCTTTGAACTCTTTGGGTAAGCTAGCCCCCCCCCCCCCCAGGTCAAATGTTCCCCCAACATAACTAGTTGTACAACCCTCGGCAAGTCGCTTCCCCCTGTTTGCCTCAGTTTCCCCATCTGTAAAATGAGCTGGAGAAGGAAACGGCAAACACCGCAGTATCTTTACCAAGGGAACCCCCCCCCCCCTCCTCGCCATGGGGTCATGAAGACTTGGACACAACTGAATGACAACAAACAACAATTACTTTAATCCTTCACTGATGTCCTGGCATCTCTCCTACCAAACCAGAAATGACATGAGTTCACCCTGGGTAAATGTGGAGAGGCTCGGCACCAGGCTGGCAGCCAGTGAGGACTCTGGCTGTAGCTGTGCCCAAAGCCCACTACTAAATGAGGGAAGAGGCGTGATCTGTGCCAGGAGGTTTGTGCATAAGCCAAGAGGACCCATAAACACCGAGTATCAGGCTTGATTTGGCAGGTCAAGGGGGAGCCATGGAAGGTTTCTGAGCAGGAAATGACCCAATCGGCTTTAGGCAGATTAATCTGTCGGCACAGTGAGCATCACTGTCGGCCCTCATGCTGCATTTGGCAGTGGGTGCACATTCAACATTTGCTAAGCACCTACTATGTGCAGAGTGCTGTGGGGGCTGGGCCTAGGGGGAGACACGAAGTTGAGCTCTGGGACTGAAGGATCCTTTTCGGAGGCCCAATGTCCAATCCCCTCATTTTAGGGATGGGGAGACAGAACCCCAGAATTCTCAGTTAACTCTCAGGTGTCTGTGCAAGAATTAACTCAGCACATGTTAATATCTGGACCCCTCCTCCATTGGTTAGTTTGGGCTTAACACCAACCAAAGCTTAGTGTCATTGGGGAGATTAATCCCCTTTGTCCTCCCTGCCCCTCCCACATGTCAGACACCAGACGTCAAAGATAAATGTTTGTGGATCCCCATGAGTCAGACTGAGCCCCCACTCCCCATCCTGGGCACAGGCTGGGCGGATGGGATCTCTTCAAATTATGCTGAGTCCTGAGGGACAAGAGAGTGTTTCCATGGCTTCCTAGAACAGCATCTGCCCCACCTGCAGAACACCCAGGCAAGGATGAATGTGCTTTTCACAGCCCCAGGGGTACCATTGCAAGCAGGCGTCGCTTTAAGGAAAATCACACTAGACAAATCCCAACTGACTGCCCAGGGGGTGAAGGCAACCTTGGGGCTTCAGAGGCTCTGCCAGCCCAGCACAAGCCTATGGAGGTCCCCCGAAGGACTGAGCATAAAGGCACCTAACAGGCTGCAGGCCCCTTCTTGGGGCTGTGCCCCCAGAGTCCGCTTTAGCAAAGCCATCTTCAATGGCTGACTCCCAGTGGTCAGCACCAGCTGCAAGTCCTTCAGAGTCTGGCCTTGGGGCCGCCTCCCCAGCCAGGCACTCCCTGACCCTCCACCCAGGGCCTGGCGTGCACCTTTCTGCATTGAAGGTAAACAGCCCAGGAAGAAACTTTGCTTATTGTCCATGTCCCCAGCCCTCTTACCACAGCTATTCCTCAAAGATAGTCATCACTGAATAAATATTGAGTAAGATCTAGAGTCAGAGGCAAAGGTTCAGACATTTACTACCCGTAGGACCTTGGGAAAGTCACTTCATGGTCTGTGGGCCTCAGTTTCTTCATCTGTAAAAAGTGTGTGTGTGTGTGTGTGTCAGACTCAAATAGGAATGGCACCACCCTAAAGATGGCTGTGGGCCTCATACTGGCTTAGGGTTTCCCCCCCATTTTTTCCATTTTATGAATTTGATTTTCAATTCAGGGAACAAAATGAGCAATTCTATCACACAGGACAATAAGAAAAGATGATTGCATATAGAACTGAAAATCTACCATTTAAGGCTTGTTGTTCCCTCCCAATATCAAAGGTATGATGCAAATGACTTTTTTTCTCTCCCACTTCTGGAAGAGAGTTAGATACAAATTAGGCACATTAGACACAAATAGGTGTATGTTTATGTATATGGATAATGTATATAGATATGCATATGCACACACACAAATAGATATACTATATATGTATATGTTCATTCTATTTATCAGTCCTTTCTCTGCATGCAGGTAGCGTCTCTCTTCATATGTCCTTGATTTTTTTTTTTTTTTTAGTGAGGCAATTGGGGTTAAGTGACTTGCCCAGGGTCACACAGCTAGTAAGTGTTAAGTGTCTGAGACCGGATTTGAACTCAGGTACTCCTGACTCCAGGGCCGGTGCTCTATCCACTGCGCCACCTAGCCGCCCCATATGTCCTTGATTTTTAATTTGTGTATTCATAATAGTTAAAATGACCTAGATGCTGAAAGTTGTTCCAAAAACAGTATTGTGGTTATTATAGACAATGTTTTCTTGGTTCTGTTCATTTCAATCTTCATCATTTCATGCAAGTCTTTCCATGTTTTTCTAAGAGCACCGAGCTCATTGTTCCTTACAGCATAGTAGTGTTCCATCACAACCATACACCACAACTTGATCAGCCATTCCCTAATTGATGGGCATCCCTGCAATTTCCAGTTCTTTGCCACCACAAAGAGAGCTGCTATGAACATCCCATTCACACTCAGTTATTATTGTTAGTGAATTTCCTCCATCTTATTTTTATTCATGATTTTCTTTCTCAGCCTCTCTTTTTACCCAATCCCTGTTATTTTATCTTTTCCCCCACCCTCTCACCCCCCACTTCCCTCCCCTCCAAGAATCCCCCATCCCTTCCCCCCAGTCCCAATATAGCACCCCTTCAAAAGCCCCTCCTCCACCCTATCCCACAGTTTTCTTATCTCTTTACATGTTAAGAAGACTTCTACATCCTTCCAGATGTACACGTTGTTAACCCAGATGAGAATAAGCTTTCAACATTACTAGCCCTCTATCCCCACTTGCTTCCTGTGTATTAATTCTTCCTTTCACACCCCATTTTTATAATGTAATTGCTCCCTTTGACCTTTTCCTACCCAATTCTGGTTTTTAGAATCATTCCATAAACAGAACTCAGCCCCAACTTTTTTTCATACTACCTTTGTAATTATTAATAATCAATATCTTGGTGGGGCAGCTAGGTGGTGCAGTGGATAAAGCACTGGCCCTGGATTCAGGAGGACCTGAGTTCAAATCCGGCCTCTGACATGTGACACTTACTAGCTGTGTGACCTTGGGCAAGTCACTTAACTCTCATTGCCCTTCCTAAAAAAAAAACAATTGATATCTTGGGGGACCCAGAGATCTCCCCTTCATTCTTAGTACTCCCCTCATTCAAAGCTAAGGTCTCCTTTAGAGATTCCATCAAATTCCCTCATCTGGGTCAAACCCAACCCAACCCAAGCTGAAGGACCATGAGATTCAACACACCCAGGTAGAAACTATTTTGAGTGGGGGTGGGGAAGTGATCTTACATTTTTTTTTTTTGTGAGGCAATTGGGGTTAAGTGGCTTGCCCAGGGTCACACAGCTAGTACTATCTGAAGTCGGATTTGAACTCAGGTCCTCCTGACTCCAGAGCCTGTGCACTATCCACTGTGCCACCTAGCTGCCTGGATCTTCCATTCTTTCTGTGATGCCATCTTTCCCAAGAGATGAATGAGTGACCTGAGTCCCACTGCCCAGACTTCATTTTAATATAACCTGTCTCCAATCGTGTTAACCAATTAGCTTTGTTTGCTTTGTGATGGACCTTCTATAGTTGGAAGGGTATATGAACTGAAACCCCTCTGCCATTAGGAGTCTTTAGTCAAATAGATGACACCAACCTCCTTTTATTAATATCCTGCTGCCATATGAACAGAATGATTAAATTACCCAGGAACTATGTCTCTCATATTTTTAATCATCACAATTTTAAGAATACTGATAAAAAGGGGTGAAACAGGGATGTCCATTATCACCTCTATTATTTAATAGTGTACTAGAAATGTTAGCTTTAGCAATTAGAGAAGAAAAAGGAATTAAAGGAATTAGAATAGGCAAGGAGGGAACAAAACTTTCACTCTTTGCAGATGATATGATGGTATACTTAGAGAATCCTAGAGAATCAACTTAAAAATTACTTGAAACAATTAACAACTTTAGCAAAGTAGCAGGATATAAAATAAATCCACATAAATCATCATCATTTCTATACATGACCAACAAAGTCCAGCAGCAAGAGATAGAATGAGAAATTCCATTTAAAGTAATGGTAGACAATATAAAATACTTGGGAGTCTACTTGCCAAAACAAACCCAGGAACTCTATGAACACAATTACAAAACACTTTTCACACAAATCAAATCACATCTAAATAATTGGAAAAATATCAATTGCTCATGGATAGGCTGAGCTAATATAATAAAAATGACAATTCTACCTAAATAAATTTATTTATTCAGTGCCATACCAATCAGACTACCTAAAAATTATTTTATAGAGTTAGAAAAAATAATAACAAAATTCATCTGGAAAAACAAAAGTTAAAGAATATCAAGGGAAATAATGAAAAAACAATTCACAGAAAGGTGGGTTAGCTGTACCAAATCTGAAGCTCTACTATAAAGCAGGAGTCATCAAAACTATTTGTTACTGGCTAAGAAATAGAGTGGAGGATCAATGGAATAGGCTAGGCACAGGAGACACAGTAGTAAATGACATTAGTAATGTACTGTTTGATAAACCCAGAGACTCCAGCTTCTGGGATAGGAATTCAGTATTTAACAAAAACTGCTGTGAAAACTGGAAGATAGTATGGCAGAAATTAGCAATAGACCAACATCTTATACCTTATACTAAAATAAGGTCAAAATGGGTACATGATTTAGACATAAAAGGTGATACCATAGGGCAGCTAGGTGGCACAGTGGATAGAGCACTAGTCCTGGAGTCAGGAGTACCTGAGTTCATATCTGTTCTCAGACACTTAACACTTACTAGCTGTGTGACCCTGGGCAAGTCACTTAACCTCAATTGCCTCACTAAAAAAAAAAAAAGTGATACCATAGGTAAATTAGGAGAGGAAGGAATAGTCTACCTTTCAAATCTTTGGAAAGGAGAAGATTTTATGACTAAACAAGAGATAGATAATATTATGATATACAAAATGGATGATTTCGATTACACTAAATTAAAAAGTTTTTGTACAAACAGGAGCAATGCATCCAAAAATAGAGGGGAGGCAGAAAGCTGGGAAACAATTTTTATGGCCAGTACTTCTGATAAAGGCCTCATTTCTAAAATATATAGGGAACTAAATCACATTTATAAAAATCCAAGTAATTTTCCAATTGAGAAATGGTCAAAGGATATGAACAGGTAGTTTTCTGATGAAGAAATCAAAACTATCTATTGCCATATGAAAAAATGCTCTAAATCACTATTGATTAGAGAGATGCAAATTAAAACAACTCTGAGGTACCACCTGACACCTATCAGATTGGCTAATATGACAAAAAAGGAAAATAATAAATATTGGAGAAGCTGTGGAAAAATTAGAACACTCATGCATTGTTGGTGGAGCTGTGAACTGATCCAACCATTCTGGAGAGCAATTTGGAATTATGACCAAAGGGCTATAAAGCAGTGCATACCCTTTGACCCAGCAATATCACTTTTGGGTCTTTTCCCCAAAGAGATCATAAAAAAAGGAAAAGGACCCACATGTACAAAAATATTTACAGCTGTTCTTTTTGTGGTGGCAAGGAATTAGAAATTGAGGGGTTGCCCATCAATTGTGGAATGGCTGAACAAATTGTGGTATATGAATGTAATGGAATTCTATTGTGCTGTAAGAAATGATGAGCAGCAGTTCAGAGAAACTTGGAAGGACTTGCATGAACTGATGCTGAGTGAGATGAGCAGAACCAGGAGAACATTGTACACAGTATCATCAACATTATGTGTTGATCAATGGTAATAGACTAGATTCTTCTTACTAATACAATGGTACAAGAAAGTTCCAAAGGACTCATGATGGAAAATGCTCTCCAAATCCAGAAAAAAAGGAACTGTGGAATATGGATGCAGACCGAACCAAACTATTTCTTTTGGTTTTGGTGCTGTTGTTTTTCTTTTTTGAGGTTTTTCCTTTTTGCTCTGATTCTTCTCTTATAACATGACTAATACAGAAATATGTTTAATGTTATTGTACATATATAGCCTATATCAGATTACCTGCTCTCTTGGGGAGGGGGGAGGGAGGAGGGGGGGAGAAAAATTTGAAATTGGAAATCTTATGAAAACAAATGTTGAAAGCTATCTCTACATGTAACTGGAAAATAATAAAATACTTTTATTTAAAAAAAAGAATACTGATAACATTTTCATATATATATAATAAGCAAACAGTTTGACCTTAATCAGCACCTTATAAATAGTCCTTAATGTTTTCCTTATATTTCTTCTGGATCTTTTGTATTGAATTTTCTGATGAATTCTGGTATTTTTGTTACAAATACCTGAAAGTCTTTCAGTTGGTCAAATATGCAGTTTTTTCCACTCAGGCCAAACCTCAGCTCCTGAGGAGCTGAGGCAATGAGGGTTAAGTGACTTGTCCAAGATCACACAGCTAGTAAGTGTCAAATGTCTGAGACTGGATTTGAACTCAGGTCCTCCTGAATTCAGGGCTGGTGCTTTATCCACTGTGCCACCTAGCTGCCCGCCTCTCACACTGTCTTAGGAGGAGAGCTGTTTTGCCCCATTATTTTTGCTGCTCCAGTTCATTTAGTGATGATTTTCTTTCTGTTTGTCGAGTTTCCTCCACAATCTGGAGAGCCTGAAATTTCTGACCTACTCCGCCATCTTCCCAGAATCCCCATCTAACTTAGTTTTAAGATGTCGTGTTACCTACACTTTTTTCTATTATTTTATTAAATATTTTCCAATTCCATTTTCATCTGCTTTGGGCTGTCTTGGGAGTGTTGTCAGCCACCTGCTGCCCACGCCTCATGCGTGACACCTGGTGACCAGGTGATGTCTGAGGTCTATGAACCTCTAAACTCAGGATTCTGTGGAAACCTCCACTGACCTTTAGGATTAAAATGCAAAAAATTAATGGTTGTCTCTAGTACACAGTGAGGATTCCCTCGTCACCAGGATGGCTGTAGGATGGTGAATTCATCCATCACAGAGACCTTCAAAGATTTTTCAGGGTCACAGTGTGGTTTCCACCAGAGGTTTCAGAGGGCATACTCACAGGGAGGAAAACAGGGATCCTCAAAGTATCTAAGACACCCACTAGATGGAAAGGGGGGTGCTGGCTGCCTGTTCTATCAGGAGGTTGCAACAAAGTCTTTATATAGTGCTGCACTAAAAGGCTTGAGCCAGGAGCAAGGTGAGCTGGGTGGTCTGCTGTGGGGATCGGGGTTGGGGGAGGATTTCAGACTTGACCTGAGGGCAAACTACTATGTGTGCCTTTGACCCTGACCTTTGGAGAAAGTGGAAATCAATTCAAGAAAGCTGGACACTCAGAGACTGACCAGCTGGAGCCTTGACAACATCCCACCTAGAGCTGAGATGCTGAATTCTGTCATTGAAGGTTGAGCCAAGTGCTGGTCAGGCAATCATGGGGGTGAGCCCTGGGGATCTGTGCCAGAGATAGTCTGAGATGTAGAACAGGCTTGGTAGTGAGAGAACCTTGGGGACTTCTGGGGGGGTGCTGAGATACTCTCTTTTAATATTCTCCCATTGTTACTCCCTTGCCCTGCCCCATTACCTAGCAGAGAATGGACTTCCGGGCAAGCCTACCTAGCCACTCCTGCCTCCCTTATCCTTTCTTTTGGCTGGGAGGCCACTTTTAAACCTTATTTTTGTAAACAATATTGTTTCCAGTGTTTTTTTTCAGTGGATGAGCGACGATATATTAAAATTCAGATGGCCATTTGAATCTGTGCCAGTTCTGCAAATTTGAATGCTCACAAGGAGATTGGGAATGGAGGGAGGGTGCCCGGAAATGAAACAGATGAGAAATATTGACATTTTATAAACCCGCTTTAGATTTTGCCAATGCAAACTGACTGGGGTTTTGAGCAGCATATTGGAGAGTCCAGCGCAAGAGAGGTTGAAAGAGAATAATATTCAGGGCTGGACTCCGGAGACCGGAGGGGATCTGAAGCCCCAGGCTACATGGCAGTGAGGCATGGGTAAGCCTACTTTCACTTCCAAACCCCAGGCAAGCTCGTTTGGGGGTGCACCAGGGTTTAAAAGAAAGCTCTGCCCTTGAGGGAGGTGTGAGCTGAAAGGAAGCCACACCACCAAGGGAGGAAGAGGGCGGGAGCTCCCCACCCCCACCTCTGCTCCTTGCTCACCATCACATGAGCTGCATGCATTTAAATAAGGGACCCCAGTCCCCATGTTTACCTATTTTCTTTGGAGGTCTTCAAGCACAGCCTGGGGGACTTTGTCTATGATATGGACGTGAGGAGTCCTTTTTAGCAGGGGTTGGTCCCGTCTAGCTCTCAAACTCTGTGATTCCATGACATAGAAATACCCCTGTAGTCATCTTCAGATTAGAGCTCATGGTCCCACTCCCTTATTTTCTGATGAAGACACTGAGGATAAATGACTCTGCTAAGGTCACACAGATGATGAGTATCAGAAGGGGGAAACGATCCATTGCAAAAGAAATTCTGCGTGTACCCACTCACAGATGCCTTCCCACCAACACACCCATTGTTTAGAGCAAGTTAACACATTAAAGACGTGTTTTCATAATGGGTACAGCATACTTTTCATGTGATCCATCCCACCTGTCTTTGGCTCAGTAGAGAAGTCTTAGAGGATTGCTTATAGCTCAGAGAGGCTGGCCTAGGTTTACCTATAGGCACACCGGGAGGAAGCAGAATTTGAACACAGGTCTTCTGAACCCCAATCCAATGCTACCCACAATGCAATTCTGCCTCTCCAAGGGAGTGCTCTATGATGAACTTCTGTTCTTTGCTTCCTTTCGATACTTCCTAAAGTGACTTGTAGAACTCTGCACTGGAGTTCCTAGGCTGGCAATCCCCACGGATTTGTTGGTGATTGGTTCTCCTACAGGTTGTTTTGAGATCTAATTAATCACCTCCTCTATTACATTAGTTCTCTAACAGGGAGGATAACCATATTTTACCTCCTTTGTCTCTCCATTAGTATTAAACAGAATTACCACTTGACTTTAGTGTTGTATACACAGGGAGGCTTCTGTGGCTGAGATGGCAGAGACCACGTTGAGACAAATCTGACCCTCTCTCTAGCCAATGGAATGGGAAGGAACAAAGAATCTTCCCTGAACTGGTTTTCTTTCCATCAGGCTCTTTTCTTTTTCTATAAGGAGTAAGGTTGGGATATACTCATGCTTTCAGAAAAAAACAATAAGGCGTCCAACTGAGAGAGTGAGTGAGGTTTGACCACCCAAGGGCCGTGGGTGAATGGCAGCATGATCCTGTTTGCCTTCACAAGGTTTGTTTATGGGGTTGGCCACAGAGGAGAGGGCTGGACTTGGAGGCAGGAAGACTTGGGTTCTCATTTTGCTCCTGATACTTTCCAATCATGTGATGTTGACCCATTCATTTCCCCTCCCTGAATATCAGTTTCCTCAACTGTAAAATGAGAGGTTTGCCTCTAAGGTCCCTTCCAGCCTTGAATCTTTGTTCCTATCACCTCTCTGAGCCTCAGTTTTCTCATCTGAAATATAGAGAGAATAATAATACCTGGAACACCTAACTCAGAGTTGTGAAATCTGAATGAAATTATGTGGGGGAAATGGGCTACAGACTTTGAAGTGCTGTATTTATGCCAGTTAGGTTTATTCTTAGAGCATTTGCCGAGTCATGGAGGGCTTGTGAACTCCACTGGTGGAAGCAGGGCTCATATTCAGGAAATTATGGATGCTAGAAGAAGAGGGGATGGAAATGGTGGCAGTGGAAAGTTGGTGCCCCAAGGCTCAGCACCTTTCCCTGGGGGAACTGGGCTGATGAATGTCAGGAGATGGAGCTCATGACCTCTTCCCATGCATACTGTTAAATAAACCTAGGGGACACATCTCTTGTAGGGGAGCCCTGGAGATCTTGGCTTCCTCTCAGATTCTTTCTGTAAGGAGTGTCACCTGGGACCCTTGCTTCTGGAAGAAAGCCAGAGGCACATGGAAGTGGAAAAGGCATGCAGCTACCACAGGAGAATCCCTAAGCCTTCCCATCTCCTCCACAACTTCCCACAGCAGGGGGAATGAACCAGAGGAATATTTGTTTTTGTCACTATCTTCATCTCTGACCCTGTCTCTGTCTCCATCTTTACCTTTGTTTCCATTTCTATATAGAAAAACATAACATGGCAGTCCCCCAAACTAAGGCATGGTGAAGAGACTCCCAACCTTTCTCATTTCCCTACTACTTGCCTTTCTTTTAAAAAAATCATTATTAAATTTTATTTTAAATTTATGCAATAAAACAAGCATTTCCATAAAATAGTATAATAAAAAGATGATTGCACATGAAACTGCAAATCTATGCATAACTTGCTATTACTTTCAAATACACAACAAAATTATCATGTAAATTTCTTTTTTTCCTTCCCTCCCCACCCATCCTAGAGATGGCTACCATTAGATCCAAATAGGTATATGTATGTACAATTATTCTATACCTATTTCTATTTAGCAGATAGCAGATCGCACCTTTCTTCACACATCCTTTATAGTTAATTTGGGTATTTATAATAATTAAAATAACTTATTCAATGTCATTCTTAAAACAATATTGCTGTTACTGTATACAACAATTTGGTTCTGCTCAATGCATTCTTCATTATTTCGTGCAAGTTTATCCATGTTTTTCTAAAATCATTGAGCTTATCATTTCTTATAGCACAGTAGTGTTCCATCACAATCATATACCACAACTTGTTCAGCCATTCCCCAATTAATGGGCATTCCTGTAATGTTTCCTTCTTTGCTATCACAAAGAGAGCTGCTATAAACATTTTAGAACATATAGGTTCTTTTCCCCTTTCCCTAATTATCTTCAGAAATAGACCAAATAGTGGTATTTCTGGGTCAAAGGGTATGTAATTATGCTCTTTTGGCATAATTACAGACTGCTTTCCAAAATGGTTGGTTTAGTTCACAATTCCACCAACAATGAACATGTTCCAATTTTTTCTATATCCCCTCTAACATTTCTTACTTTCCCCTTCTATCATTTTAGCTAATCTGTAGATATAAAATGACATGTCAAGGTTGTTTCAGCTTGCATTTCTCTAGTCAATAATGATTTAGAGCATTTTTATGGTTATAAATGGTTTTGATTTCTTCATCGGAAACTGCTTGCTCATATCCTTTGACTATTTATTTACCTTCATTTAATTTCATTTATTCTTTCATTATTTATTTTGTTTTATTTTTTCCAAGTGTATGTAAAGATAGTTTTCAACATTCATTTTGGTAAGATTTTGAGTTCCAAATTTTTTCTCCCTCCCTCCCTTTCCTCCCCCCTCCTCAAGACAATAAGCAATCTGATATAGGTTAAACAGTACAATTAAACATATTTCTACATTAGTCATGTTATGAAAGAAGAATTAGAACAAAAGGAGAAAACCACAAGAAAGAAGAAACAAAAAAATTGAACATAGTATGATTTGGTCAGCATTCAGACTTCATAGTTGTTATTGTTGTTCTTTTCTGGATGTGGAGAGCATTTTCCATCATGGGTCTTTTGGAACTGTCCTGGATGGATCGTTGTGTTGCTGAGAAAAGCTAAGTCTATCACAGCTGATCATCACACAATGTCACTGTTACTGTGTACAATGTTCTACTAGTTCTGTTCACTTCATTCAGCATAAGTCCATGTAAATCCAGGTTTTTCTGAACTCTGCCTACTCCTCATTTCTTACAGTACAATCGTATTCTATTACATTCATATACCATAACTTGTTCAGTCATTCCTCAATTGATCGCCTCGATTATCCAATTATCCTTTAGTATCCCCCCGATTTCCAATTCTTTGCCATGTTTGACTATTATTAATTGGGGAATGGTTTATATTCATATAGATTTGACAAAATTCTTCATGTATTTTAGATAATAGACATTTATCTGAGAAACTATGAAATCCTTTCCCCCTCTAATTTTCTACTCTCCTTTTCATCTTAGTTATATTTGTATAAAATGTTTTTAATTCAATATAATAGAAGTTATTCATTTTATACTTAACTTTGCTCTCTATCTTTTGTTTGTTCATAAATTGTTTGCTTATCCATAAGTATGATAAGGAATATGTTCCATGTTTTAAAATTTTTTTTTTTTGTAAAATTTCTTTATATCTGGGTCATATATTCATTTTGACCTTATTTTGGTAAATTGTGTAAGGGATTAGTCTATGACCAGTTTTTGCTATGCTGTTTTTCACTTTTCCCAACAAATTTTTTTTTTTTTGGTGGGGCAATGAGGATTAAGCGACTTGCCCAGGGTCACACAGCTAGTAAGTGTCAAGTGTCTGAGGCTGAATTTGAACTCAGGTCCTTCTGAATGCAGGGCGGGTGGTTATCCACTGTGCTACCTAGCTGCCCCCATTCCTAAAAATTTTTACCAAATAATGAATTCTTATCCCCAAATCTTAAGCCTTTATACTTGTCAAATAGTTATTATGTTTATTTGCTGCTGTAAATTGAGTGTCTCTTCTATTCATTGATAGATATCCATAGATATACTCTAACTATTTCTTAGCCAATAGCAGAGAGTTTTGGTAATTACTGCCGTATAATGTAATTTAAGGTCTGGTACTACTAAAACTCCTCCCTTTATATTTTTTCATCATTTCTTTTGATATTCTTGATTTTTGTTTTTCCAAATAAATTTTATTTTTTTTTCTAATTCAGTAAAAAAAATGTTTAATTTAATTGGGATGGAATTAAATAGGTAAATTAGTTTGGACAAAATTGTAATTTTATTATATTGGCCCTGCCTACCCATGAAGAATTCATTTTTCTCCCTTGATTTTCAGTAACCCTTCCTTATATCCATTTTTTTAATTATCAAAAGAAAGACATTTTAGAGCTTCCCATGCATATGCACAAACCACTTTATCCTGGAAGCTCATTTCATCCCTGGACTTTACATGTTGGTTGTATACTCTGTCCCTTCATCCTTTCCCTCTAATTGGGTGACTCCTCCCAGAATCTCCATTTTAAGGAGGGCCCCAAGCCATCCATGTCTTTGTTCTTCTCCAGTTACATTCTTGACTCTCCTCTCAGACTATTCTCTACAACACTCTTGCTCTTAATACTTTCATCTCTTTCCCCCTTCACTTTTCAGCTCCCTTTTGTGTGTTATATTTGCTAATTAGAATGTAAGTTCTAGAAGAGCAGGTAACTATTATAATTTCTGTTTGTCTTTCTATTTCTAGTACTTAGAAAGGTATCTAGCACATAGTAAGCAATTTATTGATGTTTGTTGACTTGAGATTAATTAATCTTTCATAAATAAAACTTTACTTGGTATACCACATTTTTAGTATCATTAAATTGTTTGCAAAGAGGTTCAACATCAGGAAAAAATTCCCAACAATTATAATGGCCCCCTAGTGTCAATGGGGTACCTCAGAAAGTGGCAGGTCTTCCCAGTGAAGGCCCTCAAGCAGAATCTGGACTTATCAGTTATAGCTTGGGTTCTTTTTTAAGTGTAGATTGAGTCAGATGGCCACTGAGGTCCCTTCAAATTCTCCAATTCTGTAATTCTTTGAGTTGTGTATTGGAACACAGTCAAATAAATGAGTGAGATGCGTGATTCTGTTCCTTGTCAAACAACAGTTTAAAATGACTTGAATAAAGTTATGAGGAGAGAAGGAGAGAACATTTATTAAGTACTAATATCATGCACATTTTAAGGTGGAACTGAAGTGTAGCTGGAAAAGGATGACCACAGTAGTGAACAGGCTGGAGGTTCTGCCACAAGAGAATGAGTTGAAGTAATTGAATGATTGGGCTCAAACTCCTTCATTCATTCCCTGGTACTTGAGGAATAATTAATGGGTGCTCTCTGCAATATTTGATACTGCCCTCTTTCTCCCCCTGCAAATACTCTCTTTCCTAGATTTTCTTTCACACCCCCCCCCCGACAGTTCCTTCTTTGTCTCCCTTTCAAGATCCTTAGCCATCTGTTCCCTAACTGTGGGTGCCTCTGAAGCCCTGTCCTTGGCTCTCTTATCTTTTCTATACTCTCTTACTTAGTCATCTTATCAGCTCTCATGGGATTAGTGGTGATTTCTAGGCAGACACCCCTCATACTGTATAACCAGCCCCAGCCTCTCTTCTGAGCTTTAGTCTTGCCTCACTTGGATGTCTCATGGACATCTCAAACAACCTGTCCAAAATGAGGCTCATCATCTTCCCCTTTAAACCCATTTTCCTCCTAATTTCCCCATTTCTGTGGAGGGCACAACTACACTTCCAATCAGTTGGGGTCACATACTGAGAGTTATCCTTGATGCTTTCCCATCCTTTTGAGCCCTTATACAGCAAGTTACTCATGTTTGCCAATGTGCCAATTTTTAATCAGGTTTTATTGGTCAGTTTTACCTCTATATAGCATCCATCATTATTTGAATTCACACCCCACCCTCCTTATCTCTCACCTGGACTATTAGAGAAGTTTCCTAATTTGACTCATCTTAGAATCTCTTCTCATACCAATCCAACTTTTTCTTTTTTGTTTTTTGTTTTTTTTGTTTTTGTGAGGCAATTGGGGTTAAGTGACTTGCTCAGGGTCACACAGCTAGTAAGTGTTAAGTGTCTGAGGCTGGATTTGAACTCAGGTCCTCCTGAATCCAGGGCAGGTGCTCTATCCACTGTGCCACCTAGCTGCTCCCCATCCAATTTTTTCAAAGCTGCCAAAATAGTTTCTTAAAGCACCAATCTGATCACCACACCCCTTCTCTGAGACCATCAGAGGCTCCTAAATATCTCTAGCTTAACATATGCACTTTTTGTTTGACATTTAAAGCACTTTAATTTCTGGCTTCATCCTCCCTTTCCAGATATAGTCAATTCAACTCAATTAAATGAGCATTTATTAAACACCTAGTCCTTAGGCAAGCAATGTACTATGCACAGGATCCTGGAGACATCAATAGAACAATCCTTTCCCAAAAGACACTTACAAGGAACAGCTTTAAAAAAGTGAATGAATGGAGAGAGAGACAGAGAGACAGAGAGAAACAGAGACAAAGACAGAGACAGAGACAGAGACATATATATATATATATATATATATATATATATATATATATATAGAGAGAGAGAGAGAGAGAGAGAGAGAGAACATTCCCTCTTCACATACTCAAAATTGCAGACTAACTGGACCACTTGCTATTCCTTAAACCAGCACTCCATCTCCCAGCCATCACCTTTGCCTGAGTTGCCCCTCTATGCCAAGAATGTGTGACCTCCAAGCTTCCTTTAGGTCTCAGCTCTGAAGCCGCCTTTTCTTATCTTCCAAGTTGCTCAGGCCCCATCTCTCAGCATCTTCCAATTGCCATCCATAGACTTATCTGTTTCTCTCCCTAGATCTCTAAACACTCCATACAGTCCAATCTAATAAGTGATCATTAGACACCGTCTATGTGCAAAGACCTGTGCTAAGCACCAGGGCGACAAAGCCAAAGCCAAAAGCAGTCCCTGCCTCATGAAGCTTCCATTCTGCTGGACAGCGGGGAGAGTGTGTCAGTGGGAAGGGCACACTGGCTCTCCTCAAGCCTTTCAAAGACTGTCATGTGGAGGAGGGCAGATCTGACTTCCTTTGTCTGACCCAGAGGGCAGAGCCAGCACAAAGGGCACTGGCACAGAGGGGCACAGGCTGCCTGAAGAATCTGAGATTATTTAACCTGAAAAAAGAAGCCTCAGGGAGACGTCAGCTCTCTCTGAGCACCTGCAATGCTATCACATTGGAAAGAGCTGGGCCAAAGGATGCAGAGCCGCGAGCTAATGGGTGGAAGGTAAGGAGAGGCTGACTTGGGAAGGCCCCAAAGCAGAACCGGGTGCCTCAGGGAGAAAACAGTCTCTCCACATCGAAGGTCTTCAGTCAGTGGCTGGATGCCCCTGCCAAGCATGACATAGAGACAATTGCTGCTCCCACACAGGTGGGACTCAGTGCTTCTGATGTCCCTTCCAACTGTGGGATTTGATTACAGGGGTACAACCCATCCTCTCCTCCAGGTTGGCTTGCCTTCTGTGTTCTAGTCAAGGCCCATCAGGGAAAAAAGAGAATGTTGCGGGTGTGTGTGTGTGTGTGGGTGGGGGGTTCCTACTGGATCTGAAATGTATGATAAAGTTGAACACTGAGCCTCCCCTTCAAAGGTAAATGGCATCTACATCATATTCCTCCATTGAAATCCTTGGCCCACTGAGATTAATTTTCCCAAGCTTCTGGATCTATTGGGTAAAATCTCTGGGAAATGTATCTCAGGGAGACTTGAGATGTAAAGATAATGCCAGTGACTGTTGCTTTGCTAAAAATCCCTGTAGGCGCTGGGATTTTATTCTGTATACTTAATTCCAATAATGAGAGACTCCTCTGCAAAAGCAAGCACAAATATTTATGTACAATGGAACAGGAAACTGGCCAGGCAGTAAACACATGTAGAGACATGATAAGCTGACATGAGAAAGCCCAGAGTTCAATGAATGGTGGGCAAGACGAATGTCCCCCAAGCGCAAGGATGTCAGAAAAGAAGTAGAGTCCCCAGGCCTTGAGCTCTCTGGTTCAATTTCCATTTCAGTATCTGCATAACTCAGCCTGGTTCTTTTCCCCAAAAGGTGTTTATTACAACTCTGGAGGATCAAACTTCCATCTATGGGCTACTGGGAAATCGCATGCCTCTCCTAGTCTAAGGCATCCTTCCCTCTGAGATGACTTTGTGGGAGATGAGGAAAGGGGATCAATGGCTTTGAACATTAGAGGAGTAGATAGTTGTTTGCCTATGGGGTAGGATTTGAGTTACCCTGAGATAGCTCTGCAGCCAAAGGAAGACTCCTCCATCCGATTAACTGATCTTGAAAGTTTAGTCAGTAGAAATTCATTGCTTTGAAGTCAGACTTCTTGTACCCTGCTGAAATGAAAACATCCCTGGGAAATGGAGCCTAGTAAAGTAATCAAGCAGGCACCCCTTAGTTGAGGATAGGGTAAAAGATAGAATTTACCTGAGACTTGAAAGGAGCTGGGGCAATGGGGCTTCCAGGAGGTAAAAGGGGGGGCTAAGAGAGAGGGGACTCCAAGCTTGGGGGATGATAGCCTATGCAAAGACATGGAGATGGGACAAGGTGGGATGTGTATCATCTAGCTTACAATTTTTACAGTTTTGAAGAATGAATAGGAATGAAATGGGTGGAAAAATCAAGGACAGTCTGGGATAACTGCAAAAACTCCACCTTTTTGTCCCCTGGGTAAGAAGAAGTGGTCTAGAGAGTCACATTTTTCCATTAGTGAGGGGAAGTGGAAGGAAAGAAAATAGATTTTTGTTCATTGAAAAAAATGCAACTAATAACAAACACAAAAGAAGAAGGTATAATGAGTCCCAATTGATGAATGAATGAATCAGTTATCAAAAAGCATTTATTAAGTACCCTTAGGTGTGGTGCAAGCCCTGGGGATACAAAGACAAAAATTAAAAGCCCTGTCCTCAAGGGGCTCATATTCTGAGGGGCAAGGCATCCTGTCCATCTATAGGGATGCAGAATAGATGCAAGGTGGCTTTGAGGGGTAGGTGAATGAAACTGACCATGCCTTATTGAGCACCAACTTCCTGGTTACCGTATGATGCTCACAATAGACAAGTCAATGATAGCAACCTTTGAGGTCTGCAAAGCTTTTTTTTTGCAGGGTAATGAGGATTAAGTGACTTGCCCAGTGTCACACAGCTAGTAAGTGTTAAGTGTTTGAGGATGGATTTGAACTCAGGTCCTCCTGAATCCAGGTCCAGTGCTATAAAGCTCTTTTTTATTTAATATTATTTCTCAGTATATTATCTCATTTGTGACCCAGAGCAGCAGCAAAGGCTGAGTGGATGCTCAATGGGCAGCTCCCTACTCCTGGATCCAGAGCAGAGTTCTCAGCTGACTTCATTCCCTGAGCTTTCTACTTCCCTCCCAAGAAGTACAAATGACATCTATAAAGCAATGCAGGGTCTGTTGATAAATGTTTAACAGCCAGACTCTCTAGGAAAAAAAAGGTCTGAACACATATTTTAAAATTTAATCTGCATTATTAATACTTTCTAAAGTTGAGGCAATCAGCAAAACCAAACAATAAACGAAGCCTTGATTTGTAATGATTTTCACTTTCTGAAGTATAACTGCTCACACTGAAACTGTAAAAACCAGCTCTCAGGGGCTGGTGAGAGCAGGTCCAGAGCTGCTCTAGCCTACACTCTTCCCAGAGTAATGATCTCTCCTTTCCCCCTTTATTTCCTTGTATTACAGGGACCTGTTTAATTATGAATGTTTTGCCCCTTCTATCCCCAAATGAACAGAAGCTTCTTGAAGGCAGTTTGTTCTTTTCTTGACATTCCCACTGACTTTCACACAGTAGGTGCTTAACAGACATTTCATTGGATTGAATTGATTGGTCAGAGCTGGCACTGCCTTTGAGTTTTAACCCAGAGTTAAGTCCATCCCACAATTGAGGCCCTGGAGGACGACATTAATGGAGGCATTTGAAAAAAAGGCAAAATGCATGACCAGTCCTTGGTCCTGCTGAATTTGTCAGTAATGTCTTGAGAGGCTCAGAAATCAACCCTGGGCTCACAAGTGAAATCTTGGGAATCTCCATGTGCCTGGTACCCCAAAGGTAACGTACTCAAAAGACCTGAAGCTTTGTGGTCGTGTCAACTGGGTATCTCTTTGGAAGCCATTTTCTAGCAATGTTTTATATCGCCCCTTCTCCAACCCAGGGTCTTCCCTGGGAACGTCAGAATTAGGCTTATGTTAAGTCTACCAGAAAATGGGAGACTCCTCAACATGCATGTTAATGTTCAGACTAACAATTCCTGGTCTATAGGATAAGCTTTGTTTAACCCAACTGAACAGTGCAGCAAGGGCTCGTACTTGAGTATAGGCTGAGTCGGGAAAAAACAGTTTGTTTTTCTCTAGTAGTCCTGCCTGTTCCTGGGACCTATACTGCCCACAAGTCTCATAATACCCATGAATGTGTAGGCTGGTCCTCCTTGAGGCTTTAGCTCCTCATGGGCTTGACCTGGGTCCCCTGGCTTGTTCTTCCTCTCCTCATTTTGAACTTTTCTCTGGGTGGGTAGGGTGGGGTCTCCTCTCTCTTGACAGGTGTTTGCTATTCTGATTTCTTGGTACCTTTCTCTCTCATAGTGGTAGGGGCTAGTGCTATGCCAAGTTCATTTCATGACAAACTCCGCCCTCCAAGCTTTTATTCATCATGGCTGATGGTGGATGAGCAGAGAGTATGTCTTGTTCAGGACATCCTTGACTCACAGAGGTGGTTGGCTGGTCCCAGAACCTTCTCACCTGGCAGAAATCAATCTGAATTGATCAGGAAGACATGAATTTAAATCTATCCTTAGACACCTGGCCAAAAAAAAAAATCACTCTGTGCCTCAGTTTCCTAATTTGTAAAATGGGGTTTAATTATAGCAATTAGAATAAAATAAGTTATTTGTAAAGTGTGTTGGAAACCTTCACATTTATATAAACGGTGTCATTGTTGTTGGAAATGAGCAGAGCCAAATATAGATCTTCATTTTCTACTTTATCATAAACAACATTCGATTCTAAGCAGCGTGAGTTGGGAATTATACTTAAATTCATGTCTGGGCTACCTTGTGGTTGTGGTGGTGAGAGAGAACCTCCCAGGAGTCCAGAAGAAAATGTATGGTGCCACTATTTGTCACTTACATTTTAGGGGGTGGGGAGTTGGTCCAGAAAGAGGCAATTCTACTTATACTCTCAGTTCTTTTCCCAAGATGGAGATAGTATGAGCTAATCTCCCTCTTCAAAACCAGAACCAAGGAAGCATCAGTTCGCTGGGTTATGTCCAAGGGAGGCAAAGACATCCAGGTATGGGGTTGGGGTTGGGAAGTCAAGCCACATAGGAAAATGCCCATGGAGTTATGGTGTTTGTGCTCTGCTATTTAGTATATATTTCTACAAATTCATAGATTTTTCCGTTTTGTTAAAAAATGGGAGAGGCATCCTAGCTAGCAATGTGACCTTGGCATGTCTCTTCTTCTCTCTGAAAACAAAGGAGCAGATGATTCCTGAGGCCTTTTCTTGCTTTGACATTCTACAATTCTGTAGTCAAGGGCATTGATTTTGAAAGAGGGATGAAAACATGCAGGGAGAAAAGGGAAGCCAATTAGTAGAAGCCTTTGCAATGAGGGCCTGGTTCTTTTATCATTATTCCACAGTAGGTTCTCAAAGAATAGAAATCAGTCCCATTGATGGATGGTGTCAATTAGTTCTCTGACCACACAGGAAAGCAGAGATATGTTCCTTGTCTCATTCTCAGAGTTCACCTCTGAGCATGGGCCTCAACTTAACAACCACATGAATTTCCATTTGTAGATCTCAAGGAAAAAAAAAGTTATTCATTTTTACCCCCAAATACTGGCACCTCCCCCCATTATTATCTCCAATTTATTCTGTATGTATCATGTTTATTCATAGTTGTTTGCATGTTGTCTTCCCTGTTAGGCTTCGGTCAGGGACTGTCACTGACTTTCTTGGTATCCTCAATACTTAGCAAAGTACCTGACACATAGGAGGTGCCTAATAAATATTTGACTTAACACAAGTATTTCTTATTTTTCAGTATCAAGAGCTCACTTAATTTTTTTAATGTGTCATCTTTCTTTTTCTAATTTTATATTCATTTTAACTTTTTCATATCTAGTTGTTCATTTGACTGAATGTAGACAAATGATTCTGAAATCAATCAACAACACATATTTAATGCTTACTGTGTGCCAGTCACTCTGCTAAATTCTGGGGACAGAAAGACAAAAATGAAACTATCGCTGTCCTCAAGAACCTTACAATCCAATATGTACATAGAAACATATATACCGAACATACACAAAATGGAATTTTAAAAATTCTGAACTCAACAAACACCAAATAAAAAGTAATTTCATATATAGAACTGTACAGAAAACTAGGATTCTACAAGAAACTGTAAATCTCTATTGTATATAACTTGGTTTTGTTTGAAAATATATGATAAATGCAAGATGTAACTTATGCAATGAATACAAAGAATTTATGGGAAGGAGGGCACTGGCTTCTGGGAAGACCAGGATCACTTAATATTTCATGGAAGGGATGGTGGTTAGACTGAGTTTTGAAGAAAATTGGCAATGACTCCCACATCAACAACCACTTGTTTCCTATTTAGGAAGACCAGATCAATTTCATTTGCCTTTCCCTTCAAAATTACCTTGTATTTATTTTGTTTTTTATTAGTCATACAATAACACTTACTAAGTAACTACTGTACCCTAGGCACTGTGTTAAGCACTGGGTATACCAAAGAAAGATAAAAGATATTCCCTACTCTCGAGCAACTCACAGTCCAATGAGGGAGACAACAAACACCCAGCTGTATAAATAAGCTATAGACAGGATAAATTCAAACTTGTGAACAGAGAGAAGGTGCTAGCATTAAGGGGGTTAGGAAAGGCATTCTGTAGAAGCTGGAATTTTGGTTGGAACTTGAGGGAAGCCAGAGAGCCATGAGGTGGAGAAGAGGAGAGGGAATTATCTAGGGATGGGGGGAATGCAGAGAAAATACCCTTGCTGTGTAAAATGTCATATATGTGTACATGGTATATGTACAGACACTTATATATTGGGTATCTAACTATACATACATATATGTATAACCACACATGGACATGCTGCTACCCTATTACACTGTAAGCCCCTTTGAGGGCAGGGACTGTTTCTATTTTAGTTCTTTGTATCTGCAGGGCTTAGCACCACACCTAGTAAAGGGTAGGTACTTAATAAGTGCTTGTTGATTGACATTTTATCAATTATGATGTTCTTCAGTGCTCATCATATACAGCACCTTATTTTAATTTAATTTAATTTTTTTTGAGGGGCAATTGGGGTTAAGTGACTTGCCCAGGGTCACACAAGCTAGTAAGTGTTAAGTGTCTGGGTCAGTGCTCTGGGTCCACTGCACCACCTAGATGCCTCCTATTTTACATTTAATGTCACTTTTTTCAGTGAACAAAAATCTATTTCCTTTTCCTCTCATCTATTTCCTATTAAAAATGTCCAATTAAGTTTTTAAAAAATTCTTATTAAAAAGGTAAAATATAACCATTGTAACAAGTATGCAGAACCAAGCAAAACAAATTCGTTGATCCCATCCAAAAATATGTCTCCTTCTGTCCCCTGAGTCCCCTACCCCTCTTTCACATGCATTGCCCCTAGTCAACTGGGATGGTGTTTGGTCATTGACCAGAGTTTTAAAGCTTTCAAAGTGGTTTGTTTTCACAATGTTCTTATTGTATAAACTGTTCATTGTTTTGTTCAGCCTTCCCCAAATAATGGTACCCCTTTAGTTTACAGTTGTTCTCTACCACAAAAGAATCAAAAACCCCACAAAAACCCCACAAAATTTTTGTATATATGGGCCTGTTACATAGACAAAGTAATGGTATTGCTGGGTCAAAAGTATACATTGTTTAGTGACTGGGTCCAGCACCTTATGATTCTCTTCTTAAAGCAAGTGTTTATGATCTAATCTATTAACTTCTCCTGGGGGAAACCATTGTCACCTCTTTCTTTTTTACTCCAGGACTCCAGTTTATTCTCTCTCCCTCCCTCCTTCTCTCTCTCTCTCTCTCTCTCTCTCTCTCTCTCTCTCTCTCTCTCTCTCTCTCTATATATATATATGTATATGTATGTATGTATGTATGTATTAGTATGTGTTTATTATGCCCACTTTTACGTTGAACTTGCCAAGGATGAGGGTATATCTTTATTCTGCTCAAAGAACCTTATCAAGTTCTCCATAGACTTTCTCTCCCTCTTCATTCTCTGTGTACCTAGATGTGGGTACATCCTGCTCTCCATGTTTGCTCATGATCCCTGCAAAGCAGGGTGACTAATTGGTCCATGAAATGTGGTTTCTTATTGCCTTTGGGCCCAAGTTGAAACCAACTCAATTCAATTCACTTTGATAAATGTTTTTTAAGCATTTAGAGATTCTCCAAGGAGAATCTATAAGACAGTTCTCCATTTAACTACAAATTTTTAATGTCTTTTGCTTTCATTTATAGCAAGAATGTCAGGAATTTTAATAGTGCATGGAATAGTTTATCTGTCAGCTTAATGGAAAGGAAGAATTTAGGGCCAAAGAAGATGTAGAGAACATTACAAAATGTAAAATAGATCATTTTGATTATATACAATTAAATAACTTTTCCACAAATAAAACCAATGAAATCAAAATGATAAGGAAAGCAGGAAACTAGGAAAGAATTTTTCGCAACAAGTATCTCTGATGAAGACCTCATTTCTCAACTATATAGAGAATTGAGTCAAATTTATAAAAACCACAAGTCTTTCCCCAATTAACAAATGGTCAAAAGATATGAATAGGCAGTTTTTAGACAAAGAAATCAAAGCTATCTATAGTCATATGAAAAAAATGCTCTAAATCTCTATTGATCAGAGAAATGGAAATTAAAACAACTCTAAGGTACTAGCTCACACCTATGAGACTGGCTAATATAACAAGAAGAGAAAATGTTGGATGTTGGAGAGAATGTGAGAAAACTGGGATGCGAATCCACTGTCGGGAGTTGTGAACCGATCCAACTATTCTGGAGAGCAATTTGGAACTATGCCCAAAGGCTATAAAACTGTGCATACCTTTTGATCCATCAATACTATTTCTAGGTTTATAGCCCAAAGACATCCCCCAAAGAGAAAAGGACCTATTTGTACAAAAAAAATTGGAAATCAAAGGAATGCCCATCACTTGGGAAATGGCTAAATAAACAGTGGTATATGATTGTGATGGAATATTATTGTGCTATAAGAAATGGCAAACAGGATGATTTCAGAGAATCCTGGAAAGACTAAGATGAACTGATGTATAGAAAAGTGAGCAGAACCAGGAGAACAATGTGTACAGTGACAATAATATTATTTGATGAAGAACTGTGAATGACTTGGCAATTCTCAGCTATGTAGTCATCCAAGACAATTCCAAAGAACTAATGATGAAGCAGACTCTCCACCTCCAAAGAAAGAACTGATATTGATTGAACATAGACTGAGCAGGTTATTTTTCATTTTCTTTCATTTTTAAAATTTTATTCGAATTTTCTTATCCAGAATGACTAATATGCCAGTGTGTTACATGATTGCACATGTATAATCTATGTCTGATTACCTCAGTTTCCTCATCTGTAACATGAGCTGGAGAAGGACATGGCAAACCACTCCAGGATCTTTGCCAAGAAAACCCCAAATGGGGTCAACAAAGAGTTAGGCATGACTGAAATGACTGAACATGTGTGTGATGTTGGGCAAATCACTTGACTAATATGTCTCTTGGTTTACCCACTGATAAAAGAGGAGATTGCTCTACCCTGAAGGTTGTTGTGAATCATTATGTAAATGTCAGTTATTGTTTTGGCTCTGGGCCCCCAACTCCCTCATAGATTGCAAATTCCAGCAGGGCAGGGACTTTGTCATTTTTGTCTTTGTATTCTCAGACCTTCCCCCATGGTAGATACTCAAGAAATGCTTGTTGGCTTCAGTTCAATCTGACAAGTGTTTACTCTGGGCTGGGGAGCAACGAGTAAGTGAAAAAGATAATATGAACAACAGTCTCTGCTTTCAGGAAATTTCCATTCTCCTGGGAGACATGCCATGAACCAATAAACACATGCATGATAATTTGAGGAGGGAGGGAGGGTAACTGCTAGGAGGATCATTGGGAAAGGCTCCCTTTAGAAGTTGGCCCATACACTGAGCCTGGAAGAAAACTAGTGACTCTAGGAAGCAGACATAATGAGGAAGTACCTTCTTGCCATGGAATTCAGCTTGTATAAAGGAGTGGAGGTGGTAGATGACAGCCATAATGCATGGTATTGACCCCAGATGTCCAAAGGCATCAGTGGAGCACAGGAACCCACAGTTCTTACCAGGCTGCAGAGGCTCTGAGTCTGGGCTCAGACACAGACTCTGTTGACCAAGGAGAAAACCAGCCTGGCTAAGATGGGAGAGGCTCCTCACCAGCTTGACAGCAAATGATGCACTTTTTTGGTCCAAGTGACTCTTTAAGACAGTCTCCTTGCCCATAGAGGGACTGTGCTTTATTTCAGTGGAGGAGGAACCCCTGAGGTTGGGGTTAAGGGGACCTGAATCCTGTCTCTGCCTGTGGGACTTCAGTTTACCCATCTATACAATGAAGGGGTGGGGACTAGGTGTTCTCTAAGGGCCCTTCAAGTTCTAAATCTGTGACAATGATTGTAGCTGTTTGACACTGAACTGGACCTTTAAGCTTCCTCTTCTGTAAAATGAGGGGCTCAGACTAGGTGACCTCTGGGGTCTTTCTGGGCTCCAGGCCAATGAAGCGATGGTCAGAGTTGTAGAACTATGGGCTTACCTCTCTGGATCTCAATTTCTTCATCTATAAAATGAAGAGGTTGGACTACATAATGTCCTAAGTCTCTCCTAATTTTTTAACTATAATAAACTAACATTTGTAGAATGCTTTAAGCTTCATAAAGTGCTTCACAAACATTGCTTCATTTGATCCTTTCAATAACCCCGGGGAGGGAAGTACAATTATTATCCCTATTCTGTGGATGAGGAAACTGTGGCACAAAGTGGTCAAGTGAATTGTCCACACACCTAGTAAGTGTCTGAGGCAGGATTTGAACTCAGGTCTTACTGGCTCTAGGTCTAGTGCTCTATCTACCTAATAGTCTATAACGCCATGAACCTATGACTTAATACAAATCACAGTCCTATTAAAAATCAGCTTTAATGGAACCTTGAGGTCATTAACCTGAACCCTCCCTCCACTTGTGGCTCCCCTTCCCCATCCCCACCTTCTCATCCTGTGCAATTTTTGTCTGTGTCTTTGCATAAACTCTGCCCCCCCCCCCGCCCCCAGGAGATCTCCCCAGGACTTTCTTTATGATGACATCCTGGGGGCAGAATTCTCACGAATGCATCTACTTGCATGCTCCACTCCAGGCCCAGCTCCTTCTCTGACAGTTGTCCAGGATGGTTCCACTTACAGTCTTTTGGATGTTCTGGCCATCACTGTAACGTGCTGGGCCAGGCTCTCCACTGCCCCTTGGGTTACCTGCAATTTGGACTCCCAGAGGCTTGTGATGGTTCCTGATTTGCAGCTGCTCAGTATTGCCAGGAGACAAATGGGGCTAAAAAGATGGGTGTCTATGTCCAAGAGTAGCCCTGATTGGTTGAAAGTAAAGCACATTTTCTCAAAGTCAATACATCCTTTTTCTTCCACTTATGCAATCCTGACTGTGGCCACGGTCTCTCTGCAGAGCCTGTGTGAGTAGATGTGCCAATGGCCCGATGCAATGGCTCCTCCATTCTACTTTCTGTCACCATCTGGATGAGAGGAAAGCTCATGATTAGCCTGAAATGACGAGCTCTAGAACCCAGGTCCCCAGTGGAATGTCTGTTGCATAAAGCAAGGTCTGCCCAGCAGCCTGGAAATCCTCCATCCTTCCTTCTGGTGGATGGCTTACATGACAGCCAGGGAGAGAATGTCCTCTCATTGACAACTCCTCCATTAACATACCTGGATGTCTGGTAATCCTTACAGCAAGAAGGTGAAAGGGTACCACCAACAAATGAAACATGGATGTGGGAGAGGGATAAGATGCTCCTGTCTGTTAGGTTGTGAGGCAGCCTGATTGATAGGACCCATGTAGGAGGAAGACAAGGTAATGTAAATGTGCTTCTTGGGCTATTAATCAGATTAAAGAGCACAGTGTGTGTGTGGTGTTCCCCTGAATAGAAGAGGTGGAAAGAATGTAAGCTCAGAAATGGCTTTTCTGGGTTCACAGAACAGCAACTGAGAGACCAAAGAAAGGAACAACTTTTTTTAAAAAAATGAAAGTATTTTATTATTTTCTAGTTACATGTACAGATAATTTTCAACATTTGTTTTTATAAGATTTCTAGTTTCAAATTTTTCTCCCTCCCTTCTCTCCCTTCCCCATCCCCAAGACAGCAATCTAATATAGGTTATATATGTACAATCATATTAAGCATATTTCTACATTAGTCATGCTGTGAAAGAAGAATCAGAGCAAAAGGGAAAAACCTCAAAAAAGGAAAACAAAAAAAGTAGAAATAGTATGATTCAATCTGCATCTAGATTCCACATTCTTTTTTTTTTTTTCTGGATTTGGAGAGCATTTTCCATCATGAGTCCTTTGGAACTACCTTAGGCCATTGTATTGCTGAGAAGAGTCAAGTCTATCACAGTTGATCAACACACATTGTTGTTGATACTGTGTACAATGTTCTCCTGGTTCTGCTCATCTCACTCAGCATCAGTTCATGTGAGTCCTTTCAGGTTTCTCTGAAATCTGCCTGCTCATCATTTCTTACAGCACTATAGTATTCCATTATTACATTCATATACCACAACTTGTTCAGCTATTCCCCAATTCCTTGTCACTACAAAAAGAGCAGCTATAAATATTTTTGTACATGTGGGTCCTTATCCCTTTCAAAAAGCACTTTATTACACATCTGCTGTGGGCTGTGAATACAGAGCCAAAACCAGAAACAGTCCTAAGAGAAGGGATCATGGATTTGGAGGTTGGAGGGACCCCAGAAGCCCTTTAGTCCAACCTATCTTTTTTTTTTTTTTTTTTTAGTGAGGCAATTGGGGTTAAGTGACTTGCCCAGGGTCACACAGCTAGTAAGTGTTAAGTGTCTGAGGCCAGATTTGAACTCAGGTACTCCTGAATCCAGGGCCAGTGCTCTATCCACTGTGCCATCTAGCTGCCCCACCAAACTATCTTTTTACAGATGGGAAAACTGAGGCACAGGGAGGGGAAGTGGCTTGCCCAAAGCCACACAGATAATAGATGGCAGAGGTGGGAGGTCCACTCTGGTCCTCCTGAATCCAGTGCTTTATCCACTATGCTACCTAGCTGATGACTTTAAAAAAAACAAACCCAGATGAGGTAAAAGGAGACATTAAGGAGAGGTTTTGGAACTTAGAGCCTCGAAGGAAGAGACTTTAGGGTGACTCCCTTTTGGGGAAGAGATAAAGATGCCTGGATACATGGGGTGGGGTAGGGGCACCACCAGTAGATGGAGCAGGCAGGGACCCATGGGAAGTTACCTGGGGAATAGCCAGGGTGGGATAGAGGATAGGTTGGGGAGGAGAGAAGGGAGAAAGAAACTCCATCTGTAAGTTTCCTATTTTACTTAATTATTCTTGCCAGCTAAGCTCCAAGCTTGGTCATTTCCACCTGCTGAAAGAGTGCTATCAGCACCTTTAGTGCCCTAAGGCTGGGGTAATTTCTGTCGGTCACAGGGGAATGGAAAGATGGAATCACTCTGTGGGAGTAGCCTCTTTCTCCACCCCCAGGAGAATAAGGGGTCCCAGTGCCTTGGTGGTTCATGGTGGATATGGGTGAGTTTGGCCAGGTAGGAAAAGCTTGGCTGGAGCCCAGGTTTTCTGGATTACCATTAGGAGAGCATTAGGAAGACAACAGGACACTGGTGTGAATGAGAAGGGGCAAAGGGAGAAGGAAGAAGAGAGAGCTACTGCAGACAAGATGGCAGGTAGGAGGCTACTATCATAAGACCATTATGGTCCAAGCAAGAAGTAATGAGGGTCTAAACCAGAATTATGGCAGTGGGGGCAGCAAGGGGGGAAATGGAGATTGGTGAGAATTACAGAGAATCAACCCTACTTGGCAAACACTTGGATGTGGGGGGAGATAGAATAGTGAAGGTGACTCCAAGTCTAGTTGATGGGAAGCTTATTGCCCACTACAGAGGGCACCTGACTGCATCCAGAGCCATCTCCAGTCATTTCAATCTATATCTTGCCACTGGACCCAGATGGCTCTGGATGAATGAGGCTGATGACTTTGCACAGCCCTGCTTCACTGAATCCAATTCATTTGCAAGTCAAGACTTCACCTTCCTGATGTCATTGATCCTCTTTGAGAAACAACAATCTGTGAGTAGTTGCCCCACTGGGGGCCCAACTGCCCAGCTCCAATTGGGTAATGCTACTCCTGACTTCCTTCCTTCCCTTAGCTCCCTCTGTCTACATAGAGAATCATACCCTTACCTGTGGGTGCTCTGCCCAAAGAGATGTACATTTTGGTTGCTGAGACCTCACATGATATCTTGGAGTTTATGGGCTAGATTTCTTTTTTCTCTTCCCTACTTATTTATTCTATCATTAAAAAACAAACAAAAAAACATGCCTTAAACTCAAATCACTCTGGTTCTCACTGACTGGCCAGTGCAAGCCTCACTTGGTCTTTGTTTAGGTTTTGATGGCTCAGAGTTGAGTGTAAATAACAATTTTTTTGTTTTGTTTTGGTCAGAAACCTTGAGGATTGTCCCCTCCCAAACTGATTTTTTTTAACTAGGTAAAAGAGGCATTTTTCCCCTCTTTTTTCCCCCCTTTCTTTCTTTTTTTTTGTTCTTTTCTTCCTTTCTTCCTTCTTTCCTTCCTATCTTTTTTCCTTTCTTTCCTCATTTCTTTCATTCCATGTAGCTTCTTCAAGTAAAAAAAAAAATACTAGATTTGGAATTGAAGGACCTGGGTTCCAATTTGGACTCTGCTACTTGTCAGTTCTGTGACCTTGGTCAAGTAAAGTTACTCCTCTTTGGGTCTCACTTTTCTCTTCTGCAAAATGAGAGATTGGATTATATAGGCCAAAGTTCCTTCGATTTATCTGCTTAAATGTTATACCCAGATCCAAATTTCCAGCAGGAGATTTGACCAACAATCTGCCAACTCTGTGTTTTCATAGCTCCAAGCCCCCTTTCCTAGTAAATTCCACAGACCAAGTGAGGTAACAATTAAATTCAAAGTAAATAATATTTAACTAAGCAGAGCTTCTTAGTAAGAAGGGGAGAATTTCCATGGATAAAACTAGACCAGTCTCTCACAGATTCTCTAGCTGCCTATCAGAGAGAAGACACTCCCTTAGATTACTCATACCCTCAGGGTTGTGTGCCAGTGAGAACACCTCTGCTGATAAATTTCTCTGCTGCTGCATGGGTCTCACTGTTTTCTCCATTCAACCTCTGTGGCTAGTGCTTGCTGCTCCTTTCAGAGATGCTCCTGTCACCTAGTTCTGGGCTGTCTCTTTGCTGAGCTGATCCTGCCACCTACTGGGCTGAGTCTTTGAGATTTCACTTCACTAGGGTCACTTTATAGCTCTTTTGTATGTCAGATCATTAGTTGTATACAGTCAGCACAGAAAAGAGTCCTATCCCTATTGTTATTATTAGACAATATTACTTCTCTGTGGAAGGACTTATTGAGATTTATATTGAGGTGAGTAAATTTCTTTAATCTCCCATCATGCTCCTGACAATCAACACAAGGACCATGAAATTTACCCTTGAATTTCATTTAGGGGTATGGATAATGAAGATGACTTTTCTCCAGATTCTGACCTTCCCTGAACCAGATGATTTCTAAGGTCCCTTTCAATTTAACACCCTATGATTCTCCTGCCTATTCCAAAAGTATACCTTTTCCCATTCCTATAGGGCCTCACTTAAAAAAAAATATCAGATAAAAACAATGATTCCTAACATAGCTTAAAACATAAGTTTGCTCCATGGGTTTTGTGGCAGCTCTTTTGGTCTTTGAAGGGGTAAATAAAGTGGCTTTCTAGCAGAGGTATAATAGTAGCGCTCGGTTTTAAAAATGATCCGGGTATTTGAGGAGACTGAAAGCTCAATATGAATCCCCAATGTGATGTTGCATGCATAACAGCCAGTGCAATCTGAGTCACCAAGAGGGCCATAGCTTACAGGAACAGAGATGATAACGCCTGTGTCCTCCATTCTCATCAGACCTCACCTGGGCTCAGTGCTCAGTTCTGGGAATCACTGTTTCCAAAGGACATTTATAGATTGAAGAGGGCCCAGAGGAGGATGTGCAGGATAGGAAAGGGCCTCAGACCTGCCCCATAGAATGAGTGGTGTGTTTAACTTGGAGAAGGAGAGCCTCGGGCTGGGCATGACTCCTGTTGAGCTACAGTACCTGGCACTTGATAAATGCTGTTGCCTTCCCTTGTCCCAGGCAGGCCCCTTTCCTTTGAGCATTTGAAGGTCTGTCTTGCAGAAGAGATCTGACTTGGTCTTTCTGGAGGATGGATCCAATTGTGACACACAGAAGATTCACAGGGCAGATTGAGGTGACTTGTCGGGAAGAGCCGTGTGACGAATAGTCTGTGAAGAAGTAGAATGGACTGACTAGAGAGGTGGACGGTCTCCTTCCTGGAGGATCTTTAAGCATTGTCTGATCCTGCTCCGTGGGTGTGCTAGTCTGAATTCCTTTTGCATGTGGGTTAGAACAGATGGTCAGCACTTATTAAGCACCGACTGTGTGTCTATCACCATGCGAAACACAGGGGCTCCCAAAAGGCTGAGTTACTGCTTTCTGCTCTCAGGGAGCTTGCAGTCTAATAAAGCAGAAAACCCCACCAATAACTGTGTATATATAAAATATACACAGGCCACTGAAATCCCTTCCAACTCTCAAATTCAGTGAGTGTTTTTGTAACTAGGACTGTGCAATGGAAAGTGTTGTGAAGCCTGTCCCAGGCATGACAAATGCTTGTCGCATCCCTGCTTTCCAGCAGAGGGGCTGCGAGGGGCCTGGGAAAGGGGGTGGCATTCATGAAGGCCCATGCCCCCGACTCTGACTTCCCCAGGTAAAGTCAGCTCCTCTCCACCCCCAGGGCTGCAAGCAAAGAGAGTGGGCAGAAGGAACAGCTTCAACAAGCCTCTTTATTCAGGAGTGCTGGCTAAGGTCTGGGAGTGGAGACACTGAATAATTCATGAGGCTCCCCGTGTCCCCCTCCCCTTCCCACGCACACACCCCTTTTCTTTTTTTGGGTCCAGGGCTGCTCACTTAGGATTTAAACATGGCCTGCATGCCTAGTAAGTGAGGTGAAGGCTTTGCAGAACACTCAGTTTTGCTATTTTTGTCCATGGAGAAAGGGCAGTTGATTGGCCTGACCTTATTTCCTGGTTTGTTTCAGTCTTCCAGCTAGAAGCCGGGTTCCTTCCTTTAAAAATAGGGCTGTCATCAGATTTGAATTTTAACTGCAGTGCGAGTCACCCAGACAAACCCTCAGCAAATGCAGAGTCGGGGACCAGGGAAATAGAAACCGGGAGGCATAAAGCAAGCTGGAAACCTTAGGAGGAAAGCTTTGTGATCAATGGGGCAGAGAGGAGAAATTGAAACCGAAGTCCATTTCCTACTGGGGGGTAGGAGTGAGCTGGAAACATAAGCTGGACTGAACTTCTGAGAAGTAGAACAAGCAGGGACTCCAGAATGGAGAGAAGGAAACCTGAGTAACGGGGGAGGTGAGCGATGGGCCAGAGCCCAGAGCACCAGAAGATGCAAACCCCTAATGAAGATGCGGGATCCTTGAACTAATCGCTGGTAGCTGTGTCTCTGTCAGTGTGATCAAGTGATAGAGACAAAGTTGGCCATCTCTGTCCATGGAGACCTCTTGGGGTGACCAGGAGATCATGAACCAAAATAGTCATTTCCAAGGACCCATAAGATTAGAAAAGGAAGGTGGCTAGTCACAGGTGGAATTCAACCAATAGCCCATTATTAAGCATTTACATTGTGGGGAGACAGAGCAAGCAAAACTGGCCCCTGCGTTCAAGGAGTATATGTTTCAACACAGGACCTTACATCCCAATGCAACGGCAAGGACATGGGTTCAAATCCTGGAGAGGCTGAATTACTTTAACAATCCAATTATCTGTGATTGAGGAAGAAGCCCATGGTTGCTTATTATGTGCAATTACCTTTGGATCCAGTCCCACAGGCTTTAGGCTAAACTTCTATCAATCGATAACATGGTTAGGCTGAGATGTTCTCCTCTGCTTCTCTATGTGGACTCTTTGAGAGGTCTCCCAAATAGGAGATTGTGGAATTGTACCCAAACTTCATTAAAATGGAAGTCTTTTGACTTCAGGTATAAGGGGAGGGGAAAGGAGGGAAGACTGGCTGTTTAAAATTCTGCTGACATAAAGCACAGATTCAGTGTTTATTGTATTTATAAACTGTGACATATTTGGGGGAGAGGGAAAGACGAAATTGCTGAATCTCAAACTCTGGTGACTTCTATATGCCTGCATTTATCCCTTTGGTGGTAATTGTATTTGATTGCAGTACAAGACAGTCTTGTCACCTTTTGACGTATTTGTCAAAATTAGGTAATTGCGGTTTAACTATACATATTAAATATGAGTCTATTTTTGTATGTATATACTATAAAATGCACATGTATATGTATACGCATATATATGAGCTTATATGCACACATGTATATATATATCTACACACATACGCATATGTGTGTATGTGTATACACACATACATACATCTCATTGGTCTTAATCAAGAACTGTAAGAGGATCTGAATGCAGTTGTAGACTCTCAGCAGTAATAGGTTATAGGGTTCATCACTGCTATGATTGATTATAGTAATTTAAATACTCTCAGATTTGAACCCATGTCAGCCCACATCATATCGTGACTGATGCTTTTGATATATTTTATGCTACCTCTTGTACAAAATCACCATCAGTGACACACTCCAGCCCATGTGTGTTGATTATTCACCTTTTGTGTCATCAATAATTGGGATTTTTCCAAGATCATTGTGTTTCACAGGCCACAGACATGGAGTCCTTGCAATAATGTTGGTGTTGATAAGAGAGGATTTTGTGGTAGTAACTATCTTTGGCTTATTAAAAGAACAGTGTAGTTCTGCTCTTTTTTTTTTTGTAGAGGTGGTGGACTATGGATGAGAAATACTATATATACTCTCAGACTTGGTGGATGCATTGCTTTGTTTTGTTGAATCGAATTTTCTCCTCTTTTATTTTTGCTTATATGGGGTGACTCTCTGGATTAGGGGCAGGGAGAGATCTGATTTTTGTGAAATGAATGATTTATAAAAACAAAACCTTTCAATAAAATTAAAAGACCCCCTAACTCCCATCCCCATTTTTTGCAGCTTCTCAAATGCTATCCAGCCCTCTCTTTTCCCTTATTCACCTCTGGGTTCAGTTTCTCGTCCAACTCTAACTTGTCTAAGATTTATGTCCTAATGGAGAGACTCTGTGGATGTTCATTGTACTGGGCACATTTAAAAAAAATAATAAACATTTTTATTTAAAGTTTTGAGTTTCAAAGTTTATTCCTCCTTCCCTCCCTTCCTTTCCCCTCCCTGAGAAAGTAAGCAATTAGATATAGGTTATACATGTTGGCACAATTTTTAATATTTTTTTTATGAATCCACACATTTCAATGACAAAAATTCCCTTCTCCCTGGCCCATAGTAGCTTATTTTGGTAAGTCAAGTTATATGGGTTGTAAAAGATCCTCCAAGATGCCGGTGGTTGGAAATCCACAGGAATGAGCTGTTGAAAAGTGAGGAACAGACTTTTCAGACCTTCCCAGGATACCCAAATGTCTTCCCTCAGCTCTGTGCCAGGTTTGTCTCTCCTTCCTTTGTCTTTACTAACTGGAACTTACAGCCTTTTTCAAGAATCCAGAGACTGTCTTTCTTTCCTTCCCATCCTCCGGTGACAGCACTCCTGAAAATGACTCCATTTCAGAAACATTTTGAGGTTTTACTAAGAACATTTAAAGTTATGAAGTTATTCAAATAGTGTATATGACTATATTATTCAACCAATTCAATCCTCATGAAGTAGTTTGCTGAATAGACTCAGTGAAGCCTGGCTTTTCCCATCTACTTTTTCACTCTCATGCCAGAGTGGGGCAGCAGGGAGTGACTGGGCATCTCTGAGAGGTGGATGGAGTTAAAAGGCTCTCCCTTCCATAAAGTTCAGCTCTCTTCCAATTTGAAGGCTCCCAGCCGGTTCTTCTATGACACCACCAAGCCATGCTTCTCTGGTCAGCAGCCTCCAACGGGGAGCAGCTGAAGCCTTCCTCTCCCTGACTATACCTTCTGCCTTCTGAGCAGCTCCTCTTCTCTTCATTACTCCTGTCCTGCTGGATTCTTCACTGAATTGACCAAGAACTGAAATCTAAGTGAGGTGAGCAGTAGCTCACCCTTTCTCACAGTAATTACAACCGCCAAAACCCATCTTTCTATAAAACAAACAAACAAACAGTCCTTATTTCCTGTTACCCATTGTCTCCAAACAGGTATTGTTTGGATTTACCACTTGGAGAGTAACTCTCATACTCTAAAAAACAGTCACATGCAAATGAACTCAAGACGAGAATGCCCAGAGGACTGATTTCTCAGCCTTCTAACAGGTCCTCTCAATTGTCTATTCAATGGTGCTCATAGCCTGTGTCTGTCTTCACGTTTTATTGGAAAAAACTGGGTTTCCTTACACATAGATTTTATCAGTTTTTCATGCACAAAAGTTACTTTTTCTGTCCCTTTCAGACACCAAACCTTTCATATTCCAAAGGGGGCAGTACTTCATATCCTTTCTTAGTTGACTTCATCTTTTTTCATTTATACAAGATATCATTTTGTGCACCTTCAAGCCGCCAAACATGGCTCCAATATGAAAAAAATCAATTTTTTCCATTGGTATCACCTTTATCCATTGGTTCAATATGAATTGTTGTTGGTATTGCTGTTACTGCTATTTTTCTTCCTTATTTGTCTTCTGTATCAACTCCATATTTATGATGTCTTTTTTTAGTACAAAATCCATTCCCTTTAGCAGAGAAAACAAAGCCAAACTAGGCATGAACAGTCCTCAGTTCTCCTCATCCTATCCACCAGATCCAGTGGTCTTATTCCTTCTCTGATCTTTCTTTTTCCTCAATATAGCTTTTTTTTTAAACTTCATAGTTGTTCTTAGCTTTCTTTGTCAGCCTCTTTTCATTCCAAGCTGTAGTGCTCCTGACCCTCCTGTTACGAGAATGTGTCATGCTTTTGTATCCATCCATCAATGTATGAATCTAAGACAAGTGCTGCAGATGGATAATTATCTGGGTCCAGAATTTAATACAGAGAGAAGCTTGGGTTGAATAGTACTTTGGAAACTGTACTGCACTTTTGATGATCCAAGGCTGTCAAAATCTATCTTTTTAACTTCAATATTCTCCCAATCACCATGCTCATTGGCTAGAAAGCTTGGAACACCAAGACCTAGAAGAACAAAAATGGCAGAAACCCAATGGGCAATGGAAAGATGCCTAGCAGACATGAGGAAGGGGTGGCATGTTACCAGCAATACTCTGATTTTGTAAAGACACTACTCGGGGTATTTATTAGAAAAGGAGTTGAGCTAGTCACCTGGCTCAGGTGAACATAAAAGGATTACTTCATATCAATTGATCAATCAATGAGAATTTATTAAATACCTGCTCTTTGTACAATGACATATTGATATCCATCTCTGAGATTGTGAAAGAGAGGAAGACCTTCACTAGGCTGGTTAGTTCCTCTATGAAAGATTTGTGAATAAACATGGATAAGAATAAAATAAGAAGGGATATGAAGAGTTTTCTAACTCTACTGGGGGGTTATCTATTCCCTTCTAGTCATCTCCTATGAGCTTGGGCATGGTTTTTAAAAAAAAATCTGATAAAGATTTTTGTTTTTTAATATAATTGGTTTCCTTTGCAATCTTATGTACTTAATTGAATTACTTGAAAAATATTGTTATGAGAATGTGTCCAAAGGCTTCAACACATTGGCCATAAAAAAGTTTGAAGACTTTATGTGTTAAGCTATTTCCTTTCCTTACTTAAGGAATTCAGTTTCTGGCTCACTGACTTCCTCTCTATCCCAGACCCTCCTCTTTCAATTAGAGGCTTCCTCAGATGCCCTCTCCTTAGCTCCCACTATATTTAAGTGGGTTCTTCCCCACTAGAATGTGAGCTCTTGGGATTAAGGAGTTGTTTGCCTTTCTTTGATATTCCAGATTCTGGGGTTATAGAACCTGGCTAATGGTAACTATTTAATAAATTGTTCTTGACTACCTAACTGATAGTTTATACCCCACTCCAGTCCTACCATTCCCAGGCAAATCATCTTAGATCTCTCCCAACATCACTCATAACTGCTATCTCTATAATTTTCAATTCTGGGATTCTTCTCTGTTAATAACCTCATCTCTTTTGGTCCTTTCCTATACCATACTCCTCTCAAGCTTATTCACCATCCTCACCATGATGGTAGCCAACCCCAGCTTCCTTTTCTGTTTTCCTATGCCTCTCTCATCTGGCCTCTCTTCTCTTGACCCTAGAATGACCACTTTAATTTTTGTACTCTCCTCTGCCTTCAATTCCCTCACCTCCTTGTCCTAATACCAGCCATGTCTGACCAAATCCCAATTGTGTCCATCAACCACCTCTCTCCCCTGACTTGTGCATTGCTTAAAGTGACTGAAGAAACTTATACAGTTTCACTGCCAGTTTATATTTACAAGTCTTAACGAGGCCTTCATTGCTGTGCCTTTTATCTTTTCCTGATCAGAACTCTATCACCCTCTTCATAGCAGAAGTTCCAAACCTTTTCTTCTCTTCTTAAACTTCCTACCCCTATGCCTTCCCAGTCGCTGAACAGAGGACTCTGCTTCATTCTTTTTACAAATAAAAATAAACATTTTTATTTAAAGTTTTGAGTTCCAAATTCCATTCTTCCTTCCCTACCTCCCTTCTCCCTTCCCTGAGCTGATAAACAACCAGATCTAGGCTACACATGTTCTGTTTCATTCTTTACTGAGAAAGTAAAAGACAATTTTTTCTCTTTCTCCTTACTCCACATACCATGAAACCCCTCCATATTGCTATGGATCTTTTCTTCCTTCACTCCAATACAGGATGAAAAGGTGATCCTTCTTTTGGCCAAGGCCAACCCATCCACCTAGAGCATCGATCACCTTCCTTCCCATTTCTTCTGGGAGCTTGTCCCCTCAGCCATTCCTTCTCTCTCATCTTTGAGATTTCCTTATCCCGATGTTTTCCCTGATGTCTACCCAAGGCTTCCCAATCCTTAAAAAATTACTTGCTTCTGCTATTTCTATCTAATCTCTTTTTCATAGCTTAGCTTCTGAGAACAGCCATCTATGCTCATAGCCTCCATTTCCCATTCACTTCTCAGCTCTTTACAAGTTGACTTCGGAGTCCACCACTCAACTGAACCTGCTTTCTCCATAGTTATTAAGGATAACAACTGCTAAATGTAAAGGTCTTTTCTTCCTCCTATTTGACTTCAATATAATTTTTTTAAAACATCATCATTGAAGTTCTGTATCCTCTCTTCTCTCATGGCTCCCATAACATTACTTTCTCCTAATTCTCTCTTCTCTCATGGCTCCCATAACATTACTTTCTCCTAATTCTCTCTTCTCTCGTGGCTCTCATAACATTACTTTCTCCTAATTCTCTCTCCACCTGTCTGACCAGTCCTTTTCAATTCCCTTTGCTGGATCATAATCCATTTCTGGTACTTAAGCAGAAATGTTCCCTAAGGCTTTGTACTAGGCCCTTTCTATTCAGTCTCTTGGAGAGCCCATGAACTTCCATGGGTACAGTTATCTTTATGCAGGTGACTGAGACTTCTATCTCTGGTCCTCATCTCTCTGCTGAGTTCCAGTCTGACACTCTCAATTCTGGCTGGATGTCTCCAGTTGGATCTTCTGTTGGCATTTCAAACTCAAGAGGACTGAAGTGGAACCAGGGACAGAGACAATATAATTAACTCCCTTAAACCCGCCCTTCTCCAAAATGCCCTTTTCTGATTTTTCAACCTTAGTGAGTTTTCCTTTGCTCCCCCATCCTGCCTCTATCCAGTCAGTTGCTAAGTTTTTTGACTCTACCTCTAATGATATGTCTCGCCATCTTTCCCTCTCTCCACTCATTCTGCCACTGCGCTAATTTAGGCCCTCATCTCTCTCCTGAAGTCTCCTCATCAGTCTCCCTGCTACATGGTCTTTCTCCTCTGGTCCATCCTTTGGAATGCTGCCAAATCGATATGAACTAAGATATCGGCCTGATCATGTCATTGTATAAATCATCTATGGTTCCCTGCTTCCTCTAGGATAAAATACAAAGCCCTTTCTCTGCCCTTTAAAGACCACTAAGGCTTGATGCCAGTTGACTTTGCCAACTCTTTCCAGTATTATTCCATTTACACATTTGATCTTCCAAACAAACTGATTTAGTAATGTTCCTTGAACTTGACATGTCATCAGTAGCATTGTGCCTTTAATCACGTGGCCCTCAGGTCTGGTATATCCTTTCTTCTCATTGGTCCTTCTTATTGTCCATCATTTTTTTCAGGGCTCAGTTCACTTGTAGCCTGGTTCTTAGTATTTGCTCTCTATCACATTACTGGAGGAAAACACTGTGTCTTGAGTCACAGAACCTGTGTCTTTGACTCTCCACCCCAAGCACAATGCTTTGCATATGAGTGCATTTGAGACTCAGGGGGACCCAGGGTGCAAATATGGGGGGACAGGAGATGGAATAGTGCATACAGTAGTAGCTTATGTGACTTAGAGGGAGGGCATGTGGAAAAGAGTGATGTCAAATAAGACAAGCAAGACAGCTGGGAGCCAGCTTCCCTAGTGTTTCAATGGCAGGCAGAGGACTCGGTATTTTTGATTCTATTTAGGATGCTATGGCAATGGGTCTAGAGGACTAGGGACTCTTGCTTCTAGACCTTTCTTTCACTCTGTGGCCTTGGTGGTACATTAATAATATTTGCACTTTTGATACTTGTCTTTTCTCAAGGAGAAAAACATTGTGCTAGTCATCACCATTAGAAAAATGAACTAAAAAAAGCTTCAAGGAGAGTGACAGCTGAGGAATGTAAGTATTTTTAGGAGAAGCAAAGCTAGGGAAAAAGCAGCTCTCCAGCATGCACCCAACACTGTTCTTCAAAGAAACAATAGATTGTGCTCATTCCATCCCCAGTGCTCTGTTTGGGTTTCAACAGAGCTGCCTTTTGTCCATTGAGAAGAAAACCTAGGGCTGGATCTCATGGGGGCAGTCAGTGATGGGCTGTGCATTCTCTAGGAAAAAGATAAACACACTTCCTTGGAGCAGAGTCAATAAGGCGTTTTTGTGTGTCTTTTAAAACCATGAACCTCCCCATTCACCCCCATCCCCTTCCTAAGGACTGTGGGTTCTTAATCTATTCCTGTCAAATTGAATTAAAGTGGTTTGATTATAAGAACATGCATTCTCTGATTCAGATTTTTTTCTTATAGATCAGTGGTAGACAAGGGGAAGATTCCACATTTATTCCTATGCACCATTAATGGATATTGCCTTTGACCCGAACCTGCCCATCTTGTTCAACTTTCATCCATGACCTCCCATAAAGTTACCAAAGAAGATCCGCCCAACATACATCAGGCCTTCCCAGAGATCTCTGACCACTGTATCTATTCCAGTGGTTAGCTTTGCCTTCTTCCTCCTCTCTTCCTTCATCTCTCATTTCCAGTCATTCACAGAGTCCTGTCCACTTTTGCCTTGAAATGTTGTCTCTATCCCTTTCTTTCTATTCCTAGCCCTGCAAACCTAATCCCATCATCCCTTGATGATAGCCCCCACTGAGCTGACATCTCTGGTCTGGGCTCCCATGTTCATTCAGTTTTACTGCTATCAAGCTAATCTCCTTTTGAGCCTATCACTACCCTGCTTTAGTAATGATAATTTAAATAATCAATATATGATACCACATATTTTATATAATAACAAAATAATAATTTTATTTAATGATGATGATGACGATAATGGCTGACATTTATATAGTGCTTACCGTGTGCCAAGCACTTTACAATTATTTTATTTGATCCTCATGTTGGCCCTGGGAAGTAGGTGTTGTTAATATTCCCATTTTACAGATGAGGAAATTGAAGCAAATAGAGATCAAGTGGCTTGCCCAGGCCCCCACAGCTAGAAAGTGTCAGGAGGCTTAAATGCCTCCTAAGTTCCTGCCATATCTACTCTTAGATCGTCTGCCAGATTTTGGTGGCCCCAGTGGTGGCACCTTTCTCCAGCAAGGGCACTGCTGTTTCAGCAGGATTACCTCCACATCATCCAGCAGTTACACGTCAGGTTGGTCTCACTAACCACACTCATAGTAACAGCAGAATCCTAGAATGTCAGAGATAGAAAAGACCTAAGAGCTACAGAAAATGAAACTGAAACCCAAGGATGAGAAATGACTGACCCAAGGTCACACAGATATTAAGTAATAGTGCCCTCAGGATTCACACTCAGGTCGACCTCTACCTCCTCTGGTTTTTGTCCTCCAACCTGCATGGTACAGGACTGAACTAAGAGCAAAGACTAGAATGATTACATTGGTTCCTCATAATTACCCTGCAAGGTGGGTAGAATGAGTGGTGTCACCCGCATTTTATAGATAAGAAAACTGAGGCCCAGAGAGGTTCTTGGACTGACGTTGGATCTTCTGACATCAGGTCCAAGGTTCTTTCCTCTCTCCCACATTGCTTTTTTAGGCGTTCACTTGCCTGGCAAACCTTCTCCCCTCCCCTCCGCTGGGTCACATTCTATGATTCAGTACAAAGCACAGGTGCACACTCCTCAGCCTGGCATTTACAGCCCTTCACAAGCTGGCTCCCACCTAACATTCCAATCTGATTTAAAGATTCTCTTCCCCACGCCTGCCAGCTGTTCTCTGTCCCCACCATCCCATCCCCCACCCATGGACCCTTGCCCAAGTACTCCCTAATGCCTGAAATGCTCTCCTACTCATCTCCACACCACAGAATCCTGGGCTTCCTTCCAGGGCCAGGTCTGGTGCCACCTCCTACATGAAGCCTTCCCTGATCTACCCCTAGCCCCATCTCCCCCACCCTATTGGCTGGTGTTTTTTTTCCTTCTTGAAATCACTTGCCTTTACTTTGTGTTGCCTTATTAGTGGACATAGGATCCTAGATTGAGATGTGGAAGGGACCTTCCTCCTCACCCAGAACAATGTCCTCATTTTACAGATGTTTTATCTTTTCCATAAATGTAGCCCTTTGATGGCCAGCTGTGTTTTGTTTTTATCTTTGCATCAGTGATGTCTAGCATGGTGTGTGAACATGGTAAATTCTTAATTAATGTCTGTTGAATTGAACTAAATTGAGTCCAAGGCCTGACTGAAGTCCTAAATCCTCCATGAAGTCAATCTTGTCCATTTCAGACCGCACGAGCCTCATCTCTTACCTGTAACACCAATGTCCTATGCCCATAGCTGGATGATACTCCATCTTACATTCCTCATTGTTGTTCTGTGTGGGTTAATCTTATTTCCTAATGAGATGGAAGATTCCTTGTTGCCAACAATAACATTCACCCTCGCTCTGAATCCCTGGATCGCAGTGAGCCCAATAGAACTACAAAGAGCTGACCAACAAAACATTTGTTGATTGGTTACTAAAAAGGGGAGGAGAGGATTTTGTGAGAAAATATGTCAATACCTTGCTTTCATCCTACTGCTCAGTTCTTTTTTTTTTTTTTTTGTGAGGCATTTGGGGTTAAGTGACTTTCCCAGAGTCACACAGCTAGTAATTGTCAAGGGTCTGAGGCCAGATTTGAACTCAGGTCCTCCTGAATCCAGGGCCGGTACTCTATCCACTGCACCACCTAGCTGCCCCCGCTCAGTTCTTTTTAAATGAGAATTCATCTTTAACTTATTGCTTAGGATCATAGACCTTGAACTGCACTGGACCTCAGAGGATGTCTCAGCCAACCACCTCCTTTTACAGATATAGATACTTGGGTCAAGTAAGTGAGTTGTGCAAGATCACACAGATCTGGATTCATGAGGAAATTAAGGACCAACTGGTCCAGCCCCATCATTTTATAAATGATGACAAAGTATCATTTCCTTAGATAAAAATCTCCCTGTGTCACGACCTGTCACTAAGCTGTGTTGGTGGGCATTCTTCTCCAGCAGTAAGCTCAGCTCTCAGGTCTTGTTATTGCTACCTCTTGGATGTTCTTTGTGTCCTAGCTTTAGAGAAATGTGGTTCCTGATTGTAGAGGATGTTAGACACCTGGGGACACATTGCTGCACTGCCTGGATATCAGATTGCCTTCCTTGCAGTCACAGAACCCACAGCCACACACCACCAGAGGGGATAGGACTGAAAACCCTGACCACCATCTCCAAGCCACTGGCAGTATGTTAGAACCAGGTCTACCACCAGCTGCTCCACTATCACTGACCATTTCATATTTCATGTAAGATATAGGGTGATCTGACCAGGACACACCAGCAGCGAAGAAATTAGAAGCTGAGCTAAGTACTTGCTTATTTATTGCCAGTAAGAAATGGTGACTTTGATGCTAGTGTTGTGTGTAAAGCCCCATATGAACTCCTTGCCTCCTGTCCTTAGTTGACACCTTGTTATGGTTTCTAAATGCCTTTGTAACACCCCCTCTAGAATGTCCCCCTAACCTGGCACTCAGAGGTATGAAGACTGGATTCCCAGAGAAGTGACTACACTTAGATTCATGACTAGTCTAAATGTCTATATTCCTAAAACTGTAGATCATGAGCCCCAACTGGTGTGCTTATACTTCACAGTCAGTCAGTAGAGAAATTTAGCTCAAAACAAAAGCATTTACTAAGATAGTTTAGTATGAAGGGTGGCTACACAATATTCCCTCAAAAAATCTGGGTCATAGTCTCTCAGAAATATACATATACATATATACACACAAGCATGCATGCATATACCCACATAGATAGATGGATATAGATATAGAAATATAGATAAATGTGTATAATATTATGTACACATATACATACACACATACATGTGTGTATACATGCATGCATGTATATATGTATGATCTCAATAGGAAGAGAGGGCACAGCAAAGAGTATATGATTTGTTAGGAAACATGTGGCCAAGGCAACATGCACCTCTTGTATTGCAGAGGCCTCATCTTGTGGCGTTCTCTTGCTACTCCCTCACTCTGCCCCCTCCTTCTAGAATCTCAGATGTGTTGGACTTGCTCACCTGGTACCCCTGGGGCTATTCTCTGAGAAGCTTGACTCTCCATAGTTAAGGCTAGTTCTTTTTTGAATCTGTAACTACTTTCCTTGATTCTACAAGAAATAACTCCCTGGGGCGGCTGACTGCTGCCAATTTGCCCTGTTAGTTTATGCCTCTCTCTGATCCTTCCTGGATGTGGTGTCTCCTCCTGGATGAGCATCCCTGCTATGCGAAATTATGGCCTATGGGTGGGGAGGAGAGAAAATCCTTTTTGTTCTCCAACTTTCTTCCTCCCAGCCCTCTGTTGATGTATAGAGATCACACTCCACAAAGCTGCTCCTTTGCTTTAAATTTTCCTTGTCTTCTCAAGGGTTCTCAGGCTCAACTTTTTAAAAGCAAGCAGGAGCATGGTGAATCTTTGACCAGTCAATGGCAAACTCTCCTCCCAATTTAATCTGGGAATCATGCTGCAGGCTGCTCACACGTACCATATGTCTCTCCATTGTCTCTGGCCCTCTCACGACATGTATTCTTTGGATTTTGGGTTCTAAGATTTGCAACCAGACAACAGGGGGAGAATGCATTATTAAAAATAGGAGGCTTTGCTCTGGACAAAGCTTATTGTTGAAATCACTATGCAATTTTCAGAGATGCATTTCAACTCACTTGTTCCTATTTACTCAAATTGATGTCTTCTTGCTGTTCCTGTCTAGGGTCACACATTGGGATATATGGACTGGTGGACAAACTCAATAAACCAGTCACCCCATTGCAAGTCATGCTCTGTACCATAGGCATTCTTTATTCATGCTACTGATGCAACAACTAATGAGGTACTGCAATGTAGCTAAATGTCCATGCACTTGGCATCCCATGGACAAAACAACCAAGTGATGGCCTTAAGTGTTTACTTTCTTTGCTTGTTATGTGGAGTACTATGCACAGCTAAGGAACCAGAGGTCATCACGCAAGCCCCTCCAATAGTCTCACTGGTGAGAGTAGCCATCATTTTACATATAAACACCCCTCTCCCCCAAGGCAACTTTTTCACTGAGTGAGTTGGCCAGGTACATGAGTTTTATCTATGACCTTATTAACTTTCCATGGAAGATCATACTTCATTCCATTAAATTGGACCCTGGGTGACTAACTAAACGTACAAGATTGTTAGCCATTGCATTTCAATGTCTTGTAATCAACATAAATGAGCTTTAAATGTGTTTGGTGTGGAAATATTGGTGAAATTAATCAGTTCCTTTCTCTGAGCCACCTGATAGCATGGACAGCCCATATGTGACAGGCACTCAAGTACTTAAATAATGAATTATTCAGAATGAGAAGAAGCTACGGATGCCTGGCACCAGGCATCCATGCCTGTGAGTTCTTCATCTGTTCACCAGTGGGATTAACATTCACAATGAGGAAAAATGTTCTGATTATGCTGTATCTTTTCATTTACTTTCAGCAGGGCTTGCAAAGGGCCTAAAAAGCATTAGACCACAACAGAAGAGGTAACTAGGAGTTTTATCATGGCACATGCAGGCTTTCTTTGAGGGGAGAACCCAAGTTTTTTTATAGGCTTGTACTTATTTGAGGGGGGCAGCAAGGGACAATGAAAAGAATACAGGATTTGCTGTTGAAGAACCTGGGGACAAAAGTTGGTGTTATAAATGCAATGTAACCTTGAGAAATTCATGTAGCTAATCAGAGCCTCAGTTTCTTCCTCTATAAATTGAAGGGTTGGACTGGATGGCTTCTAATGTTCTTCGCTGCTCTAGAGCTATGCTGCTAGTGGTGGTTCTTTTTAACCACACTGTGCTTTGGACAGCACTCAAAGAGTCATTCTTTTGAAATGGGGTGGTAGAGGGATTCATAGAACCTTGTGGCAGGCAGAGTGGCCGGTCATACTTGAGTAAAAACAAAAGAATTAAGGACAAAGGTGGAGCATACACAGATTTGTACCTTTGGGACATCAGAATTCAGATCAATACAATGACAAGCCAACAATGAGAGGTATTGCTGAATGGAATGGACTCCTTCAGGACACAGTGGGTTTTATTTCATTGGAGGTTTTTAAGGAGAGCATAGGTCAGTATTTGTTGGGTGTGTTCTAGAGGAGATTCATTGTCATAGATAGGGCTAGATTTCTTGGACCTCTCTACTAACATCAAAAAGTTGATAATAGTCTTGACTTCCAAGGACTAGTGATAAAATGTTCTTCTTTCCTGCAGGTAGCATGGTAGTGTGCTACAGGTGCTGAATGAGGCATCTTCTGCCAGACATGATCAATGCATCAGTTTACCTTTGCTTAACTTACTTCTTGGTGAAAGGGAAGATTCTATGGTGCAGTACAGAGGAGGGGGATAATTTGGAAATTAATGTAAAAAAATGATCAATAAACATTAAAACCCCACCCATTTCAGAGACAGCCCATCACATTTGGGGACAGTTTGCCTTCCTTTTCATCAAATTAGAAGTTGCCTCTTTTAAACTTCTATGCCTTACTCTAAGTTCTGCCCTTTGGGGCCAAGCAGAAAAAGTCTATTCCATTTTCTTTCCACATAAGAGCCCCTCAAATAATTAAGGACAGCTATCATGTACCTCCAAATTCTTCTCTTCTCTTCCTAATACTTGGAAATGAGACCCTTTGCCATCCTAGTTTTTCTTCCCCTGGATGCTCCCTAATTATTCTCCACCTTAATAACGAAGTACTCAGAAATGAATGAAATGGTCTGACCAGTACAGAGAGAGAGGGATTATCACCTCCCAGTTCTACTGGGAACCTTTAATATCAAACACACTTGGGATTTCACTGTGCTAAATGATCAGGAAATGAACAAAAATAAAATAGTAAAATATTTAATTGAGAAAGAATTGCACAATAAAGTAATAGAGAATCAGTCTTAGCACTTGTCTTGAATGCGGCACATGCCTCATCCCCTTTTCTCATCTCAAGACCTCTGTGTTTCCAAAGTAGATAAAGCAGGATGGCCTGTTCAGCCTGATTATACTTTTGGATGGTTGGCTCCCTGCTTGGCTCAACCTCCAAGTCTAACTGATTGCCTGTTTCCCTGTCACCACCATCTCCTAGGCAGCTCCTAGTGTGTGGCTAGAATTCCTCAACATCTTGTTCGATGGCTACTCCAATAGCAACAATACCAAAAAAGGTGCTGTGATCACTGCTTACTCACTTCCAGAAGCCTCCTTGGCTCTTTGTGTTAATGAACCAATTCCCAGCCTCCACTGCTGATGCTTCCTTTTGGCTGTGACATTTGTGATATAACCATCCTGCTCTCTAAGCTCACAGCCTTTTGGGGAAAGGAACCTTTTGAAATGAATCAAAGAGAAATCAATTACACTCCAGGCTCAGACATTGTGGAAAATGTAGCCTTTCCTGGGACAATTTTCTCTTACCCAGGGATTGCCTATATTTCAGAAATGACACAAAAGGTGTAAAGCTATTGTGGGGAAAAAGGCATGGGTTTTTCATGTATCCAGATTGTAGGATACTGGGTAGCCTGCAGTGTTTATGCCCACAACATATATAAAGGATGAGAGGAAGACTTCCGATATGTCAGGGAGCTCTTCTACAGAGGATCTATGGGAGAACATGGGCTAGAGTCTCACAAGATGAGAAGTTGTAGGTGGGTTATCGAGCATGTCAATAGAGAGAATGCCTCCAGGAGATCACAGATCCATCAAAGAGATGCAATGTTTGGCACTCAGAGAGGGCATCAAGTCCATCCAAAAAGGACAGCAGGAAAGAACCCTAGACTTGGAATCTGGAGATCTGTGTTCAAATTCTATAAAGCAAAGGGTTGGACTTAGCAGCTAAAGGTATCTTTTAGCTCTGATATTCTGTCTCACCCTCAGCCCATAACAGTTAATGTTATAAGGCAGGGCTCATAATCTGGGGTAAATGACCTTATTTTCTCTTTTTAAAAAGTATCTTGATAACTATTTCAATAGAATTGGCATCTGTTTATGTATTTTGTTAAATGCATTTGTGTAATTTAAGATTCTAAATGTGTATTCTAATCTGTTCCCCCAGTTTTGGGGGAAACTGACTAAAATCACTGATAAAACAAGTTTAGGTTTTTAAGGGTTTATTGGAAAATAGAAAGAAAAAGATTGAGAACAGAATTCCAACAGCCTGGCATTCCTATCTTTCCTCAAATTTCCTGTGAAGTCCTCTGCCGCCACCACCATCCAGTCAGGAACCCAAAAAAACCCAGAGCCCTCCGCGCAGGCTCCCTTTCCTCCTTCCTGTCTCCTCCCAGACCATAGGAGGCTCCTCAAGTTGATTGGCTGGTAGCCTTGATAGACAGCACCCATGAGCAAACGTCATTTCCTGACACCAAGGAAAAGCCACAATGCCTCTGAGGCATTTTCCTCATGGTGGAGCTTTCCCACAGCAAGTCTCCAGTAGGTGGCATCATTCCAATCATTACAGTCCCCCCTTTTGTTCCTCAAGAAACAAAATGTTTCCTTGATGGAACACATTTAAAAACATGACTCTGAGAAGGCACCCATAGGTTACAGCTAGCACACAAAAAGTAAAGAACCCTTTTTCTAAAGTCCCTTTTGGCTCTGACATCAATAGTAGCAATAACAAAAATAATACCAGGTGATACAGACAACACTCTATGGAACACTCTGGAGGTCTTGGCTTCCCCTTCATTAAGGGTCTTCAAGCCATGGCTGGTTGACTGCTCTTTGGTCAATGATGCTACTTAACACAGTGATGTGTGACCTGGGGAAAGTCACTCCCCTTCTCTAGTCCTCTGTGACTCAACTATAAAATGGAAGCATTGAACTAGATGACCTCTGAGGTACTTCCAAATCTCGGATTTATGTTGAGGGGTTCTTCTTCAGCCCTTGGTTGGACTGAACAGCACAAGTAAGAATTATAAAAGCCACAATAATGACGATAGCCGATGCTTACCCAGCATTTTGGAAACATGATTTCATTGGAGTCTCACAATGAGCCTGTGATACAGGGACTGTAGGTATAGCATGCCCATTTTCCAGATGAGGAAATCAGGGCTGGGAGAGGCCAGTGTGGGATAAATGGAAGGTGGGTCCCCACAATCAAATGATTCATGTCAGGACAATCACAAGGTCATAGGTATAGACCTAGAAAGCCTCAGAGATCATCTATTTCAAGCTCCTCCCCTATTTTGTAGATGAATAAACTGCAGCCCAGGGATGTTTGGACTTTCCTAAGGTCACATAGTTAAGTGGCAGAGCCAGGACTATAAGCCAGACCTAGCACTAGTACCCAGGTCTCCTGACACAAAGCTGAGTGACCTTGCTACTTCACCATCCTTCTGTCCTCTCCAACAAAGGAAGCTGTTTTTCTAATGCTCAGTTGCAGAAATAACTTCTCTTCTGAGCAGGGAGTTCTGTGTGATGCTTTTTCCCTTTGCCTGAATGTGCATCTTATCTTTCCCAGGGCTGAAGACACTCATTGTGCCTGTTTGCAGCTTGTACTTATTCTTTCCAGTCCTGTTGAGAAAGAGTTGTATTTTTTTAAAAGAACAACAATGGCAAACCCTGGTTTCCATGCAGGAAACTCTTAAAAATGTATCTGTATTTAAGGGAATGGGTGTTGAGTATGTATTAAACTGCCTTGCAATGGGAAAAAAATCATCTTTCAAAACATTAATACAATTGGGAAGAGAAACGATCCTTTGAAATCTAAGAAGGCCTGTTGGTTACCTGATCCAGGAACCATGGACAGCAGAGCAGGGCTCCAGCCAGCTTGGGGAGGGGGGCACAAGCAGCCAGAAGGGGCTCTCTTGCCACCCTCAAAAAGCATTTGTGAGGTTTCCACATAGAAATTTTTGTCTGTATCACAATTCCAAGGTGTCCCCAACAGGATCGGGGGCTTGGAAGCATCAGGTGATGTTTTTACCGGGGACATTTTGCACGCTCTCTTTGGGTCTGGCTTCTGCTCACCACCTGAGAACAAAGGCAATTCTGTTCTCTGGCTCCGGTGCCCGGCTCCGGCTCCACGGCCAGAGTCACAAGATTCTGAGTATCATGCAGCACTCTGGAATTTCTGCACAAACTTGTCATGCGAGGTATGCCTCCAGCTATGTGGAAACAGCGGCCGAGAAGACGTTCCAAATTAAGACCTATAGTACGGAGTTGAAAAAGCATGTGATGGTCATGGATTTTGTGAAGAGCAACTGGTTCCCATCACAGAAAAGAGCCAAGGTATGCATCATTCACATGTGCCAGGGAATGAAGACAAATGAAAAGATGAACAGCAAATATGAGGTGAGACTCAAAGAGATGGGAGAAAGCCCCCTTCTCTTCCTGAACAAAAAAAGGAAATGGAAACATGGGTTTATTACAGCAGATGGGCATGGGTAGACTAGAGAGCATTCCTTTATAGGTGAGACGAAGCTCTTGGGTTTTTTTGTCTCTCCCTTCCCCCACATGCCCCATTTTCACAACTTTGAGGCATATGGACAATGGAAATTGACATGTCATGCACATTGGCATCTCTACTTATAAAATCACTCCTATGGTTTGCTAGAGACCCTAGTAACTGGCTGCCTAGTGATGTCTAAGCAAGAATAATAGTCCCCTTTATTTTCTGGAGTTGGTTCTTTTTTTTTTTTCTGAAGGTTTTCTGTTGACTTTGGGTCTGCAGTGAGGAAGTTCTGACTCACCCATCATGTACTGTATGTATCTTCAGGCTCACATAACCAGCGCCTTTCCTTCTCTGAGACAATAGGACCTTCATGGCTGTTCAGTTATAGGAACCAGGTTTGTGAAAACCAGGACCATTTAGGAATTTAAAATGTCACAGGGAGAGAAAGTCATCCTTTGGACACCCATTTGTATTCTTCAGTTAATATCAGTACATAGGCAGTTATCTTTCTGAAAGTAAACACACGTGAAATCTGATCAGCTTTTTATTGTACAAGGAATAAATTACAAAAGGCTTTGTAATAGACTCCCCTGCAGCTCATTTACACATCTCTTTTGATAAATGTAATATGCAAATTCTGAGTACTTTGCAAAAAAAAGTTCCCTTTATGCATGTTGATGCTGTCATTTCAAAAATCTGATTGCAAATGCCGATGGATATTCTAGATCTTTTTTCCCCTTTCTTTTCTTTTCTTTTTTCTTTTTTTTTTAAATTTCCACTGAGTAAAAGAAAGCAGTTTTCACTGCTGGGCTGAGACAGACTGAAGCCTGGTTTATTTCAGTTCTAGTTCTGGGAATGTGAACTTCCAGGTTCATAAGAGAGATATAAAGGCTACAGATATAATTGTATCAATTCAACTCAAGAGCATCCATTGCCAAAGCATGGATGGGGAGACAAAGGTGGACAATTAGAATAGAATTCAAAGAAACCAGAGGTGTTGTTAGTCACAGGTAATTAATCAGCCAGGGATGGAATGTTATCATTGTTCAGTTTTAGCTGAGGTCGTATTTCAGATCCTGCAGAGAGGAAAGTTTCTGAATTATTATCTTGTCTTCTATGGAAGGAAGGAAGGAAATAGGCATGCATTAAGTGCTTATGTGCCAGGAGCTCTGCTGGGGATAGAAATAGAAGCCAAAAGATAGTCCCTGCCCTTAAGAAACTTACATTCCATTGGGGAAAGACAATGCACAAGAGAGAGCTGAAAGCAAGGGGATGGATGGGGTGGAGCAAATTTGTGGCTCTGTTTTAAGTAATAAGAGATCAATGATGGATTCTGTCTACCTTTTTCTATTGTAGTGAAACCCCTCTGGTTCCTAGCATGAGAGTTAAAAAGGAGGAGGGAAATGTCTTTTCTCTGTAGGATGTTCAAAAAATGAAATAAGATGAAACTTGCAATTAGGCATGGGTGGGAGATATTTCAGGTCAGACCAAGTACATGTTGCATGAAAAAAACATGAAGTCTTTGCTTGAGCTAGAAGGCATTCATGTTTGAAGTTTGTATCCAGTCAATCAATCAATTGATAAACATTTGTTAAGCCACTGGAGGTTATTGAGAGGGGTAGAAGTGACTCGATAGGACCTGCACTTTGGGAAAATCACTTAAGTTCCTGAATGGAGGATGGGTTGAAATAGGGAGAGATGAGGTAGGCAGACCCTCCAGCAAGCTACTGTAATAGTGCAGGAATGAGGTGTTGAGAGTCTGCAGCAGGATAGGGACAGTGTCACAGGAGAGACATATTGGAGAGAAGTTGTGAAGGTGAAATCAACAGGTCTTGACAAAAGATTGGATATGGGGTGATAGAGATAGTGGGGAGTCAAGAAGGATCTTTATCAAACATTAGCATTCACCAGGTCAGCTTGGCTACTCTGCTTTTCTTTTCCATATATGTGGGATGATATAACCTTACTTAAATAGAAGCCACTATTGGATTTCCTCTCTCTAGTGGCCGTCATCAGACACAACTTGATGTTGACCACCTGCTCTTATCTATTTTTAAAATTAAAATTTTTATTTAAAGTTTTGAGTTTCAAATGATATCCCTCCCTTCCCTTCTCCCCTCCCTGAAGTGGTAAACAATCAGAAAGAGATTACAGATGTACAATTATGTAAAACATTTATATATTAGTCATTTTATAAGAAGATTAAAATAAAAGATAAAAAATGAAAGAAAGTAAAAAACCATGTGCTTCAGTCTGTGTTCAATCAATATCAGTTCTCCCTTTGGAGGCAGATAGAATGCTTAGCCATTAAGTATTTTGGGATTGTCTTCAATCATTGTATTGCTGAAATTAGCTAAGTCACTCACAGTTCTTCATTGAACAATATTGCTGTTACTGTGTAAAACATTCTCCTGGTTCAGTTCACTTTAGAATACATCAGTTCATATAAATCTTTCTAGGTCTTTCTGAAATCATCCTGCTTGCTATTTCTTATAGCACAATAATATTCAATTACAATAATATACCACAGCTTGTTTAGCCATTCCCCAACTGATGGGCATGCCCTCAATTTCCAATTCTTTTGTTTTTACCACAAAAAAGCAGCTATAAATATTTTTGTACATGTTGTTGGTTCTTTTCCTTTTTTATGATCTCTTTGGGATATATACCTGGTAGTGGTATTGCTGGGTCAAAAGGTATGCATAATTTTATAGCCTTTTGGGCATGGTTCCAAATTGCTCTCCAGAATGGTTGGATCAGTTCACACGTCCACCAACAGTGCATTGGTATCCCAGTTTTCCCCACATCTCCAACGTCCAACATTATATTTTTTTGTCATATTAGCCACACTGATAGGTATGAGGTGATACCTCAGAACTGTTTTAATTTTCATTTATCTGATCAATAGTGATTTAGAGCGTTTCTTCATATGACTATAGATAGCTTTGATTTCCTTGTTTGAAAACTGCCTATTCATAACCTTTGACCATTTCTCAACTGGGAAATGAATTGTATTCTTATAAATTTGGCTTTATTCTCCATGTATTTGAGAAATTAGGCCTTTATCAGCGATACTTGTTTCAAAAATTCTTTCCCAGTTTTCTTCTTTCCTTATAATCTTGGTTGCATTGGTTTTGTTTATGCAAAAGCTTTTCAATTTTATATAATCATAAATATCTATTTTACATTTTGCAATGCTCTCTATATCTTTTCTTGATTCTAAATTCTTCCCCTGTCCATAAATCTAAAAGATAAATTATTCCATGCTCTCTTTTTTTCCCTTGGTGAGGCAATTGGGGTTAAGTGACTTGCCTAGGGTCACACAGCTAGTAAATGTCAAGTGTCTGAGGCCAAATTTGAACTCAGGTCCTCCTGACTCCAGGGCTGGTGCTCTATCCACTGCAGCACCTAGCTGCCCCTCCATGCTCTCTTAATTTTCTTATGGTATCACCCTTTATGTATAAATCTTGAACCCATTTTGACCTTATCTTGGTATATGGTGTGAGATGTTGTTCTATATTTAGTTTCTGACTTATTGTTTTCCAGTTTTCCCAACAATTTTTGTCAAATAATGAGTTTTTATTCCGACAGTTTTGATCTTTGGGTTTATCATATAACAGATTACTATAGTTATTTTCTTACCTTTTTTTTGTGATGACTCAAAATTGACAGGATTCCATAAAGCATTTGTTTCTCTTATTCTTTCTGGTATGCAAATCACCATCAATGTGTCCCTAATTCCAGATGAAGAAACAGAGGAAGAACTAAAATTATTTGTTTAAAGTCATAGAAATGAACCAATAGGAGAGTCTAATGAACAGCAATTGGTCCTGCTCTTGGACTTTGCCCAGTAAATACAATTTCATGTAAAAACACTCAGACTAGATTTTAGGAGGTTTAGATTTGTTTCCAAACTCAATCATTAAATGCCTGTGAGATCTTGGGCAAGTCACTTCCCTAGCAATTCCATGAACATTATTTCTTCATCTGTGAGAGTAGGTGGATAGATCAGCTCTTACTCTTGCATTCATGAATCCATGCCTTACAATCTCTCTTCAAATACCAGGCACTTGCTTTAAAAATATCATGGCAAAGTGGGTGCTTAATGAATGCTTATAGATTGGCTGATAGTCACATCTTTGAAAAGCAAGCACAGTCTCTCTGTGGATTAAGGAATTGAATGAAAAGAACAAATGAATCCTTCTGCTAAAGATTTTGGAAGTTATTTGTAGAATGTTGCAGAGGTAGGTAAGCGTTTCTGGGAAGATGGCATATCCCTATAACTGCTGAATTTGGGTTCTCTTTAAAAATTTACTTTATTGCTATCTTTTGTTTTTTACATCATCAGCATTTTCCCAAGTATCTCATGTCCTCCCCCCTTTCCCTGGGAGCCATTCCATAAAACAGATAATAGTTTTTAAAAAGAAAAAAAAAAGAAGAGGATAAAATTGGAAAAAAACAACACCATTAGTACATTGAAAAAACAATCTGAAAATGCATGCAATGTACTATACATGTGAATCTTCCAGCTCTGCAAAGGAGGGATGGGGTAGGGATATCTTCTTATACATTTTCTTTAGCGGGCGATGACTTATTATAAATAACATTGAACATAAAAATGTTTCCTGGTAACTATTTTCATTTACATTAATTTATTACAATGGATAAAGTATTATCACACTTTTTCCATAGCTATCTCCCCTATCAGGATACTTCATCTATTCATTTTCATTCATGTTTCCTCATTATGATCACAACTAGTGTGTACTTCATTTTTTGTTTTTGCATTATTTCTTTTCTCCTTTTTTTTCCTTTTTTTTGCATTGCTTCATAAAGGCATCTCTAGGTTTCTTTGCAGTCCTCCTCACACCCATCAAATTGGCACAAATAATTAAAAGTCATTAAATCCTATGCTGATGGAAGTGTGTAGAAATAGGCACATTCATTCATTGCTGGTGGAGTTGCAAACTTGTAGAATCTCCCTGGAGCTCTCAATCCATTAGTATACAATATAAGTTACAAAAATCACTATGTCATTTGATACAATGTATTTAATATGGGAAACATCTTGAAAGTAATAAAAACAACATGAGGCAACTAGGTGATGTCATAGTGGACAGTGCTGGCCTTGGAGTTAGGAGAACCTGAGTTCAAATCCAGCCTCAGACACTGTTTCTTGGCAAGTCATTTAACCCTGTTTGCCTCAGTTTCCTCATCTGTAAAATCAGCTGGAGAAGGAAATGGGAAACAACTCCAGTATTTCTGCCAAGAAAACTCCGAATGGGGTCATGAGGAGTCAGATGCAACAGAAATGACTGAACCACCAAACAAATTATATGAAATTGAAAAACAAAACTGGAAGCAGCCAAAATGTGGTCTTAATTTTACCATTTGATGAGAAGTGTTGGATGCAGAGTGGCTAACATGACCCTTGACCAAGGATGGACCGAGAAACATTTATTCCTTCCATTAATTGGTCCGATAATGAAGTGTAAATAGCAGAAACGATTCAGTTACAAGGTAATTAGGAATGGAAAAAATGATGGTGAGAGTGATTTAACAGTGCCACTTTTATGTTTCCAAAGTCTTTTGATACCATCTGGCTCAGAAAAAGGAAAGACTGACAAAATACATCCTAACCGGGGTTTTTACCCCATGTGAATGCTTCGTGAATTTTAGATATCAAATAAAAGACTCCAATCCTTGCTAATCAAGGAAACATATTGTTGGTGTGGACTAGCCTGACTTTCTTAGAATCAGGGGATACGTAGGTTATTTTAGGACAAGAAAATTCATGGTCCGTAACTTCTTGTAAGTAAGAGATATGTGCAAATCATAGAACATGCATTCTTTAATAACCGCAGCAAAGGCTGATTTAGAGTAAATGATGGTACTTTGGGATGAGTTTTGAGACTCACTTCTTCTTAGGAGCTGGCAGATAGCAAGTACTTGACTGTTGACACCCTTGGTAGATGGGTACAAGATAGCATCTTGAAGCTGGAGTGTCTAATCCACTCTGATTCGTGATGCTTCATGATTAGAGTAATCACATCCATAATTAGATTATACTTTAATGTTTCCATGGAAATTGGGAGGTAACATCATGCAGAGGAAATAATATGGGTCTCTTGGATTCAAGAGACCTGCGTTAGAATTTGGCATCAGATTCTTACTAGCTGTGTCATCAAGGGCAAGTCCCATAATCTCTCAAAACCTCAGTTTCCTTTTTTATAATAATAACGTGCACAACCTATTTCAGAGGGTCTATGTGAAGAAAATGTTTTGAAACCTTTAAAGAAATGATTAAATGGGAGTTACTATTATTGCTCCAACGATTCATGATCTCATTCTACTTTGGATTTTCCTCCAACAATTGAAACCACTCAATCTTGACACTGTGGGAGATACTAATTATGTTTTTCCTTAAGTTCATCATAGGGGACCCACCCAACATACTGGAAGACTTACTTGCTTTCTCTTGACATTATGAGAATACCAGTGGAGCGCACAGCAGTCCACCAATTATCCCTCACTTTTAACTACCCGATCAAGTCATTTAAAATATATATATATATATATCATACATTACTTTAAGGGCATCCTGTCATCTCTGTCTCCTTATTCATTCCTTATTTATAATGTGTTGAAGGCTGCTTACAATGTCTAGGTGTAGGGGCAGCTAGGTGGCGCAGTGGATAGAGCACCGGCCCTGGAGTCAGGAGGACCCGAGTTCAAATCCGGCCTCAGACACTTGACACTTACTAGCTGTGTGACCCTGGGCAAGTCACCCCATCGCCTCACCAAAACCCCAACAATATCTAGGTGTGCTCCATCACCCTCTCTGTGATGCTTATCTTTCATTCCTTGGAAAGATAGTGATCATGACTCACATCCATAAAATAGAGGTCATAGAGTATTGGTATTAAAAAGATAATTCTTTATTTTAGGTAGAACTTTGGGGTCATTAAAAGCAGTTTGAAATTTCCCAAAGAAAATCTAGTCTACTTTCCTTCTCTTATTTAATTATGGATCTGTCCAACATGCACACACACACACAAAACACACGCACACACACACACATGCATACACACACAGAACAATTTCTATGGGTTATTCTCACCATATATCATAGTCTAGATGCATTCTTCATCTACTTGGATATTTCTATTGGGATGGCTATATTAAATTCTATTAAGTAGTTATGGATCTCCTCCAAGAGGTTCTGCATTGTTCTGTCTCAGTTTGATGCAAAATCACTTACCAAGAGGAGAATCTGTAGAATTCTGTAGGGAATCCTCCTTCAATGTGGACTCTATGTTAAATCACTTCCTTTTCAGTAGCAAAGACCTTCATTGAGAGTACATCTTATTAGATGTCTTGCCTGATATTAATGATCAGAGTCACTGAACAAGATTATTTGTATTATCATTCAAGGAATCTTATAAAATATTAAGATATACATCAGAGACACTTTGTTAGAAGAGAGGATTTATGATCCTGTTTTTCCTTTGAATAAAATACTTTTATTATTTTTTTCATTCTCAACAAGCAAGAGACATTATACATTCTCTACTTCTTTCAGTCAATTGTGTGATTGTAAAGAACTGGCCTGTCAAGTAATATTTCTTGTTGAAATTTATTGGGCAGCTAGGTGGCGCAGTGGATAGAGCACCCGCCCTGGAGTCAGGAGTACCTGGGTTCAGATCCGACCTCAGACACTTGACACTTACTAGCTGTGTGACCCTGGGCAAGTCACTTGACCCCAATTGCCTCACTAAAAAAAAAAAAAAATTATCTATTCCTCATTAATAGCCTCATTGAAGATGTCCTCAATATATGGGTATATTTTCCAAAAAAGTATATGGAGAGAATATAAACATATAAGTTGGTCATTATTGCTGTTTATATTGTCATCTATTTTTGAGTGATATTAATAAGATTTTTTCCATGACTCTAGCACCTTCTTCTCCAAATAGCTTGAGAATTGCTACCTCAATGTCCTTACAACTGTATCACCTCCATAAACACTCTCCTCTGCATACTTAAAAACAATGCATATATGGTCAGATTTTTAAAAAAAATGTTTTTCAGATTAAAAAGCTTTTCATTTAATTTTAATTTAATATCCAAAGCATTATAAAATTGTGCATATACATTGACCCTGCAATACCATTACTAGGTCTGTATTCCAAAGAGATCCAAAAAAAGGAAAAGGTAAAAATATTTATAGCAGCTCTTTTTGTGGTGGTAAAGAATTGGAAATGGAGGGGATGCCCATCAATTCGGGGAATGGCTGAACAAGTTCTGGCATGATTGTGGTGGAATGCTATTTTGCTATATGAAGTGATGAGGGGTGGGGGCAGCTAGGTGGTGCAGTGGATAAAGCACTGGCCCTGGATTCAGGAGGACCTGAGTTCAGATCTGGCCTCAGACCCTTGACACTTACTAGCTGTGTGACCCTGGGCAAGTCACTTAACCCTCATTGCCACACACACACACACACACACACACACACACACACACACACACAAAAGAAATGATGAGGGGGATGTTTTCAGAAATACCTTGGAAGGCCTAGAGAAACTAATGCAAATGAAATGAGCAGACACATTAAACACAGTAACAGCAATATCATAACAATGATCAACTGTGAAAGACTTAGCTACTCTAATCAATACAATGATCCATGACAATTCCAAAGGACTCATGATGAAAAGTGTTATCCACCTCCAAAAATAATTGATGGATTCTGAATGCATATTGAAGCATACTTTTCCCCACTTTATTTTTCTTGCAATATAGCTAATATAGAAATATGTTTTTGTATAACTTCATATGCATAATTGATATCATATTGTTTGCTTTCTCAATGGGTAGCAGAGGGGCTGGAGGAAGGAAGAGAATTTAGAAGCAAAAAATTTAAAAAATGAATGTTAAAATAAAGTATAATTATATATGTATATCTATCATATGCATCATAGCATTTACCTTTTTGTGTGTGACAACTTTAGTGCAGTTTGGCTCAGAATGAACTTGTTTTCTAATAAAACCCCCATATCTTTTCCATGTAAAAATGCATTTCAATCCCTTTTCTTTTTTTAATTTTAATTTTCAATGTCAAATTATCTCCTTCCTCTCACCCCTTCCCTATCCATTGAGAAGTAAAGAAATATGATACTCATTCTAAATATAAAGTCATGCAAAACATAATTTTACATTAACCATGTTGTCAAAAAAAGCAAGAAAAATAAATCCAGAAAATATGCTTCAATCTGTATTCATAGTTTATCAGTCTTTTCTCTAGAGGTAGATAGCATTTTTCATTATAAGTACTTTTGAATTGTGGACTTTTTTTAAAAAAGTAATGAACATTTTTATTTCTAGTTTTGAGTTCCCTCCTTCCCTCCCTCCCCTACCCCTTCCCTGAGGTGGTAAGCAATCAGATATGGGTTATACATGTACAGTTTTGTAAAACATTGCCACATTAGTCATTTTGTACAAGAAAACTTGAATAAAAAATGAAAGACAGTGAAAAATAACACACTTCAGTCCATTCCATCAATATCAGTTCTTTCTTTGGAGGTGGATAGTATGTTTCATCAACAGTCCTTTGGGATTGTGTTGGATCATTGTATTGTTGAGAATAGTTAAGTCATTCACAATTCTTCATCAAACAATATTGCTGTCTTTGTGCACAATGTTCTTTTGGTTCTGCTCACTTCACCATACATTGGTTCATGCAAATCCTTCCAGGCATTTCTGAAGTCACCCAGCTTGCCATTTCTTATAGCACAATAATATTCCATCACCATCATATACCACAGCTTGTTTAGTCATTCCCCAATTGATGGGCATTCCTTTGATTTCCAATTCTTAGCCACCACAAAAAGAACTGCTATAAATATTTTTGTACAAATAGGTGTTTTTCTCTTTTTGTGTTTTTTTTTGTTTTAATTTTAATTTTTCATGTTGATTTTGATCACTTTTCTTGATTTTTCTCTCATTCCTTTTTTCCTTTTAAAATATACATTTTTAATAAATAGGATGGTTTTCTTTGGAGGATATCAAGGGGGAAATTTAGGTGATATAAAACCAAATATTAATAAAAATGTAATTAAAAACTGTTCTGTGATGGTCTTATTACATCACACTTTTACATTTCACCTTAAGAACCATTTCTACTTCCTTACATCATATTAGAAACTTAAGTATTATATTCAAAATTTGGTTATTTTACTTTACAAAATGATGAGAACAAGTCACTAAAGAAATGCAGGAAAATGTTTTCTGTTATAATCTCTCTCTTTTTTTGACCTCCTTGCAGTTCCATTCATAAAACCTTTTAGGATAATCTGGCTAAATTGAATATCACACCAAGATTTTCTTGTTGTTTTGTTATTTTGTTTTTACGGGGCAACGGGGGTTAAGTGACTTGCCCAGAGTCACACAGCTAGTAAGTATTAAGCATCTGAGGCCAGATTTGAACTCAGGTACTCCTGAATCCAGGGCCGGTGCTTTATCCACTGTGCCACCTAGCTTCACCCACACCAAGATTTTCTGAGGCTTATTTTTCTCTCCTCTGGTTTTTGACATTTCATGCAGTGATCATTCATTCTCTTCCTCTGTAACATTTCTGGGACCTTGACAGCTGTACTTGGTAAAGATATCAAGTATTTATCAACTAATGTGATGTCTGGGTTCATTTGGTCTATTTTTGGCAGCAATTGCTTTGGAATGGTCAATTTCTTCAAGAAATGGCAATAATCAGAGTCAATAGCTTTACCTTTATCTATTTCCCCTTTTTAGAGATAGCAATTTATTCAAGTAGAAGATGAGATAACACATGTAAAATGTCTTGAAAAACTGTTATGTGTCTGCTATCATTATTATAATTACTGAAAGGGTCAGGTTGAACCTGCTCTGATCACATGTAGAGGAGTGACTTGGTAAGATCTATTCTCTAAGAAAATCATGTTGGCGGCTTCATAGAGGATGAATTCATGTGAGGAAAGAATTAAAATAGGGAGATAACTATGTGGCTGTTCTAGTAGTCCACGCAAGAAGTCCTGAAGGCTTGAACTAAAATGGTAGCTGTGTGGGGACAGGGAAAGAAAGGAATAGATGTTGTGGAGGTAGAATCAGCAAGGTTTAGTCAATGATTAGATTCATGGGGTAAAGGAGAGTAAGGAGTTGAGGAGAATTCTAAGGCTGTGAACTTGGTGCCTGAAAGAATGACTGTATATTTAATAAAAATAGGGGAGGCAGAAGAGAGGTGGTTTTAGAGAGGGCGGAAGACAATGGCTTCTGTTTTGGACATGTTGAATTTAAGATGCCTACAAGACACCCAGTTGGAAATGTAAAGTAGGCAGTGGGACTGAAGCTCAAGAAAGACACTGAGATTTATCTGCACAGAGATGATGATGATTTGAATTCACAGGAGCTGATGAGACTACCAAGTGAGTATATAGGGAGGGGAGAACAAAGCCATCCACAGTTGGACATGAGTAATGACTGCAAAAGGAGACAGAGAAGGACTGGTTAGACAGGTAGGAGGACCAAGAAAGAGAGGAGTGTTAAGAAAACTCAGAAGGGGCAGCTAGGTGGAGTGGTGAATAAAGCACCAGCCCTGGATTCAGGATGACCTGAGTTTAAATCTGGCCTCAGAAACTTGACACTTACTAGCTGTGTGATCCTGGGCAAGTCACTTAACCCTCATTGCCCCACAGAAAAAGAAAAACAAAAAAGAAAGAAAACTCAGAAAAGAGAGAGTAACCAGGAGGATACAGAGATTAGCTGTGTCAAATGATGCAGAGAGGTCAAGAAGAATGAGGATTGAGAAGAGACCTTTAGAACTGAACATTAAGGGATCACTGGAAACTTTGAAGAGAGCAGTTTTAAATGGAGTGAGGAAGTCAGTAACCAGACTGTAAGGGAATGAAGCCAACTCTTGTCCTCTCCTTTATCATGTCTCTAAAGTGAAAAAAGCTTGGTCTTTTTTCTGTAACTTCTTTGTATTTTTAAATTTAATACACAGAAAGACTATCAATATTACTAGACTTTAGGCCTTCTAGGAGTTCTAGAAGGACCCACCAGTCCTTGGGTCTGATCATTGTTTGCCCAGAAATCTTGATGGATTACAAGACTCAATTTTGTTCTTTTTTTTTTTTTTTTTGGAACGGGTGGTGGTGGTGGTGGTGATGGTGGAAACCTTGGTGAATGATTCTTATAGTTATTCCCTTTTTGCTTGGGACCTGAGAGAATTCTGACACAAGTATTTTAGTTTTCTTTTATTATAGATGATGTTATTTGGGGAAAAAAAGGCGATGGTGCCTGAGACTGAGCCAGAGGTACGAAGAACAGACCCAAGCCTCTTGCTATGATAGATTCCTAACTGCCTCTAAACTGGAGTCCACAAAGTCCCCCGTGATGCCTTATCTTATGACCTTGGGCTCCAAAAGACAATCTGCCAGTGGAGAATAAACAGAGATTTGATTACAAATTCTGACAGCCTGGGAAAATTAATTTGATAGGCAAGGTTATGATGAGAAAGAAGGTGGCCCACCCCTAGCAGATGGGAGAGGGACTTCATGGTGATGAAAACTTGTGGAGTAGAGACCAAGGGATAGAAGAGACCCAAGAGCATGTGGGTGAGTTAGAAGATATCTCTGGGAGGAAGTAGGTGCTCCCTCCCATGTTGCCTGCCTTGGCACTAAAGACGCATCGTCCCCATCTTACTTATATTTCTGAGTGCAAGAGCTGGTTGATTCTATGCATGACAGTATCAAGTACCACCTCAGCAACAAATAAAGTCTCCTTTTTCAGGGCCAGCCTAGCTAAGTGAGGAGAGACTCATGATCAATAGACTGGCCACTCAATGAGAAATTCTCTGGCTGAAGCAACCCAGGAAACAAAGAAAAAAAGACAAGATATTCTCAGTCTTGTGCAACTGCTTCTACTACTATAGTGAGAATAGAAAAGGGGACAGGGGGTCCAAAGAATCTCCTTGGCTCTGGATTGGCATTGCAGAGTTGTAGCCAGCTTGAACCCTTTGGCACAATTCTCTCTAAATCCCTACCCTGTAAGTGAAGGCATTTTCCTTGCTGACTTTTGGTAATGCACGCATTAAAAGCATGCAACTGTCCTTGTGAGTGACAAAAACATGCCACTCTCTATGGAGTCCATTTTGGAGGTGATTGCGTTGGTGATTTGTTTTTCTTTGTTGTTTTTCTCTTAAATCAAAAGAAATGCAATGTCATGGATAGGTTGTCAGTCCATGTGCGTGTCTCCCTTCATTGTCCCTAGTGACTATCAGGGGCTGTTAGGTGGTACATTAAAAAGAGCCTTAGCACCAGCCCTGGATTCAGGAGGACCTGAGTTCAAATCAAGCCTCAGACACTTAACACTTATTAGCTGTGTGACCCTGGGCAAGTCACTTAACCCCAATTGCCTCACCAAAAAGAAAGAAAAAAAGAAAGAGCCCTGGGCTTGGAGTCAGGAAGACCTGAGTTCAAATCCAGCCTCAGATCCTTCCTAGATATGTGACCTTGGCCAAGTCACTTAACCTCTATTTGCCTCAATTTCCTCAAAGATAAAATGGGAATAATAATAGCACCTACCTTGCAGGATTGTTGTGAAGATCCAAGGAGATGATAATTTGTACAGTGCCTGGTACATAATAAATGCTCATTTCCTTATTTCCTCCCTCTTCTGGATGAAACCTCTCCAGTTCATTCCATTTGCACAATAGCTAATAGTCAGATCCAAGAACTAGAAGAAAAGGAAATACAAGAAGTTAAAAGGAAATCACTCCCCTGCCCGGGTTTATAGGCTTCAAATCCAATAGATTCTGCCAGTCCATCTCCAGAGTGGGAATAAAGAAGCTCCAGCCCTGAGCCTACCAGGGGATCCTGCCTGCAGTTGGAAAGGGGATAGGGAGGAGCACTGTGTCCCTGGAGGAATCAGGCTTTGGAGATGAGTTTTGCAGTCAGGGAGACCCGGACAAATGATCGAGATCACCAATTTAACAGCCCTTTACAATTTATTAGTATAGGCAATATGCCACTTAATCCCTGCCCAGGGAGTGCAAGGAGGGTGGAGGAAAATCAATCAGCCTTTGAATGACTTTCCAGAAAACAAAAACTAGAGAAAGTCAAGTGTAGGTTTGTTTTAGCTTGCATAATAGATGACTGCCCACACTTTCAGGGCAGTTTCTAGGACTGGTTAAACCAAAGTGAGGCAGCCAACTTGTGAAACCAAACTGTTAATTTTGTGCCAGTCCTTCCTCATTTCTCCAGGTGACCTTGGGCAACCACTCGGGGACTTGGTTTCTTCATTTCTAAAATGAGAATGGCTAGCCTTAAAGTTCCCATCCAGCTCTAGAATTCTGATTCTCTGAACCTGCTTTTAAAAATGGATTTTTTTCATTTATTGATCTGGTACAGGCAGCTGGGCATAATGGACACAGATGAACACTGATCTGGAAGTCAGGAAGATTTGTGTTCAAATCCTGTCTCTGGCACTTATTGTGTGACTCTGGGCAATTCTCTTAACCTTAATATGCCTCAGATGAATGAATGAATTAAAAAAGCATTATCGAGTGTTTACTATGTATAAAGCACTTAGATTTCTGATAATTAACAGAAGGGATGCAATCTACATCCTTGTAGGTGAAGGGAGACACCACACTTGGAGTCCCACATACTGGTGAAATCACAGATCAGTCACATACATATTTTAATCATAATTACAGAAAAACTGTTCTCCTGTTTGATGGAATTCAGATAGACATTTTCCTGGGACAAGTTAATATTAAAAAAAAAAACATTTAAGGAACTGCAGACTATTTCATAAGTGGATAAAAGAACTGATTTTTAAAAAATTTAATAAGAGTGTTTGGATGTATTTTCATCTCCTGTAGGCATTCTTAGCAAAACTCCAGTAGCAGATAAAAGGACAAGGACAATTTGTACCTCATCCTGCTCCCCTGGGACTTTAATCTTCTCAGGGGATACCTTGAAAGCTTTTTGTTACCAGTAGCTTGGAGATGACAGACATTTGGTATAGTGGTATCTATTTAAATACTTGCGCTGACATTTTTCAAGTCAGTTGTGGGGAACAGTTTGGTCTGGGCTAACACTTTAGTCTGGTTTGATGGCTGTTCAGTGTATCACTTGCATTCTCTCTAGACTATTTTGAAATCCCTATTTGTAGTAGAGGGATTTGTCATCTGTTAGTCCATGCAAGATAACAAGATTCTTATGTATGATTCCCGGTGCTAGGTCACATCGTGCTAGGTGGTATTATTATTACCATGATGACTGTGAAAATTCTCATCTTTTTTGAGGTGATTCAGATAGATATGATCTTGGGGCAAGTTGCCCTTTTGTTCTTTTTCTTTTATATTGCATGTTCTATGGATTAATGCACATATCTATATATCTATGTCTATATAAATATTTATTTATACATATACATTTTTTTTAGTGAGGCAATTGGGGTTAAGTGACTTGCCCAGGGTCACACAGCTAGTAAGTGTTAAGTGTCTGAGGCCGGATTTGAACTCAGGTACTCCTGACTCCAGGGCTGGTGCTCTACCCACCGCGCCACCTAGCTGCCCCCATATACGTATATTTTTTAAAAACCAACTCTTAGTAGTAAAATAAAGGTAGTAGAAGGAAATATTACTCTGTATTCTCACAGTGAGTGTCCTTGGTACAGTTTCAGTTGCCAACGGAACAGGAGAGGGACATGTACCATCCTGTTCCCCTGCATAGACAAGCATGTCTCACTCTGTGATCTTGGCCACAAAATATGCCTCATTATTCATATTTAATGTGTTGTTGCTCTGTTAAGAAAGGGATTTTTTTTCTGCAAAATAAAATGTATTGTTATACTTTGTCTTTATAAAACCCTCATTTCTAACTCAGTCCTTCCCTCTTCACCATTCTGAAGAGCCATCCCCCCCTACAAAGAAGGAGGCAAAAAAAGGGTCAACAAAATCAAAACATCAGAAAGGTCTCTTATATAGAGTGTTCAATTCTCATTGTCTCTACCCACCCACCCCTATCTATGCTAAGAATCAGGAGTAGCTCAGCTGTAGGCCTGAATTTTTTTGATCAGCAATATTCTTCCAGGGATATTTCATTTCGATGAGTCATGGAACTTGACTGTCTCCAAAGAACTGAAGGGGAGTATCACTCAAAGGGCAATAGAGTGATGGGTGAGGGCAAGCAGCAACAACATGAGGAATCATGCAAAAGAAGTGTGGTGAATGAAGCGGGCCATCAGAGGAATGAGCAGAGAGAGAAGCAATTAGGAACAACTTTGCTCTATGGATCCCATAGTGTGAAGATGTGAGAATGGCCTAATGAATACATGAGGGAACATGGATGAGAGTTACCCAGGATGGGCCGGCATGGATGACTTGGGAGAGCAAGTCCACACTGATGAGATCACAGAGCCGTTGGGGTACTGGAGTATTGGAGAACTGTTTGATGACAAGAAGATGGGTTAGGAAGAAATAAGTTCATGCAGAGACAAGAGAAGGGAGGGAAGATCTCAGCTGATGAGGTAGTCAGGGAGGAAGTGAATAAGAAGTCAATGATAGGCCTCTGATCCACTTCAATTCTTGCTCGTGACCTTGAGTACCCTTTTCTCTCATATACCCTGAGTTGCTGTGATAACTTCTTCTGTCCCCTGTCAGGCAGCCTGGTCTAGTGGGTGAAGCATTGGACTTAGATTCAGGGGGAAAAAGCCTGGTTTTGACCTTGTCTCTGGCAGTTAGGATGACCCTGGATAAACTCCTTCATCTCTCTAAGTCTTAATTTCTTCATCTGTAAAATGGGGGGGGGTAGGTCTCAGTATTCTTGTAAAAAACAAATGAGATCTCATATAGAAAACACTTTACAAATTGAAAAGCATCAGTATCACAAGTATGCCAGTCAGTTGGTCAACAACCATATAGCTAGAGCTTGCTATGTGCCAGGCGCTAGACATAAGTTGACTGCCAGACTTACAAGAACTGAGAATACAAAGAAAGCATGAGGGGAGGACTGAAGGGGGCTGCAGCAAAACTAAGATGGTGGAAGGGAGGCAGCAACCCAGCTGAACTCTCCCAACATTACCCTCCAAACAACTTTAAAATAACTCCTCATATCATTTTTGCAACAGTAGAACCATCATAAGGTCAGGGTGAGATATTTTTTCAGCATAAGACAGCTTAGGAGGTAGGCAGGAGAGGTTTGTGACACTGGAAGCAGCCTAGAGCATTGAAGAAGCACTAGTGATGGGCCTTGGAGTAATCACAACATAGGCAGCAACTTTAGGAGCTCTTAGCCCAGAGATGGAAAGAGGGTTGGATGATTGGTCAGAAAGAGATTACAGGGGAACAAACCTTTGCTGAAACTGGGTGTAGCTGATATTGATTGGCAACCCTATTGCCCATAAGCATTTCTGGATCTCCAGGACAGGAACACTTGTGATTGATCACAAGGGAGCAGGGGCCCTGGTCATGGCTTTAGGGTCAATAGGAGCACTAGCCCTAGTGGCTGCAGGGGAGTAGGGCCTCTTCCATGATAAAGACAAGAGCACGGACCAGGAGAGCAGTGACCACACCCCTTCCTGGATTACACCATCTTGAAAGAACCAAAAACTTGCAGAACTCTCAGAACTAGCTCTGAAAACAATAGTACAAAAAAGTTTGTACCTTGGCATAGTACTTGTCCACATCCAGGTGAGAAGAGCCCAATTTCAACATAAATTTCAAAGCCAAGAAATAGACTGAAAAAATGGGCAAATAACAAAAGAAGGACTTGATCATAAAAACCTACTTAGGTGGAAGAAAACACTGAGACACAAATTCGGAAGAAGACAACAACATGAGAACAGCTACAAACAAAGCCTCAAAGAAAAATGCTAATTGGGCCCAATACCAGAAAGAATTCTTGGAAGAGTAAAGAAAGAAATAAGAATGGTAGAGTAAAACCTGGGCAAAGAAATGAGTGATGCAAGAAAATTATGGAAAGAGAATTAACAGCTGGGTAAAAGAGGTAGAAAAACACTGAAGAAAATAATGCCTTAAAAACAGAATTGACCTAATGGTAAAAAAGGCATAAAAATTCACTGAAGGAAAACCTCCTTAAAGGGGTTTAAGGGGGAAAACCCCCTTAAAAAGCATAATAGGCCACGTTGAGGAGGGAAGGGGTACAAAAGCTTACTGAAGGAAACAATGCCTTAAAAATTAAAATTGGACAAGTGGAAGGTAATGATTCTATAAGACATTAAGAAACAATAAAACAAGGCCAAAAGAATGAAAAAAGTAAAAAAAAATGTGAAATAACTCATTGGAAAAACAATTGAACTGGAAAATAGATCAAAAAGATCATTTAAGAGTTATTGAACTAGGAGGCAGCTAGGTGGCGCAGTAGATAGAGCATTGGCCCTGGAGTCAGGGGGACCTGAGTTCAAATCCGGCCTCAGACACTTAACACTTACTAGCTGTGTGACCCTGGGCAAGTCACTTAACCCCAACTGCCTCACAAAAAATAAAAGAGTTATTGAACTAACTGAAAACCATAACAAAAAAGGGCCTAAGCATCATATTTCAAGAAATTATTAAGGAAAACAGCCCCAATATCTAAGAGCCAGAGAAAATAGAAGTTGAAAGAATCCACCAATTACTTCCTGAAAGATATCCCAAAATGAAAACTCCCAGAAATATTTATAGTAAAATTTCAGACCACCCAAGTCAAGGAAAAAATATTGCAAGTAGCCACTAAGAAACAATTAAAATATCATGGAGCCACAATCAGCATCACATAAGATTTAGCACCTCCCATATTAAGGGAGTGGAAGGTTTGGGATATAATATTCCAGAAGGCAAAGGGGCTAAGACAATTAAGAATAGCCTAACCAACAAAACTGAGTATGATCCTTCAGGGGAAATATAGATATCTAATGAAACAGGGGACTTTTTTTCTGTTTAGAATTTTATTTGCCAAATTACATGTAAAAGCAAATTTTGACATCAATTTTTTAAAACGTTGTGTTCCAACTTCTCTTCCTCCCTCCCTTCCCACCCCAACTCCAAGAACTCAAGCAACTCAATATAAGTTATACATGAGTAGTCATGGAAAAGATCTCTACGTTAGCTAGGTTGTGAGAGAAAACAGACAAAAACAAGACCAGATTAAGGAGTTGTCAAAAAAAAAAAAAAGGTGTTTCAGTCTGTTTTCAGATACCATGAGTTCTTTCTCTGTAGGTGTATTGCAATTTTCGTAAATCCTTCAGAGTTATATTGGATCATTGCCTTGCCAAAAATAACCATGTGCTTCCCAGTAGATCATCTTACACTATTGCTGCTATTCTGTATACAGTACATTTCTCTCTGCCTCAGTTCATGTGGGTCTTTCCAAGTTTTTCTGATAGCATCCTGTTCATCATAACTTTTATATAGTACCTTAAACATGCCAAAGAATTTTCTTCACAATAGCCCAGTAGAGTAGGTACCATATGTTTTGCCATTGTAGTCAATCATCATAACTATTTCCCTCCACCCTATTCCCTTCCAATATTATTTACTCTATTTTCTATCTTATTTTGCCCTATTCCTCCTCAGAAGTGTTTTGCTACCGACTGCCCCCTCCCACCACTCTATCCTACCTTCATTCACCCTTCCCTCCTTATCCTCTTCCCCTCCTACTTTTCTATAGGGTTAAATAGATTACTCCTCCCAGTTGGGTGTGTATGTTATTCCCTCCTTGAGCCCACTCAGATGAGGTTAAGGTCTTTGAGCTAATTCTGTTTTCTTAAATTTTTCTTCCTCTCTCCCTCCTCAAATCTCCCTATGAAATCAATCAATTCAATATATATCATACATGTACTATTATGCAGAACATCTTCACCTTCCTTGAAAGTGTTTTGCTTTCTACAGCTACCTCCCCCAAAATTCCCTTCCCTCCTTCCCCTCTTCTCCCACCCCCACCCTTATCTCTTTCCCTACCCACTTTTCCACAGGGCAAAAATATATTACTATACCCATTTGAGTATGTATGTTATTCCCTCTTTGAGCCAATTCTGATGATAGTAAGGTTCACTCACTGCCTTATTCCTTCCCCCTCTTCCTCTTCCCACCATAAGCTTTTTTCTTGTTTCCTTCATGTGAGCTACCTCTCCCCAGTTCATATCTCCCCTTCCCCCTCCCCCAGTCTATTCATCCTACCCCTCCAGCATATCTTAAAGATGTCATCATGGGGGGCAGCTAGATGGCGCAGTGGATAGAGCACCAGCTCTGAAGTCAGGAGGACCTGAATTCAAATCTGGTCTCAGACACTTAACACTTACTAGCTGTGTGAACCTAGGCAAGTCACTTAACCCCAATTGCCTCACGAAAAAACAAAAAACAAAACAAAACAAAACAAAAAAGATGTCATCATGGGTTAGCTAGGTGGCACAGTGGACAAAGCACCAGCCCTGGACCCAGGAAGCCCAGAGCCCAAATATGGCCCCAGACATAAGACACCCCACCCTGTTTGCCCCACAAATGACGATGATACACAAAAAATAAATGCTTTACAGATATCATCCCTTCATATTCAGTTCAGTCCTGTGTCCTCTGTATATTCCTTACTGAGAAAGTTCTTATGAGTTGGAAGTATTGTCTTCTCATGTAAGAATGTAAACAGTTTAACCTTTTAATGTCCCTCATTATTTCTTTTTCCTGTCTACCTTTTTATGCTTCTCTAGGTTCTTGTATTTGAAAGTCAAATTTTCTATTCAGTTCACATTTTTTTTTCATCAGAAATGCCTGAAAGTCCTCTTTTTCATTGAAATCCATTTTTTACTCTGAAATATTATAATCAGTTTTGCTGGGTACATGATTCTTGGCTGAAGTCCCAGTTCCTTTGTCCTCTAAAATCATATTCCATGCCCTCCGGTCCTTTAATGTAGATGTTGCTAGATCTTGTTTTATCCTTATTGGATCTCTACAGTATTTAAATTCCTTTTTTCTAGCTGCTTGGAATATTTTCTCCTTGACCTGGGATCTCTGGAATTTAGCTATAATATCACTGGAGGTTTTCCTTTTAGGATCTCTTTCTGGAGGTGATCCGTGGATGCTTTCAATTTCTATTTTGCCTTCTGCTTCTAGAATATCCGGTTAATTTTCCCTTACAATCTCTTGGAAGATTATGTCTAGGCTCTTATGTTATGTTATGTTATTTATTTATTTTATTTTATTTTTGCAGGGCAATGAGGGTTAAGTGACTTGCCCAGGGTCACACAGCTAGTAAGTGTTAAGTGTCTGAGGCTGGATTTGAACTCAGGTCCTCCTGAATCCAGGGCTGGTGCTTTATCCACTATGCCACATAGCTACCCCCCTAGGCTCTTATTTTGGTTCTGGTTTTCAAGTGGTCCAATGATCTTCAAATTATCTCTCCTGGATTTATTTTCCAGGTCAGCTGTTTTTCCAAGGAGATATTTCACATTGCCCTCTATTTTTTCATTCAATTGGATTTGCTTTACTCTGTCTTGGTTTCTCATAAAGTCACTAGCTTCCATTTGTTTGATCCTAATTCTTAGGCAATTATTTTCTTCAGACAGCTTTTTTATCTCCTTTTCCATTTGACTTTTCAAGCTCTTGACTTTTTTCTCATGACTTATCCTCCATTGCTCTCATTTCCCTTTCCATTCTTTCCTCCCTCTCTCTCTAAATCTTCCTTCTATCTCTTCTACTTTCTCTTCAAAGTCCCTTTTGAGTACTTCCATGGCCAGAGACCAATTCATATTTTTCTTGGAAGCTTTGTATGTAGGTCCCCTGAGGTTGTTATCCTCTTCTGGGGGTGCACCTTGATCTTCCTTGTCACTGAAGAAACTTTCTATAGTTATCAACTTTCTTTGCTTGCTCATCTTGTGGTCTTTTACTTGACTTTTAACTCCCCACTGGGGCTACACTGTCCCAAGCTTCAGAGGGTGCCTTCAGAGGGTGTTTCGGTTTAAGAGAGGGTAGGTTTTTCTCTTACCTGGCCTATTTTCTGGTCTGAAGATAACCTCAAGCCAACTTACTAATTAATCAACCAGCAAAGCTTTCTGTGCTGTGGTTTTTAGTTTTGATGAAACTGTGCCCTCTCCCACCTGGGCCTCCTGTTGCCCAGGATTTCTTCCTGGTTCCCTGATGGGGTGGGACAGCCAAATTCCTCCCTAGGTCTCACTAACACACCACCCTGGCCAGCTGTTCAGCCTTCTCACCCAACAGCAAGCTCAGTTCCAGAAGACACTGGTGCTGTAGCTGATTCAGAGGCTTGGGGGTTAATTCCTCTAGTGTGGCATGCCTGGGGTCTCTGTTGGCACAATTGTGGGGTTGAACTGTACCAGCAGCCCAGAACAGCACCCTTTAACCTGTCTATGACTGGAAAATAATCTCAGCCCATATTTTTGTGGGTTTTTCTGCTCCAGGGGTTCTTTTGTTGCTATTTTGGGGGTAATTGCATCAGGAGCTCTTGCATTTAATGTCTTTCCTCCACCATCTTGGCTCCACCCTCCAAATTGAATAAGGGGACTTTCAAGCATTCTTGATGAAAAAAAAACAGAGCCACATAGAAAATTTGACATTCAAACAAAAAACTCAAGAGAAGCATAAGTAAGTAAATATGAAAGAGAAATCATAAGGGACTTAATATACTCACACTGTTTACATTTCTATATGACAAGAGGATACATTTTATTCCTAAGAATTTTGATTATTACATAAGTTAGAAGGCATCAATGTAGATGGAAGGCATGGTTGTGATCTGGTTATGTTGGAATGATCTCAAAAAAAGTGTGTGAAAAGAGGATTACACTGGGAGAAAGAAGAAGAGGTAGAATGGAAAATTTTCTTGCATAAAAGTGGTGTACAAGGAAGAGCTTTTATAGTGAAGGGGAAAGTGAAGGGAATGGCATGGAATCCTTGAACCTAACTCTCATTGGAATTGGTTCAAAGAGGGAATAAGGTATACAAAGTCTGTTTGTTATAGAAATCTGTCTTGCCCAGCAGTGAAAGGGGAAGACGATAAGGGATGGAGAGGGGTGTGTGTATGTATATGATAAAATGGAGGGTGGATTAAGGGATGCAGGGATCAGAATCAAAACAGTCTTTTGAGGAGGGACAGGATAAAGAGAAAGAGAGAAAAGAAGAAAGAGAAGGAAATAGGACGGAGGGAAATACATAGTAATCATAACTGTGAATGTAAATGGGATGACCTTATTTCTTAAAATGGAAATGGATAGTGGAATGGATTAGAAACCAGAACCCCAAAATATGTTATTTACAAGAGTCACACTTAAAACAGAAGGATGCATACACAGAGTTAAAATAAGGCACTGGAGCAGAATATAATATGCTTCAGCTACACTAAAAAAAAGGCAGGGGTAGCAATCATGATTTCAGACAAAGCAATAGCAAAAAAGGACCTAATTAAAAGGAATAATTAAGGAAATTATATTTTACTAAAATATAATTATATGAAATATAAAAATATATAGAATTAATATAAAAAATTTATAGCAAGCTTCTCTGATAAAGTCCTCATTTCTCAAGTATATAGAGTTAAATTTATAAAAATAAGAGCCATTCTGCAATTTATAAATTGTCAAAGGATATGAATAGGAAGTTTTCAGAAGAAGAAACCAAATCTATCTGTAGTCACATGAAAAAATGCTCTAAATAATTACTTATTAGATAAATACAAATTAAAAGAACTCTGAGATACCACTTTATACCTATCAGAAATGACAAATGTTGGTGAAGATGAGGGAAAAATAGGTATCCTAAAGAATCGTTGATGGAGTAGTAAACTGGTCCAACAATTCTGGAGAACAATTTGGAACTATGCCCAAAAGAGTATAAAACAGTATCTCCCAACAATACCATTACTAGTTCTGTACCTCAAAGAGAACAAATAAAAAAGAAAAGGACCTACATGTACAAAAATATTTATAGCAACTTTTTTGGTGGCAAAAATTTGGAAATTAAGGGGATGACTATTAATTGGGGAATGGCTGCACAAGTTGTGGCATCTGATTGTTTTGGAGCACTACTGTACTTTAAGAAATGATGGGGGGGGGCAGCTAGGTGGCGCAGTGGATAAAGCACCGGCCCTGGATTCAGGAGTACCTGAGTTCAAGTCTGGCCTCAGACACTTGACACTGACTAGCTGTGTGACCCTGGGCAAGTCACTTAACCCCCATTGCCCTGCAAAAAAAAAGAAAAAAAGAAAAAAAATGATGAGGGGTGTAGTTTCAGAAAAAACAACAACAACAACATTGTAAGACCTGTATGAACTGATGAGAGGTGAAGTGAAAAGTGGGAGATTATTATGCATAGTAACAGCAATATTGTAATGATGATCAACTGTTGGTTTTTGTTTGTTTTTGCGGGGCAATGAGGGTTAAGTGACTTGCCCAGGGTCACACAGCTAGTATGTGTCAAGTGTCTGAGGCCGGATTTGAACTCAGGTCGTACTGAATTCAGGGCCGGTGCTTTATCCACTGGGCCACCTAGCTGCCCCCAGTGATGATCAACTGTGAAAGACTTGGATACTCTGATCAATACAATGATCTAAGACAATTCCAAAGGATCCATGATCAAAAAAATGCTCTCCATCTTATAGAGAGAACTGATGGACTCCGAGCACAAAGCAAAATCGAATTTTCTTGCTTTCTTTATTTTTTGTTTTGTTTTTGTGATACAACCACTATGGAAATGTGTTTTACATGATTTCACATATAATTGATATCCATTATATTGTATCATCATATCGTATCATATCACATTATTTTGCCTTCTTGGTGGGGTAGGAGGGAGAAAAATTTTGGAACTCAAAATTTAAAAAGAAAAAAAGAGGCTAAAATAGATATACGATACTATTCAAAAAGAAAAAAAGAAGAGAGAATGAATCTGTATACTTGTTGACTTGGGGGAAAAAAGGAAGTCCTAGGATGGGAACCACAAATTTCTTCTACTATATTCTAACTAGTCAGTTTTTGAAGAGAGTCAATGTATTTCCTCTCCCAAAATGATTGCCCTGGGAGAACCCTGGGATTTAGGGATAATCCTGCCTGACCCAGGACTCGTTGACTGGACATCAGAATGGGTCAGAGTAGGATTTGTCATATGGGAAGACTAGAGCAACCTGCTGAGGTGGAGTTGGTGAGGCGTGCAAGTCCCATCAGAGATCACTGAGGGAGAAAGGGCATGAGATGAGGTGCCTGGGCAGAACAGCAGCAAATAATTGGTAGCAATTGAAGCAGGCAGATTGGCAGGTGGGCAGCAGAAGGTCTAGCAGCTAAGGGTCCCAGGTAGCCCCAAATCCCATCAACAGTAGTGAGGTGACTCGGCCTGTCAGGAAATTGGACCATGGTGCGGTCAAACGGCAGATGGGCGAGGGACTGACCACCATGTGAAAGGTGGCACAGTTCTTTCTCCTGCTCTCCTGGCCACGTATTGGCCCAGGGGCCAAGGGTTTGATTATTGCATCAACCTTTCTGAGGGGCCCCGACAGTGCTCATGAGGGTCCCGTATTTATGAGTGATGTGGTGGCCGATAGAAGAAGGCCAGATGGGGTTGAAGCCTCTGATGCGGCAGCAGAGATGAGGCATCTGCTGAGCCTTTGATGTCGTGCAGGCTTGGGGAGAGGTGCCTGGAGCTTGGGACACGCAGGCCCTAGGCAGGGCTGTTGGAGCCACTGCCCTGGGCTCTCCTCTGCTGTCTTTGTCAGCCTGGCTGTGGGTGTGTTTGTGTCTCCCTGAACGCTGACTCCCATTGCTACTGGGCTCCTTGAGGCCAAGAGGAGAGAGGGCTGCGTGTGGCTTCAGACTAAGAGAGGCAGCATGGCGGGTTGGATGGAGCACCAGGCCCCTGCTCCCATCCTGGTTCTGATGCTTGTACAGCCGCGTGCTCTTGGTAGCTCCCCATGAAGCTTCTTGAGCCTATGTCCTAATTCATAAAATCAGGGAAACTGAAGCTCTCAGTGCAGAAATGAGTGACCCTCTCTGGGCTTCAGTTGTCTCATGTCTTAAATGACAATGGTGAATCGGGTAATCTCCTCAACGTGCAATACAGGGGAAAGAACACTGGGTTTGAGGGTCTGCGTTCGGATCCCAGCTTGGACGCTCAAGAGCTGTATGACTTTGGGAAAGTCACGTAACATCTTTGGGCCTCACTTTCTTCATCTGTAAAATGAGAGGGTTGGATTGGACGATATTGAGTGATCCTTCCAGCCGGAAACTACAGTCCTTACAAAATGCTTCATCCCGACGGCAAACAGTGGCCTGAGCAGCCGGTGTCCTCCCAGGGTGGGCAGGACCAAGTGACGTAATATCTGTAGAGTGCTTAGAGTCTTTTCCTGGCCCACAGAGCTCCAGCTGGTCCCTGTGCAGAGCAGGCTTGCTGCCCAGGCCTCCCTGGCCTGGGCAAACTTTCACCTGCCTCCCCCAGAAATACAGCCCTCTATATTCACCATAAGGTTACCCTCCATCCTCACTGCCCCACAGGCGTTCCAAGAGTCTTGCCTTCCTCCACCCTCCCTAAATGCTACTGAAACAAGGGTCCAGGATGGCTTGCCTCTGCTGTTGCTTCCCCTTATTATAATATCACTGTCATATCCCTGCAATACTCAGTCCAAGGATTTTTGGGGGTGGTGATGATGGGGCTTTTCTGTCGTTAGTTCCACTGTGTGTTTGTGTTACTTGCTGGTCCCAAGGGTGTGGCCTTCTGAGATACAGCCTGCTCTCTGCTGAGGTCTAGAAAGTCTAGTTTATGTCCCCGACTCCAAAACCTCTCTCTCAGCAGCACCTGTAGGGCTTGTGGGGCCCTGGCTGACTCAGGTCTGAGGAGCTCAGTCGATTTGCATCCACCCAAAGTCAAGTGTTTTCTTTCACTTGTCAGTTAGTGAATCCAGTTAATTCAAACAAAGACGTGTAAAGAAATGGCATTCTAAGAGAAAGCACGAGGACATTTTATCCATAAACTTAGAGCACATTACCCCACAAATACCTACAGCACCAGGGGGAAGAAGGAGTAAGGAATATGTGGAGTGCTCACACACAAGGACCTTGTGTGGCTGGGGCAAGTGTGTGAAGCAGGATCTCACACACCTCTCAAATATCAGTCCTTTGGAGATTATCCATCCTATTGCTCTTGCTGCTCCCCTCCCCCAATCTCACTTGGTTTTATCGTTTGTTGGTCTCTACTGGCTGTGTCTCCTGGTCATATGAATTGTCTCTGCTGGTCTCATGGCTGCTGAGTCTTCACTATTACCAGCATCTGGGTGGTAGCTCTTTGGAGCGTCATTTGGCCCACCCAGTTCCTGTGTGTTAGGGTACAATAGCTTAAAAACATCTCTCTGCTAAGGGAAGATGACTAACTCCTCGGTTATAGCCAAGACCATGAGCCCCCCACATCCAAACAATGGCCAAAAGCTAAGCAAATGTATTTCTAGGTTGAGATTTAAGTCTGATTTTTGAATTTTTCTGGCCAAGAAGATCCATGTCCTTCTTCTAAGCCTCTAACTAACTTAAGGTTAGAAAATTATTTCAACTACTAGATTCCCCTGTGAGGACTCTGTGCCCTTAGACCTACTTCTAAGGACTTTGCCAAAAATACACCACAAAATCATACATGTGTGTCTGGGCCACCATGTTTCTTTTTCTGAGCACCCCAAATTCTTTGAGTATTGCCATGCAAATGTCTCTGAGAAAGCCCCCAAACCCCAGAGGGCAGGATCCCTGTTTTCCTCCTGCCAGGCAGCAATCCCATTTTATTATGTATATGATAACAGCAACAAGCCTCCTGGGATTTAAGCTTCCCTACACAGAGATAATATGCTTGCAAAAAAGAATAATAAGGATAGACAATTCTAAAGATAAATCTCAGCTAGCAAGGTTAAGCTATAAAACTATAGAAAGTGCCAGGCCTGAGCCTGCTCTTTCCCCATCACCTGTTTTCTCCCAGCTCTTGCCTCTGGTTTCCTTTGTAGGTTAACCCCTTGGATACTTGAACAGCATCAGAACCAGGTTTGACTGATGAAAGGAAGGCAGGGATGCTCAACTTTTCTGTGCTTTCTTTTTCTCTGCCAAGGAGAATGATGTTTCATCTGGAGGGCACAGAACCCCAATGGCTAATAAACAGTGGATACCTTGCATCAGTAAAGAGACAGTAAGAGAGCACCTGCTTGCCCTTGATGATTCTATTATATACATCCATGCATAGACATCTGTGTGTATCTTTCTCTGTCTCTGTCTTTGTCTCTCATTATTTGCAGGGAGATATATATATAATAGAATCCTATTATGTACATAATATATAATATGATATATAGTATAATACTATATATAATATATAATACATAATCATATTATATATATAATAGAATCTCTCTGTCTCTTTGTCTCTCCTTATTATTTGCAGGGTTTTTAATAGATAGATATATAGATATAGATATAGATATAGATATAGATATAGATATAGATATAGATATAGATATAGATATAGATATAGATATAGATATAGATATAGATATAGATATAGATATAGATATAGATATAGATATAGATATAAATAGAATCATGGTATGTCAGAGTCGGAAGGGACCCGAGTGTTCACCCAATCCAACCTAAACCTGAAAAAGAATTTTCTCCACAACACACTCAACAGATGAATGATCACCTCCAGTCTTTGCTTGCAGACTTCCCTGGAGGCCTTAACACACCTCCATTGTTCTTCCCCATCGCACCCATGCTCCTTTACATCTTCAGAGTTTTATTCTTGCGACCCTTGTGCCCTCCTGGGTCTACTTACAATGCAGAAGTCCTAGGTTACTTAAAAAGATCCTTACCTGAAAGAGTTAGGGAGTGAAAATATATATCTGACAAAAGAGACAGGAGCACAAGACAATGAGATTGTCTCACAGACGGATGCAGAAGTTTTACTCATTTTCCCCACTCCTTGCTTCTTTCGTAAGAATGAAAACACCCAAGTTAAAAACTCTAGATGACAGTATGTGGCTGAATTATTGGAACTCTCAGGGTTTTCTGAAGTCAGACTCACCACACGTACCTAAAGCAGCCCAGGAAGGAACAGATACAGAGCCAGAAACAAGCAAATAATTCTGGGGAAAAGGTTTTCCATGGTAAGTTGGGGAAGCTGAGTAGAAGTGAATTCTTAACAATCACCAGTTTCCATGTCAAGTAGGCCCTGAGAAATCCTCCCAACAGTAAGAACATGATAGAGGATGCTGAATGAAGCACTTACAGAACCAGGGAAATCTACCTCTTTTCCAGGCAAAGAAGCTCACTGTTTGAAATGATTTTGAAATGGACTCAGACTGAGTAGCTGACACGTCTATATCTGAGGGGATTATTTCTTAGTAATGTACAATCTGTAGATACTGCTGGGTTTAAAGGCTCCAGAGAAGGGGTAACACAAATTTCTTCTTCTAATATAAGCACCTGCAGACAGACTGGGAAATGAAGTAGCTCTCTGTTTCTTTGATTGTGTCTCTGTCTCTGCCTCTCTGTCTTTGTCTTGCCTCCCTCTTTCTGTCTCTCTGTCTCTGTCTCTGTCTTTCTCTCTATCTCTGTCTCTCTCTGTGTCTCTCTCTGTCTCTGTCTCCCCTCTCTCTCTGTCTCCCCTCTCTCTCTGTCTGTCTCTCCTCTCTCTCTCTCTTTCTGTCTGTCTCTGTCTCTGTCTCTCTTTCTCTGCTTTCCTGTCTCTGTCTTTCTCTTTCTAATGTGGTGGGAGAATTTTGGGTTCTTTCTTTCCTTAGCCATCCTTTATTTATTTGTTTGTTTGTTTGTTTATTTATTTATTTTTTGCGAGTCAATGAGGGTTAACTGACTTGCCCAGGGTCACACAGCTAGTAAGTGTCAAATGTCTGAGGCCAGATTTGAACTCAGGTCCTCCTGAATCCAGGGCTGGTGCAGCCATCCTTTATTAATGGCCTTCCAAATTTCTTGCAAGGAGTGGAGTGACTAAAATCCTGTGCTCTCATTCAGCTGTCTGTTTTCTCATCTCCCCATCCTTGCTCTATCAGAGGCCAGCCTTAAAAGGCAACTGCGAAGTCACAAACAAGGCAAAACATGAAGAAGGCCAAGCTGCAGGCGGCATCTTGATTCAGGGTTGAACAAGGGATATTATCTCCATAATAAAAGGCAATTGAGAATCCAAATGAAAAAGTCTCATGCTTTTCATGCTGATTTATTTTAGATTGGAAACAGTTAAAGCAGATGTAAACATGAAAAGATGAAGCATGACAGGGGCTTCACTACAGAGGGGGAAACTTGAGCTTTGTGTCATCCAAGGTGCAGGTTTGCATCAGCCAAGAAGTGCACTTGAGCCCCGCACAGACCCCACGCTAATTATTCTTGCAGGAGAGAGCACCCAAGAGTGACTACACGCATGAAATACCAGCATAGATCAGTCATTTCATCGAGATTTCCCATGGCAACAAGTCTGCTGGCCCCCCAAAAGAGCCATGATAATGGCTACGCTATCTGATATGAGGTGGATCATATCACCCAGACACTTTAGACAACTGCCCGCCTTCTGTTGTGAAGGAGGAGCCCCAGCGGAGATCAAGTGAGAAACACTAAGGTGTTTGGAAGAGAGGAGAGGCTGCTGCTCTCCCTCAGTAAAATACAAACTCCTGTGGAGAAAGGGACTATTTCATTCCAGTATTTCTCTCAACCGACTGACCAACAAGCATCGATTAATCTTTGGTGTATTCCCAGACCTGAGCCGAGGGCTAGAGAAAGGCAGAAACAGAGCCTGCCCTCAAGGAGATCAATCTAATGGGGAGGCAAAATCATAAATAATGAGAAATAGACAAGATCATAGGGAGTGCATGAAACATGATCTTCACAGGCTGGCCTTCTGTGCCACTGGCATCCCTAATACCAATACCACCTAGATGTGTGTGGTCTATGACTTCATCTGTGTAGACAAATGTCCAAGAAGAAATTCCCTCCAACAATGCAAATGTCTTAGAGAATTGTCTGAAGGCACTGACAGGTTAGGGGCAGCTAGGGGGCACCATAGTGCACAAAGCTCTGGCCCTGAAGTCAAGAAGACTCATTTTCATGAGTTAAAATCTAGCCTCAAGCACTGGGTGGCTGTGTGACCCTGGGCAAGTCCTTTAACCCTGTTTGCCTCAGTTTCCTCAACTGCAAAAATGAGGATAATAATTCCAGGGTTGTTGGGAGGATGAAATGAGATGATGTTTTTCATAGCATTTGGTATACAGAGGGGGCTTAATAATTGCTTATTGATAATATTGGTCCTAATAAAGAGAAATTTCTCTTTCTATGCCTAGAAATAAGGAAACAGTTCTCCCAATCCAATCATCTCTGGGGATGGTACAGTCTAATGCCTGCTTTATATTCTCCCAGCAGTTTACAAAGCTCCCTCTGGAGACAAGAGGAATGCCTTGAACACAATAAATCCTGGTCCAAGAAGGAGAAACAGGCACACACACACACACACACACACACACACACACACACACTCACACTCACACACACACACACACACTCACACACACACACTCACACACACACACACACACACACACACACACACACACACACACACACACACACACACAGGTTTTTCTTGATTGTTTTGAAGCTCATGTCTGGAAAATGCAAAAACAAACCCTACCCAAAGAAGCTCAGCATTGCTACCAGTTCATTATCTCACAGACTGGAGCTTGCTGGAGGCTGTGTCCCGAGGCTGCTCTGAGGAGCAAACTCTATAATGTGGGAACACTCAGCAAATAGGAGACATACGCTTTCTTATTCAATGGGCCCACCGAAGCCCTGATCTGATCTGGAGTAAATGTCGGCAGCTAGAACAGAGAACACAGAGAGAGCACAGGAAAGGGGAGCTCTGCCTCAGGCACGAGACATCTTCCGATGCCTGCTGGATACCTCCATCAGAATGGACTCCCAAGTCACAAAGCACCAAAGCAAACCTTCAGTCTCTTTCCTTCAAAACTGTCCTTGCTTCTGACTTGGCTATTTCTTCCAAAGGAACTTTCCTCCTCTCAGTGGTAGAAACATTAGTCATCCTTGATATTCCTTTCACTCATTATTCACATCCCAATATCAATTCCATTCAATACAACAACAAAAATGATCACATGCTATCTATATGCAATGCAAAAAAGCAACATCTTCTCCCCTCTGGGAGCTTACATTCCACTGGGGGAAATAATATGACGAAAGAACAATCCAAAATATACAGACCTAATGGAGGAGGTGGTTTCTGAGCTATGCTTTGAAGGAAGCTAAGAATTCTGTGAGGTAGAGGAAAGAAGGAAGAACTTTGGGACATATCCAAAGACATAGAGGTGGGAGATGGAATGCCATGGTTCATGTTTTTGGTGAACAGGTGAGTTTAGTTGGAATATGCAGTGCATGAATGGGGATCATATTAAATAATTCTGAGACAGGAACCAAAAAAGCTGTGTATTTTCTTCTAGAAACAAAGTATTTGAGAGTTGGAAGGGACCGACCCTTGTGTGAAAAGAATGCTCTCTGTAACATACACAAGAAAAGGTTATCTGGTCTTTGCTTGAAGACTCCTGGGGAGTGAGGGAGGGAGGAATTCACCACCTCCCAAGGTAGCCCATTATATTTTGGACAGATCCTTGTTATATGAGAAATGCTTGAAGGAACATGGAGAAGTGACGACTTGGGGAGAAATGATAGCTGTCCACACATTTAAAGGACTGTTATGTGGAGGAAAGGCAAGAAACAAACAGTTTTTCCTGATGTCAAGCCTAAAGATGACTCTTTAACTTCTATTCATTGCTTTTGGTTCTACTATTAGGGCCATACAAAAAAAAAAGTCTGATCCTTTTTCTGTGTGACAGGTCCTTGAAAACCTGAAGACAGCTATCATGGTCCCCATAAGCCTGGTCTTCCTCCAGCTGAACACATCCAGTTCCTTCAACCAATCCTCCTATGAGATAGACTCAAGGCCTTTCATCATCCTGGTCCTTCCTCTGTCCATCTCACCTATGTCCTTGTTCAACTGTGGTACCTAGAACTGGGTCCAGTACTCCAGATGAGGTTTGAACAAGGCAGAAGTTGTGCTTTTGCCCAACCCAAGGTAGCTTCCACTTTGTTGACTCATCTGTCATGCTGCTGACTCATTGAACGTGGAGGCCATGAAAACCCTTGGAGATTTTTCCAGAATAAGATCTATATAACTCTAACCTTAGCCCCCTCCCTCTGTTCCCTCCCATCTTGAATTTGCAAAGTTGTTTCTTGGGCACAAGTCTAAGACTTTACTTTTAACCCCATTGACTTTCATCTTATGAGCTTCAGCCCAAAGCTTTAGTCCAGTGGTGTCAAACTTAAATAGAAATGGATTATTATGGCTACTTTGACTTAAAAAGCCACAAATGAACATTATATATGTTGTGTTGTATTTTCATTTATTTTATGAAATGTTCCCCTATTACGTTTCCATCTGGTGGCCCCTCCTCAAGTTTGACACCCTTTCTTGATCCTACTGAGGTCATTTTGGTTCCTTACTATGATCTAGTGCATTAGTGTTTCTCCCAAATTTGATGAGGACCATCTTTGCATTTACTCAACTTACTCATGATGTTAAGGAACAAAGGGCTAAGTACAAATCCACGGGAGTACTCAACAGGAAACTTGCCAAATTGACACTGAACCATGAAGGATGACTTTTTGAGGCCAGCCACAAAAGTTCAGAATCTAGCTAATTGGATTATCTTCTAAGCAGACTTTTCATTTCTTCCATAGCAATGGTATGATATTCTTTATCAAATATTCTGATGAAATTAAGGTAACTTGTATTCACAACATCCCCCTAATCACCTGGTTCAGTAATCCTGTCAAAAAAAGAAATGAGGTTAGTTTGCCATGACCTATTTTTGATGATGCCAGGCTTGCTCTTTGTAATTGCTATTTCCCTTCCTAAATTAAATTTTAAATTCCCCTTCTAAGCCCTTTCTAGCACTTAGCATGGTGCTTGGCACATAGTAGGTGCTCAACAGTTATCAAATTGAATGTTCATCACACATTCTTTTTGATTACCTATCCTAGAATTTCCCCAGGAACAGACGTCAATTCACTGTCCTAATGTTTTTAAAACTCTTCCAATTTTTGAAAATCTATACATCTGGCCTTTTCTAATCCTATGGCACCTCTTCTGGTTTCCACAATCTTTCTGATGTCACTGACAGTGGCTCCACAGTTACATTGACCAGTTCTTTCATGACCCAAGGGTATAGTTTACCTGGATCAGATGAAGTTGAATTTATCCAGGGCAGCTAAGGGCCCTCTTACTAACTTTAGTGTCTTCCTTTTACTGTTTCCCATTTATCCTGTGTATAGTTTGTTTGTGTATATTGGTTGGCATGTTATCTCCCTCATTAGAATATAAGCTCCTTGAGGGCAGGTACTATCTTTTTTTCATCATACACATATTCATCTATTTATTTATTACAACAACAACAACAACAACAAAAAGTTGACTAGGATTCTACAGGGGATAATGGTCTTCTCACTGAAGATTTTCCTGCTGGATATATAGTAGAAGACATACCTGTTCAGGATAAGGTTGGCATATATGACCTCCTGAGTTCCTTCTAGCTCCAAGAGTCTTATCATTCTGGCCACAGTCATTTTGTGGCCCTGGGAAAATAAGTGCTGACTCCCAGTAGAGAAAGATGTCCATCTCATCACAAGGAAGTTAGTGATTAATTCAAATAGTTCAGACCCTAATTGTCAATAAACAGGATGTGTAGAATGTCTCCTCTTATAATCAAAAGTTCCTCGAAAAATATAAGCAGCCTGTGAGGGCCTTAGAATAGAAGGTCTGATAAAAAGTGAAAGGAAAATGCAATCTATTTTCTTTCTTTTTTTTCTTTTTAGATTATATATGTACAATCCCAAAGTACTCTTTTTTTAGTCTATGTTCAATCAATATCAGTTCTTTCTCTGGAGGTGGATAGTATACTTCATCATTAGCCCCTTGGGATTATCTTGGTTTATTGTATTGCTGAGAGTAGTTAAGTCATTCACAATTGCTCATAGAACAATACTGCTATCACTGTGCACAGGGGTCTTTTGGTTTTGCTCACTTCACTATACATCAGTTCATATGAGTCTTTCCAGGTTTTTCTGAAATCATCCTGCTTGTCATTTCTTATAGCACAATAATATTCCATTACAACCATATACTACAGCTTCTTCAGTCTTTCCCCAATTGATGGACATTCCTTTGATTTCCAATTCTTAGCCACCACAATGAGTTGCTATAAATATTCTTTGTACATTTTTTCTCCTTTTCTCTTTTTCACAATTACTATTGTTAACTGTTTCCCTCCATCCTATTCCCTTCCTCATGATATTCACTCTATTATTAATCTTCTTTCACCCTATCTCTCCTCAAAAGGGATTTGCTTCTGACTGCCCCCTCCTCCAATCTGCCCTCCCTTCTTTTGCCCCTCCCTCCTTATCCCCTTCCCCTCCTATTTTCCTGAAGGGTTAGACAGATTACTCCACCCAATTGAGTGTGTATGTTATTCCCTCCTTGAGCTAACTCTGATGAGCTTAAGGTCTTTGAGCCTATTCTGATTAATGTAAAGTTCATTTACTGCCCTGCTCCTCCCCCATATCTTCCCCCACTCCATAAACCCTTTCCTGTTTCATTCATGTGGAATTTCATCCCATGCTACCTCTGCCCTTCCCCCTCCTCCAGTGCATTCCCCTCACCCCTAAATTTTACCTTAAAGATGTCATTATTGGGCAGTTAGGTCACACAGTGGACAAAGCACCTACCCTGGATCCAGGAGGACCTGAGCCCAAATCCGGTCTCAGACACAAGACACTCACCCACTGGACAACCCTAGGCATGTCACCCAACTCCAACCACCCCACAAAAAAAGATAAACAAAAAATAAATACTTTGCTGATATCATCCCTTCATAATCAATTCCCACCTGTGCCTTCTGTCTAAGCCTATTTCCATCATCTGCCCTAATATTGAGAAAGTTCCCATGAGTTAGATGTATCATCTTCTCATGTAGGAATATAAACAGTTTAAACTTTTAATATCCCTTATGATTTCTTTTTCTTGTTTACCTTTTTATGGTTCTCTAGTCTTGTATTTGAAAATCAGATTTTCTATTCAGCTCAGGTTTTTTCATCAAGAATACCTGAAAGTCTTCTCTTTCATTGAATTTCCATTTTTCCCCCTGAAAGATTATACACAGTTTTGTTGGGTAGGTGATTCTTGGTTGTAATCCCAGTTCCTTTGCCCTCCAGAATATCATATTCTAAGCCTTCTGATCCTTTAATGTAGAAGCTGCTAGATCTTGTGCTATCCTGACTGTGGCTCCACAGTACTTGAATTCTTTCTTTTTTGGCAGATTGAAATATTTTCTCCTTGAACTGGGAGCTCTGGGATTTGGCTATAATATTCCTGGGAGTTTTCCTTTTGGGATCTCTTTCAGGAGGTGATTGGTGGATTCTTTCAATTTCTATTTTACCTTCTACTTCTAAACTATCAGGGAAATTTCCCCTGACAATTTCCTGGAAGATGATGTCTAAGTTCTTTCCTTGATCATGGTTTTCAGGTATTCCAATAATTTTCAAATTGTCTCTCCTGGATCTATTTTCCAGGTCAGCTGTTTTTCCAAGGAGATATTTCACAATGCCCTCTATTTTTTTATTAATTTAGATTTGTTTTATTGTGTCTTGATTTCTCATAAAGTCATTAGCTTCTATTTGCTCAATCCCAATTTTTAAGCAATGATTTTCTTCAGAGAGCTTTTGTACCTCCTTTTCCATTGGGCCAATTTGTCTTTTCAAGCTGTTGACTTTTTTTTCATGACCCTCCTGCATCACTCTTATTTCTCTTTCCACTTTTTCCTCTACCTCTCTTTATCTTCAAAGCCCTTTTTGAGTGCCTTTATGACTTGAGATCAATTCATATTGTTCTTAGAAGCTTTGGATGTAGGAGCCCTGATGTTGCTATCCTCTTGTGAGCATGCACCTTGATTTTCCTTGTCACTAAAGAAACTTTCTATGGTCTTCACCTTTCTCTGTCAGCTCATCTTGCCTGTCTTTTACTTGACTTTCAGCTCCTTAAAGTGGGACAGTTTCCAGGTTGCACTCTTCCAAGCTTCAGGGGGTCCCAGGTGGTATGATTTAAGGAGAGGCAGGTTCTTCACTCTCCTAGCCTGCTCCATGGTCCGTAGATAACACCAGGCCAACTTGCTAATTAACCAGGCAGCAAAACTTTGTGTGCTGTGGTTGTCAGCTCTGATGAGCCTGTGCCCCTCCCCAACCTGGGCCACTGCTACTCAAACCTACTTCCTGGTTCCCCCAAAGGGGTAAAAAACTGAAGTTCAGCCTCAAGACCAGCAGAGACCCCAGTAATCTCCCCACACACACACACACCGACCATTCAGCCCTCTTTAAGACCGTGAGCTTAGTTCCAGATGACACTGGTGTTGCAGCTGATTAAAAGGCTGTGGGGGTCTCTTTCGTTGGCTTGTCCTGCCTAGGCCTGGATCTGTGTCAGCATGACTATAGGGTTGGGCTCCACTTCTGCTCTGGCACAGCAGCCCTCTCCTGCCGACATTCTAAGCCATCTTTGGTTGGAAAATGATCTCAGGACATTCTTTCGTGGGTTTTGCTGCTCCAGGAATTATCCTATGACATAATATTAAGTTTTTTTGGAGTGATTGTGTGATAAGTTCTGAGATCTTATTGCTTTTCTTCTGACCACAATCTATACTGTCCTAAGAGGAGAGTGCTCACCACCTGGACAACCTTCTGAGCCTAGAGTGCAAACCAAGAATGGCCACAGTTACTATCTTTTGCCTCTTCTTGTATCCTCAGTGGGGCCTCTAGGTGGCACCACAATGCATTGAGTGCTAAGCCTGGAGCCAGGAAGACTCATCTTCCTGGGTTTAAATCCTGCCTCAGACACTTACTAGCTATGTGAGCAAGTCACTCCACCCTGCTTGCTTCAGTTTCCTCATCTGTCAAATGAGCTGGAGAAGGAAATGGCAAACCACTCTAGCATCTTTGCCAAGAAAACCCCAAATGGGTCACAGAGAGTCAGACACAACTGAAAATGACAGAACAACAAAAACAAGTAGCTTCAGTATATAGCATACTGTCAGGCACACAGTGGATACTTAATAAATGCTTGTTGATTAATTGATTCTTACTTATCTTTGGCATAGATTTCTTCTGTCATTTCCAGAACAAGGCACTCTTCTCTTTGATAGAAGAAATAGGAACAAAAGACACATCGAGTGTCTCTATCTAATATTTGATTTCAGTGATCATGGTCCCTTCTAGCCCAAGAATGATTTCCAGTCCTTATTTTATCCTCCCCTTTCCCCTCAATATAGAAAAAAGAAATCCTTTCTGTTGTCCATGGCTTGCCTTCTCAGCCTCCACTCATCCCAAGCTTTAATTCACACCATTTAATGCCACCATTTTGAAAGGACTCTCTTTCATCCTTTAGTACTAGGCCTTGATTGTATCTTCTATACACTTATTTTAAAAGTCTGGTTTGTTTGGTGAGTTTCCTGTGCATCCACACCCATCTCTTTGGCTGACTCCCATTTTTCTTCCTCTTTGGATTTTCAGAATTTCATTCTTGAGCCTCTCCCATCTGTCTTGGACTGATAGGCAACATTCTATGTATAGGCTTAAGTGCTACCAGTGAGATCAGACAGTACGGATGGAAGATGCGCAAGATGGAAATTCCGATCACACAAATACATGAAATTCTATGACTCCCTTGAACTTTTCATGATTTGCTTTCCCCAAGTCCTGACCATCTCTTATCAAAAACTCTGGAAAGGCTTGGAGTCCTTGCAGGCCTGACTATTTCCTAAGGAACCTAGAACCAGAAAATCTTACATTATAGGTCAAGAACTAGAAGGCACTTCCAAAGTTATCTCTCCTATCCTCATCATTGCATAGACGAGAACATGATGGCCCAAAGTGATGCTAGCAGAGTCAGGATCTGAACTCAGGTGCCCACTCCAATGCTGGCGTTCTTTCCCCTAACCCAAGCTGCTTTAAAACCCATTAAAGTCTCAAAAGCAGCTTGCTTTTAATTCAGTAAACATTTACTAAGCACCTACGGTGTACAAAACACTGTGGTAGGTTCTGGTGATTCCAAACTGAAATAAGACATACTATATGACCTCACAACACTTGCAAATACAGTAAAGAGATGAGGTTCATGTGTGGACAGACATATGGTCATTCATTGGGTGATCAAGCTGGGACCTCAACCCACATAGTCCACAAAAAGTGATCCAGTAGAGACAGCCCCGAACTAGGAATCAGGAGACCTGGATCTGAGACCCCTGTTTGCCATTAGCTTGCTGTGATCTTGGACATATTTTTCTCTGGACCTTAGTGTCCTGTTCTTGAAAATAAGGAGGCTGGACCTGATGACCTTGAGGTCTCCTCTAGAGCCAATGATTCTTCTATGATTCTTCTTTCTCCCCTCCCCCTCAAAAATAAGTCAATAAACTCTTAATTCAGGCCACTTGATTGATTTGCCTCCCTCCAAAGATTCATACGTAGAAGTCCTATGGCAAACAATAGTAATTGACTAGCCCCAGGGACTGACTAGATTTCAAAAAAGCCTTTTGAATGATCCAGACTTTGGGGATTCTCTAGACTATAGCTTTGGACAAGTAAAAATGAACTTTGGTGGTATCTGAGGGCCCCAGCCCCAGCCATCAGTCTGAGGAAGATGGTACCAAGACTGAGCAATAATGGTAACAAAAGATCAAGAATATGAATCCTTGTTAGGGGTCACACACTGGGATTCACTAGTGCCCTCCCAGTAAGAGTCAGAGTGTGAGGATCTCATTGCTTCCTCCATGTTGATTACTCCTGGGAAATGGCTCCAAATGGAGGAGTCTAGGATACATGCAGAGCCCTAATAAATACAAATGAATTCTGTGCTTCAGACATCCCTGGATTAGCTCATGAGATTTGCCAGAGACATATATTAGCACATCCACACACATCCACAGACACACATACACAGTAAGTTTAAAATAAATAGCCAAAAAGAAAACAGCCCATAAAATAGGAAACTTAGAATTTCTCAAGCAAAAGAAATTCCTTGCCTGGAACATCTTTGAGGTATATTTTGGCTTGCTATTTATGTGATAGTAACACTCTGTCTTCTGCCAAACTCCTTTAAAAATGAGATACTAATTCCAATCTCAGGTCCAAAGTGCTCCATTTCAATTTTATTTCTCTGCTGAAAAAAAGCACATCCACTGCTGCAATTTCCTTTGAAGAAACTCTGCTAAAGCTGTTTAAATGTTGTTTGTCAAGTATGGTTTAAATGCATATCTTGTCAAAGACATACTGGCAATATGAGTTGACGTATCAAGGTGTGCTGCTATAGGGGAAAGAACCCTCGATTCTGAATCAGATAACTTAGGTTTGAATCTGATGCTGCAGCTTCAGGGCTTCTCCTGCCTAGACCCAATACTTCCTCTGTAATATGAGGGGGTTGGGTACATGGCCATTGAGGTCCCTTCCAGCTCCAAGTCTCTGACCCTGTGATTTGTAGAGTGACTTTACAGGCACAATCTCCCTTGATCATTGCAACAGTCCTACAGGGGAAGAACTCTAGGACATCATAATAGCACTATTTTAGGGGCAAGGTAACTGAAGCTCAGGAAAGTTACAGAACCAACTAGAAAGTGTCAGATGGAGGATTCATAACCAGGTCTCTCCTGACTCCAAAAGACTCCAGGTGATAGAGTTTGGAACCAGGAGTGAGCTGTATTTGGGTTCAAATTCTGCCTCAGATACTTAACTAACTTTGTGATTCTGGGCAAGTCATAAAATCTTTTTCTGCCTCAGTTCCCTGATCTGGAAAATGGGAATAATAATAACACCTACCTCATAGGGTTGCTGTAAAGATAAAAAAGTGATCAAAAATATAAAGCACTTTGTAAACCTTAAGACTCTATGTAACTGTAACCCATCAGCTATGACCATTCTACCAATAATATTGATCATGTCTAGGACAAGGGTGTAATGAAAGACTTGGTGGCTGCTGGTGCTGGTGCTGGTGCTGGTGCAGTAAAAGGGTGAGAGGGACAGCTCTGTTGGTCCACTTATTTCAGCTTTCTTATCCTTTCATCACTTCTGGTGACACTTATGACATGCTGGGGACAAAGGGAAGGATTTGCAGCTATCCCCCCTTGGGGAGCTGCTGACACCCCCCCTGCACTCCTGACTGACCATTCAGCTAATTTCAATTCAACAAACAAGTTTTACTCAGCACCTACTTTGTCCAGGGACCCATGAGGGGAAGTAGGGATATGAAGCCAAGAAATGCCAGTCTCTGTGCTGCAGGGGTGGTGGTGGCAGCTAGGTACCAGAGGGATATTCCATGGACCCAGATAAACACAGTGTGAGACAGGCAAATAAAAGTTACAAGGTGCTCTAAGGACCTGACTGGCCATCAGGCTAATCGAGTCACCTCTCTGGCCTCTGGCTTCTTTCTCTGACCAATGAGGCATTGGTCAGCTTGATTGAGAAGTTTCAGCTTTGACATTCTGAGAGTGTGTAATTGCTTCAATGTGTGTAGGCAGGGGAAAGTAGGAATGTCGTAGATACTTTACAGCATCATTTAAGAGTGCAAAAGAAGTGAGGAAGCCACTCTATGCAGTGACTTATGTTCAAATGGAAGTATTTTCAGTTGACTTCAATTCAATAATCACTCTTTAGGTGTTACATGTGTCACTATGTGTGCATGTCCCCTTCTCTCTCCGTAGGGCAGAATGTTAGCCCCTTGACAAGGGCTGGGGCAGATTTGGGTTTTCTCCATGCCTTCCTGGTCCTGGCTAGTACCTTCCCCTCTGCCCAATATATGCATTATCTATGTTCTTAATTATTTACATATTGTCCCTCCCATTTGAATATGAGCTCACTGAGTGCAGGGACTGTATGTTTGCCTTCCTTTGTGTCTCCAGACCTTGGGACACTGCCTGGCACATAATAGGCACTTAATAAATGCTTGGCTGATTGATTTCCAAGCATCACATAGAATTGTTCTTTTGCTGAATATTTTCCAAGAAGAAAAGCCAATGGAGAAGCCAACGTGGGGGCAAAGTCATAGAGCTGTCCACCACCCCCTAATAGTGTGGCACCTTTTAGAAAAATGGAGCCAACACCCTGAAGTCAGACTACTTTACATTCATTGATCAATGGATTCTTTTAAAAAACCACTGTTCATTTGAGGGCAGAATATTGTGGGCAGGAATGGGGAGTAGAAAATGACAAAATGTTATTTTTTTCTCCCTACAAAATGTCCCTCACAGAAGTTTTCACAATGTTAATGGATTAGGGACCTTGACCTGGTGTTTACATCCAGTTAGTTCTCCATGATATCCTATTTTAATTTATGGGTTATAATAACAGGCAAAAAGGGAAGTCCATGAAGTTCCATAGCCAGCAACTCCTTGAACGAACACAGCACTCTCCCCAAGTCTCTGGCATAGATGACCAAAGACTGTACATGTTGTAAACAAACATCAGATTGGTGGACATGTTGTTTGTTTTACAGATCCACAGTCGACTGTTCTCATCACCTAAAGAGCACTCAGCATGGGAAAGAAACACACGACTCACATACACAGGTAAAGACAAATTTGGTTACAAGGAGTTTGCTTTACTGGCCTTGATTCCCTATGTTCTCAATTATTCTTGACAAGTTATGTGTTTGGGTCTGGGTGCCCCAGTTAAGAAATGGGGTCAATTGACTGGGGAACACTCAGAGCAAGACAACCAGGATGGTGAGATGACCACACATGGTGGTGTGTGCAGATGAGTTGAAGGAACTGAAGATGATAAACCTGGAGAAAAGAAAGGGTTTTTTGGAGGGGGCATGGGGAGGTGGGCAATTATTTGAAATGTTTTCCTGTGAATATTGAGCCTTGTTCTACATGAACCCCACTGGGTAGAACAAGGAATAATGGAATAGGAAATGCAGACTTAGATTTAAAGTAAGGAAATATTTCCCTAATCCCAAATGTACCTTGTCCCAGAGTGGATGGGGCTGCCCATGGAAAGCAGTGTGTTCTCTTTCACTGGGATCTTCAAATGGAGGCTGTGAGATGAGTGAGTGAATGAAAAAATAAGTTATTAAGTGCTTTCTGTATACAAAGAACTATGCTCCGCACTGGGGATACAGACAGACAAGCAAGAGACTCCTTGCCCCCAAGAAGCTTGCATTCTTTTGCATGGGATGGGAGGGGGGGTAGCAGGGTAAAGTACAAAGAGAAGGGTTTGGCTGCAGGGAGTGTGATACCTGTTTGTGCTGATATTGTTGTGGAAAGGCAGAGGAGGGCTTAGATTGGCCCTACATGGCCTCACAGGACAGACATAAGTGGGAGGGGGCAAAAATTGCAAAGAGTTCATTTAAGCTTGAGGACAGGAGAAACTTCCGAAGAATTGGAGCTGCCTAGTGGCAGAATGGGTGTCTCTCTAGGTAGAGTACCAGCTCTGAGGATCTACAGTTCCACAGTTGCTCTCTCCATCCAGTGGGGTTCAACTCAGAATGAGTAATGGGACCAATACAGAGGCTTTTTAGTTTCTACTAGATGCAATTTAAATAGACACACCATCTCTGTGTACATAAATCTCCTTTTTTTAGTCAACTGCAATTCAAAGCAATGAGGCTGTAGCAACAGGAGGTGAGACTGTTTAAGTCCATGATTTATATTAAATATGTTTGCATAAATTGTTTGAAAATTGAGTTTTATTTCCTTAATGAGATCAATGGTTGTGTGGAAGCCAAATTGTTATGTATTTACTCAAATAATGCTATTAAGCTAATAGAATTTTTCAGTCCAGAGACTTCAGCAAAAATAAACACACAAAAGGACACACAAATGTAGGAAAAAGGGACTTACAAAACCCCAAACCCTCATTTTCAATTTCCCTTCTTGGATGTGACAAGACAGACCCATCGCACATTCATTTCTGTTTCATGGGTCATAGCCCCTTCAATGATCCCAGGATGTTCAGTGCCTCTGGGACTCATCTTTTGGTCCCAGTCTTCCCTTGGGAAGAGGATAGCTGGGAACTAGGAAGCATAATTATTTCCAAGTAATAAAAGGAGCAAAAATGACCCAAAAGGGCATGGAGAGAGGGAGGGGACAAGAAGTAACATGGAAGACAATTGTAAGGTCCCAGACAATTGGAAAAGGCAGTGAGCTGGTCACAGCTGGGTAGATGAGAATTTGAATGGTACCCAAGAAATATGGAATGTGGTGTAGTCAGTAGACGACTGATGTTGCAGCTAAGAAGACCTGGGTTCAAGACCTGCCACTGGCACTTAGGAATGGTATGACCCTGGGTAAGTCACTTAACTCATCTGAACCTCAGCTTTATTGATGGAAAGATCAGGATAATAATAGCTCCCATCTCAGAGGGTTGTTGTGAACACATGTTAGATGTCTGATGGGAGCTTTGCAAACCTTAAAGCATCATAGAAATGTTCCTACTGTTACTAGCAAGACAAACAAAGGAAGGCGTCCAGCACAGCGGAGCCATCTTCTGCAAAGGATTGACATTATGAAAGGCACAGACAAGAATCCTTCATGGAATGAGGCGAAGAATTTTTATAGATGACAGATTATTTAGCTGATTCAAAGAACACAAGAGAAAATGAGGACTTTCAATTGAACGTTTCAGGTCATTCTAACTTCATTTCAAAGATGGAGACCTGAGAGATTAGGTGACTTTTCAGAGGTCCTAGATAATCAGTGGTTAGAGGCAGAATTTGAATCCCATGTGAAGGCAGGATTAAACCAGAATTTGGGGTTCCCTCAACTATACAATGCTGCTTTCCTATTTAAAAAATATTTCTCTGGAAGTCACCCACTGGAGAATTGGCTTCCAGTTTCCTCTCTTTCTGGAAGCAACATTCATGGGTAGAGACTATGAAAACAGCACAAAAATCACCTGCAGTTGGTTGGTAGCCAGTTGAGTCACCCTAATGGACTTACGATGCCAGGGCAGACCCTGGCATTTTATGCCCTGGCATCAGATTTCCTGCTCTATCTGTACAACCCTAAATTTGGTCAGGGTAAAGAATCAAGTCTTCCTTTGGGCTTGATTTAACGGAAAATGAATATCAATAAGCTGGACGATCAGCATTAAACATTGTCAGGTCTGGGTCAGTTAGATCCAGACCTAGGCAGGAAGCCACACAGTGGAAACCTCCTTGAAAAATGTGAATGAATTTGGAATTCAACACCCCAGGACTGTAAGGCAGCCAGAAAGACTGCCACAGGCAGCAGCTCTCACAGGGATTAGGCCTTAGTGTCTTCTCTGCCATTTTCTTGTAATCTCTAAAACAGGTCAAAACAACCAGATCAGAACCAAACTTTTAAATGATGGTGGTGAAAGTATAATAGATTAATTGGTGGCCATGAATCTTTAGGGATGAAGGAGAATGTTCTGCCCCAGAAAATGCTATCCACAAGAGAACTATTGATTCATCCTTAGCAAGTGAACTTCAAAGTTCAGTCCCCCCTGTCTCTTCACTCCCCCAACTTTGTCATGCACTTGTCAGATTCTCCCTTGGTAACTATGAAGAAACTGAACACAAAAAGATTGTATTTCATGTATAATGTCTACTTGCTCTCTTGCTTTTATTTTAAGGCAAAGTATCATTGATTTGTAAATTTATATTATTTTATTCTGAACTTAAATGCAACAAAAAAGGACATTTGCTTGCATTGTATTGTGTTTTTATTTATTTTGTTAAACATTTTCCAATTACATTTCTATGTCTTTTGGTGGGGGGGGCGGCAATGAGGGTTAAGTGACTTGCCCAGGTTTACACAGCTAGTAAGTGTCAAGTGTCTGAGGCCGAATTTGAACTCAGGTCCTTCTGAATCCAGGGCCGATGCTCTATCCACTGTGCCACCTAGCCTCCCCCAATTACATTTCAATCTGGTTTGAGCCACATTTGGGAATGTGGGAGTCATGAGTTTAAAACCTGTACTCTAGAACAAAGCTTCTTAAATTGTGGGTTGTGACCCCATATGAGGTTGTGCAACTGAATGCGGGGATTGCAAAATAACTGGCAATAGTAAAAGGTTATGTATACCTAAAAAGAGAACATTTCTAAAAGCACAACAAAACACAAAAGAAGATTCTTTATCATTACTCTCCATTTATTTTTTAAACTACATCACAAAAAATTACGCACATCACTTTCAAAACTGTCATACTTGTCCTTGCTTCCTTCTGAACTTTCTTCTGTTCTCTTATGTGACTTTAAAAAAAAAAAATACTTTAGTGGTAACTTTTTTTTCTTTTGGCCTCATTATTGCAAACTTCTTTCTCCCTGAAATTACCTGAATGAAAGGGAAAAACCATACCCTTGTAACAAATAAGCATAGTCAGGCAAAACAGATCCCTACATTGATTATGACCCAAAATGTATGGGTCTTTCTGTACCTTTCAGGCATCACCTCTCTTTCAGGAGGTGAGTAACAAGCTCCATCATTTGTCCTCTGGAGACATAGTCAGTTATTGCACTGAGTTCTTAAATCTTTCAAAGTTGTTTTTCTTCATAATTTTATTATCCTTGTATATATTGTGCTCATGTTTCCGCTGACTTCACTCTGTGTTAGTTCATAGTACCCAGCATTTTCTTAAATCATCTTTTCCTTCATATAGCATTATATATATGTATATATATCATAATAATATTGTATTACATTTATATACTTCAACTACCATAATTTGTTTGGCATTTCCCAATTTATGAGTATTCTTCTAGGGTCTAGTTCTCTGCTTTCCTTTTCTCCCTTTTGATTCCTCCTTCAGGATCAGGATATTTGTTTTACTTGGGCCTATTCTTTCTCTACCTGTATCATCCTCACGTTTAACATCCTCCCCCATCCCTGCTTACTCCAGTGTTGAATCTGATATGTTTCTACCCGAAAATATTTGTGTGTTCAATCTTCCTTTGTAAATTTAAGATAGGAACAAAGCTCTTATCTCTCCTTGGTATATTGCTAACATGCCTCAATGATAAAAAATGGCAAGTTCCACTCCCTTCTTCTTCCTTTCTATGCTAGATTATTCTTTTGGGTAAACTTCCATTCACTTTCCTCCCTTAAAACAAAACCAATCTACTCCTAAGTCCTCTGTTTTCCCTTTTCTTCTTTTAATTCTTTCAATAACTTTTGAAGACATTTTGAAGAAACATTTGTTTCTTTTCCTCATATTAGGATATAGCTCCTTCCAATTACTAAAGGATGACTTCTTAGGTTGCTTTGATCTCTTGTGTTTGTATTTCAAAGCTCCTACTCAGCTGTGGTCTTTTAATCAGAATGCATGAAAGTCTTATATTCCATTTAATATCCATTTTTCTACCCTATAGGTTTAACCTCAGCTTTGCAGGGTAAGGTATTCTTGGTTATAAGCCTCTTATTTTTGCATTTTGGAAAATTGTACTCCATGATCTTCTCTATGAATAATAGAAATTGCAAAGTCTTGAATGATCTTGAATGTGGTTCCTTAATACTTAAACTGCTTCTTTCTGGGTGCTTTCAGTATTTTTTTTTTTTTTTGCTTTCAGTGTTCTTTAATGTGGAGGCTTTGGATTTTGGCTATGAAATTCCTGGTATATTTCCTTTTGGGATTCTTTCAAGAAGTGATTGGTATATTCTTTCTCTCCTTACTTTGCTCTCTGATTCTAAACAATCTGTGCAGGTTTCATTTATGATTTATTGAATTATAATGTTTAAGCTTTTTAAAAAGTCAGTTTTCAGGAAAACCCAATGATTCTTAAATCATCTTTCAACCTATTTTCCAGGTTAGTTGTATTTGGTATCAGATATTCTACATTTTTTTTCCATTTGTGCAATCCTAATTCTTTTTATTTTAATTTTTTTTTGGTATCAATAAAATCTATTTTCAAAAATAATATAAGATCTTTGAGGGCAGGAAATAATTAATTTTATTATTTATATCCCCAGAGCCTAGCACAGTGCCCGACTCTCAATAGCTGTTTTTATTAGTCTTTCAAGGTTTTTCCGGGATCATCCTGTTTGTCATTTCCTGTAGCACAAGTCCATCCCACTACAATTGTATAACACAGCTTTTTCCATCATTCCTCAATTGATGGACATTCTCTTGATTCTCAATTCTTAGCCTCCACCAAGAGTTGCTATAAATATGTTTTGTACAATTTTCTCCCCTTTTCTCTTTTTTCATGATTACTATTGTTAACTGTTTCCCTTCCTTCCATCCTATTCCCTTCCCCATGATATTTATTCTATTATCCATCTTCTTTCATCCTATCCCTCTTCAAAAGGGATTTACTTCTTTCTGTCCCCTCCCCCACTCTGCCCTTCCTTCTTTTGCCCCTCTCTCTTTATCCCTTTCCCCTCCTATTTTCCTGCAGGGTTATACAGATTACTCCACCCAATTGTACATTATTCCCTCCTTGAGCCAATTCTAATGAGATTGAGGTCTTTGAGCCAATTTTGATGAGTGTTAGGCTCATTTACTGCCCAGATTGAATAGATTACTCCACCCAGTTGAGTGTGTCTATTAGTCCCTCCTTGAGGCAGCTCTTAGAGCCTTTTCTGATGAGTGTAACATTCATTCACTGCCCTGCTCCTCTCGCATCTCTTCCCCTACTCCATAAGCCTTTTCCTGTTACTTTCATGTAGGATTTCGTTTCTGCCCTTAACCCCTCCCACAATGAATTCCCTTCACTCCTCAATTTAACCCTAAAGATGTTATCATCTAGCTACGTGACACAGTGGACAAATCATCACCCCTGGATCCAGAGGGATCCCAGCCAAAACCTGGCCTCAGACACAAGACAGTCACCCACTGTACGACCCTAGGTATGTCTCCCAGCTCCAATTTTTTTTTTTTATGGTTCTCTAGGGTCTTGTATTTGAAAGTCAAATTTGCCATTCAGTTCAGGTCTTTTCATCACAAATATCTGAAAGTCTTCTTTTTCATTAAAGTCCCATTTTTTCCACTGAAAGATAATGCTGAGTTTTGCTGGGTAGGTGATTCTTGGTTGTAATCCCATTTCCTTTGCCCTTTGGAATATCATATTCCATGACCTCCAGTCCTTTAATGTAGAAGATGCTAGATCTTGTGCTATCCTGATTGGGGCTCCACAGTACTTGAATTCTTTCTTTTTGGCAGCTTGCAATATTTTCTCCTTGACCCGAGAGCTCTGGAATTTGGCTATAATATTCCTAGGAGTTTTCTTTTGGGGATCTCTTTCTGGAGGTGATGGGTGGATTCTTTCAATTTCTATTTTAACTTCTTCTTCTAGAATTTCAGGGCAATTTTCCCTGAGAATATCTTGGAAGATGGTGTCTAAGCTCTTTCTTTGATCATGGTTTTCAGGTAGACCCATAATTTTCAAATTCTCTCTCCTGGACCTATTTTCCAGGTCGGCAGTTTTTCCCAGAAGATATTTCACATTGCCCTCTATTTTTTTATTCATTTGGATTTGCTTTATTGTGTCTTGGTTTCTCATAAAGTCACTGGCTTCCATTTGTTCAATCCTAATTCTTAGGCAATTATTTTCATCAGAGAGCTTTTGTACCTCCTTTTCCATTTGACTTTTCAAGCTGTCGACTTTTTTCTCATGTCTTTCCTGCATCACCTTCATTTCTCTTACCATTTTTCCCCCTACCTCTCTAATTTTATCTTCAAAGTCCTTTTTGAGTACCTCTATGGCCTGAGACCAATTTGTATTTTTCTTGGAAGCTTTAGATATAGGGGCCCTGATGTTGACATCTTTCTCTGAGAGTGCCCCTTGGTCTTCCTTGTTACTGAAGAAACTTTCTATGGTCTTCACCTTTCTCTGTCTGCTCATCTTGCCTTTCTTTTATGAGACTTTTAGCTCCTTAAAGTGGGGCACTGTTTCCAGGCTGCAGTATCCCAAGCTTAAGAAGTCCCAGATGGTATGATTTAAGGAGAATCAGGTTCTTCCCTTGCCTGGCCTGTTTCCTGGTCCTAGATGACCCCAGACCAACTTGCCAATCAACCAGCTTTGTGTGTTATGGTTATTAGCTCTGATGAGCCTGTGCCCCTTCCCCACCTGGGCCACTTCTACTTGAGCCTACCACCTGGTGCTCAGTAGGGGTGTAAAATCCAAGTTCTGCCTTAGCACCAGCATAGACAACACTGGTGCTTCAGATGATTCAGAGGCTCTGGGGGTATCCTTCTCTGGTGAGGACTTCCTGAGACTGGTTCTGTGTCATGGTGACTGTGTGGGGTTGGGCCTGACTCCTGTATCAGCACAGCAGCTCCCTCCTTCTGACCTTCCAAGCCGTTCTTGGTTAGAAGATGATTTCAGCACATTGTTCTGTGAGTTTTGCTGCTTGGGGAATTTTCCTATGACCTTATTTGGATGTTTTTTGGAGCGATCATGTCATGAGTTTCCAATCCTAATTCTTAAGCAAGTGTTTTCTTCAGAAAACTTTTGTATCTTCTTTTCTATTTGGCTTTTCAAGCTCTTGAATTTTTTCATGCCCCTCATTCATCACTCTAATTTCTCTTTCTATTTTTTTCCTCTACCTCTCTTACCTTATCTTCAAAGTCTTTTTTAAGCACTTTCATGGCCCAAGACCAATTCATATTTTTCTTGGAAGCTTTGGATGTAGGAGTTTTGACTTTGTTATCTTCTTCTGAGGGTGTATTTTGATCTTCCTTGTCACCAAAGAAACTCTAGTGTCTGCATTTTTTTTCTGTCTGCTCATTTTGCCAGGCTATTGACTTTTAACTCCTTAAAGTGGAGCACTTCTTCCAGGGCACATAGTCCCAAGCTTTAGGAGGTCCCAGTTGGTTTATTTAAGGAGAAGCACGTTCTACACTCCCCTGGCCTGTGTTCTGGTCTATAAATAACCACAGGCCTGCTTGATCTTTAATGCTGGAACAGAATTCTGTTTCACTGTGGTGGCAAGCTCTGGATTGCCTGTGTCCCTCCCCGACCTGGGATGCCACTCAAGACAGCTCTATCCTGCATTTTTTCAATTTTTCAATTTTGTTTTAATATTTCTTGCTGTTTCAGAGTTATTGATTTTTGTTTGTTATATTCTAGTTTTTAAGGAGTTTGTTATTTGAGTAAGGTTTACCTTACTCTTCTAAACTATACCTTTTTTCCATTTCTTTCTTAGGCAGCTTTTATTTTATTTTCCTTCTTCTTTCATTTCTTCTAAATAATTATGCTTAAGGAAAATCTATTTTTTTCCTTTGAGTCACTACTTTGAGTTGTAACAGTTATCCTTTCGTTGGGGGAGATATCTATAATTAACTTTTTATATTGTCCAGTTTTATCTTTGATTTATTCATTTCTTTGGCTTTATTTTTTGAATTGGATTTTTACGTCAGGATCAAGGTCTACCCCTCTTCTACTTTTGCATAGGATGGTTTTCCCTGAATGGTTCCAACATAAATCATCTGAGTTCCTGACCTGGCCTACACTGCTGGAGATTAGCCACCTTCTCCATATTTGAGGTTCAGAGAATCAGCTCTTCAGAAACCTCCATAGAATGTTGGATAGAATGTGAGAGACTTCAGTGTCCATGGACCTGGGCTCTTCCCACTTAACTACTTTTCAAGGCTTCTAAAATCCACACCATGGGATTTTCTGAACTTGCTAGGTGTTTTGTTTGTTTGTTTGTTTTTTTTGTGGAGCCGGGGTGGGTGGGGAGGTCCCTATTTTTGCTGCCTCTAAGCCACAGAGCCTTACAGGCTGCACATCTCTTGTTTTCTCTGGTTATGCTGGGAAACTGGCTTTTATTTGGCCATGTTGGCACTGACTTTGCTAGCTAGCAGCTATTTTTTTTTTATTAGACATGGGCTTCTGACTGACCTTTTGTTTCATTACAGGTAAGAAAAATTCACTTACTCTAGTTTTCCAGTAGATTTTTTTGACCAGACTGAATAGTATGGTATCTATTTCATATTTTTGCTTGAGTAGATATGTGAGAGTTGAGCAATCTGTCTTCTATTGAGGCAACCATCTTGGCTAGAGGTTATGTGTTCTCTCTCTTTTTCACACAGGGTGGCGAAAGTAAGCCTGAATTTCAGTTCAGAAAGTTTATTTTCTTATTTATATTTCAGGTGAGTTATTTCTAGGTATGAAATGCTTTCAGTCATCCCCAGGGAACTGGACCCTTGAGAAAACAGAATACAAATAAAAAGGGAGAGCTACTAGGGACACAGTAGATAGAGCACCAGGTCTGGGGTTAGGAAGACCTGAGTTTAAATCTTAACTTGGACACTTACTAACAGTGTTACCCTGAGCAAGTCACTTAACCCCATTTATTTCTTCATCTGTAAAATGAGCTGGAGAAAGAAATGGCAAACCGCTCCAGTATCTTTGCCAAGAAGATGCAAATTGAAGAGTTGGACTCAACTGAAATGACTAAGCAATAACAATAGAAAGTGATTGGGGAAACCCAAGGATGGATTATCTAAAACTACAGAAAAATAGGATATATAATTGAGCTTCAAATTAGATAAATCACTAAAAATAATATTTCAATTGATCACTAACCTGTTTACTTTTCTAGGTCACATAAAACAGATCATGCTGTAAATCCATGTGGTAATTACTATACAACTACTAACAGTTATGATTATTTAATTCAACAAACTGAGTTGCCCAAAGCACTGTGGTAAACATTAGGGATACAAAGACAAAAACAAGACAGTTATTGCCTTGAAAGAACTTATTTAACTATAAAAGCAACAGCAACAACAACAATTTATTATTATTATTTTTATTGTTATTATTTTATGGCATGACATGATATGAAAAGAAGGAACTCTATGCAATTCAGAAAAGTTTGTTAACAAATGAATATGTGCTGCTACTAAGTAAGGTTCAGAAATTAGTATAGTTCTACCTCAATTTCTATAATTTGTATGTTCTTTAAAAAGCCATATACATGTTTATATATGTTGTTGTTCTTTATTTCTATTGGGTTTGATTCTTTGGATCCCATTTGGGGTTTTATTTGCAAAGATACTGAAGTGGTTTGCCATTTACTCCTCAGTTCATTTTACAGATGAGGAGAGTGAGGCAAACAGGATTAAGTAACTTCCCTAGAGTCATGCATTGGGTAAATGTCTGAGGCCAGATTTGAACTTGGGCAGAAGAATCTTTCTGACCCCAGGGTTGGCATTCTATCCACTTTGCCACCTAATTGCCCATATTTATATATACCTAGTACCTATATCTTTTTTTTTTTTTTGGTGTGGGGCAATAAGGGTTAAGTGACTTGCCCAGGGTCACACAGCTAGTGTCAAGTATCTGAAGCTGGATTTGAACTCAAGTCCTCCTGACTCCAGGGACGGTGCTCTATCCCCTGCACCACCTAGCAGCCCCCTATCTAGTATATATATCAATGATAACAATGTGTGCACTCCCGAACAGTTTGCAATCTATCCATATCTTTATATCCTCGGAGACTCTTGTCCATGTCTTCCTACAAATTTTCCATAGACTATCAAAAAATTTTAGACCTTTAGTTATTTTGAAATTTCAAGGACAATAGTACATTTGGACTATACATGTGTTATCCTTTACTCACAATGGAATTAGACTAATTTTCCCCAGTAAGTGTAGCTATTTCTCCTGACTATCTGTAAAAGTTGTTCCTTGACTATGGAGTTTTGAAACCTAACCATCATGCTTCTCATTGAGTTAAATTTGAGATTTTTCTTTGTTATCATACTATGGATTCAATCCCTTTGTACTTTATCTTATATTTCTAATACTTCTGGATAATTTCCTAGCCCCGCCCCTCCCCCATGTATGGTATTCAGGTTATTTTTTAATATCATGTTTTCTCTGATCCTTTATATCTGTAAATTATATCTCCAAGGTTGGTTACTTAGGCTTATATTGAACTCATGTTTTCTTCCAGTCAACTGATTCGACTTTGTTTAGTTTTCTTCTATCTCTGTTTTTTACAACAAACCTGCTGTTTGCTTTTCCAGAACACCTACCTATTTTTCTATATAGTTTCCTTTTTATTTTCTAAACTTTCTGCTCTCTCATTTGTCTTATTATTTTTCTGTGAGCTCTATTTTCTTTTTAATTTCTATCCTTTATTTAAAAATTATTGTTGTTTTTCTGAACCAGTTTATGACAACTATTTCATGATCATTTATCAGAATTTGTTATTATGCCTTTTCTTTCATTGGGGATATTTTAATTACTTTCCTTCATTCCATCATACTTATAAACTAGATGGAATACTTTTTTGAGATTTCTCATTTTTATCATTCACTCTACTAGTTTATTTTGGATGCTTTTACTTTGATGATCATGAACACTTACCCCCTCTTTACTCTTTGTTATAATTACTCTATTTGGCACATTGCTACTTTGTCACAGAAAGATTGAGTTTAGATGTGACCCCTTGCTCAGCTATCTTGACAAAGATTTCCTTTCTTTTCTCTTGGTTGTTATTTTCATTTCTTTAGTATTTTCAAATGCTTTTTGTAAAACTCTTTTGGGATGATGACTAAGGTCTGATTTTATTTCCAATCTCTCTCATGGACATCTTTCTGGGACCTCCATCCCTTATGTTCCAGATAATGTTGGATTTAGAACCTCTGGAATTCCTCCTCATCTATATCCAGACCATTGTTTCGTCTGTTCAGACCATCAGGATTAGATGAATTTGATGGCTTCCACCTTTTTTCTGAATCACTACTGAGGGAATGACAGAGAAGCAGCTGTTATAGACCTTGGAGCTTTATCTTTTATTCTTACTGCATGGCCTACCTGCCTTTTTGTCCCTTCATATACATCCTTGAACTTTTTCTTGTCATCATTTGACATAAAGTTTCTTACTTTTAAAATATGGGCATCTGTGGCAGAGAGTAAATTGGAATTATTGAATAACAAATTAAACAATAGATAATAAATTATTTATCATTCAAATCCTATCTTAACTCACCAGGGAAATTCGTAATTTAAAGGAATCTTAGAATCATGTGATTTTTGAAGCTAGAAAATATCTAGCCCAATCCAGGATGAGGAAACACCCTTCCTAGTCATTCTTCTTACCATAGGGTTTAGAGCTAGAAGGAATCTTGTCTGAATCCTGTTATTAATTCTTTGATATAACAAAACTTTCTTTAGTGCATAATCATCTCTCACTTTTTAAAACCTAAAAGTCTTACCTTGTATTCTATGTTGCATAAAGTGTGTTGTTTAAAAATCTAAATGTGGGTTCTAATCTGTTCTCCCAGTTTTGGGGAAACTGGCTAAAATCACTGATAAATTCACCAAGAGTTTAAGCTTTTAAGGATTTATTAAAGCTTGGATCTATTTGGTATAGCCAGAGAGACAGAAACCTTTCCTTTCCTAACAGCCCACGTAAAATTCTACCACCACACAGATGTCTCAAACCAAAAGAGGAAGATCCCCTCCCAGTGTCAGCTTCCTACTTCCTGTCCTCCTCCCAGAAAAAGTTGATTGACATAACCTCTGAGAACATTCCTTCTCAGGGTTGGCTAAATTTAAATTCAAGCTAATCACCTTTAAGTGGGTACTTAGTAGTTCCTCATTCACACCCAATTCAAACACTACTAAGTCAATCAAGTCAGACCCCTGGGTGTCTACCAAATTCCATTATCTTAACACAAAAGTGTTGTACTGTATGTTGAAGCATAACTTAATCTGAAGGAGAGATTTAAATTTAATCTTTTTTTTTTCCCCTTGTCTTCTTCTGGGACATGCAGTGAACAACTGTATTGCCAGAACAAAGATCAAGCAAAAAGAAATAAAACAAGGGGCAGCTAGATGGCGCAGTGGATAGAGCACCGGCCCTGGAGTCAGGAGTACCTGAGTTCAAATCCAGCCTCAGACACTTAATACTTAACTAGCTGTGTGACCCTAGGCAAGTCACTTAACCCCAATTGCCTCACTAAAAAAAAAAAAAAAAAAAGAAATAAAACAAACGAGACCTGAGTTATCTTTCAAACGGGATGATGTGGAATTCACTGAAATGCTAATTCTCCTTTATAAAAACATCAGGGCTATCAGTTTCCATGTTTCTATGAAGGTTGGCCTCTGAAGAGGTCAAGTGTCTAAGGTTGGATTTGAACTCAGGTCCTCCTGAATCCAAGGCTGATGATTTATCCGCTGCACCACCTAGCTGCCCCCAGAGCCAATATGTTTTTTAAACCAAGTTAACCACATTGTTAATTGAAAACTAACTAGAAAGGTTGAGGAGAGAGAACGTGGGATTAGAACTTAAGGGACCTCTGGGTCCTCTTTCTGACCCTGCCATTATCTAGCCATTTGACAACGAACAAGTGACTTTTTTTTCTGTTTTATTTTATTCCTCTGTAAAATGCAGAGGTTGTACTTGACAATCTCCAAGGTCCCATCTAGTTTTAAAATTCAAGGCCCTCTGCTATTATAGTGATAGAAGTCTGGAAGAGGGGGTATAAAGAAAATGTTGAACTCGATAGTATTTAAACCACACAAGGACCATAATTTTAGAGAATACTGTTTAAATTCATGTGCTTAATGCTAAAGGAACTGCCAAGAAAAATGGGCCTGACTTTCTTGTTCTAACTCTTTTCCTTCATCAACAAGCGGCAATAATTCATTAGTTGAGTGACTCAGAGTTCCACTTGAATTCTCTCCATTGGGGACAGGGTAGGGAGACATTTCTTCATGATTGGGTTGCCCTTCTACAAAGGATGCTGACAGATGGTAACCAATTTGAAATTCATTTTCTGGGATGAACCATATTGGAAAGCTGAGAAAATGTAGGCAGGATGAACCTGTTTCTCTCCAAAATTACATTTGTTTTCATAATCCCAGACAACAAGGCTGCCATATCAAATGCCTCTTCTTGACATATTGGGAAAAGACGCATTTTCTCTCTTTTGCCCTATTGTTATCAGTTTTCGGGAGAAAACAAAAATAATTCAGCCAGAAGACTTAGGGCTGACTTGGTAGAGTTGGGTTTCCAAATAAGCATTTTCTAGAGCATTCAGTCCAGGGATTGTCTGCAAAGGGAGTTTGATTGCCAACTCACCTACATTAGCCATGGAAATGGACATCATGGGCTACCACTGCAATCTGGTCTGTTAAGTCGAACTTCTTAAACTGACAGGTTTGGGAAAGTTGGTCTTTGGCTGATGAGTGGGACACAGCTCTATTTGATTTATCACTTGGTGATAATATGACTTTATCTGGGGTCTAAAAAGATGAATGATTTGCTATATTTACTATGATAGGGATAAGGACTGGATTTGTAATTTCATTGGTGTAGAGATTTTCTGGTAAGAAAAATTCCTTCACCAGTGCAAGCCATCACTTGCTCTTCAACTTATAGTCTTAAGCAATTAGAGATGAAGTGACTTGGGCAGGGTCAGACAGTCAGGATATGTCAGATGAAGGACTTGAATCCAGGTTGTCCTGGCCCAGAGACTGGTTCTTTATCCACTATGGCATAGTAGTTCATAATTTCATCAGTGCCAGGTATAAGGGACAACCAGTCAACTATCCCAATCTCTTTGTCTGTCTCTATGTCTCTCTCTCTCTCTGTCTCTCTCTCCTGTTTCTCTCTGTGACCTTATCAGTTCCCATGGGTTTAATTATCATCTCTTTGCAAATAACTCCAAAATCCAGATCTATTTAACCAGCTTCATTCTCTCTCCTGAACTCCAGTCTCACATCACTATCTCCCTGCAGGATATCTCATTAGCATTGAAAACTTAACATGTCCAAGATAAAACTCATTATGTTCTCTAATCCTCTCAAAAAAAAAACCACCAAAACCCAAAAACCCCAAACCAAACCGCACCAAAACAAAACAAACAAAACACTCCCCCCATTCCTCTTCCAAACTTCTCTAATTATCTTCAGGGGCATTACTCTCCTTCCAGAATGATGTAGAGGATAAAGAACTAGATACTTGACATTTGGGAGACCTGGGATGAAATCCTTCCTCAGACACTTACTAGTTGTTGGACCTAATGCTAGAGCCTGTCCCTTAATTTCTATGGGCTCCAGCTATTTTATCTGAAAACTAGGAGGAAGAATAAGACCTACCTCGGCAGGGTTATTATGAAATTCAAATGAAAGAATATGCGCAAAGTGCTTTACAAATTAGAAAGCTCTATATATGTATATATACATATAGAATTATTATTACTTTAAAATATTTTAAATCCCAATATAAATAATAACAATGAAATTGGAACTTGTCCTGTGGCAACCTTCCCTTTATCTTCTAATAGGAACAACTGCTCATTGCCCCATGGTTTGGAGTCAGAAACTGAGATTTTAATCCTGATTCAGACACTCATTATCTATGTGACCCTGGGCAAGTCACTTAATCTTTGTGGGCCTTAGCTTCCCCATAAAATGGGGATAATTATAATAGCACACAAATGCTAACTTATTATTATTAAAAATATTGTTACCCTAAGCATGTCTTTTTTCTTCGCTGGGCCTCAGTTTCTTTTTCTATAAAATAGGAGAGGAAGACTAGATGATCTTTAAGGCCCTGTTCCAAATCCTATAATCCCATACATACCTATGACAATTTCTATATGAAAAAGGTACACAAATTCAATATTAACTAAAGAACTCGTTGAGTAAATGGTATGACTTTTATTAAAGTTCTTTTCTCCATAGTTAAAATACATAGACTTTTCCTATACATAATCTGTTTTATTTCCATCCCAATCAATCAGCCTCATGTTCTCCTTTTACATGCTGGAAATGAGCTCTCACACCAGTGTTCAAGAGGAGTCATGCCATGGAAATGAATCCTTCCTGTCACTCAGCATCAACACTGCCTAGTAGCCCCACTGAAATGGAAAGATCTGAAGCTCTTGATTGAAATTGAGCTCAGAGAAGTTTGGTTGTCTCACTGCTGGTGTTCTCAATTCTCCAGGGTTCCCATAACCTGAAGTGTATAGTTCAATACTATTTAATGTAAGAAAACTCAAGCATTTATTAAATGTCTTCTGGGTATCAAGCCTTGTCCTAGGAGCTGGAAATACAAAGACAAAAGAGAAAGAGTCCCTGCCCTCAAGAAGGTTACCTAGAATACTTGGGGGTTTGTAGGATATTTCTTTCTTTTCTTTTTCTTTCTTTCTTTTTTTTTTTGGGTGAGGAAATTGGGGTTAAGTGACTTGCTCAGGGCCACACAGCTAGTAAGTGTCAAGTGTCTGAGGCTGGATTTGAACTCAGGTCCTCCTGACTCCAGGGCCAGTGCTCTCTCCACTGCGCCTCCTAGCTGCCCAGATATTTCTTTTGGGCACTGACCTCTTCCTAAGTGTAGCAAACATGGGTCACTTGACTCCAGGACCAGGGAGCTTCCCACCATGTTACACTGTATTCATTGGTAGGATTCTTCATTCATTTGGCAAGGCCCAAATTGGCTTCTGTGTTGCATATGTGGTGTTTTCTGAAGAGGACATGGATCATTTTAATATATGATGCTAATTTGTTTCTGTTATTTTCAAAGCAGATTCTGAGTGACCAGAGTAAGTACTTGTCCTATGCATTGCTAAAAGGAAAACTTAGAAATAAAAACTCCCAAATTATCTCAAAATAGCACCAATCTTGTTCCAAACGTTAAGGAAATGGGTCGCTGATATCCTGGCAAATCTATTCCTTGTCCCTTTCATAGCTCATTGATCTTGGAACTAGAAGGGACCTCAGAATAACATTAGGTCCAGTCCAGTGTGTTGGCCTTGTTATTAAAGACAAGGTCAGCACCATGGCCAGGGGAAGTAGCAAGCAAGCTGTAGTCAGCATTGGGGTTGGATAAAGCTGCTATGGCAGCAGGCGCAGTGCAGTGTTAACAGAAATATTAAGAAGGAAAGGCTACTACTATAACTTCTGGACAACTTCAGTACTTTTCAGTGCTTTCAGTAGTTTTCAGAGTTAAAGTAAGTACCAACTAGACCTCTGTAGCTTTGACAATCTGCGAGTACATTGTCTTGATTTCGTAGGCTTATGGAATCATTGATTCAGAGCTAGAAGGAACCTATAACCAAGCCAACCCTGTCATCTTACAGATGAGACAATTGAGGGTCAGATATGGTGGTACTGACATCACCAGAGAGGTCAAGTTTTCCAGAGTTAGAGCGGATGTATAGAGTGGGAAGGGACCTTAGAAATCATCTAGGTCAATCCCCATTTTACAGATGAAGAGATGTCAAGACCTAAAGAAAGTAAGGGATCTGCCCAATATCACACAGCTAGTAAGGGGTGGGATTGAAAGTCAATCTACTTACTGCACATTTTTTAGATGAACTGTCTTTACTTCATATTGATTACCACTTTTGTGTTTACAACAGAGAGGAATCCCATTGTAATAAGGAATACCTTAAAGATACCCTAAAGTCTTCCACCCCAGTAATAAGGTCAGTGATATAGTCAGGACTATAAGATATGTCTGCTCTAGCAAGCTAATGCAATGAGGTTTGGGAGACAGCTAAGAGACATTTGACTAACGGGAGCTCTGTGTTTGGTCTGGTTGACTGACCAGAGCCAGCAGAGCAGCTGGTGATCATGAATGAGAGGTGAACATTCCAAAACACTCCTGAATTAGAGAGCTATTTGGACACTGCTCTCAATCTGGTTTGTTTATCTAGCAATCTGATCTTTCAGACATGTCCTCCAGCTCTGGACAGAACCTGACGTGTATATAATGTTGACCTTATTTTTTAGAAGAACCCTTCTGGACTAGGTCAGAGGTGGTGTTGACCAGTCACTGCTATGTCCACTGGTCTTATGTCTACTCATGTCCATAACCCTGACCATTTCCAGGGCAGACTAGTTGGGCCATGGAGTAGATTTATGGAAACTTGATAATCTGAGGTGATAAGGGGAAGTGGAAAGAGCACTGAAGCCCCTGGGTTGAAAACCAGGGTTGAAGTCCCACTACTTAGCTATGTCACCCTGGGAAAGTTGCTTTTCTTCTCTGGACCTCAGGGTCCCCCTCTGTTAAGTGAGCATGTATGCTCAACTTTCTCTCCAAGGTCTCAGCATCTAGTTTGTCCTGGTGGAAAAAGGAAAAAATCGTTTCTGGGTCTTCTTGGAAATATAAGATGAAGTTAGCCCCATGACATGCCAGTTAGCTGAGTTCATTAAGGGAACAATTGGAATTAGCATTTGTGGGGCCTTAGGGATGCTCTGTGATGGGACTTGCCTTCACTTTTGTACATAAGTCTCAGCGCTGATGATGCACTCCCTGTCATCTGCAATGTGCCAGGGTAAGCCCTGACCCATCATTTTACTGCAATCACCCATAACAGTATAAGCGGCCACATTGCTGGCAGAAGTAGCTGCCTGGATCTCAGTCTCTGCCCAACACCTGATAGATCGCCTAATTTTAAACTAATTGGTGTGATGATGTAAGATGACAGCAGGCTCAGCGAGCAGCTTTTTAGGTTCATCTGGCTTCAGGGGAGTCTTCAAAATTACTCCCAACCACTTCTTCCTGCTTCCTTTCGATGCCCTTGTCTTGGATGGACTTTTTGGAAGGCTCTTATTTGAAGCTGGTTCATGAAAGCTAACGAACATCATGGAAGGGCTGGGAACTCGGCTGGGGTCGGCGGCTACAATTTGATTGAGCTTCTTAGAGTGCAGGAAGTTAAGTTCTCTGAGAGCAGGTTTATGTAATTGGGTGCTGGGCATACAAACATGCAGGAACAACAACTGCAGTGAGATGTAAGGAGCATTAGAAAGTGTTCACAATACTGTCTGAGCATCCTTCCATTTGAATTTTATAACAACCCTGTGCAGCAGGGAATTAACTGAACTCCTTGCCAGAAAGGCTCTCCCTCCTCACCTCCACTTCTGAGCATGCCTTATTTCCTTTGGATCTCATCTCAAACACTGTCTTCTACTAGGAATGCCCCCCTCCCCCAATCCCAGCCACTAGTGCCTCCCCCAATTCACTTCTGCTTATTTTGTCTACATTTCAGATAGTCGTGTGTCTTCTCATCTACAGCACCCCACCCCAATAGAATAGAAATTCCATGCATGAGAACAAGGGCTGGTTCATTTGTTAGAGCTGGCATTAGAGCCAGGAAGATTTGGGTTTAAGTTCTTGCCTCTGACTCATGCTGGCTGTGTGACCCTGGGCAAGTCATTTAACTTCTTAGGAATGTAGGCACAAATGCAAGACTATAGGTTTTAGAGAAGAAATCAATCTGCTATGTTACTTAAAATTCTAAATGTGGGTTCTAATCTGTCCCTCCCAGTTTTGGGGGGAAACTGACTAAAATCACTGTTAAACAAGTTTAGAATTTTTAAGGGCTTATTGAAAGATAGTAAAAGAAAGAGAAAGATTGAGAAGAGATTTCTTATCACCTGGCAATCCTAGCCTTCCTAATCGCCCACTTCTCAAGTTCCCTGCCACCATACCGAGGAAGCCCAGTCCCACCAGCATCCACTTCCTCCTTCGCGTCCCCCTCCCAGGAATGGGAAGCTCCTCAAGTGGATTGGCTGGTAGCCTTGATAGTACCCACGAGCAAACGTCACTTCCTGACGCCAAGGACCTTGACCGCATGGCTTGCCCTCAGAGGCCTTCTCCTCATGGTGGAGCTTTTCTACAGTAAGTCTCCAGCAGGTGGCGTCATTCCAATTGTTACACTGCAGTGAGAAGTTTTATCAATAGGGAGTTTCCAATCCTAGTAGAATCTCATTGCCTGTCCTTATCTCCTGTGCCTAGCACATAGTAGGTGATTAATAAAGGGTTATCGAATAATTATTTGGAATTGGATAGAGAAGCATTCATTAAATGCTTACTATGTGTCTCGAACTGTGTTGGATGCTAGGAATATACACATATATGTGTATATATATGTATGGATGTGTGTACACATATACACATATATGTATGTATATAGGTGGGTGTATGTGTATATGCACACACTCATACATATATATACATACCACCTATACAAATATATACATGTATATGTGTATATATGTGTGTGTGACCTGAGAAAGTCTGTTACAGAGGAGCAGTCCTGAGCTTGGAGTCAGAGGAGGCTGGATTCCAGTCCTGGCTCTAACTTTAGGTAAATCACTTCCCCTCTGTGCCTCAGTTCACCCCTCTGGCAGATGAGTGAAGTAAAACCCATAATGTTCACCTGGGGGTGGTGATGGCCCTAAGGAGATCATGGACAGGACCCTTTTCCCAGAGGGCCCCTCCCTGCTCCAAGGAAAGGATGTTTGTAGACCATCTCCTGCAGTCATTCCTTCTCACCTGGGGGTGTACATGTTGAGGAGGGGAGACTTGGACTAGAAGCCATTCAAGCAAGATGCTCTCAAGAAGTGCTGGACTGGAATCCAATGAAAACACTCTTAGATAAAGCAGTAGAGGAAGGGTAAGACTGCACAAACTGTGGAGCGTGCAGTGTTTTGAGATCACAGGATTATAGAGTTCAAACTGAAAGGGAGTGCAGAGGCAACCCAGTCCACACCCCCCCCATTTTACAAAGGAGTAAACTGAGTCCCAAAGAGGTCAAATGACTGACCCAAACACACAGGAGCCAAATGTCAGAGCTGGGATTAAGATCAAAGCCCAGCATATTTTTCATTATCTTTCCTATGATTTGGTCCAGATGGCCATTGTGTGAATACTGTGTGTGTGTGTGTGTGTGTGTGTGTGTGACAAGCACAACAGGGTTTGAAAGAGCCTCAGAGTGAATCATAATATTAACGTATGATGGAAGAAGATGTTTTCCCTAATGCCAAGTTTTGTTTAATGTAGCTATGATATTGTCAGCCTCCTGACACAAAAGAAATGCATCATGATGATGGTTATGGTGAAGGGGCATCATGGCAGGATGGGAAGAGGGCTAGAGGTGGAGCCAGAAAGCCCCAGGTTCAAACACCACCTTGAGCATATACTTGCTGTGTGACCAAAGTGGGATTTCAGCACAGCTCGCTTGTCTCAGTTTCCTGGTCTATAAAATGCAGACCATAGCACCTACCTCTCAGAGGCTCAGACAATATAATGCATCCAAAGCAAGGAACCTGAAAGGACATTCCATACGTCCGTTATTGCTGGTATTATTGTTTTCATAGTTAATAGGAAGCTTAAAAAGTCCATGTTCTCATCTTGTAGCCCATATTTTCTGTGGCTATTTTTTCTCTCTCTTGTTGAGAATCTCTGAGTGTTGACCACGAGAGCGGTGCTTTGGAAACCTATTTAGAAGAGTTTTTTCTGAAAACCTGTTCTTGTTCTCTCCCCTTTGAAGAAGAAATGTGTGTGCAGGAGGCCTCGTGTTGTGCTGGTGATGGGCAGGTGAGCAGTAGCTGGGCACATAGTTGGAGAGGGGAGCTTGGAAGGGGGCACAGTGATGAGAAAAGGAAAATGGTGAGCATGTCCCATTTCTAGGCTGGACTCTCAGCTTGTAAGGTTCACCTCAGGTCAAGAGAACATGGGTGAACACCTGGACACCGGAGATGGGCTTGTTCCAAGTTCCTGTTAGCCATTCAAAGATGCCATTGTCCCCCAAAGTGTTTTTGCTTTGTAGCAGACTTTCCATGTTGGGTCTATTTGGAGATTTAATTAAGATTATAAATTCACCTGAGCATTCTTCCCTTGGGTTGGTATTTGGCAAGACTGCTTGACTGCCAAGTTGAGCGAGGAGGCCCACAGCAGTGAGTGATGTGGTAAGCAGTGTTTTTGTGGGCTGCAGGACAGAGGAGGATGAGATTCAGGGAGGATGAGGACTAGGGGGAGGGAGAGAAAGCAAGTTTGCTTTCTACCCACATTTGGTACAGTTACATTAAAGTCATCATAGGAAAGGAGACAGATCCTGTTTGAACCCAAAGAGAGCCTCAAACATACTGATGGGTTGAGCTGAAACACCTGAATCCAGATACTACCTTATCCTGGTTTGATCTTGAATTTGGATTGACCCTGAAAGCCTTTCACAAGTTGACTTCAGCCTAGCTTCCCAGGCTTACTTGCCAGGCCCTCACTCTCCATCTCAGGCAAACTGACCTACTTACAGTTCCCTGTTAATGACATCCCCCTCCTCCTGCCCCATCACCTGCCTTTAGACAGGCTGGGCCCCGGGCAGGAATACTCTCCCTCCCCATCTCTGCGTCTACAATATCTGCTTCCTTTAAGTCTCTGCTCAAGTGGCCCCTTTAACACCCCCTTCCCAGATTCTCTCTGTTATTAGAGACCGAATTCCATTGTCAATATTGCTTTTAAAAGTACATTTTACTGACATCTTTTGTTATTCTATTCCCCACACTTGAAAATGTGTGCCTTCCCCTTTCTTCCAGGCAGCCATCTCTTTATCAAAGAATAAAAAAAGGGGGGAAAAACACTTCAGCAAGGTGTTGTGTGTAGTGTTCTACATCTATAGGCTCCCGCCTCTGCAAAGAAGATGAGAAGATGCCTTCTGGCCATATTGCTTTCCTTTTATTTACTTATCTGAGTAGGGTTGTTTTCTCTTCCTGTCCCCTCCCCCCTTCCTCCAGTAGCATACAAAAAGTCAGAGGCCTGGAGTCAGGAAAACTCATCTTCTTGATTTCAAATCCAGCCTCAAACTCTTATTAGCTGTGTGACCCTGGGAAAGTCACCTAACCACTGTCTGCCTTAGTTTCCTCATCTGTAAAATGGGGATAAGAAAAGCCCCCCTCCCCTCCACTGGGTTTTTGCAAGGCACAAAAGATATAATAATTGTAAAGCACTTAGCACCATTCCTGTCATGTAGTATATTCTATATATAAGCTATTATTAGTAGTAATAATAATATTTAGAAGGTAAATACAAGGTCATTAGAGTCAGTTACAAGAAGAACACTAAAGGATGGGGATGGGGGGGGGGAGTCAATAATGAGAAAGCTTTTTGAATTCCTTTCCAAAACATCAAAGAACATTGTCCAGGAGTCTTCAGGTGTTTCAATGCCGGGTACAAATGAGGAAGGGTCCATGTTCTCTCTGTTTTGCCTTCAGAGAATGGGATTTGGGATGTCTTGCTCTTGCAGTTTGCTTCCTTCTTCAGCATAAACAATTCTATGAACCTCAATGACCTTCACCTTGTGGTTCCTCCTCACATCCTCAGGGATGGCTGGGAGTCCTGCAACCTTGTTCATTGCAAATAGGTTTTTCTCAGCAGAGTGGTAAATTTGGGGATAACAGAAGGGGCGAATTTGGTCCCAGAGCATGGTACCTTGGCAAGATGAAGACTCTCACCCTTGGGAGAATGTGGAATGTTGTCCTGGTGTCCGAGGTTTCTAGGTGGCACAAAGGACCTGGGACTCCTTACCCCAACTCCAAAGTTGGGAATTTACCTGTACGTCACCATCCACCATGGTTTTTTCTAATACTCCTTGCAATCTCAAAAAAGAAATGTTTCAAGGGTGAAGAAAAGAATGAGTGCTCTCACAAGAGCTCATGGACTATATTGACACCCATGCCAGTGTCTCTCTTCTCCAGAATCCTGTGTGCCCTCAGTCACTACAGATGGCTCCCAGGTATTGGGACTCATTCTTTGATGCAGGTCATCTATCGGAATTCCTGATGGCTACCACTAGGAGGTGCCCATGCTGTTCATCTTGTAGCTCTCCACACTCTTACCCAGTGGTGCTAGGCATCCCTTCTCCAGGTGTTCTCCAGCTGTATAGGTCCTCCACTCTTGTCAGCAGCTGATTTCTCTGGGTTCTTTCCCCAGAGGACAAACCTCTCCTGTTACCTCCAGAATTATCTCAGGATAGCCGTGAAGTAGAGGGGAGGGGCTTCAGAGTCCCCTGTCAAGGCTCACAGACTGGGTCAGACCAGAGAGCCTCTGCTCCAGGGTCTCCCTCTTGCTCAGTTCTTGCAGACTTAGAACCACACCAAAAAGTTTGACCAATGGTCTGGAACACAAACTTTCCTCATGGACCTTAACAGATCTCTCTCTCTTCCAAGCTGGGAAAGAGAATAAGCATTTATTAAGCACCTACTACATGCCAAGCACTGAGCTAAGCTCTCTATAAATGTTATCTCTCATTATCCTTACAACAACCCTGAGAGGTAGGTGCTATTATTATCACCCCCATTTAATAGTTAAGGAAACTGAGGCAAACTTGTCCAGGGTCACACAGCTAGAAAGTGTTCGAGGCAGGATCTGAATTCGGGTCTTAGCCTAGTGTTTTCTCTACTGCACCTCTTAGCCAAACCCATAGTCTAAAGGCTCTTTCCCTGTTCTCAAGTACTCTTTCCCACCCACACCAGCTATGCCTTTAGTCTAGAAGTTTCGCCCAGCTTCCTCTGAATCATCCCTTAGGCTCCTTAGGGGTCACTTGCCTCCCACAACATGCACAGTGACAGGATAAAGTGGGTCATTTTGGCCCCACTATATAGCAGGGAAATCAGCTTGTAGGTTAAAGCATCCAGTACCCTGCCTCCACAAAGGGCACTGGATCAGAGAAAGGCGATAGTGGGGGCAAAGACAATACTAACCAAATTGGAGCCCAGGCTGCCTTCCAACATTTAATTTTTTTTTTAATAATTTTTTTTTTTTAGTGAGGCAATTGGGGTTAAGTGACTTGCCCAGGGTCACACAGCTAGTAAGTGTTAAGTGTCTGAAGCCGGATTTGAACCCAGGTACTCCTGACTCCAGGGCCGGTGCTCTATCCACTGTGCCACCTAGCTGCCCCTCCAACATTTAATTTTAAAGAGACTATTTGTTCTACACTCAGATCACAGAAACCACGTGGAACAGCTTGCCTTGACAGAGCACTTCTTAGTTACAAAGCACTTCAAAGTCAGAGGACCTGAGTTCAAATCCCACTTCTGTTGCTGACTGTGACCTTGGGTGATACTTTTCCCTTTTCTGAGCCTCAGTTTCCTCTTTTGTCAAATGAAGTAAGTTGGAATAGATGACCTTTTGGGTCTTTTCTGCCATTAAAATATCATCCCACGAATACAGAAATTTCACATGTGGCCTTTAATATATATTAATATGTTATATAATTATATATCTATATAAAACTCCTTTTCCCCTCCTTTTCTTTCTGCCTGATTAAGATGAGTGAGGAATGTTGGAATTAGCAAGGAAGTGAGTGTGGTTGTGAAAAGGAGATGGGAGCCTTGATTTGTATGTGATGTAAGGCTCTCCAGCTCTTTCAGGAATGGCTTGGCTATTTTTGTTTTGCTGCCTCTAAGTCTTGTCCTTGGGTGATCCTGCTTCTGCCATCTGACTTAGCCAGAAAAGTTCTAGAGGAAACCAACTTTGTCTATGCAGAGCTTTTTCTTCGGGGCTTAGCCCAGCATTGTGCATGCATAATTAAGCACTTAATAAATGCTTTTGGATTTTAATAATAAATATAACATGAATAAGGACCAAGCTTGCATTGACAAAATTATGGAAGGGAACGTTGCCTTCCTTGCCCATCCATCTGCCTGTCTGTGTTTCTTTTCTCTGTGTTTGAGCCCTCTCTGTCTTATTTCCTCAGGGCCCACTGACCACTTGCTAGACACCAAGACCCTCCTCCCTTTCCCATAAACACTATTCTCTCCAGGAAATTATTTTACCTATGTGTTAGAAGGAAAGCAGACTTATTAGGCTAAATCACCCTAAGATGTGCATGACTGATAAATGGCTTAATTTGTTAATCCACTAGAAATAGTGGTGATTGAAAAGCCCTGCCCTTGTACCCCGATCCCTCCTCCTGCCAGCTCCTCCTCATACTCACATCTTCTCTCTCTTATTTTGTTTACCTCTCTACCACCATCTTTATTCCTGCTACAAACTCTTCATGTTTAGATTCCTCTTTTCTAAAACAAAACAAAACTCTTTTCTTGACCCTCTCAAACAACCATCCACTGTCTCTCTCCACTCTCTTTACTGCCAAAAATGAAAAAAAGAGAAATCTAGCCTTTACTTCTTCATCACAACTCACTCATCAACACACCCCTAAATCCCAGTGGTTTTTGTCCCACTGTGTGAGTAAAACTGCTGATTTCAAGGTCACTGATGATGCCCTCAATAGCCAAGTTTACTGACTTCACCTGAGCCCCAAGTCTTGTTGGCTTTTTTCAGTCTTTGATAGTAGTGGCCAGCCTCTCCTCCTTAATTCTCTTTTTTCTTGGTGACTTTTAAAATCCTTTAAAAGAATTATTATTGATCCCTTTTGCTTTTATATCCCTGTTATTTCTAGCTATATCACTCATTGTACCTCCCCCCTCAAGTGAATCTTTCTTTGTACAAAAAGAAAAAAACAAAATAAAAACCTGACATTGACTGCATCTAGCAACCTATGCAACATTCTATACTGATAGTTTCTCCCCCTCTCAAGCAAGAGTGAGAAGGTTCATTTCCTCATCTCTTCTCTGGGACCTAGTCTGATCATTTTAAGTACATAGCATCCAGCTCAATTTCATGATTCTTTCCCTTGGAGTCATAGTCATTGCATATATTGTTTACTCTGAGTTTTTTCATATCTTTCATTACTTATGGCATGTTCAGATGATACAATGTATTGAGCCTTTCCTCGATCAATGGACAGACACTTTGCTTTCCTTTTTTTGTCTGCCACAGAAATGCTCTTAGTAGTATTTGGTATAAATGAGACAGACATATGTAAGCACCTGAAATGTTTCCATATGAATGTATCACAGGGAGTACAAATTCAACATGGCTCCAAACCAGACTCCTCGTTCCTATCAAACCGATCCCCACTCCCAACTACTACATTTCTGTTGATGTCATCACCATCTTCCTTGGTTTACCTGTGGCCCTGTGCAGTTCAACATTTTTTCTCAGTGTCTTAGACATAGATATAGAGGATGTGTTTGCAACCCTTGCAAATGTCACAAAGCGGGGCAGCTAGGTGGCCCTGAAGTTGGGAGGACCTGAGTTCAAATCTGACTTCAGACATTTGCTAGCTGTGTGACCCAGGGCAAGTCACTTAACCCCAATCACCTTAAAACATCCAGGGCCGTCTCTGATCATCCTCATAATATACCTTGCCGCTGGACCCAGATGATTCTGGAGGAGAATGTGAGGTTGGTGACTTTGCACAACCCTTCCTCACTTAAATCCAATTCATTGCAAGTCATGACATCTATGGGGATCCTCTTGGAGAATGAAAGACAAGCAACAACACAAAGTCAGGAGCACAAAAGTTGCCACAACTAAGACAACATTTAGCATAGATAAATGCAAAGTCACATTCTTGGGTTCAAAAAATCAAATCTATCAGTACAGGAGTGGCTAAAATACACACCCAATAAGAAAGACCTGGGGGTTGGGAGAGTGATTAGAAGATTGTTGAGTATGAGTGAACAGTGTGATATGGGAGTACAAAAGGTGAACATGACTTTGGGCTAGATGAAGAGATGCATAACTAGTGGTTGCTAAGTGACTGTTGATTAGCCTCCACAACATGGGAAGTGATAGTAATGTCCTGATGAATGTGCTAGTAACTCCCTAATCAGACCATATATGGAGTATTGTGCTCACTTTGGAGCCACACATTTTATATCATAGAGAGAGCAGAGAACTTCCAGAGGAAAATGATCAAGAGGGCAAAGGGCGGGGGGCAGCTAGGTGGTGCAGTGGATAAAGCACCGGCCCTGGATTCAGGAGGACCTGAGTTTAAATCCAGCCTCAGACACTCGACACTTACTAGCTGTGTGACCCTGGGCAAGTCACTTAACCCTCATTGCCCTGCAAAAAAAAAAAAAGCGGGCAAAGAGCTCTGAATCCTTCCTTCTTTCCTTCCTTTCTTCCTTCCTTCCTTCCTTCCTTCCTTCCTTCCTTCCTTCCTTCCTTCCTTCCTTCCTTCCTTCCTTCCTTCCTTCCTTCCTTCCTTCCTTCCTTCCTTCCTTCCAGCAATCAGAGTTAAGTGACTTGCCCAGGATCACACACAGCTAGTGTCAAGTGTCTGAGGTTGGATTTGAACTCAGATTCTCCTGACTTCAGGGCTGGTGTTCTTTCCACTTTGCCACCTAGCTGCCCCTGAATTCATGCTTTATGTGCCTTGGATAAAGAACTGGATATACTTAGCCTGGGTGTGAGAAGCAAATTGAGACAAACCTTGGTGTGCAGCCCAAGTGCTACCAAGGTTGGAAGGGCTGTCACCTAAAGGAAGAGTGGGAGGTGAAAGCTAGAGGCCAATTTCAGTCCTTTGCAAGGAGACATGCCCTAACCATTAGAATGGTCCTGAAGTGAAAAGGCCGCTTTGGGAAGTACTGGGCTGCTCCTTTTCCAGTGGTCCTTAAGGGAAGGGTGGCTGACCACTTCTTGGGGCTGTTGTTGAGAGGATTCCTATTCACTTTGAAGTTGATGGCTTCTGAAGTCACTTCCATATACAAGTCAATAAGCTTTAATGAAGCACCTTCTTTGAGCCAGGCACTGCTCTAAGCCCTGGGAATACAGAGAAAGGGAAAAGAGCCCCTGCTCTCAAGAAGCTTATAGTCTAATGAGGGAGACAGCACGCCAACAGCTAGGTACATATAAAATATATAGAGTTCTGATGGGAGGCCACCTCAGAGGGGAGGAGCTAACAGTGGTTCCCCCCAAACCTTGTAGTCACCCATTTTACCTAATTCCCTTCTTCCCTTGCCTATCTCACTCTTGCCAGTTGCCAAGTCATGTCAAATCAGGTTTCCCCTGATCTCCTCTTCTCTACTTCCTCCTCTCACTCACACAGTCATCCCCCTAGTTCTTACTCCCCCCACTGAGAATTGTCATTTCTTCCCAATTGATCCTTCTGCCTCGTTTTCTCTCTCTTCTCCAAGTCTTGCAGAAATGATCTTTGTAAAATTTACTTCTAAACATGTAAGTCCTCTTGCTTGAAAAACTACACTGATTCCCTATGGCTTCTGGGATAAAACACAAACTCTCTTTAGTTTGGCATTCAGGGTTCTCCATCCTCTCCAGCCAAGATGGTCTACCAGCCTTTTGCTCATCTGGAAGCAGGAGCTTCCTCTTACCACCCAGATGGCACTCCATCCACATTTCTGCCTCTAGACATCTTCCCAGGTGTCATTTCCCCATTATAATGGGCTTTCCTTAAGGTAGGGACCATGTGCTTGCCTTTCTTGGCATCACCCATGCTTTGATCAGTGCCTGGCTCCTAGTAGGTATTCAATAAATTCTTAAGTGACTTACTGAAGTCTTCTTTGAAGCCTTCTCTTCTCTTGGGCACTTTGTTAGAATCTTTCTGGGACAACAGAAGTTTTTCAAAGGCAGATGCTTTCATTTTAGCCTTTTCATCCATAGCTTCTGCTATAGTAGTTTTTGGTCACATGGCAGGCATTTAATGAATGTTTGTTGTATTGAAGAAGATTTGCCCCATTACATACATTCTGCCTTGTATTTTTCTTATGCATGTACATGTTGTGTTCCCCAAATAGACTGTAAAGTCCCAGAGAGGAGGCTCTGGGTCATCTTTGTGTCCCCAGCACCTTGCACCATGTGCTTTACATATAGAAGACACTTTACAGAGAGTTGCTGAAGGAAGAGTCTCCTCACCCAGATAGAAAGGTGGACGAATAGATGACTCTCCAATGAAGAATTCCTTTGGAAATACTGTGGTTGGGGAACTTTCTAGGACACAGAGTTGTTGCAATCACCACTATAGATACTAAACACGAAGTCTGTAGATGGTACAAACAGGGTCCTTCTGGGCCTCAGTTTCCTCATTTGTAAGATGGGGTTATTGGACTGGATTACCTTTTAAGAGCATGCCACCTCTGACATTCCATGGGCCTCTAAGTACTTAGTGCCCTAAGTACTTGTGTCCCATCTTTTATAAGCCTCATTATTTATCCAAGGCTTGGTTTCTCTGATAAGTTTATCTCTCATTGGAAATATGTGGACCTCTGAAGCTTTTCCTCCCACTTAAAGCTCTTTTATGAAATAGGTTCCTTCTGTTATTTGTGTTGTGTAGCAATTTCTCATTTCATCTCCAACTGTGAAATGAAGATAGTATTAATTCCTTTATAACGTCATCTTCTTCCACTTCCTTCTTCACCGTGTCATGGGGGCAAGGAAGTGATAAAGGGTGTGCCCATTGGGAGATCTAGAAGATTCTGCTGGGCTGGAAGAACTACCAGTATTCAACCAGCAGCAAGAGGCAGCAGGGAAACAGACAAAAGTGAAATAGACCCTGCCCTCAAGGAGGGTACATTCCATTGGGGCAGCAATATGTACACAGTGATACAAATCTAAATAGAACGTCGTTTTAGGGAGGACAATACTAGCAATGAGGGATCAACCAACCCACCCTCGAGCATTTGTTAAACACCTACTAGGTGCCAAACACCGTGGCATGCACTGGACATACAAGTCCTTGATGAACTACCTATTCAACTGAAAATGTGCTGGAATCTGTGAAGGCCTTTTTGCAGGAGATGAGCCAAAAGTTATGCCTTGAAGGAAGCTATGGATGTCAGGAGGTAGAGGTGAAGAGGGAAAGCCCTGTAGGTGGTCAAGACAGCCTGTACAAAGGCAGAAAAGTGGGAGGGTCATCATCAGCCATAGAAACCAGCAACAGAGTGTGCAAGGGACATCGATGAGCAAGGAAGCTCAGAAGAGCATTAAAGACCAGATCAGATAAAACAGATGGGATTGTGTTCTGTTCTAAAGGCAATGGGAGGCCACGGAGCTTCTTGAGCAAAAGATGTGGTCAGACCTAGGGTTTCAGAACATCAATTTGGCAGTTGTCTAGAGAATGGACTGGAAAGGGAAGAGGCATGGAGACCAATCAGGTCATTGCAAAATAATCTGGGTAAAAGGTGGGAAGGTCTAAACTCATGTAGTGGCCGCAGGAGTGGAAAGAAGATGCATGTTTGAGAAAGGTAGAAGTGACAAAACTGGGAAACTCCTCCCTGAAGGGGAGGGAGGCAGCCCTGGGGTGTGTTTGTTGACCTAAGACTAGGCTATCTTTGTTCTGAGAATCTGGTCATAAGCCTGGCTATGGGGGCAGGGCTACGGGGAGATTATTTTCAGTCATAGTTACTCTTTAAGACATGTTCTAAGGTGTTAGGGAGTGGGTGGGTCCTGTTGGAATCACCTGTTGGTGGTGGGAGCAGGCACACCTTCAGAAACCCCTAGATCCAGGGTGGTTTTGGGACCTTGCTGGGATCCTGGACCCCCTGAGGCAGGCAGGCAGGCAGGCAGGCGGGCAGTCTGTTGAAATCTGTGAACCCTGATCATAATCAATTCAATGCACAAACTAAAATACCCACATAGAGTTACAAAAGTAAGAATAAAAATGTGATTTTTTTCCCCAACCAAGTTCATGGAACCGCAGGTTAAGAATCCCTTTCGCGTACGTGATGAATACATTCTTGATTATTGGGATATAATTCTCAGTAGGTCTTATAGTAGGGAACTAAACATGTGATTGTAGCCAATTAAGGGCTTTGTCCTGCCGTTAAAACTGACCAGAAATCCATAGTAAGCTTGAGTTCATGCTCTTTATAGATGATGATGGGATAAAGAGGCCTCTCTCCTCCTCCTCATTTTCATTATTTAATGCGGTACATACAAGTTCTCATCATTTATAATTGATGCGGGAAGAGGCCACTGACTCTGAGGTTGGTTTTGCCAGAAATCCGACCTCCCCATCCGTGCTTAGCCCTTGGAGTGAGGGCTGTGGATGTCACCATGCTGCTTCTGTATTCAAACTGCACAAAGATGTCACTGCAGGAAACATTGGAGCTGTGTTCCGAATCCTAATTTCACCCTTGACAGGGGGGGCTAGAGCAAGCCTCTGGCCCTGGCTCTTTCCAAAAGGGGCATTCAGAGCCTCTGCCCTCCGGCCCCAGGGGCCAGGCATCGGCTGCCTGCTTAATGAAGAACTGCAGACCCTGCTTTCTCACCACAAGCTGCACCTGCTTGGCTGAGAAGGGATGAGTGCTAAGTCTTCAGTTGCCCTCTGCCCCTTTTAATAACCACATCGCTGCCAACAGAGGAAGTCAGAGTCCCCTGATGCCACCCTCTGCCCATGGCTAATGAAGGTCATGTGGCCGAGGAGATGCTGGAGTCAGGAGAGAGGGGAGCCAAGTTGACAGAACTGTCCACTCAACAAAACAGACCCCAAATTACTTATCGACCAGCCTGAGCTTTGTCCTAATTGATACCAAACAGGGAACCCAAGAAGACTCTCCTCAAATTGCATCCTCACCCTAGTTAATGAAACAGTCAATATTTCTGGCAGAAATCAGAAGGCAAACAGAAATTCCCTTCCTTTCCTTCAGTACCTCAGTTTACTTCCCCTGCTCAGCAAACTCCAGGGGCTCCCCATTTCCTCTAGCCTGGCTTCAACTTATCATGATGGGGTCATCACATAGTATTCCTTTTTCCACACTCTGGGGTTCAGTCCAACTGGCTTTCTCGTCGCTTCTCATCCTTGACATTCCATCTTCTGTGTCTGCCTAGAATGCTTCCCTCCTCACATCTGCCTCTTAGACTCCCCAACTTCCTTCAAGCTCAGTTTGTGCATCCCCTTCAGTTGGAGGCATTTCCTGGTCCCTCCCCCTGCCCCAAAATGACCTTCTATTTATTTTGGCCATATTTATACTGCACCTGCCTCCTCTGATAGAATGAGAGCTCCCTGAGGATAGGAATTATTTCATTTTTTAAGATTTGGAATTTCAGTCCCTAGAACCCAGTAGGCACAAAAATGAATGCTTTTCTGGACTGACTGACCGACTGATGCCATATACTCTCTCTACCAGAGCAGCCAGCCAGTCCATCCTCAGCCATGGCCATGCCTGATAAACTGGGTGCCTTACTCCCAGATCTTTCAATGTTGAGTGTTTTCATTTTTTCTTCAGTTCCTCAGTGCTCGCCAGAGTTCCTGACCCACAAGAGACATTAAATAAATGTCTGTGGGATGAATTCATGCCCATCATCTCATTTCTTCCTAATAAAAACCATTGCTACCTTCTGCTTCCACATAATAGACATGTGGTGCTAGGGAAGGAACACCAGGCTTGGATGAGAGGATCTGAGTCCCAGTGCTAACTCTGACCTTGGGCAAATCAGTGCCCTTTCTAAGCCTCAGCTTCCTCACGTGGAAAAGGAGAGGATCGGATTAAATGAGCTCACAGGACCTTTTCCATCTCAAGACCTGGATTCTATTGACAATGGTGGACCCCCTCATGCCCATCTTTGTCAGGGCACTGTCCTTGTGTGTGGATTGATGTGAGGAAGAATAGATGTCTCCAGCCTCTTTTCCTCCCACCCTTCTCTGAGGGAGACCCTCGTTCCTGCCAGGAGAGGAAGTGGGAGGCTGAGAACAGAGGCCATTCTGCTCTCCTTAGAAGGAGAGGAGGTTCCAGACTATAGTTCTATCCACTGCTCCTTTAAATAGTGTTCATCTGAGGAATTTGACTGGGTCCCTCCTAACTTTTGATCACTTTATCATTTGGAGGAAGGAAAGTGGGGTCTGAGTTCTATAGCCGAGGCTTGACCCTTTTCCCTCCTAATACCAATACCATAGTGAACAAACAGCAAATAGCAAAGAAATGCCTTCATCCAAATTGTAGCAAAGCAGAGATTGCAGGAGGGATACCCTGGAGAACAAGCACCGGACTATAAGAGTGAAGGAGTTCTCTAGTGTAAGCAGGGTAACTAGGCTCAACTAAGAGTTGAGCTGGGTCTCACCCAAGGGGAAAACTCTGAAGTCTCTAGAGTAGCAAGCTGGGGGTGGAGATATGGTGGAGACTGCCCACTCCTCTCATATCTTCCCTGACTCTTTCCTTCAGTAATCTGAAATGGGCTTGACCTCTTCCATCTTTCCTCTCACAGGTGGAAGTGACTCGTTATGTGGGAAGGGCGATTCCCACTTCAAGAGTCCCCAAAGGCCACCTGACAAAGAGCCAAGACTTTTGGCTCTTACCAACTTCACCCTGTCCTTCATTCAGAGCATGGCCTTTAACTCTACCAATAGGGAGAGAGTCCCATACCAATGGGCCTTGGGACAGGGGTTATTCTATGATCCCCCAAACACTATTCCTAAGTACATTCTGGGAGAAAAATTGCTTTATTAATAATCCTCATAAAGGAAGATAAGTTTTTTAACTTTGAGAGTATAGTTCTAATATTGGTGGCTATATTTAACCAGAGTTTTCCTCCCAGAGAGATTTATGGAGAGAATAAGAGGAGAGCTGGATAATGAGCACAACTCAGTCCACTTGATTTTATTGAACTTATGACATGGTCTATTTCCAAAAAAAGGGAAATTCCTCTCTACTCAAAAGAATATCGTGGTATCATAAGAATTTCCATGTAGTCTTTACTGAAACAGGGGGAAGGTATTCATGGTCAAAAGGGTTTACCCAGCAAGGCTGGTTTCAGGTTGACAAGAAACCAACCAACCAACTCACTCCAGGGTGTGTCACCTACAGCCAGCTAACTCTTAGACCTTCTTTCATAAAGGATCTGCCAATGAAAGGAAAAGACCTGGACACAGCCACTTGGGTCCTGCCACCACTCCTGCATTTGCCTGTAAGAAGAAGCTAATTTGGTTCACAAATGTTTGTTTGAAACATCTCACCTGCCAGGGCCCATGCTCCAAGTGAGGAACAGAAGGGCAAAAAATGACATGTTCCTTTCATCCTCAAGGGCAGGACAAATGACCTGCATAAATAAGCTTGATACAGGGAGAATGCAATGGGGGCCAAGAAGAAAGCCAGACAAATGTCGGAGGAGATCTCCCATCATCCCCCGGAGTGGGAAAGCAAGATGAGGAAGCACCAAGAAAGGACAAGACCACCAGGCCCTCCCCACCTGTCCTGTAACCAGTCTGTCTGGTCTACAGTCATCGTTCTCAGAGCCCTGGATCTCCTGAGGGATCGTGGGTTCCTCAGAGGCCATCTGGTCCAACCTTTCATCCTATAGTTAAGGAAATGAAGGCTGGGAGAGGGAACCAAGTCTAAGGTCCCACAGGCAGTAAGGGTCGGAGGGAAGAGCGGAACCCAGGCCTTCTGATTTCAGAGTCAATGGACTTCCCACCGATGTAACATGTTCCCTCCCTGCTACTTCCTTCTTTTACTCACTCCCCGAGAGGAGGAGGGGCTTGGTCAAGCTGACGGGGCTCCTCAGTCTGAGAGCTCGAATGAGAGCCTGGGTCATGGGATTCAGAGCTGGATCCCTGACCGGGCCATGAGATCCCTCTGGCTCTCAATGCTCCGATTCCCTAAGTCCAATCACTTCATCTGACTGATGAAGAGACTGGAGCCCAGAGCAAGTGCCTTACCCAGGATCAAACAAGTAGTGAGCCCCCACAGCCTGTGCTCTTCCCTCATGTTTCTCATGTGTCTTCTCAGCTACAGTACCTTAGGGATGGACAGTGAGTGAGTGAGTGAGTGTGTGTGTGTGTGTGTGTGTGTGTGTGTGTGAGAGAGAGAGAGAGACAGCAGGGTCAGGTCTTGGAGAATCATCCACTCAGCAACAACATCTATTGGACAAGATGCGGTATGTTGTCTTGCTGCTGTAATTCTGTGATGAGAGGTTTTTTTCCCAAGTCCTAGTGGAGGGTATCAGGAATACCCATCAGTCCTCAGATTGGGGCAGAGGGGGTGCAGGGATAGAGGTTTACATGTAGGTGTGTACCCACATGGTTGAACAAGCCCCTCCCCTCAGTAACTTGGCCATTCCGGAAACCCAGCCCCAGTGGCAATGTCAAGGCGACATGAAGAGGAAGCTAAGTTACCCAGCCTTGCCCCGTCCTTGCAAACAGTCCAAGGATGGTACAGAATTTCTGATGGTCCCAAAGAGCACAGTGCCATTGCCTCTCACAGTCAGGGCTTTCTGGGAAGGTTGCTTCCAAGGCGGCCCCACATCCTCTAATGCTGCATTGGCTCTATCCAGGAAACCTGTAGTAACTGCCCCAAGTCCAGCTTGGCTTATCGATCCCTGGCGAGAGATTTTAGCTGGGCCCACCTGCTGCCTCACTACTTCCTTTCCTTACTCCCCCCTGGAGGTAAGAACTGGGACTCTCTGGGTAACAGACCAGCCCCTCCGGCACCCCACATTCAAATGTCTCCCTCCCCCCACCCAATACAAACAAATTCACTCCTCAACTGAATTTGGCCTAGGCCTAGTTTTGGCTCATTAGAGACCTACTTAAGCAGGATCTGAGGAGAACTGAAGGCCAACTTTGTGGCTTTGACGTTTTGTCTCTCTCTGCTATGAGCAAGGGCATCACCGTGGGATGTCCCATCGACTTTGCAATGCTTAATTCCTTTGAGCCACTCTCCCTATGTTTAGCTAAAGAATAAATTATAGTAGAGAAAGAGGACATTTGAAAGTATCCCCAATACCTAGGACATAAAAGAGATGTGAAAAACCATCTAGCCCAAATACGCAGCCATACAAATGAAGAAAGTGTAGCCTCTGGTCCTTATGTGACTGCCCAGTCTCATAGCTAGTAAATAGCAAAGCTGAAATTCAGACCCAAGTCCTCTGAATCCAGAGCCCATGCGCTTCCCATAACACTACAGCTTCCAATTATTTGTCTTTGACAGAATCATTCCCGGTCTTTTCTTTTATTGAACCTGTTACTGTAAAGGTGCCATGGATGACACCCTCACTCATATGAATTCTCTCCCCAGGAAAAAAAAAAAGCCCAAGCTTGAGGCATTCTATTGGTGCCTCACTCAAAGCCATCGTTCATAAACTGCCAGCAATGTGTTTATGTTGCCCAAGGGTTGATTCCACACAAAGGAAACTTAATTTAAATAATATCACAATATAAGCAATGGTTCCCCCTATACACATGGAAGTACATTTCCCCACAGGTTTCCAGGTCACGACTGGAGAGGGCATGTTTGTAGAGAATGTGTATGACAGTGGAAACACATGGAGGATTCACACATAAGGAACATGGATGGCCAAGGTACAAGCATGGCCAAGGAAATATAAGCTTCTGATAACACAGGATTGCCTGTGTGCTCTCCTAATGAATAGCCACTATCCTGCTCTCTGCTCCTCTCTCCTGGGCATCAGGAGGTACAGCATCTCTGCTGGCGGCTCTGTCTCTGTTCGAGGCATTGAGGTTTTGCCCCCTGCCACTTTCATGGTTGTCAGGTATCTCTTTGCTAGTATCTCCCATGCTTCAGCTTTCCAGAGTCATCTGCCAGTTCAGAGTTCATGGTCTCAGATCCAACTTAACCTCAGACAGAACTTAGGTTTAGAAAATTCCTTATATTTCATATTTAGCCCTATGGGAATCTTGCACCCTCCAAACCTATGTTGGGGACTGAAAAAGAACCTGTAAGAACTGGGGACACAAAGTCTCCTCTTCTCCCAACTTTCCCTCTGATATCTACACAAATGAAATTGGACAAGAATGAAAGCTAAATGCGAAAGCAAGTTCTTCTGGACCACACTGCCCCCTGTGTTATGTACATCTTTTAACATACAGCTCTTGAATTTCATGCTTTATTCTGGATGGTGCAAACCCCCACTGTTTCTCTTCAGTAAAACAAATAGTAATGGTGACTTAGAATTTTTATATGAAAACGGGTTCAGTAATGCCAAAATTACATTGAACTATAGAAACGGAAGCTATTTCTGCTTTGTTTTTTTTTTCTCCACACAGCTCAGAAAACATTATTTTCTTTGTGCTGACAGTATCAACATGAGATAAGAACAAATAATGTTCTCATTTTACAAATGGAGACACTGCAGCTCAAACACATACAAGTACCGGGGAATTGGGCAGCAACTGGAGATTTTAGTGGGTGGGTTTTGGCAGGGACCATGGTGATTCAATTTATTTCAGTGGGCACACGGGTGGACTACATATTGATTATCTCTTGCTCTTGCTATGTGACCAATTCACTTTCTTTTCTGGTTATTCATCTTTTCTGATGGCATCTATATACCCTTTCTCCTGTACAGTTTTCCACTGGCAATATGTTGCAGTCTATGCACGCTTGCCAGATAGCTCTCTATTGTCCTTTGGGTGCCCATGTAACTTTCATTTTTCAGAAACTGAATTATTCCACAATTTGCATATATATATGTATATATATATATGTATATATATGTATATATATATATATCATCATCATCAGAAGACTATGGATATTTAAATGGATGGACCTTTGTGTCCAGAAGAAGCTTGGGTGTCATGAAAAAAACTGAAGTTTCTTCTTCTTCTTATTATTTTTTTGGTAATAAGAAAGTCTGAGATTTTCCCCCCAAGTATTTAGTTTCCTCTCTTCTTTCATATATATTGAGAATTGGTCCCTGGGGCCCCCAAATTGTGCCACCTCCAATACAGACCTTGTTTAAGTATATTTGTGACAGTATAGCTGCTCATCTCATTTTAGTGTTTGTCAGTATTTCTATTTCCTCATTATAGCCATCGTTATATGCTTTACTCCCATATTTCATCTGGGATCTTCCTTGTTTCATTTGTAAATGCTGAGGATGATTTGGTTTGGTTGGGTCTCCTGCCAGGCCTTTGATAACTTTGATTTTCCTTCCACCGCTTCTCATTTTTATGAAGGTGATTCTGCATGTGACCCTCTGCCAGCCTCCTCCATCAGATTTTGCAAACGAGTTTACATTCTAACCTGGTGTTGTCAACTTCATCCTGATGGTTGATACATTGGTTAAACTTCCTTAGAAAATGGTAATAGTCTTTGTTAGTGTCTGATGTTTTGTTAAACATATGTTTTATCCACTTCCCATTTTCAGTATCAATAGCTTGTTTACATAGATCAATTGAAAGCCAGATTTCCCCATTTTAACTTGTTTTTATTAATTTATTGCTGTAGCAAGTCACAGACTCCATCAATCCAATAGTTGTCTGACCATACACAGACAATTGAGTGGGAAATGACTCCTTCATGGGTAACCAGTTATGCTTTATCTGTTAAAAATGATCATTTTTCTTTTTTATTTGGTGCTTGCCATTTCCAGAACCTTTAGCCTCACACATGCGTACACACACACACACACACACACACACACACACACACACACACACACACGGATTGCAAATAATCTACCAGCCTTGGGCCTGTCTGGTTTCTTATCCCTGAACCATGATAGAAAAATATAGATAGGACTCAAGCTAGATAGAGAATTTACTATGTCCTGGGCCCAGTGCTGAGTGGGGGGGGGGGCAGCGGTACAAATTAAAACAAGCATGGCACTTGAGCCCTTCAAGGAGTTGTTTACATTTTTTAAGGAGTTTACATTCTAAAGGGAAGGATACCCACGAGTGGGAATGAAGTGGAGCAGAATGTGCATGTAGGTCCAGGCCCCGGTAAGAGCTCCCCTATCAGAGTCAAAGAGCCCAGGAGTGGAATTCAAGTCATTGTTGCTGTTGCTGGTGGGGGAATGGAGGTGATGGGCTGCACAGTGGAGGCTGTGAGGGGAGGCTTGGGAAGGAGCATGGGGACCTCATACTCCTTCCTTTGTTCCCCTCACCCTCTAGCACAGCCCTGAGCACAAACCAGGCTCACCGCTCTCTGCACTAGCTTTGCTTGAAACCTGTTGGACTGCTAGTCTTTGTATCATGGATGAAGGCTTCCAAATGCAATGGCAAGGTCTCCTCCAGCCAGTGTGCTGGGTCAGGATGAGCAACCTCTGCAGCAGAGAGTGTGACTCGATGGGACTTCTGTGCTTCCCCTAATTTGGAAACAAGAATCTTCAGTATTTTGGAATTCACTGACACCTGTGGTACTTAGTCTGAGGATTTTCAACATGGCCACTTCATTTGTGGCAATGAGAAGAGGAGGTGAAAACAGTGTGCTTGCCCATAGAAATTAAATAATTTAGTGTCAAGGAGATGCTTGAAGAATTGTTGATGTTTTTGCATGAAAGTGATAGGGATGCTCTCCCAACTCAGACTGGAAGATTCCATCCTGTAGATGCCTACACAAAGTCACAAAGCTGGAGAAAGGCAGAGTGGGATAAGAAAAAAATAGCATTGGGCTCCACCCCACCTCTGCTATTTGTTGCCTGGTGGCCTTGGGCTAGTCTCTTCTCCTCTTCAGGCATACATTTCCTCATCTACAAAATGAGGGGGTTGCTAATTTTCCCTCCTTCTCCAAATGCTCTGGTCCTGTGTCCATTATCTGGAGGCTGGGAAGGTACTGCTCTGTTAGAGGCAGCAGGGTTTTAAAGTCATAGATCTAAAACCGGAAGGGGCCAGAGTGGCAATCAAGTCCTGATATGGAAACTGAGACCCAAGATGAGTCAAAGACTTGCTCAAGGCCATGCAGCTGTTAAATATCAGAGGTAGGGTTTGAGTCCAGGTCTTCAGTCTCCCAATCCAGGGTTCTTTGTGGAAAGAGAGCTAGACCAAAAGTTGGGAGAGCCCTGGGATTGGATCCTTTCTCTGACATTTACTAGCTGTGAGACCTTAGTCAACCATGATGGTGGACAACCTTGAGCTCATGCATATGAGTCCAGATGAAAGGAACTGGGGATGTGGATCCAAGAAGGAGAAGGCTTAGGGACCAACTTAGTTCTCTTCAAGCATTTGAAGGGTCATCATATGGAAGGAAACATAGATGTGTTCTCATGGGTCTCAGAGGGAAGAATCAGGAGCAATGGGTGGAATTTGCAAAAGAGCAAACTGAGGCTTGACATCAGGAAAATGTTCCTGTTAATGAGAGCTCTCACAAATGGAATGGGCAGCCTCAGAGCAGTGGACTCCCTATCTCTACAGGTCTTCAAGCAGCAAAGAGATGATTACTCAATGGGAATGTTCTTAGGGAAATTACTTTCTTTTAAAACTTTAATAAACATTTTAATTTAAAGTTTTGAGTTTCAAATTCTATTACTCCTGCCTTCTTTTTCTTCCCCCATCCCCAAGTGGTAAATAATCAGAAAGAAGTAAAATGAAAAACCTAGCAGTGGCATTGCTGGATAAAAGGGTAGGCATAGTTCGATAGCCCTTTGGGCATGGGTCCAAATTACTCTCCAGAGTGGTTGGATCAATTCATAACTCCACTAACAGTGGATTAACATCTCTAGGGGAAATTTTTACTCAAGAATGAGATGGGCTAGATGACTCTGAGCTATCTCTAGGTACCTCTAGATACGTCCTGGCAATGCTGAGATTGTGGGGTTTCTTTGTTGATGTCATAGAGATCAAAGGAAGCTCCAGAAAGACTTTATTAGGGGATCTCTCTCTGCTCGCACCTATGAAGAAGGCTGTGTTTGCATATGGAATGCAAGCTGCAAGGAGGCATCCTGGGCATAGGGCACAGGGTGGAAGAAAGGATGGGAATACAAGACTTCCAGGAGTAGATGCAGGGCCTACCTGGGCCCAGAAGGGGGCCTTTGAATGTGGAACCAGGTGAAATATGATAGTGTGGGCACAGATAGGTCCTGAAAAGCAGAGCCAGGTAGTTGGGCAGTCCCAGGGGCTCAGCAAGGCTTGAGTCATCAGGAAGGCATGGAAGGTCAGCTTTGTCCAGAATCTAGGAAAACAGGCTGGAAAGGCAGTAAAGCCTGGTATATAATAAGAATTTAAGAAACATTTGTTGAATTTGAACCAATTGAATGCCAACCCCTGCAAGAAGAAAGGGCATTGGCAGTACTTGGTGACTGGGGCAGAGACCTGCCTCTGGCTCTAAGTCCCCCATATAGTTCCTCTTGAGGGAATAACAAATCCTGGCTTGGCTAGATTGGGTCCTGCAGTGTGGCTGCACAGTCAGGTCCAGCATACCTGACTGGGATGCAGAGGGGTGGGGGAGGGTAACCAGCAGCTCTTGGCAATCAGGCAGGCCCTGTCAGGCATTATTAGAGTGCCTGCAAAGCCTTCCCCTGCTCCACTTCTTGTCCAAGTTTTATGGTGATGAAGGTAATGAATGCAGAAAAAGGATGTGGAGAGACTGGAAAGAGCTCAGAAAAGAGTGATGAGAAGGATCCAAGATACAAGGAGAAGTCAAGGGCCCTGGGATTGTTTAACAGAAGCAAATGTTGGGAGGCTGGGAGCTGCAGAGCAGGAGGAAGGGGCTTGATTGCTGCCTTTAAAAACAGAGGGATGGAGAAGGGTGCGGTGCTGAAGAGCAGACTTAGATACTTTGATGGATTTTTATGAAACAGATTAGGGACCTCCTTTAGCAGGTGCAGGTGCTGGGCTCTTCATGCCTTCTCATCCCAAGCAATTCTTGGCCAGCTCCTACCAATCTTCCATAGGGGATTTCCCTACTGCGCTACAGACCTTTCCGTTTGTTTTACATTTGTATAGGGCCGAAAGCCCAGTGTCTTTCCCTTTTGCTGCATGAACAGCCCACCTCCCTTTCATTCATCCAAGACTTTGACAAGGTCCCTTTATAATCGCTAACATTTCTCTGGCCATGCAAAGGTTTATAAAGCATCTTACATGTGCCGGCTCATTGGCTCCTCCTAACAACCCTGTGAGGTAGGTGCTATTATAATCCTAATTTTACAGGCGGGGAAAGTGAAACTCAGAGAGGCAACTGACCCCCAGGTTCCTAACTCATTAACTGAGTTAGGATTCACACCTATTTCTTCGATTCCACATCCAGGAGTCTACCCGCTGCATCACCTACCAAGCTGTATCTGAGACTTGGTACATGCAAATCAGGATGCAGGATGCTTCAGTCTTCTTACACCCATTGGGCATGTTTCAGCCCATTTACATTAAGGAATGAGAGATTTGGGTCCGACATAAAGAAGAAATGTCTTCACCGTGGGAGCAGCATCTAGGCTAGGCAAGGTGAATGGAGTTAGTGAGGTTAATACAGAGACTGCCCACCCTGAATAGCTTAGATAGTTTAAAGTTACCTGACCAAACCAATAAGCATTTATTATTCACCTACTGTATGCCAAACATTGTGTTAGGTCTGAGAAATATAAAGACAACAGTGAAACCTTCACTGACCTTCATGAGTTACACTCTCTCAGGAAAGAAAACATGTACTCAAGTGAAAAGATATAAAGCCAATGCAGAATGAATGCTGGCTAATTTGGGGGAAGAAAGGCCATGTCAGCTGAAGGAGGAAGGAAAAGAAGGCTTCCAGAAATAAGTGGTGCTTGAGCTGAACTTTGAAAGAACAAAGTGGGAGCAGGAGAGAAGGGGCTCCCACCTTCCTGTCCTCCTTGCTCTTCCCTTTGGCCGACCCTCAGAATGTGGTTGCCACTATAAGGCATAGTCCTCATAGATCATAGTTACTTGATAAATATTCATTGTTAGCCATGGCCCAGAGCCAGGTTAGAGGGAGACTCAGCATTCTTTAATGTTTAATGTGTGCCGATAATGTCCAAAGAGAGTCTTTCTCTTTTATTTATCAGTGAGTATATTACTACAGGTAATGGGGAAAGCCTAAGGGGAAGATGGTGGAGAACAGAGGCTGGGGACTCCTTGGTCAGGAGCCTGAGCCTTTAGGGACAATGGTTTCCACTGCAGAGAGCAGTAGGATCTAGTGTGATGAACACACTGAATAACAAGGCAGGACCAGTGGGTTAGTAGGGATAAACACAGGATAAGCATGTTGGGTCTCCTGTGTTACCGTTTTTAATCACTGATTCATTCAATAAACATTTACTAAGTACCAACTATGAAGAACACCATTCTAGGCACTGGGGGGGTTGGTGTACAAAATTGAAAGAAGCCCTCGCCCCAAGCTTTCATGGAGCCTCCAGTTTAGAATGAGGACATGACACAAGCACAGACAACTATAATATTCCCAATATTCCAGGACCTCAGAAAGCTCTTTAGAATAGTCACTAATTATCAGTCACTAGCACACAGATTCAGGCAGTGGTGACTGACTTACCAGCAGCACCTGCCTCCTCTTGGCCAAGTTGAGCATGTGCAGCTTTCCAAGGCTGACCCAGCCCATGTTCCAGCTGGTAACAAAAAAATGAGCAAATTCCTGGATTAGCTTCTGTTCATTAGAGGCTAGGTGTCGATTTGTTTTAATAATGGCTTAAGCATTAACCTTGGGCGTTAACCTCCTGAAGCACTGCTTGGGTCTCGTTTGAATGTATGAAGCACAGGACTTGTAGAAGTCTGTCATGTTCCTAGGATCACCCATTAGAAGTTACTAATGACTTATAATCAAGGCAGAACTTGTTAGCTAAAAGGGGGAAATCAATTTGATTGCTTGACAGACGTGTAAACACAAGGACAACACACTGCTTTTATAGCACCCTCATCTGATTTTCTAATGCCCCAAACATGTTGCTTCAGCAAGATCTCATTCCAGATGTTCCACTTTTCTGGTAGTTTTCCTTGATTCCAGATGGAGGTGCAGGGGGGTATGAAGGAAAAAGTGGGGGAGCAGGAGACTTGGGTTGAAATACCAGCTCTGGCATTTGCTACCGGGATGACCATGGGCAAGTCACTTCCTTTGCACCTTGGTCTTCTCATCCATAAAGTGGGCACAGGATACTTGCACTACTTATGTCATAATTTCCAGTTGGAAGGGACATTTGAAGTCATCTTTTCTGAGATGAAGAATTTAAGGGACTTCTGAAGATCCCATAGGTGGCAAGTGTGAGGGGAAAGATCTGAGCTTAGCGCCCTCGATTCCAAATCCAGCTTTCTCTCCACCACCGTGCCTCTCTGGCAGTAGTGAGCCTTGAAATGCTCAGTTAGGGGAGCCATTATGGTGATGGCAGGCATTCTTTAGTCCGAACATAACAATCTTCTTCAATAATACTGCACGGACCTGTGATTTCGCTGTGTGGTGATATTTGCTCATGCTGGAGCAAATCACTGCCCTTCTGTGCCTCAGGTGATGGGCTCTGAGAGGTGATGTGACTGAAAAACCCATCAGCCTGGGACCAACCTATTGATGAGCCCCTCAAGACTTAGCTGGGGGGAGGCCTTGGATGGCAGCCCCATGATCCATCCTTTGAACCATACATAAAGGCCTCTTAGTGTAGGCCTGCCAGCCAGGGCTTAGGAGTTCACCATGATGGGGTATTGGGGAAGGCTGTTAGTGGAGGAAGATGCGTAATTACTGGCAGGGGAAGCATGGATAGAAGTGGATAGAAGATGGTGTTATTGTTATTGTTGCCTTCATTCTTGAAGAGGATCATGACATCGGGGTAATGTCATGACTTGTACTAAATTGGACTTAAGTAAGGGAGGGCTGTGCAAGGTCACCAACCTCACTTTCTCCTCCAGAGCCATCTGGGTGTAGTGGCAAGACATACATCCGGACAACTGGAGATGTCCCTGGATGCTTTTTTCTAATTGTAAAAGTATTTTATTATTTTCCAGTTACATGTATTTATTTTATTTTTGCAGGGGAACGAGGGTTAAGTGACTTGCCCAGGGTCACACAGCTAGTAAATGTCAAGTGTCTGAGGCTGGATTTGAACTCAGGTCCTCCTGAATCCAGGGCCAGTGCTTTATCCACCTAGCTGCTCCCTTATTTTCCAGTTACATGTGTAACGATTGGAATGACGCCACCTGCTGGAGACTTACTGTAGGAAAGCTCCAACATGAGGAGAGGGTCTCTGAGGGCAGGACCATGCAGCTTTTCTTTGGCATCAGGAAGTGGCGTTGGCTTGTGAGAGGAAGAAGGGGGAGGCTGGCGCTCTGACGTGCTCTCTTTCCTGAGGACTCTGGTGGAGAAGGGAGTGCGAAATGCACTCTCTCTTTAATAGATAGATGAATCTAGGCCTTTCTCTCTCTTTACCAAATTCTTATTCTGCTTCATAAATGCTTAAAAGTCTAACTCTTGCTAAAGCTTATAATTTATTGGTGACCACTCATTAGATATTTTAGACAGTATAGCTAGAATTTTAGCCCTTACACCCGTAAAGATAGTTTTCAACATTTGTTTTCATAAGATTTTTGTTCCAAATTTTTCTCCTTACCCCTCTCTTCTCTCTTCCCTCCCCAAGACAGAAAGCAATCAGATATAGGTTGTATCTGTACAGTCACATTAAACATATTTCTTCATTAGTTGTGCTATAAAAGAATCAGAACAAAAAGGAAAAACCTCAAAAAATAAAAAGTAAAAGCAAAAACAAAAGTAGAAACAATATGGTTCAATCTACATTCAGAATCCACAGTTATTTTTTTCTGGATGTGGAGAACATTTCCCATCATGAGTTCTTTGGAATTATCTTGGATCATTGTACTACTGAGAAGAGCTAAGTCTATCACAGTTGATCATCCCACAATGTTGCTGTTACTGTATACAATGTTTTCCTAGTTCTTCTCACTTCACTCATGTAAGTCTTTCCTCGTTTTTCTTTTTGTTTTTTTTGTTTTTAGTGAGGCAATTGGGGTTAAGTGACTTGCCCAAGGTCACCCAGCTAGTAAGTGTCAAGGGTCTGAGGCCGGATTTGAACTCAGGTCCTCCTGAATCCAGGGCCGGTGCTTTATCCACTGCACCACCTAGCTGCCCCTTTCCTGGTTTTTCTTAAATCTGCTTGCTCATCATTTCTTACAGCACAATAGTATTCCATTACATTTATATACCACAACTTGTTCAGCCATTGCCCAATTGATGGACTTTCCCTTGATTTCTAATGCTTTGCCACCACAAAGAGAGCTGCTATAAATATTTTTGTACATGTGGGTCCTTTTCCCTTTTTTATGATTTCTTTGGGAAACTGATCTAGTAGTAGTATTACTGAGTCAAGGGGTGTGCCCACTTTCATAGATGGCCCTGGATGTTAAAGGAAATTGGGATTAAGTGACTTGTCCAGGGTCACACAGCTAGTAAGTATCTGAGGTAAGATTTGAACTCAGGTCCTCTTGATTCCAGGGCCAGTGTTCTATCCACTATACCACTTAGTTACCCCAAAGGGCTGTGCTAGGAGTCAGAAAGACCTAGGCCAAACCCTACCTCTGGCCCTGGGCAAATCACTGGACCTCTCCAGACCTTGGCTGAATAACCTAATGCACTTTAGAATGGTTTCCTCATATCAATCTATATCAACCAGTTCAGCAGTGAGCATTAGTAAATTCTTACTAGGTACCAGGTGCTATGCTGAATGCTAAGGACATAAAGACAGGCAAAACCACAGTCCCTACCTTCAAGGAGCTCCCATTCTAAGGAGGCAGACACCGTGCCAACAACTCTGTGTGTGTGTGTCTCTGTGTGCCCATGTGTGTATTGCAAGCATTGACAAAGCATAATCCAATGGCAGTTATGAGGGCTGAGAATTGCTTGTTCCCTGTGGGTTGAGATGAAAAGACCAGTCGGGGTCATCTCTAGAGTGATTGAAGACCCTAGGATGGTCACACCCTGCAAGGACCATCCCCCTCGCCCCCTTCTTTCCACATTTATAAAGGAGAAAACTGATTGAAGAGTTTAAGGGCATCCTGGGTCAAAGGAATCGAGAGAACCAACATTAGGCTGGCAATCCTTAGTGCTTTCGAAAGCTATCTATGCTCCTATGACAGTGCCTGCCATTGGCTTGAGTCCCTACGGAAGATGATCTTGGGGCTTAGGCACCCCTACAGCAGTGCTGCTTTTGCCTTCTGCTGGAGGGGTCTAGAGACCTCAGAAATATCAGTCACAATTTTAAGCCCTTTAAATCTGACTGGCAAAATCTTACTTTTTAACTGACATGACTGAACCTCTTTGAAACAAAGACATAAAAGGCTATAAAATCTCAGTACAACAGGTAGCCTTCCCAGCTTAACAGCTCTCATCGTCTGAGATCCCTTCGAGCGCTGACATCTGTGATTCTGGGCTCGATTAGATAAAAGTTCTCATCACTGATTTGAGAATCATATAGTCCTATCTATTTGTCACATAGATCAAAGGAGATAATGATTGTGAAGCACTTAGTACAGTGCCGGGCACATACTAAATGCTATAAAAATGTTGTTGCTGTTGCTGTTGCTGTTGCTGTTGCTGTTGTTATTATCATTATTATCTTGAGATTAGCTTGGTCCAGCTGAGTCCCACTGGAGAAGAAATACACCCCGTGGGGATATTTAGTTTCTCAAAATATGCTGCTTCTGGATATATGGTCAGCATGAATGGCATCAGTCATGCCTGAGAGATGGTCCACATTGCCTGATCCAGGGGGGAGACCATGCTACATAAGATCAACTGAAGGAAGTGAAGATGTTTAATGTGGAGAAGAGAAGGCTCAGGGAGGACCTGACAGCTCCTTTCAAGTGCCTAAGGGCAGGATTAGATTTATTTCACTTTTGCCCCAGGAAACAGAACTAGAAGCAAGGTTGTGGCAGTTGCCATGTGCCTGAGCTTGCCTTGATATTTAAGGAACTGTTTCCTAAAAAAGTATAGCTGTCCAAGAGTGGAATGACCAGTGAGATCTCTTCCCACTCTGGAGCTTGTGTGACCTTGTGAAAATGAAGGGATGGGAATAGAAGACATTTAAGGTTTCCTCCAACTCTAGGTCCAAGGACCTCTTTTCTTTTCTTGGCTTAAGAGCTGTTCAAGAAAGGGTTGGCCTGCCAGTTTGGGACTCTTCGTCTCCAGCTCCTATTTCACCTTTTCCCCCCAATCCTCCCTTTCCTTCCCCTGCCCCCACCTTCTCAATTGAGTTGGACAGGACTGAACAACCACAGAATTCTGCTCTATCATGGGGCCTACACATAAATTTTGCAGAGTTGTTCGATAAAGGGATTTGGTGATTAATTAGCATTTAACACTTTTTTTTAGCTTTTATACCTTTTATTGTTATTAAGCAAGGGACTCAACAATAGAAACTCTCAAAACAAGACAATGATGAGTCTGGAAGTAAAGCCTTTTCTAAATTCTGGCAGCTCTGGTATTTAGTAAGAAACACCAAATGCCTAATTTCAGCCCAATTTATTTTTTATGATCTATTCATCCATAGCAGGGTTGAGAGAAGGGAAGGGCAATAGTTATTGGGGAATAAGAGGTTGTGTGGAATCCTTGCAAGAAATTACAGTCATGAAAAATGCTATTTTCCACTTTCTTTCATTTTTTTCTTTTATTTGAGACTTCTTATACAAAATGACTAATATAGAAATGTTTTACATAATTGCACATGTATAACCTCTATCTGATTGTTTACAGTCTCAGGGAGTGGGAGGGGAGGAAAGGGGAGATAAAATTTGGAACTCAAAGCTTTAAATCAAACTGTTTAACCAAAATTGTATTACTCCATGTCCATATGTAGTCAGGAGTTTATGGCCCTAGTACTAGCTTGGGGGGAGGGATTTCAAGAACGGTCCAAAGCCTTCATTATATTGATGCAGAAACAAAAGCCCAGAGAACTTAGACAGTCTGCCCAAGATCACACCTAAGTGGCAGAATTAGGATTCCAACCCTGTGTCAAACTCTAAATCCAGCATGCTTCCCACTGCACCCTGGTGCCTCCTTGTGCATTTTTTGAATTAAGTGGTTGAATGAAACTGCAAATCCAAGGCTACAGGTGACCTTCAAGCCATTAACACTGAAACTCACAATGCCCAATTGAGGTCCCATGAAAAATACTGGCAGAGCCTAAAACTCATTTTCCACAAAGGGCATTGGGAAATCATGATGGACAAACAAGCGCTTAGCAGCTCCAGGTGTAAACAAGGGGGGAGTGACTTCCCTGCTTGACCAAATCAGGTTCAGATGTATGTGACCTCCAAATGGATTCAGAGAGCAGGTGGAAGATTTCCCCTGACCTGGACTTTAGGATCTAGTTTGGGCAGGAATCGAAGGCTCTCCCTTTTGCATTTAACAAGGGTAAATTACAGCTAGGAAATGGTGACTCATTGTGATGGGTGGCTAGACTGAGCTTGTCTGACAGTCATTGAGAATGCTGTGGGCCCCAGGTTCTAGGATCCGAGATCAAGAACTGAAAAGGACATCAGGAGCCATCATATTTAATTCCTGCATTGTAGAAATGAGGAAACTGAAACCCAGGGATGTTAAGGGATTGATTAGTCCAAGGTCACACAGGCCATTAGGGCCTCTGATTACAGGGTCAGTGGTCTTTCAGTCCCACACACACACACACACACATCTCTCAAAGATGAGAGTGTACAACCACTGTGGACAACAACAGAGCATTCTCCTTTTTCAGGCTCTGTCCAGTAGGATGAGATGGGCTGGGTCCATCCAGAATCAGTTCAGCACCCATGTGGTGGTATTCTCAGAGTATACATAAGGAGGAATACGATCATCAGCAGGATGTGTAGACTAATTAGTAATTTTGTCCAGCAGCATGTTAACATGACCAGAAAACATAGATGACCCCATCACATTAAAGGGCCAACTTGCACCTGTGACTGCTGTTCCCAATGTGTATCCCTCCATAGCCTCTTCCAACTGAGAGGCTGTATATCTGTGAAACACTATGCCCCACATTTATGAGGGAGAATATCACATGGCTACTTTTCTTACTCAGATATTTCATTGAATGTCTTTGTGCTCTGTATAATGAAAAGAAATATATCACTGGGGGATCAGAAGTGATAGTTTTGAGATCATGTAGACCCTCAATGTACCTTGAACATTAGATAGATCTTGGGTGGTTGCCCCAAGTGCTCCATATAAAGTAGAATGTGAGTTCCTTGAGGAAAGAGACTGTTTTGCAACTCTGAGCTACCACCTCACACCTATCAGATTGGTTAATATGACAAAAAAGGAAAATAATAAGTGTTGTAGAAGCTGTGGAAAAATTGGAACACTAATACATTGTTGGTGGAGCTGTGAACTGATCCAGCCATTCTGGAGAGCAATTTGGAACTATGCCCAAAGGGCTATGGGGCTGTTCATACCCTTTGACCCAGTAATACTACTACTAGGTCTGTATCCCAAAGAGATCATAAGAAAGGGGAAAAGGACCTACATGTATATAAATATTTATAGCAGCTCTCTTTGTGGTGGCAAAGAATTGGAAATTGAAGGAATGCCCATCAGTTGGGAAATGGCTGAATAAGTTGTGGTATATGAATGTAATGGAATACTATTGTACTACAAGAAATGATGAGCAGGCAGATTTCAGAAAAACCTGGAAAGACTTAAGTGGACTGATGCTGAGTGAAGTGAGCAGAACCAGGAGAACATTGTACACAGTAGCAGCAACATTGTGGGATGATCAAATGTGATAGACTTAGCTCTTCTCAGTAATACAATGATCCAAGATAATTCCAAAGGACTCATGATGGGAAATGTTCTCCACATCCAGAAAAAAGAACTGTGGATTTTGAATGCAGACTGAACCATACTGTTTCTACTTTTTTTCCTTCTTTGAGGTTTTTCTCTTTTGTTCTGATTCTTTCACAACATGACTAATGCAGAAACATGTTTAAGGTGATTGTACATATATAACTGATATCATATTTCTTTTTTGTCTTGGGGAGAGGGAAGAAAGGGAGGGAGAAAAATTTGGAACTCAAAATCTTAAAACCAATGTTGAAAACTATCTTCATGTAACTGGAAAAAATAAAATACTATGAAGATTGAAAAACAGAGATTGTTTTGTTCTCATATTCCCAGCACCAGCTATGGCAGCTTCCATGTAGAAATTGCCAAAACAAAGGAAACCATTTCCAGTGGTTAATCAGTCATCCTTTTCTGTCCCAGGTGTGGAGCTGAGCATTTTTAGCAAGTGGCTTAAATGTGCACAGCAGCCTGGGAAAAGGCAATTACCTCATGGAGGCAACCCCACAGAGGTGTTCTTCAGTCCAAACTCTAGAAGAAAATGAAAAATTGGGCTCCTTTATCTCTGTTTCCCTTCCTCATCCTCTCCTACATGTTCACTAAACTGTGCTTTTGTTCAGAGCTGGACAGAGAGAGCCTCTCCTTTAGTTTGAGGTGAGCCAGCCACCCAACTCAGAGACCTACCTCCAAAGGAAGTCAAACAAGAAAAGCTGGCTGGGACTGGGGGTGGGGGGTAGGTGGGTAGAGGTGGGACTGAAACCCTTTTATTTCCTAGGGAGATTGCTAGATGTGACTCCATCCCATCATGCCTCTCTTCAAATTGGTGGCATGAGCCCTGGCAATCAGGTAAGCTGTTTGTTTCCCATTTGTCAAAGGAAGTAGGCAAGCAGGTGAATAGATGGAGGGCCTAAAGAGACTGAGTGATTGAAAAATGGGAAGAGGCAAGGAAATTAGCACTTATTTCCAAATGTCTGCATGCATCTTATTTAATATGCTGTTACATTCTTTTAAGGGGCACCCCCTTTCTCTGTCTCTGTCTCTCTCTGTCTGCCTGTCTGTCTCTGTCTCTGTCTCTCTCTCTCTGTCTCTCTGTCTCTCTCTCTCTCACACACACACACACACACACACACACACACACACACTGAAATAGTGGTATTCTTAAGCCACTGTGCTTTGAGCTCTTAATTAATTGCATGGCTATGAGAAACTCTGTCAAAAAAACCCCCAAGTATTATAAAGCACCTTTGCCTAGAGCAAAGGCTGATCTCCATGTGCCTGTTGCTCCCAGATCTCCCGTTCATTTTTGGTTGCTTTCATATCGACAAGCTGAAGTGTCCCACTGTGGGAAACAACCAAAGGGATGTGGTGCTTTTGGTCCCTCTTTCCCCCCACCAGCCCCCTCCCAAGAGGCTTCTTACAGAAATGCAGCTTCTTCTCAGCCCTCTGTGCCAAGAATCTCCCTCTTCCAGTCCTGCAGAAAGCACTGCCTCCCAGAGCTGCCGCTCCAACCAGGCTCGGCTCCCTCATGGTGCAGAAGCTGGCTCAGGGTGACCTTGAGAGAGATGCTGCCTCTCTTCTCCCTTGAGCTCCACAACAGAGTTAATGCTACAGACATGTCCTTCTAACAGAAAAGCCATCTCGGTGCCTAAAAATGCCAGGGAAATACGATGGTGTCCAGAATTCAGATTCCATTTCTCAATGCCATTTTATGGCCAGGAGATGAAGGCTTTCACATGCCAAGAAACGGCATCTTCTGTTGCCAAGCTTCACAATTACCTTTGGGAACAGGACCTCAATCCCTCCCCCTGTGGGCTGTTTGCTGTTCCCAAAGGCCTCTCCCTTTTTTAGCTCATGTTTTTAATGCCCTTTGAATGTTTGCCAAGTGCTGGACATGTTATTGCATTGGAGACTCACACTCTGGGAGGTGGGGGCTCTCATCCCAGTTTTCCCAATGAGTACGCTGAGGCAAACAGAGACTAAGTGACTTGCCCAGGATCACACAGCTTGTTAAGTGTCTGAGGCCATATTGGAACTAAGGTCTTTCTGACTCCAGGCCTTGTATCCGAGACACAATTCCAGCTCTCTATACAGTATCCCTTCTAGCCAGATGAACCAGTCTAGTCTTTAAGAGAAGAGGCAAAGGGAAGATGATGTGAGGCTGTGGCAGGTAGGGTCCCCTTGGGAGACCCCAAAAGGCTGCACCGGGCATCCCAAGGGTGAACCTGCCAGATCCTGACATCTAAACTCTCGAGTTAAGAAAGTCATTTTTCACAATGAAGAAAATATTATTTGAGCTGTCATCGGTCTGTGGCTTTGATTACTGAAGATGTGCAGCAGGAGAGACATTCATCTGAAAATCGAGCTCTTTGTAAGAGGGCCCTGTGCTGTACTTGCTGGTCTTTGGGTGGTCCCTTCCTGAGCCTTTTCCAGAGTTTGGGAGGTGGGGCATTGGCAACTGTCAGTCCATTAAAATTTAAGCTTCTTGAGGGCAAGGCCCCTTGACTTTTTCTCTCCATCCCCAGCACCCAGCTCAAAATAAGCTTGTTTAGTAGAGGCTTTAGTGGCCTGTCAACTCAATGGGTCAATAATGTGATTCACAGTCCCAAAAGGTTATATAATTTGGGGGCTACATCTAAAGAAGCTGAGCATCCAGGAGTCAGAAGGCGATAGCACATCCCCTGTATTCAGGAGGGCCAGATCAGACCATATACAGGGCAATCTGGTCAGCCCTGGGTGCCAGGACATTTAGGAAGGCATTTGATAAGCTGGAGATTGTCTGGAAGAGTGCAGCCAGCATGGCCAAGGGCCTTGGGGCCATGTCATATGGAGAATGGTTGAAGCAACAGATTATGTTTAATTAGGGGAAGGGAAGGCTTGGGGGAGGGTCAGGATAGGGAGGGTGTCGTAGCTATTTTCAATGTGTCTCAGAGAAGGAGACTGGCTCAGAAGTCTGAGGACCAGGGGGGCAAATTTTGCTAGACTTTGGGAAAGTCTCTTAATCCCCACCCCCAGGCTTCAATTTCCTCATCCGTAAAATGAAGGCATTGGTTTGACGGTCACTGCAGTCCCTTCTGGATCTGTGATCCTATAAAGAGAAAAGAGGTTTTGTTGTTTGTCCTTCATTCTTGAAGAGGACCATGACATCACGGTGATGCCATGTTGGATTTAAGTGAGAGAGGAGTGAGCAAGGTCACCACCCTCCCTCTCTCCTCCAGAGCCATCTGAGTCCAGTGGTGAGATACATATCAGTACCACTGGAGATGGCCCTGGATGTCTGAGGCAATCAAGGTTAAGTGATTTGCCCAGGGTCACACAGCTAGTATGTGTATGAGGTAAGATTTGAACTCAGATCCTCCCAACTTCTGGGCCAGTGTTCTCTCCGCTGCCCCAAAGAGAAAAGAGAGGTGGACTTAGATGGATATAAGGTAGAATTTTCCCAAAATTGGAGCTGTCCAAAAGTAGAATGGACGTCCCTTAGGAGAGAGACTGTGTTGCACAAGTAAATGAAAATCATTAATTAAGCCCTTACTGTGGACCTAGCACTTAGCCAAGTGCTGGGGGGTACTGATACAAAAGAACAGATAATCCCTGCCTTCAAGGAGCTTACATTGCAACACAGGGGCATAACACATATAGGGGAGAGGTCAGGAAAGGCTCCTCACCATTCATGAATAATCAGACTATGTACCCTCTCTATAAACAAGGGTGTTGATTTTACTAATATCATTCCTAGATGAAGAGGTGGATGGAGTGGTAGAAGAGATAATCAGTCAGTAAGTCAGCCAACAAGCATTTATTAAGTAGTTACTTTGCACGGGGCATTGTGCTGAGTACTAGGAAATCCAATGCCAGACAGAGGCACCCTCCAAGCCCTCCAGAAGTTCCCATCTGAGTGGGGGAGACAGCACACCAACAATTATGCACATGCACGGTCCATCCAGTGAGAATGAGAGGTAACGGCAGAGGGCAGGGATTAGCTGAGGGAGAGAATGGAAACAGCTGAGATTTGAGCTGAGTATGGAAGGAAGTCAAGGAAACTCCAAGGCAGAAGTTAGTCAGGCAGCAGCTAGGTGGCACAGTGGATAAAATACCGGCCCTGGATTCAGGAGGACCTGAGTTCAAATTTGACCTCAGACACTTGGCACTTACCTGTTGTGTGACCCTGGGAAAGTCACTTAACCCTCATTGCCCTGCAAAAAAAGAAAAAAGAAAAGAGAAGTTAGTCAGGAGAACATTCCATATGTGAGAAAATGCATGGAGTCGTGCGATGGGACATGGTATTTGAGGAACAATGAGTAGATGGTGGAGCTGGATCTCAGAGGAGGGATCAGCTGGATCCACCTCCCCAGCTCAGTGTGAGGTTCAAATGAGCTAATGTCTATAGAGGATTTTGAAGAATTTAAAGGACTATCCAGATGCCTGTTTGGCATTCAAAGCCCTTCCCAATTTGGACACCCCACCCCCTTATACCCATACTCCTCTGCCCTGTTCTTTGCACAGAACATGTCATCTCCAGACTCTGAGCATTTTCAGTGACCCCCATGCCTGCGACTCTCTCTGTCCTCACCTTTGCCTCTTAGATTCCCTGAATCCCTTCAAGTCTCAGTGAAAGTCTTAACTTCTTCAAGAGAACTTTCCCAGTCCTCCTCAATCTTTGTATCTCCCCTCTGTGACAACCCTGATTTAGCATGTATCCATCTTGTTTGTACATAGTTGTACTTAGTTGTTTGGGTGTTGTCTCCCTATTAGACAGTGAGCTCCTTGAGAGCAGGGACTGTCATGTCCTAGTGCTTAGCGCAGTGCTTGGCACACAGGCGTCTAATGCTTAGAAGCTATCTGAGTAATAGTTCCTCCTTCCCCCACTAGAGGTCTTCAAATGGAGGCTGTATGACCCCTTCTCAGGGATGTCCCACTGCCGAGGCATTTTCCAGCACCAAATTTTAAATTGTATCTCTAGCCAACGTGCAGAAATGCCCAGATCTGTTCGTGGGAAAATATGCAGACCTTTTGTTCCCTCTTGTGAAAATGAGCCCCATCTTACCTGATTAGACTGTCAGGTCTTGTTAAGATGGAGCCAAAGAGTTGGAGGACTTCGAGGTGAGTAGACCATCCAGGAAAATGTGCTCCAATCATCACTGTTGCCAAATCTGTTGCATAACAAGGAATTTGAAAACATTTCCAACCATTGAGATGTGTAGCCAGCTGGGGACACCAATGGTCTTATTGGCTGTAGAAACTCTGCTACAATTCAGTTTTCCTGGAAACACATCTCAGAGTGGAAGAGCATTCAGAAAACACAGAACACAACCCATCGGCACCCCCCTCCTCCCCCCCCCCCCCGCCATAACAGCAAACACCCTGCAAGCATTTATTAAGTGTTTACTATGTGCCAGGCAGGGGCTGCCTTTGGCATTTGAGATCCAGAGAAAACACTACCATAGTCTCTGCTCTCAGAGAGGGAGGTAACATAGCAGGGTGGCCCATATGAGAGCCAGACCAAGTCGATAGCAGGTCTTTTTGCTGGGGAAATCCAGTGATCCTGGTGCAGTCTGTTCTCGATGAAGCGAGGCTAGCTCTTGGTGAATCTTCCTGACTCCAGACAGACACTCTATCCATTACACCACCTTGCTGTCCTACTACCCACACTTAAAGCAGATGATTTAGCCCCCTGCTTCACCAAGATGAATGAAACCCTTTGAAAGAAGGATCTTTCAATTCCCATTCGCTAGTCCCCACAGCATCAGCCAATCTTTTCAATTTTAGCTGATCCATATACCTGTAGGATCAAATATAAAACCCTTTGTTTAGCTTTTTTTTTTCTGTGGGGCAATGAGGGTTAAGTGACTTGCCTAGGGTCACACAGCTAGTAAGTGTCAAGTGTCTGAGACCAGATTTGAACTCAGGTCCTCCTGAATCCAGGGCCAGTGCTCTATCAACCTCTGTTTGGCTTTTTAAAGCCCTTCATAACTTGGCCTCTTTCTGCCTGTCCAGGCTTCTTATATCTTGTACTCCCCACACCTCTGTGAAGTCTGCAATCGAGTAACACTCACTTCCTTGTTGTTCCTTATACATGACCCTCCATTTCCCACCTTCCTGAAATTTCCCTGGCTGTCCCCCATGCCTGGAATTCTCTCTCTCCTCATCCTCATCTTCTGACTTCCTTTGTGAGAAAAAATTACCTTCTTCATGCAGACATTCCCTCCTTCATCTTGGCACCTTCCCTCTGAGATTATCTCAAGTTTACCCTGTATTGATCTTGATTGTACAGTTTACCTGTCATCTCTCTCATTAGGTTGTGAGCCCCTCAAAGGCAGTGCTGATTTTTGCTTTGCTCCGTCTCCTCAGTTCTTAGCTGAGTCCCCAGCACATAGTGAACACTAAACAAATGCTGTTGACTTCTTTTGTTGACCCCGAGATGACACAATCTCAGTGCATCCCCTTCCTCATCACTCACTCCATCCTAAATCCCCTGTAGTTTTTGCTCCCTCATGCTAACGAATAGAAACCACATGCTTTAGCCAGTGCTCTTAATGCTGGATTTAGAAATAAAAAGCCCTTGTTTCAAACCCTGCCCCAGACACAAATGAATTGTAAGACCCTAAGCGAGTCACTTAGCCCTTCTCAGACCCACTTTGCTCATTTATAGAGGTAATAATAGCACCTGCCTCACAGGGTTATTGGGAGTATTAAGTGAAATAATCCATGCACCGTCTTTGACAACCCCCAAAGTGCTATATAAATAAATGAGTTATGGTTATGATTACTGAATGTGCTTTCTCAAAGGTCACTGTGTCTCCACACAGCACACCCTTAATGATTCTTCTCTGAATTTCATTTAATTTTTACTATGTGAGTCAGGTGGTCACTGATGGGGAAATGATGAGTGTTCCTTCGGTGATGTAAATGGGCCCGTTTGCTTCATCCGTGAACCCAGAATCATTAGCAGCACGGGTCTGTCACGCATCCGTGGGAGCCACCTTGTTTCCCGCTCTTTACTCCCACAAAAACTCCTGTTACAAATAACTGCTGGTGTGTGTGCAGGGCCTTTCTTTTGCCATTGACCTCCTTGAGGGTTATGCCTAGTGAAGGACTCTCTGGAGCCAAGGCCACAGACCTTTTACCTGGCTTCCCTCTACTCCCTCTTCTCTGTTTTCTCTCTCCCACATTCTGCCTGGGTCATTCTCTTTTCTGAGCAAGGAGGATGACGGGAAATGAATGCATGAAAAAGCATTTGTCAAACACTTCCTTTGTCAATCGACAACATAGCATTTACTATGTCTCAGCAACTGTGCTATGCATGGTCTTGAGGTACAAATTTTAAGAAGCAGGAAGTCCCTGCTCTCAGTGAACCTATGATCTAATGGGGAAAATGACACCTATAACAGAGTCATTGCCAAGAAGGAGAGTTTTGGTCAGGGAAGTCAACAGGGATCATGAATGGAGTCATGGAACGATTGATTGACAAGTCTTTCCCATGAACAGAAGTACCGATTTGATCACTGTTCTCAGATTATGATGACAGAAGTGTGTTGAGGAGAGGAGGAAGAAATATGTTGGTGCCAGCAAGGGAGAAAGTAAAGGACTCTGAGGAGTACTGGAAATGCTTATGCACACACATCAATATACATATAACATATGTATACACAATGCAAACATGTATAATTTACATCCATGCACGGGGCTAACCTCATTGAAGGCTTGTTTTGAACTTCGAAAACTGCCCTTTTGGCATTGATATCCATGGTCACAGTGTCATCATTCTGATGAATGGATTCCCTTCTGCCAATAGAAGAAGCCATTTGAAATGGAGGGGCAAGGACTTAGGATCAGTAGGCTGAGATCTGGGGCCGGCCTATGGTGTTTACCCTCTCCTGACTTTGGACAAGCCCCTTGGCTCATCTCTCAAATAGTTTTATTTTTACAGTCTACCTCCAAGGACTGCTGGGAGCGTTGGGTTGGTAACATGTATGGTTATTATTCCCAACCATCTACAAGGAGGAGCAATAACAGTGAATTTTAAAAATTCTACTTCCTTTAGAAACAGGGAATGGATTCTTGGGACTTAAGCTACTGACAATTTGCAGAACATTGAGATTCATTTGCACAGAGTCCCGAGCTGTTGGTTTGCTGGCGCCCGTGCGCACGTGTGAGATGAGCTCTCTGACAGTGTAGTCAGTGCTCTTGTATCACGTCTCAGAGCTGGAGCTAAAAGAGATGGGAAAGGCTCTTGGTATTACAAGGTAACACCCATGTTTGGCGATGTCATCCATCAAACGGACCTACCTTGAAAGATGAACAGACAATTAAAGGAACATTTTACCCTGAGCAAGAACTGAGCGTCTCACTCCAAGGTACACATCTGCTCCCATATTGAGATGAATCTAGCTCCTGGTTTGGCACCAGCCCTGGTAACTAGGAAAAATGACATTTTCTCACTATTCCCACCATCCTCTAATGGGATGTCAGCTCGTGAATGACGCCTTCTGCCTGGACGTGATGCTTCCTGTAAGAAGTGCCCCCACCAAGGTGCATCTTGGTCCTATTTAAAGCCAGAGGCCAGTGAGTGTCCAAAGGGAAATCATGGTGTCACACATTTTTATAGTATCTTTCTGTCCGGTGGAAGAACATGGTGAAAAGGGCCCTGCCTGAGCTGCCTGGGGTAAGTGTAAAGCATCTCTTCCTTCCTGCTCCAATAGCAAAGGAAGAGCGAGCTGGCAGCCTCAGCAGAGTGGGAATACTAACCATTCCATTAGCAGTCAAGCTGTTCTTCCAGGCGCTTGAATGAGCACCTGTCGAGTGTCCCAGCCTCGTTTCATATTAGTGCATGTCACAGACTCCTCCGAACCCTGGTCTGCTTCTGTCCCATCCATCCTTCTATCCACCATTCCAGCTTCCATGCTGGGGCCTCGGTAAACCTGGGATTCCCTTCCTTTTCATCTCTGCTTCTCAGAATTCCTCATTTCCGGCCCTTTTTGTTACCAGCCCCTCCTGAAATTACTTTGGACATGTTTGGGGCCCATTTATCTGGTGACTTGCTGTTTTTCCTGGTGGAGCACAAGTTCCTTGAGGACAGGAGTCATGTAGTTTTTGTCTTTGTTGTCTCAGTAGCCAGGCCAGTCAATTACTCAACAAGCATTTATTAGGCACCTACTATGTGTCACACACTGTGCTTGGATGCAAAGAAAGGAAAAACAAATGAAAAGCACAAACAACAGACAAAAGGTTATTATGAGCAGTGTCTGGCTTACAGCAGGTACTTAATAAGTGCTTGTTTAACTGCTGGAAAAAGTGACTTTGTCCAGGGCTGGCCTGGAATGTTACAGTGTGACTTTAAAGCTCTCTACTCTAATATTTAATTAAGGACCAGCTGCCAATGCTGCTGTTTTGCTAATTAAAGCAACATTGGTTTTAAACACACACACACACACACACACACACACACACAAGACACGAAGACATTTTCTAGTCTGAGCAGGAATAACAGACAGGCACTGTGGCATTTCCTTAGAATGGATAACCTGCCTAGAAATGTGTTTTCCAAAAAGAGAAACAAGTTTCCACTTTTAGCTTGGTGAGCCTTCAAATTTGTTGTGGATCCCAGATCAATGTCAGCCATAGGCTCATGACATCCCTCTTCTCGGCCTATCCATAATTCCCTGGATGTGGCCTAGTAGCTGTGCAGAGAACAGCTTTTTGTCCCCTAGTCAGTCTCAGTCCTGAATATATGCTTCTGACTGATTAGTTACTACGGGAGATAATCTCTCCAGCCAGATGTTCCTTAGGATCTGGGGCCTGTGGGACCTCTAAAAATTCATCTGATTTCCTCTCACAAAGCTGACCAATGGTAGGCATATTTCCTGGCTTGCTTGTCTTCTCTGCCCACAGCAGAAAGTATTTGGGAAATACCTTACCAAGCCTTGGTTTTCAATGGCCTGGCCCTCTGAGACTGAATAGATTCCCATCATTTTGGGAACACTGGAACCAACTGTTGATGAATGTAATGAATATGACTGCATCCTAAGAAGTGATGAATATGACAGATACAGAGAAATCTAGAGAGACTTTTAAGAACTGGTGCAGAAGGAGTGTGTGATGTGAGCAGCAACAGAACCAGTTACGTGTTGACAGCAATAATAATTTGGAAGAAAAACAGCTCTGAGGGAGCCTAGAACTCTGATCCAAGCAGCAAATGATGATGCCTCCAAAAGCAAGAGAAAGTAACTTACTTCTACCCCACTCTTGACAAGAAGTTATGGAACTGAGATGGAAGAAGACAGGCAGGCTGAGACAGGGCCAATGAGCTCATTTTGTTCGATAAGGTTTTTTTTTTCTTACAAGGGAAGATGACTACTTAAAGAGGGGGTGGTAGGTAGTAAAAGATGTACAGAAAAATGAGCATTAACATAAATATTTTAAATGCACAAAAGACAACAAAATAATTCAGGAGAGACAAATAGAATGTTTTGTTAATACTTTGTCAAATTATGTATGTATATATGTGAATACATACACATATATCTTAAAAACAAGCTGAATGTAGCAAATCCACAGCTTCCAAAATAAGCCCTTATTCTTTTTTCATACTGAAATATTGTTGACAATTTCTCTCCGGGATCACTGCCTCGTTGTGGCAGAGAGGTAGCTCCAAGAAACTATGAGCTACGCCATGCAAGATTACTCATCATAGTAACAATAAAACTTTAAACAAAGATTTAACTCAGGAAAAAATTTTTGGGGGTGGGAATCTTCTGCTTGTGGCTTAAAACTAGACATAGATGTGGACAAATATAGAACTCCCTCATGTATGTACATTATATGTGTATATACATATATGTTTGTCTGTACAAATGTAGACACACATATACATACACATACATATGTATATATATTCTGTCCTTTGATTTACCTGGTATGGGGAATGAATCCACCATAGAAAAACACCTTCCACCACTGGTAATCGTAAGCTCTTCTATAATCAACAGGCTTAAAAGCTTGGGACACTGAGAAGTCAGGAAATTTGTCCAGGGTCATATCACGAGTATGTGTCAGAATAAAGACTTCAAGTCATGTTGTTCTAGCTTCAAGCCCAGTCTTTTGTCCCCTTTCCCACTGAGAAATCGATGCAGAGACAGACAGTGATAAGGAATGATTTTCTGAGCACTTGAATATACTCTTATCTCACTGGTGTGGGGGCTCAATCCCTAATACAGATCACAGCTCTCCCATTGTTTCACAATCTGAGCAATCCACCCCCCCCACACACATACTTTCTAAATATCTCCACAGAGACATTATTCCCCACATGCTTGGGTTTCTCCTTTGGTCCTCTTAATATTCCAAGGATGCTCCTCTCTCTTACTACATGACTAGCCTATCACCTTTTCTAGTCTTATGTGTTCTAGGTGACATCTTTGATGCCTCTTCTTATCATCCTTGATAATATGCTGAAACATTATTGTACCCACCAGGTGTCCATGACCATTGCCTTTTGGGTTGATTATAATCCAAGGTCACAGTATTCCATGATTACATCCCCAAAGCATCATTTGGAAGCAGTCTAGGCTCATTCACAGTGCTGCTGTTTCCCAAATGTGATCCACCCTGAATCTCCACCCCCCCCATTCAATTTTGTGTCCAACTCATTGTCTCTTTGTAGCACTTCTCCAGGATAGATGAGCTGAAGGATGAAGTCACTGCATTGGCTATCAAAGCAATTTCAATGTTCATCCACATTGTTTTTCCTGTGTACGTAGTAGTCAGAAAATTTTCTGTTGCTGAGTGATTCTGGATCTCCTCAAGGAGACTCTGTGATGTCATAGGGCTGTTGTGTGTCAGTACAGCACCATTTGTGGACAAGAACATCTGGAGAACTTGGTGGACAGGGGAGACTCCAATTTGGGAGTTCTTGATGGCAATGACACAGCTTAGTGAGCCCCTCATCCTATGTGATGCCTTGCCAGATGTCGAAACTCAGCAGATGCTCAAACCCGGTGGATGCAGCTGACATGTAATCTTTCATGATAGCGACATAGGTTTGTGAGACATATGTTAGAGGAGAGCTTTAAGGATGCGAAACAACAGTAATATGCATCAGCCCCTGTATCTGAGTATGTTGTGAGAGTGAAACATAACTGATTGGACTGCCCATTTCTTTGTTGGTATTAGGTGATGTTAAGAGAAAGCTAGGAAGGTCCCCAATACATTGGGTGTACCCCTGTTCCAAACATATGTCAGGACATGGATGAGAGCCATTCAGGATGGAAGGGCATACGTGACTAAGCTGAGATTTGCATGGTTGGAGGGAATACCCACATGGGAGATCTGACATCCACTGGAAGGGTGGAGTTTTTACCCCCGAGAGATACAAAGGGAATGGGGAGTTCTGGAGGCCTCTCCTTTCTTTCTTTCATAAAACAGAGTTCATGTTCTAACTTTTGTTTCTTAAGTATTTTCATGAAAACAAGTCCTGCTGAGTGTGACTCTCCGGAAGTGCTTTCTCTCCCCTTCTTTTAAAGAAGTGGTTAATGTTTGTTGCATAATGAAGGAAGAAAGCACTTTAATTAATATGAACAATTGGAAGGAGATTAGAGGTAAAATCCCCTATTACCAGCCTCTCTAATCCACCTCTAATTGTGTACCAGGCACTCAGGGAGGCACTTAAAACCTTAAAAGGCTTGAGTAAGGACCAGCGGCAATAGTGTGCTCCCGTATCTCAAAGGAGACCAATGGCCAGATCCCAGCTCCTTTCCACCTCTCTTCTCACCACGGCCTGCCATCCAGTGAGAACAAAGGTGGCAGGGCTGGCCAGCTCCCCTTTAGAGACCATAACAAATGGGCTCCAATACCCTTAGCTATATGGCATACACAGAACTGGGCTTCCTGCTGGGGAGAGATCAGACAGGATAAGGCTGAATTTGGCGAAATGTGAGCCTGCCTGGAGCTGAGGGCAGCTATTCCTCCCCAGTCTTTCCCCTGACTTTCTGAATTACCCTCCATAAAATAGCAATTAAAAGTTTCCCGGCTTGTATCATGTGGCCACTCATTTTGAAGACAGAGTAAAGCTGAATTGCATAAAATCATAAGCAAGGAAATACTTTCAATCATTTGGCTGGAAAAAAGCCCACAAGTGTCTAGTCTAGATATGACTCGCTCTAGTTTATTGTCCCCCCCCCCTTTGTTTTTGTCTCTGTCTCTGTGTCTCTATGTTTCCCTGTCTATCTCTGTGTTTCTCTCTACTTTGGTCTCTGTCTTGCTTTGTCTTTTTGGCTGCTTGCCTGTCTCTCTGTGCCTCTGTCTCTCTCCATCCCTCCTCTCCCTTCTTTCTCTCTGTTTCTGTCTCTCTCTGTCTCTGTCCCTCTGTCTCTGTCTATCTCTGTCTCTCTCCTTCTCTTTCTCTCTGTCCCACTCTGTGTGTGTGTGTGTCTCTCTCTCTCTCTCTCTCTCTCTCTCTCTCTCTCTGTCTCTCTCCCTTTCCCTCTCTCTCTGTCCCACTCTTCCTCTCTCTGTTTCTGTTTTTCTCTCTCTCTGTTCCTGTTTGTCTTTCTGTGTTTCCCATCTATTCTGTTTCTGTCTCTGCCTGCCTGCCTCTCTCCCTCTGTCTCTCTCTCTCTCTCTTTCCCTCCCTCCTCTCTCTGTCTCTGTGTTTCTATCTCTATCTTTCTCTCTGTTCCTGTCTGTCTTTCTGTGTTTCCCCGTCTATCTCTCTGTTTCTCTGCCTGCCTGTCTCTGTCTCTCTCTGTCTCTCTCTCTCTGCCAAATGTCTGCAGTAAACTAATTAATTTCACTCCATTTTGACAGACTGTTTAAATCAGCTTAGAAATGCCACAGCTGAATAAACCCATCTAGGAGTTTCTGATTGCTTCCTTCCTAAAGACCAGCGCACATGCCAAAAGCGAGGGGAACTGTGAGACTTCTGCGCCACTTAATTAAATATCTGTTTAAAAGGAGACAGCAGTGAAATGTATAAGGCTCACCGGCAGCCAAGTGGGGATGGGGATTTGTAGATGCCATGGAAACTTTCCCTCCCGGTGTCCTCCTTGGGGGGATCATGGCAGAAGGTGACCCTGCATTCTGCAGCTCTATGCCAGGGGCCCCGCAGCTCCAACAACCCATAAGCTACCAGGTCTAGGGGTTCCGAGTGCTGGCGCAGGGGCAGGGCCAGCCTAGCCAAGTCGGAGTGGTGGTCTGTAGAGGGCTGTAGAAGGGCAGGGTTAGCATCAGTAGCGGGACCACCCCCATGAATGACATCACCAATACTTGAAGTGTTGATGGGAATTGCGAAATCCCTATGATAGATATGGACAAAGCAGCTAGCTCTGTTCTGGAGGTCTCTGTTTCTAGAGGGTGTTTTAGAACTTTGGTACAGGCTGCATTAAGAGAACCTCCAACGTGGATGGATCAAAGGAGGAGATATTTGCAAACTTCTGGGTGCTTAACCCTACCACTTCTACTTCCCCTTTGACTACTTTGCTGGGCAGCAGGAGAACTCTGGGGCCACTCACTCAGTCCACACTAGCACTAGATCCTGAGAGAGATGAACACAACTCTTCCCCTCAGTTTTCTGAGAAGTTGTGTCTTCTAATCAGCTCCTGAGCCCCCATAGGGTGGGTTCCTCATATCAATCAATCAGTTGTTATCACTTAGCCTTCACAACAAGGATATTTGTTGAGAAGAAGGCCTAGCAAGGACAGAAGTTCTAAGAACATATCCCAAGCTGAGGCTCCACTCTTACCTTCAACAGACAAAGCCCCTGGGAAGAGAAGGCTCAAAGGCTCAAGGACCACGTGGAGCTGAGGGGGAGCTAATGACTCCTTGTCTTGGGGGGTCTTTGTTTCTCTTCATAGAATCCCTAACAAGCTTATTTCTGTTTATGGCATTGTGTAAGGGATGGCAGTGACCAACTTTTAAGCATAGCAGTCTTTTGGCTGACAATCTCAACCCACTGCTAAACTGGGTTAAGCTGGCCACTTGGCTGATACAATGGCTCCTCCCCAGGCATGGTGGCTGCTGAGGCTGCTGCCATATTCAGGAGATTCTGCTCATGATTTTGAAATCTACAGATCCAGACCTAACCTCTTTCTGCTGATGCCCGATTTTGCATCTCCAACTGCCTTTTGGATATCTCTCAGATGGAATGTCTTGTACACATCTTAAACTCAAGACACTTAAAACAGAACTCACTATCTTTCTTCCAACTTCCCACTCCCTTCCCACCTTCCCTATTACTACAAGGGTCCCACTTCCTCCCAACCATGGGAAGATCTAGGGGGGAAAGGAAGGGAGAAGGGAAGAAGCCGTGCTGGTTTAGAAATATAATGTCTGAATCCTCACAACAACTCTGGGAGGTAGATGCTATTATTATCCCCATTTCACAGTTGAGGAAGACAGAGATTGAGTGACTCATCCACAGTTACACAGCTGGTAAGTGTCTGAGGCTGGATTTGAACTCAGGTCTTCCTGACTCCAGGCCCAGCCCTCTAGCCACTGCACTCCCTAGCTGCCTAGGGGTCATCTTTTACTTCTCACTATTTCTCACCCCCCCCCCATGTCCAATCTTTTACCAAGGCCTATTGATTCTACTTTCATAGACTACTTCAGTAGCTGGTTGGTGATGGGTCTGCCTGCCTCAAGTCTCTTCCCACTCTAATCCATCCTTCATTCAGTTGTTAAATGTATCTTCCTAAAGGGCAGGGATATCTAGACAAAGGCTCCCTGTCAGCTCCAGGACCAATTACAAAATCTTGTCCTATTCAAAGCCTTTCATACATGGCCACCTCAGTAGTCATACTGGGGTGTGGGCCCCCACCCCCTAGGCTATTCCTCAGTAGTCCTTTCTATGGCTTCCCCCAGGGCCTAGCAGAGTGCCTTGCACATAGAGGTGCTTAAGGACAGCTTGCTCTTTGCAGTATTAATGAATATTTTTGAATAATAATTTTAAAAAACATAAATCAATGGAATCAGTGATCCATTTGAGTTGAGTTGAAATTTGAATGAATGTATGGGTAGATGGACTCTAGGAAGGAAAGTGACATGAATATTCACAAGTACAAAAAATAATATATTTGATAAGCATCAGATGAAAGGTCTAAATAAAATGCCCTGGAAATTTGTGTGGTTGGAGAGAGGGATGAAAATCTGCAAAGGTCTCATGGTTGATTATATTCACAAAATACAAAGAAAGCCAGCTCGACTTTGCTTGGTTTTCTGTCCAAGGCATTGCTTTCTCCTCCTTTTTAGGCTTAAAATGTTATTTTCTCAATCTCATCCCCACCAAATAATTAGGAGGGGGAAAATGTTTCACCAAGGCAAAGTAGCCTTAGGCCTCACAACACCCAGGGGAGGGAGAGAATTAGCAAATGAAGTCATCTCCATTTCTCGAATGAGAACCCAGAACCCCAGAGAGATGATGTCATTGGTGCCAGGTTGACTCTTGAGTTACTAGTGGGACTGGAATCAGGTATTAGGCTTCTGGTACCACCCAATTCTCTGAGCTATTTCTCTTTTTGACTGAGCAGTGTTTCTGAATCTCTGACCACTGACTTCCATAAAGGACCCATCCCTTAGAAATGGATGCCTGGTCGGTATGGAATTGACATTCTGGCTTGAACAGCATTTTCTATGAGAAGCCAGTCTTCTATCAATCCCCAGAGGTGTTAACATATCAGCCAGGCACCTAGAACCCGGCCCTCTGGAATCAGGCTCACCCCAGGCACCCTGGTTCTAGGCAAAGGCATATGTAGTCTCTCTGGTCAGTGCCTTTATTCCAAGAGGAACACTACCCATTCTGCAAAATCCACCTTCTTGGCCACCCCCCCCCCAACCGTGGCCTCTTCATAATTTGAAACATTGAGATTGGGCAACTCATAGAGATAAATAATTTAGGGGCTTTTCTAAGCCTGTCACTTGCAAGAGATATAAAAGATGAATTTGCCAGAAGGAATGGCAGTTGTCCAAGGACTCTCTGAGCCTCGTCTGCAGCTCTATCCATCTGGGGGACAGAGGGGTCAGTTTCACGGGTCTCAATTAGGGAATTTTTAAACTCTCCAGAATTCAAGATGACATCCTTCTGATCCATTGGGGTTTCTAAAGACATTTTGTATTCTCTTGACTTAATTTAAATCCAGAAGTGCAGGTGAATGCATAATGTGGCTAGATCTCAGCTACAGGGGCACAAGCAAAAAATGTCTCAACATTCCTAATTTCTCCAATTTTTCAAAAGGCAACTTTTAGATGGCTTGGAATCCCAATGGTCTGTTCCTTGGATGTCAACCACTATGGATCTTGTTCATTGGCATAAAAGGATTTGGGAAGGGGCAGCTAGGTGGCGCAGTGGATAAAGCACCGGCCCTGAATTCAGGAGTTCCTGAGTTCAAATCCGGCCTCAGACACTTGACACTTACTAGCTGTGTGACCCTGGGCAAGTCACTTAACCCCCATTGCCCCGCAAAAAACAAAACAAAACAAAAAAAAAAAACAAACAAACAAATAAAAGGATTTGGGAATTTAAATGTTTAACTCCTATGTTTGGTTCATTCTCTGGGAGAAACCCCACTTCCATTGAGCTTATTCTAGTACAAGATAGAAGCAGTTTCCATCACTCATTTAATACTCTGTCTAGACTACTTTCCAGAAGGAGAGGTGATGTAATGTTGTCTCTCAGGTGTCACAGGGCATGGTTTCAGATCCTGGCTTCTTATCTCTAAGGTTACACAGGGACAGGGATCCTAGCAAAGTTACAGTCTCTTTCTGGACCTCAGTTTCTTCATCTAGAAGAAGAGGGTGTTGGGTACAATGACCTCTAAGGTCCTCCCTGCTCTAAAAGTAGGTCTGCTCTGCATTTCTTTGTTGGTTCTTGGGATGTTACATAAAGAACTGGCTATTTCAAAATCTTTATTAGAGGTTACATAGCCTAACGCAGAGAAGGTTAGGTGCAGATATGGGTACAGTTTCTGCCCCAGACACTCACTGTGTAGCTATGGGATGAAACCTCTCTGAGCCTCGGTTTACCTATCTGTAAAACAGACACAGTATGTCCCAGGCAATAGGTTAAGTGCTGGGAATGGGGATAAAAGCAACCAAGACAGATCTTGACCAGAAGAAGCTTACATTCCAATGTGGGAAGACAACAAGTGAAGGAGATCTGGGAGGAGGGCCAGGGTGCCTACAGATATGGTCCTGTGTGTGATTTGCAATTGATGGAGAAGTGAGGTGGAGTCCTGTTTCTAGGCACTTGTCAGAGTTCAAGTGTAGAAATAGCCCCTATTTGTGAAAGGCCTTAAAGAGCACTGACTCTGAAATCAAAGGCCCTGGATTCAAATTCTACCCCTGATGCTTACTAGCAATAGGACCCTGGGCAACACTCGGGTCTCAGCTTCCTTGTCTGCAAAATGTGGGAGTTGGACGAGAAGAAACTTTGCAGTACTTTCCAGCTCTTGCCAGAAGATGAGCCTATGAATGCCAGGCTGAATAGTCTGTGTTTTGTCTTCAGGTGGATAGTGAGCTAAGGAAGATTAGATGAGGATCACAGCACCCAGGGTCACACTATTAGGAAATGCCAGGCACAGGATCCACACCTAGGTCTTCCTGACTCCAGATACATCATCTCCTCCACTTTGCCATGTCTTCCTCCTCCCCAGTGCCCTTTCTCTCTCCCCAGCACGAATGCCCACAGAGTGCAGCTGCTGCCAATATAGGCTCTTACAGCTGCATTTCTTTAAAGGCTTCTAAGTGTGGGACCGACGGGAAAAACAAGCTGGATAAGGAATTAATCATTAGTGTTCAGAGAGGCCCTGGGAGAGAAATAAGAACACAAGGGTATTCTAAAACATACATTAGTAATCCTGAACCCCAGACAGCAGCCAGAGCCTTTGAACATGGAGAGAAGACAAGAGAGTTAGTTCAGCTAGAGCTTTGTTCATATAAAAGTTCATGGTGGTAGTCATGGGGCTTTGTTTGTTTTGTTTTGTTTTTAAGCACACATTTTTGAGGCTGGCTGGTTTTATCTTCTTTCAGTTTTTCTTATCTCTCTGGGGGCTTCACACATTGGCAGTGAAAATATTTTTTTCAGGACGAACTATTTCAGGTGACCTGTGGGTGAAGGCTAAACCCCATGAAAAGAGTACAAAAATTCTGACTAAGTTTTTGGTAAATGAGGATGCTGGATCAGCCCTGATTTGTCAGCCTCAGTTATGCCATATCTTTGATGGTCCCTGGACTCTTACACAAACTATAGGAAACTACCAGCCCTATGGAGCAGAATCTGTTCTTAGATGCCAATACCAAGAAGTGAATGATCTGTTAAAAGAATAGAACTAATTCTGCTCACTCTCCTAAATATAAAAGTGAAGATGGCATTGGGGAATATAAACACTGAGCTTTTGAGCCTACATTTCTTTTCATAATTTTCCCCAATTATTCTTCTACCTCTCTTATCTCTTTCTTTAACTCTTCTAGGAATTCTTATTGGGCTTGTGTCCAATTAGTATTTTTCTGTGAAGCTTTACTTGTAGATATTTTTCACATTGTTGTCTTCTTCCTTGTTGGTGTCTTGGTCTTCTCTGCTACTTGCAAGGCCCAGTGAGGCAATTATCTTGTTGGATCATTCTCTTATTAGACAACATCTGGAGGATTGTGTATGGTCATAGATGCCCCAGCTTGGGAAGGGTAAATTGGAGAATATCCAGGGTGATCAGGATAATGATGAGTCTTGAACTCAGGTTATATCAGAATCAAGTGAAAGATCTGTGAATAATAGTAATAATAGCAATAACAATAATGGTCATGGTAAAGTGCTCCATTGGGAGTCAGACATCCCAGGTATGATTGTTGCTTTTACTCTCTACTAGCTGAGTCAGTCAGTCAGTTAAAAAAAAATACTACTTTTCAGGCACTACGCCTAGCCCCGTGGTACAAAGAAAGGCAAAAATCACTCCTTGCCCTCAAGAAGCTCGCAATCTAATGGGAAAAGTAACATGCAAGTCATATACAAGTCTTGTATGCATCATTCAAAAAAGATATGTATAAGGTAAATTGGAGATAATGGACAGAGAGAAGGCTCTGGAGGAATCCAGAACAAAGATGAGGAAGGAGAGAGTTCCAGATATGGAGGACAGCTTGTGTAAATGCTTGGAGACTGGATTTTCTTGTTCAGGGACCAGCAAAGAGGCCGGTGTCACTGGATCACAGAGTTGGGTGGTGAGGGAGAGGGGTGAAAAAGGTGGAAAAGACTGGAGAGGTAGGAGAGATCTTGGTTATGATGGATTCTGAATGCCAAGGGATTTTATTCATGGTCTTGGAAGTGATTGGGACTAACTGGAGTTTACTGAGGAGGGGGTATGGCATGGTCTGACCTGGCTTAGGTAACTTGGGTGACCATGTGCAAATCAGTTAAGAAACCTCAGTTCCCTAAAATGGAAAATGAACATGTTGAACCACCTCACCTCGGGCAAATGTGTCCATGAAGATCACAACCTTTCTATGTCTGGATTGATAGTCTTTCAGAATTATTGTGGACAAAAAATTGCATTCCCCTGGGGCAAAATGGAATTGAAATCAGATCCAAAGCTTTTTAGCTATAACTCTCTGATCTAGTGTATTTCCCCCAAACAAGCCTTCAGCTTTATCAGGCATTTTAACCATGGAAAGTAGAATGGCACATCCCTCTGAGTTCACCCCTTCCAGATTTACAAGATCTCAGGAGATACTCACGGGAGAAAACTGGTGTTTTCCAACTTGTGGCTGATATACCCATCCAACCTTTCTTGTTTTCCACTCCTTTTCAGGCATAATAAATGACTTTAGCTTTAGCCTGAATTGTTGAGATAAAGAGAGAAGATGAATCAGATCTATCAGGGTGACTTAGGCAGGAAAGAAAGTGTGGGTTGGAAATCAACACGGGATTTGCATGGGGACGAGAAAGGAGTGGAGTAGAATGGTTCCCGGTTCTGTATTTCTTCCTTACTGCATCAGGCAGCACACCCAGCAGAATCACAGCAGTAAAGAGGGTGAACACAAGCAGTTATTCACCATGGACACCAACAATAAGCATTTTGCCTTTGATAAGTAAGAGAATGAACAGCCTGAGAGAAAACTGAAGGCAGCTGTTCAGCAACATTGGGGAGAGGAGAGCCAGGAGCTGAAAAATATGTCGAGGGAAATGCTTTAGAAGGAGGGTTTCCCCAGATGGACAGACTTCCAGGAATCTCATGGCCATTTATCATGAAGGGTTCAGCACCAGAACAGAGCTCCAGGGCAGGGAACTTGAGTGGCCTTGACATCTATCCATCACAGTGCAGTTCCACCTTTGGGCGTTACTCCCCTAATTACACTTGTCAGGGCAAACTGAGTCCCTAGTGGACAGCTGCCTGTTCTGAGGGTGTTACCCTCAGGGGTCTAAGGGTAATCTGGAGGGGGACAGGGTGTGTAGTACTGTTATTTACAAACCCCTCACTAGGGGGTAGCTAGGTGGTGCAGTGGATAGATCACTGGTCCTGGAATCAAGAGGACCTGAGTTCAAATCTCAACTCAGTATATCTCAAAAATATGTGCTATGTGACCCTGGGCAAGTCACTTAACCCCAATTGTCTTAAACATCCAGGGCTATCTCCAGTCATCCTGATATATGTTCTGATATATATCTTGCCACTGGACCCAGATGGTTCTGGAGGAGAGAGTGAGACTGGTGACTTTGCACAGCCCTCCCTCACTTAAATCCAATTCACTGCAAGTCATGACATCACCCTGAATGTCATGGTCTCTTTGAGAATGAACAACAAGCACCCACTAGGGTGCTTTCTTTTGATAATTAGCCAGAGTCCACTAGCTTTTTTTTCCAAGTAAGAGTGTTCACTTGTTCTTCTTGTTGTTGTTTGTCCATTCTCTAAGAGGACCATGACATTGGAAAGGTGATGTCATGACTTGCAGTGAATTGGATTTAAGTGAGGGAGGGCTGTGTAAAGTCACCAGCTTTACTCTCTCCTCCACAGTCATCTCAGGCCAGTAGTAAGAAATAGATCAGAACAGGTGGAGATGGTCCCATGCAGTAGGAGACCTTGGCCTTTTTGAGCTAAGGTTTTTCCCAGGTCTCAGTTTGCCTATTCAGTGATTAAAGCTAAGTAAGAAATGAGGCCCCCCAAAAGGCCTCTTTTATCTAGCGAAAAGCAAAACAAACAAACAAATAAATAGATGGTGGGAGAGAGTGAGAGAGACCCTCAGAATTTCTGGCAAGAATAGAAACAATTGCTCTTTATACCCATTCTGAGCTATCAAGAGGCCAAACAATGGCCAAGTGAAGCTTGGGCTGGAACCTACTGTTGGTCAATGAGAGACAGAGTTATTTGTGTTTAAGGAGTGGTGCTTAGAAGAAATCTTAGCTTGTAAACTCCAGGACATTTCGTGAAGTTTTGGCAATCAAACTTTTATTTCTTTAGGCAAAGTGCCTGCAGGTAAGGGAAGAGTGTTTACTTAGGTAGCTTAGAAAGAACCAGTTAGTACAAAATATTTTCCCACCAAAAACCCCCCAAACAAACAAAAAACAACCCAAACCCCAAACCTGGAATGTATTCTCCCATGCCTATACTGTAGTTCAGAAGAAAAGTGTACTTAAATTAGAGGATAATGGTAGTGAGTTATATTTGATGAGTATCTATCTATCTATCTATCTATCTATCTATCTATCTATCTATCTATCTATCTATCTATCTATCTATCTATCTATCTATCCTAATGTGATGATTAAAAAAGAGAGACAGTTTCTGGGTAATTTATTTGATTAATATGCCATCAAATTATTAATTTGGCTGTCTTTCAGACCAAAGACCCCTAATGATGGTGGGGTCACAGATTATATGCCCTTAGAAGAGGAGGTGTTCCAGAGGGATGCCTAGTCACTTTGATTGGTCAGTTTAATTTGGAGGTGGGCTATATTAAAATGAAGGGCTGATAGCAGACCACCCCCAACCTAGGGTTAACTATTAATCTTTTCTCCAGACCAAATTTTTATTGCCCTAACAAGAATTTAAAGGGGTCATTCTTATCTTATCAAGATTTTTTAAAGTTTTTAACTGTGACAAGGGCTTTATCTTATCAAAAAGGACTTTGGAATGGGAGGAAGTCAGGATTAAATCTCCAAGAGATTAATTGCAAAAATAACATCAAAATATCTAGATATATAACATAGATGTTCCATATAGTATCTTGTATGTACATATACACACATATAATATGTAGACACATATATTCATTATATACACACACATATATATACATACACATACACATAATACATATATACATATCTATCTATATCATATGGCATTCTTCTCTGGTGCCAAGGGGTGGGGATCCTTGAAACTGTTTCCCCCTCAAGGGCTCTCTTTCTGTATCTGTCTGTGTTTGTCATCAGTGGGTGTCTCTCTGTCCCAGTTGGGTTCATTGTCTCTCCAATAACAGTGTCAATGGTAAGGGTGGGAGGAGTGATGTGACATTAAAGTTCAGGGAGAGAAATGACTTGCCTAAGGCCATACATGTTGTAAAAATCAGCATAACACAAGAATGTATGTCTAGAAATGGGGTGAAATAATGTACTCTAGTCAGCCCTCTCTCAACACCCACCCTCCTCACTTTCTTCACTGCCTGCAAAGGGTCTCCCCTGTTCTCCAGGGCTGGCTTAATACTGTGCACTGAAGGTGATTTTGGACATTGACAACTGGTTACTTTGAAAATATTTTTTCCTTTAAAAACCATATATTCTGTCTTAGGAAGGAGTCTCTGCCATGGACTATTTCACCAGCCTCCTGATCTTTCAGCTTTCTAGCTTCCAGTCTTTCCTTTATTTACTCTCCCCTCCTCCTAGCTGCCAAATAGTTTTTACTAAAATTCAGTTCTGACCATTATATCCTGATCTCTACTCCCCAATCTTTAGGGTCTCTTTCAATTTTATTTTATTTGAATTCTTTTTTAAAAAAATTATTTCGTATTTTATTTTTCCCTAGTTACACATAGAAACAATTAACATTCATTTTTTAAAACCTTGAGTTCCAAATTCTTTTCCTCCCCCACCATCGAGAAGGCAGGCAATTCGATATAGGTTATACATGTGTAGTCATGCAAAACATTTCCAAATCAGTTATGTTGTGAAGGAAAACAGACAAAAAATTCAAGAAAAATGTATTTTTAAAAAGTATGCTTCAATCTGTATTCAGACACTATCAGTTCTTTCCCCGGGGATGAATAGCATTTTTCATTATAAACCCTTCAGATTTGTCTTGGATCATTGTATTGCTGAGAATAGCTAAGTCATGCAAAGTGAAATGTACTATATACAAAGTAACAGCAATATTGTAAAATGATCACTTTGCATCAGCTCATGTAAGTCTTTCCAGGTTTTTCTAAGAGTATCCTGCTCATAATTTCTTATGGTAAAATAGTATTTCACCACAACCACATACCACAATTTGTTCAGCCATTCCCCTCAATTTCCAATTCTTTGCCACCAGAAAAGAACTGCTATAAATAATTTTGTACACATAGGTCCTTTTCCTTTTTGTTTTTATCTCTTTTTGGATACAGATCTAGTAGCGGGATATCTAAGTCAAAGGGTAGCCATGGTTTTATAGCCATTTGGGCATAGGTCCAAGTTGCTCTATGGAATGGTTGAATCAGTTCACAAATCCGCCAACAGTGCATTAATATCTCATTTTTCCCACATCCCACCCAACTTATATCATTTTTCTTTTCTGTCATATTAGCCAATCTAACAGGTATGAAGTAGTACCCCAGAATTGTTTTGATTTGCATCTCTTCAATCAATAGTGGAAACATTTTACGTGGTTATAGATAGCTTTGGTTACTTCATCAGGAATCTGTTCATATCTTTTGATCATTTATCAATTGAGGAATGACTCTTATTTCTAGAAATTTGACTCTATGTGTTTGAGAAATGAGGCATTTATCAGAGAAAATTGCTTCAATTTTTTCACAATTATTATTGCTAACTGTATTTCCCTCCCTCCTATTTCTCTCCCCACCCCCATTTATTCTATTCTCTCTCCTTTCACCCTGTCCCTCCTCAAAAGTGTTTTACTTCTGACTACCCTTCCCTCAATTTGCCCTCCCTTCTATCCCCTTCCCCTTCTCTTTTGCCCTTTCCCCTCTGCTTTCCATACCCCACTGAGTGTGCATGTTTTCCCCTCTTTGAGTCGATCTATTACAATTAAGAAAAAAAGCAAACTCCTCAGCTCAGCTTGGTTCTTAACCCATCACTCCCCTTCGACCACTTTCCATCTTTGTCAGACTGAACCAATGGCCACATAGTAAATGGGTGATCACATCTGATTGTTTCTGACTTTACAGCTTCTCTCATCTATGTCCCCGATCTCTACTCACACAGTTGCTGCCCTTATGCAGACCCTTGCTGCTTCTCACTTCAACTGTGCAACAGCCTCTTACTCAGTTTCCCTGCCTAAAGCCCCTCTCCACTCCAATCCATTCTCTATTAAGATGCCAAAGAAATATCAAAAAACAGGTCCCACCATATTAGCCCTCAGAGCCATCATCTGGGGAAGCAATGCTAGAGAGAAGGAGTCAGTCATCCCCACTAACTGCCAAGCAGCTGACCCCCAAGGGGCAGGCAAGTCAGTCTAGCTGAATATCAAGCCACCAGAGGGAGAAATGCAGGCAGCATGTGCCAGGAGAGTCAAAGTGCCAATGCTACCTTGGCCACCTTCTTCCCTCAGACTCTTGGAGATGCCCCCCATGATCCTGAGCAGAAGAGCCTTAGGAATACAATATTTCCACTGCTCTCACTGGAAAGCAACCACTGTGGAGACTCAGTCTGACAGCTGCTCCTTGGTGCTAAGCCCCCTCTTTTGAAGACCCCTACATCAAAGTTCTCGCCTCCAAAAGTCCTTAGCACTACCACATGCTCGAGGATCAGAAACTGAACTGTTATTCTCAGTGCAAATTACCTTAAAGAAGAGAGACCATCATGGGCTCAGCTATTGTACCCTAAGACCCACGGGCACTTGCACCTGAAATCTTCCTTATGTGTTGCCTGCCCCCGTAGAATGTGAACTCCTTGAGAGTGGGCACCGGCTGACTTGTCTTTGTACCCCTGGCTCTTAGCGCAATGCCTTGTACATAGGCAGCACTTACTAAATGCTTTCTTCATCCATTCACTGCTCAGTGAGGTCTAATGACTCCCCGTCATCTCCAGAATCAAACATGAACTCATCTGTTTGGCATTCAAAGCTCTTCCTAGTCTGGCCCGTTCTGACCTTTCCCATCTTCTGGCATCTTATTCTACTTGAGAATCAGCTACTCTCAGTGACTCCCACATCACATTCCTTGGCTTGCCTTTGCTTTCTGCCTTTCCTGGTTTTCCCTCCCCTAACCTGCACCGCCAAAGCTTCCTCTCTAAGGTCACCTTCTGTCTCCCCTGTTTGTACCTTGCTTTATGTGTCTATACCTTATTTATGTGTCTTCTCCCCCATGGGTCAGTCAGTTCACTCAATGAGATTTATTGAGTACCTACTATGTGGAATGAAACTGCTCTGTTGCACCCCCAGTATCCTCCTAAGCCCAGCTCAATAGCACCTCCTAGAGGAGGCCTTTTCTGACCTCCCTTACAGGTTAGCACTCTCTATCTCCCTCTTGCCTGAAATGACTTTTTATTTACTTTTTCTATCATTTACACTTATGTATCTGCATGTATGACTTCTCCTGGTAGAATCCAAGCTTCTGGAGGGCAAATCCTATTTGCTTTCTCTTATTGCAAGGGCTTTTCTTGGCAGAGATCCTGGACTGGTCGGCCTTTCCTTCTCCAGCTCATTTTACAGACCAGGAAACTGAGGCAAACAGGGTGAAGTGACTTGCCTACGGTCATACAGGCACATTAGCCCAGCTTCCAGGGACTAGCTGGGGCTGGATTTGAATGCAGCTCTTCCTCACTCCAGGCCTGGCCACTCTATCCACTGTACCACCCACCTTGGCACAGAGCAAACACTTGACAAAGGTTCATGACATTAAATAGGATTTTTCTCAAGTTGGGTTGGACGTCTGAGATCTAAACCAGGTTTGTTTTTCGTAAAGTTTCCAGAGGAAATACATATCCCCAACCATGCTCAGAATGAAATCTTACTGGAGCACCTGTTGGGAAACACTGATCAGACGGAACCCTGGCAGCCTGTGTTTCTCTGGAAGGGAAGCAGTGTGTGCATGATTCCCCCTGAGAACCTTATCACTAAAGACAGGCCCTGGGGGAAGCTGACCCTCCCAGAAAGGCACTAGTGCAGGTGCCTTGGGAGGAGGGGGCCCCCTCCCCCACCTACCTCAAGGACAAGAACTGAACTTTCTATTCCATCTGAAAAAGGCAAATCCAAGATGTTTTGGGTCTAAGAGATCAAGCAAATTCCCCAATGTGACATTTCTAACTGCCCTGGGTCAGAATTTCTAGGATAAAGGAATGACAGCTTTGTGGTAGGGTGGGTGGAATGTTGAACTCAGAGACAGGGAGACGAGGGTTCAAATCCCACCACTGACATTTATTCATTGTGGGGCTCCAGAGCAAATCCCTATAACTTCTCTGAGCCTCAGTTTCCTTCTCGGTAAAATGAAGGGGTGCGGCTGGCTGGCCTGTGGGGTCCCTTCCAACTCCAAGACTATGATCATCTGGGCTTAGATTGGGAAAGGCAGGAAGGCAAGCAAGAGAGACACCCACCCTAGGCAAGGAAGGCCCTCAAGGATCAGGGCCAGGTTTCACCTTCACAGAGCCCTCATTAGTCCATGGAGCAGGGCCCAGCTTCCAGACAGACTGAGAGCATGGAATGCTAATCAGGGAGCTGAGCAAGCAATCTGTGTGCAGACTCCCAGTTGGGCTGGCCCAGCCCAGCCCAGCCCATCCCGGAGCAACCCAGCCAGGACCAGTGGAGCTCAGCCCAACCCAAATCAGCCCAGCCAGGAGCAGCCCAGTTCAACCCAGCCCTGCCCAGTCCACTGCAGCCGAGAGCATCCCCGCCCAGCTCAGCCCAGCCAGGACCAGCCCCATCCAGCCAAGGAGAGGCAGCCCAATACCTGAGCTCTCAGTAATCCCCATTCTGTTTCTCCCTGGAGCTATAAGCGATTCCTCTAGGACTGGAACTGCTCCTGGCAGCAGCCCCTCCCCAGTGTCAACATGCCCTCCTCCACAGCCCAAATGCCCAGTCTCCGGAGGGACTCGGGAAAAGTTCCCGGGGACTTCCACGCTGTGTCTGGAGGACAGCAGGCTGGGAGATGCCCACCCTTTGGCAAGGAAACCTGCTTGGCCCCTGGCCCCTGCGAGAGCCCATTCAGCCAGGGTAAGTGCTGCCAGTCTCATATGCCCTTCCCTGGGTCCTCTTCCTTGGTCCTTGCCAGGCAGCTTCTTTGGCCACTCTCCCCCTTTCTACCTCCCAGGGTGGAAAGCCTGGGCAGAGTGGAGGGAGGGGTGGCAGGTGAGAGTAGGGGGGATTCTCCCAAAGGCTGTGCTGAATGATACTGGGGAGCAAGAGCCAGGGTCTGGGAGATCTGGGCTTTAATCCCCTCCCCAGCTTCCTCTCTAAGCATTAGTCTCCTTATCTGTGTAATGGGCATAACAAGAGAAAAGAAGGAAGGAAAGAAGGGAGGGGAGGAAGGAAAGAAGGAAGGAAGGAAGGAAGGAAGGAAGGAAGGAAGGAAGGAAGGAAGGAAGGGAGGGAGGGAGGGAGGGAGGGAGGAAGGGAGGAAGGAAGGAAGGAAGGAAGGAAGGAAGGAAGGAAGGAAGGAAGGAAGGAAGGAAGGAAGGAAGGGAGGAAGGGAGGAAGGAAGGAAGGAAGGGAGGGAGGAAGGAAGGGAGGAAAGAAGGAAGGAAGGAAGGGAGGAAGGAAGGAAGGGAGGAAGGAAGGAAGGGAGGAAGGAAGGAAGGGAGGAAGGAAGGAAGGGAGGGAGGGAGGAAGGAAGGGAGGAAAGAAGGAAGGAAGGAAGGGAGGGAGGAAAGAATGAAGGAAGGAAGGAAGGAAGGGAGGAAGGAAGGAAGGGAGGGAGGAAAGAATGAATGAAGGAAGGAAGGAAGGAAGGAAGGAAGGAAGGAAGGAAGGAAGGAAGGAAGGAAGGAAGGAAGGAAGGAAGGAAGGAAGGAAGGAAGATTTTAATAAAAACCCTCCTAGTGAAGGCAGAAGAGGATCCATGAAGAGACTGCCTCAGCGGCCAGTTTGGGAGCTTGGCTTGAGATCTTCTAGCCGAAAGAAGAGACCTTTGCTCCACTCTGCCCACCCCCACCCTGCCTTGTTTGTTGTCCATCCTCCCTGGAGTACCACCCCAGGTATCTGTCCCTGACACTTACAAGTCTCTAGTCCTCTCCCATCTGGCCCCAGGTGTTCTTCCTCTTGTTCTAACCCCACCCCCACATGCTTGGCCCTGCCCAGTGTGTTCCTCCTTCTGCACCTGCTGCTCTGTCCCTACATGTATCTTTGGGCCCCTACATGTCCTTGAACCATGTGCCACCCCCCTCCCTCCCCTGGCCTGGGGTCCCATTCCTGTCTCCTTCCATTTCCCAAGGCAAATTTTCATTGTGTAAAAATTGCTTTATGTAGAGATCTGCAGAATGGGCCACTTATATAAAGCTAGAAGTGTCTGTATGTTATAGGAAACTGAAGCAGACAGAGGTCAAGTCACTTGCCCAGGGTCACATAGCTAATAAGTATCTGAAAACGAATTAGAACTCAAGTCTTCTTGACTCCAGGCCCTATCCATTGTGCTTACAATGAGGTAGGGCTCATGTACACACACACACACACACACACACACACACACACACACACACACACACACACACACGCAAGTTGTTACTATTTTCTTGGGGTTAGTTTAGCATCACAGGCAAAGCTGGAAGTTCCTTAAAGATTGTCTCACTTGACCCTCATTTTACAGCTGAGGACATTTTCAAGAGAAGGGCAGTGACATGGTCATAGCAGGAGCTCTCCATCAGTCCCAGGTCCTTCCAGGATAGGTGCTAGGCCTGGGGACACAGACAAAAACTCAAACAGTCCCTGCCCTCCCGAAGTTTACTTTCAAAGGAGGGCAAGTAAGATGGACTTCCAACCTAGCTCCTCAGAGTCCAAAGTGTTCATTCCTGAAGCATTTCTCCATCCTGGGAACCTGGGAATGGACTTTCACCTTCAGGTACTTCTCCCAGTGGAGGACACAACATGCCAAGCCAACAGTTAAAGGAGCCACTCCCTGCAGTCTTCTGGCCTGGCCTGGAGGCTAAGTTGGAAGGGGGAGAGGCTGGAAGCAGGGAGATCAATTAGGAGGCTGGAAGCACAGCCCAACAGCCAGGACTCACAGCTAGAGGCTTTTCTGTCAAAGGAGGGAAGCCAAGGCTTTGTCCCTCCAGGCAGCTCTTGCCCCTTCAGGCCCCCAGAATGGACCAAAGGCATGGAGAGACTGTGCTGAGCAGGGCCTTTCTGGGACATTGTGATGTTTCCTGATAATTAGCTCAGTGGCTTCAGGGAAGATAGTGTTGTGTGTTTGCGGAAAGGCTGGGAAGTTCCTGCTCAATAGCTGAGGGTCAGGAGAGTAACAGAAACTTTATGATTCATCTTCCCACAGGGTGGGGGCGGGGTGTCGGGAAGGGGCGGGGCAGGTCCAGACCCATGACTTAATTAGTAGGAGCATCTTGTGAAGAAGCTCTCTTTGCTCATACAAATGATTACTTCCTTCTCAAGACAGCCCATTCCCCATTGGGAAGACTATGGCTACAAGGATGTGTCCTTACGTGGGTTTGAAATCTCCTGCTTCTGCCACCTGGGGCCAAGCACAAGAAAAAAAAAAGAACTAATTTCCTTCCCATGGAACAGGCTTTGGAATCTTTGAGGAAAGCTCCCATGTGCTCCTGAGCCTTCTCTTCTCTCGGATAAGCATCCCCTGTAGATTCACCTGATCTTGGTGTGGCATGCATTCAGGGCCCTCCATCATCCAGGTCTGTACCTGTTCTGGTTTCAGAACTATTAGCATAAACAGTCAGGGCACACCCGACTGATTCTCCCATGTGAAAGCACCATCCACACTTAGATAAGCATATGTCATCTTGCTAATGTTTACCTTGCACTCCCTTACCTTTCCTTATCTACACAAAGAACTCTTGAGTTCTGAGTTTTATATAGGCTGATTATGAGAGAGGTGACTTCATTAGGGAATAGAACACTAGCCTTTCAGTCAGGATGTCCTGAGTTCAAGTTTCACCTCTTACTCATTTTGCCTGAATGATCCTGGGGGAGCCTCTTAACCTCCACATGCCCTAGTTAATTCTCTAAGATTCTAAGTTGTGAAACAGGTGCTTATCTACATTGGGAAAGGGAGCCCCTCCCCGTAGTTCCCAGCACTGATAAGAAGTACAAATCTGACCCTGAAAGGTGTGTATAATGCCATCATCACTTTCCTTGCAAACTTTGAAGCCCCTTGTATTTGTTTCAGTTCTTTGCTGGTGATATTGAGGGTAGAACTTTCTAGAAATGTGTTTTGCTGGACTCCATAATTACATTATCCCCTCTGTCCATCCCTTCTTTGGTGAGCTGGCTCTGGCCAAGGAGTCTGTTAGTTAAAAACCAGAGTGAGATGCAACAGACAAGATTCGATCTGAGGATGGCTCTTTTACCTGTCCCCAGGTCTTCCTTTCTCAGTCGGCTGCAGAGACATTGGTTGAGGTCAAAGATGGTAGTGTCTCCCTCTCTGTAAGGCCCTGGGCTTCAGAGAATCCTTGCTGAATTCATGTGGGCTTCTATCCCTGTGGGATATTGTGAGTTTCAGGTCATCCTTCTCTCCCTCAGCCAAGCATGCTCTTTAGGAAAGGGGACTGGGAAAAAGGACCAGTCATCCTGGAGGAGTCATGGGAGGCAGAACTTGGATTACACTGTGAAAGCCTTCAAACGATGCCAGCTAGATGAGAATGACATAGACACAGGCTGAAGGAGAGGTTGGGGCACAGGGAAGAGAGGGCTGGACTTTTATTCAGGAAAACCCCGGGTTCAAATCTTGTTTCTAACACGTCATTGCTCTATAACCTTTGGTGAGTCATTTGATCTTTGTGAGTCTTGAGGACAGTCAATAACCATTTGTCCAGTTCCTGCTATGTGCCAGGCCCCGTGCTTTGCCTTGGGGATACAAAGAGGAAAAATAAAGACAGCTCTGGCCCTTGGGGGGCTTACAATTTAATGGGGGAAGCTTAAAGTGAGGGATATGGGGAAGACACCAGTCCTAGGGACTTAATGATGCCAAGGGAGGGAGATGAAGAGATGGCCATCCTGGGCCCTCTTCTTTAACAGAGGTTCTGGAGGAGGAGGTCTTTGCTCCACCCTCCACTCAGAGAAATTCAGCAGCACAGGGACCGATGGGCTGTGAGTTCCAAGGCTAATGTGATCTTGCAGGATAATGAGATTAGGGGTCCAGTTCGAACAATACCTGAATAAAATATCTCCTATACCAGGCATAAGGGGTCCTGCAGCCTCTGCTTGCAGACCTCCCAGGGAGGGGGAGCAAACCGTCTCCCAAAGCAGCGTGCCCCATTCTGGGATGGCTCGTAGGGCTAGGAAGTACTTTCTTTTCTTACTTCTAGCCTCCCCCCACCCCGGGCTCCTAGTTCTTCCCTCCTAGATGAAGCAAAACAAGTCTAATCCCTCTTGAATGGCTTGGAACCAGTGAAGTTGTGGAAGGAAGCTCTCATGTCTCTCCTAAGTCTTCTCTTCTCTGTACTGAAGATGCGGCAGGAAAGTAGAAGCAAAATGCATGGATGTGTAATATTCATGTGGATAGCCCCCTCCATCATGCCCCCTATAGTGCTTTCAGTCTCACTTGCTTACATCAAGCCTCATCACCCTGGTGATTTAGATCCCTGATGGCTCCCAAACAGACCAGTGCAGATGGCATTTCTATTTGGAGGATTTGATGGCAGAGCGTGGCAAAGGGGAGACATCAAAGAGTGACTGGATTTTATCTGCCTGCTACTGCGTGGAGGTCATGGAATTTGGTCTTTAACTGGCTGAGTTTTTGTTTTCTGTTTCCTCCTTGTTAAAAAAAAAAACCCAAAGCTTTGATGTACTTTTAACTATTCCAATGTTGGATTTCTGAGTGGGAGAGGAGGTTCATCTTTGTTGGGGAAATGTATCCATTTCTGAGCTGCATCAAGAGGGCTCCATTTGGAAGTGATTGGAGGCTCAGTCCAGTGCCTTCCTTTTCCCAGTGTGGGCAACCCATGTTCAATGCACCGATGGCAGAAGTTGCTTTGGAAAATTTCAAATACCAGTACTTGTTGTCATATTTCTAAATGGGGTGATACAGGGGCATCTTCCTGCTGGTATTTGGTAAGGTTCATTGGCTTCATGGAGGCTATGGAATGGATGGAGGAATAAAGCCTCGATTAAGCATTTCCTTTGATAGCTCATGCTAGTACTGGGGAAAACATGGCCAACCCTCAAAGAGCTTACATTCTCCTGGGAGATCTTACAAGCAGGTGTATGTAAATGTGCAGAGATAAATAAAGTATATTGACAGAGTAATGGGGAGGGAGGCATTAGGAAAAGCTGTGTTGGAGGCATGACAGCTGAGTGAAGTCTTGAAAAGGGCCAGGAATTCCCAAAGGGGAAGGAGAGTTAAGGATGGAGAGCCTTGTAAGCCTGGGCAACAACCCAAGCAATGACACAGAGACAGGAGATGGCTTGGCATTTTTTTTAAAGGAAGTGGGTCAGTTTGGCTGGGATGTAGAGTGTGGCAGGGGAATAATGGGCAATCATTTGTTAAACAGAGGCTAGAGCCAGGTGGATTTTTGCATGTGGAGACTTGAAAGATTGTGCCCTAAGTTGAAGAGGAACTGTGATGTGTTTGGGGGAAGAGCAGACCCCCATCAAGGAAATCACATTTCCTTCAAATACGGAATCATGAGGAAGGGGATGATGAGCATGGAGCCATTTAGGGACTGTGCTCAGCCAAAGTGAAAGGGAGAATAAAAACGGGGGTGGGGGACCCACAGCTAACCCATAGACAGAGAACAATGCTGTCTCCTCCAGCACAGTGAGGAGGTTGCCATGGTTTCTGTCATCTAACATCTCCAGGCTCAGACCTTCATTTTCCGTCTTGCTGCAAACAAGGGTGAAGCTAACAAGTATGCAGCAAACTTGTTCTTGAAAAGAGATTTCAGTGCCCGCCCTCCCTATATCTTTCCTTTCCTCCTTCCCTTCCCCCCTGATTTTCTCCTTCCTCCCTTTTCTCTTCTTTCTCCCTCCTTTCTTCCCTTCCTCCCTCCCTCCCTCCTCTCTTCCTTTCCTCCTCTTTCTTTCCTCTCTCCTTCCATTACTTCTTTCCTCTCTCCCTCCCTCCTTTCTCCCTTCCTTTGCTCCCTCTCCCTCCTTTATTGATCACATCTATACATAGTCCAATGTTCTTCCCTAAGGCCACTGTAAGGATGACCTAGCCCACTGTAAAGAGCACTGGCTTTAGAGGGGAAGGGACCTGGGTTTGATATCTGACCCCCTGTGTAAATGTAAATAAAGGGACTTTATTCAAATCAGAGCCAGGATCCACACATCTCCTCCCCATTCCCCGACCCTACCCCTGCCATATTTTTGAGACTGTGTCTCCCTGTCTCACTGGTAGGCAGCTATCAACCACTCATGGGCCCAGTCTCACTACCATCAAAACACCTGCTCTGTTTCTGACCCCAGTCAGTTTGCCCCTCCTTAAACAGCCTGTTGGCCTCCCACCCAGAGAGGGTGGTAGCATATTGATACTAGACTTACTGCAGACATCTGATCTGCTTAGCCCTGTGGCAGTCAGAACTCTTAAGCTCCAACAAACCACCAGGCTCAGAGGGTCCAGAGGGATTATTGGAGGGGGGTGGGGCTGCACTCCTGGCCTCCACACCCATTCAGAAAGGGCTTTGGGAAGCTCACCTCCACAGTCCTTCCTGACTTTGGGTTTGTCTGTCATGTGGGCTCTATACCATCATGGATCCCTTCTGGAGAGGGTGAGCAGCTCCTTCACCAGCTTGTCTAGCCCACCCTCCAGAGGCCCCAAGGCAGCTCCAGAGCAGGCTGCCACAGACCCCTGCTGCTTGGACAGTGGCTGGACACAGCCTTCAGAATGAACTCCTCCCTCCTTCCTCTCCCCCTTCATCAGACGGTTCCTAATTGTCAGGACCTTCCAGGCTCTTCATCTTGCTTCCCTCATTCAGCTCTCAGTAGGGCTTCTTTTAAGTTGACATGCAAAGTTGCTTCCTCTGAGCTGGGCTCTCCCTAGCTTGATGCTTTTGCTAAGTGTTGATAGAGGCCGTTAGCAGACTATCAGTGGGGGTGGGGGGTGGGGGGAGAGAGAGAGACACAGCTTCAGGAGGTTGGAGGGGGCGGGAGGGGGAGGGTTGTTTCTTCTTTGGAGCTAAAATGTATGTGTTTGCCTGCTTGGCCGGCTTGTGGTTCACAATTTACTGAAGCTCTTTCCTCTTTGTCCTTTCTCCCTCCCCTCCTCCTCCTCCTTCTCCCCTCCCCTTTCTTTTCCTTCTTCCCCTTCTCTTCCTCCTCCTTTTCCCATTCTCCTCCTTCTTCTTCCCTTCCCTCTTCTTTTTCTCCCCCTTTCCTCTCCCTTTCTTCCCATATCTCTCTTCCTCCCCTGCTACTCTTTTCCCCCTCCTTCCTTTTTCTTTTCTCCCTTGCCCCTCCCTTTCCCCCTCCTCTTCCTCACTGATTTAGTTAGCTGTGCTTTGGGATCCCAAACAGTCCATTTCTTTGATTGATTATCATCTGGTGTGGGCATTACATTCAGCTATCACTTGACTCCCGGTTTAGGGGGTGACTTGCCTTTGGCACCAGGGCCCCCAGGATCCACAAATCCCATTTGGAGAGGAGGTTTTAATGAATTCAGCAGAACTGTCTGTAGCCACGATCAAACATAATTGCCTCCAATTTCACACCCACGGTATCCTCTGTTCAGGAGTGTTCCAGGAAGCTCAGCTTTCTGCAGTCTCATCACCATGGAATCACCCACCAGCTGAGGAATTCCACTTTTCACAAACACTTGAGGGAGATGCTCAGTGAATTTCCACCAGCTATCAGTGAGAGTCCCCTGGTGCTCTCCGTTAAAGTAAATGGAAGCCTCATAGGCTATTCTTTGCTGCCTAGGGCATGGGTCCTAGATCCCTAGCCCCTTAGCTCTAGGGCAAAAAAAGGATCTCAGAGGCCAGCTAGTTCAGCTTCCCTGCCTTACAGATAAGGAAACTGAGGCCCAGGGGGACCCCTACATGCGCCTTTCCCAAGATCACAAAGGTAGGAAGCATCATGGGCAAGACTGGAACCCAAGTCCCCTGATTCCAGGTATAGTGCTCTTTGAACTGTCCTGTGTTGTCTCCAAGCACAAATTAGACTTTAGCAACGTTTTTTAAAGAATTCTCTTCCCCCTCTCTTGATTGTTCAGTCTTTCTGACATCCCCGGCTGCAAGCAACCTATTTTGTCTGAGTCCTGCTTGATCTTGCTCATGCTGCCCAATGGAGATCAAACTAAGGAATGGCTTTGGGGAATGGCTTTTCACCAATGGGCCAGGAGGTAACATATTGGAGAAAATGAGTGGGTGTCTTGACTCTTTCTAGTCAGAGTCACATGAAATCGCAGGGCTGAGGGCGGGGCGGGTCTTTCCATAAGAAAGGCCCTCACCAAAAATCATCAAGAAAGGACTCAAAAGCAGTTGTTTAGGGGGAAAACTTAGAACCAAAGAACATGGCTTGAATCTATACTGTAGCCCTTGTGTGACTTTGGTCAAGTCAGTTCTCCTCTTTGGACCTCAGTTTGCTAATCCATGAAATGGGAGCATTAGAGAGCCAGTTCGACCTAGCAGAAGGAGTGCTAGACTTGGAGTTAGGAAGACCTGGGTTCAATTCCATTTCTAACCTTGACCCTTAGTCTCTCTAAACTTCAGTTAAGCAGCAAGCATTTATTAAGCACCAGGGAAACAAAGAAAGTCTCCCTTCCTCCCTGCCCCCCAAAAGCCAAACACAAATTCTAATAGTCCCTGCCCTCAAGGTGCTTACAGTCTAAGGAGAGAGACAAAATTCGAACAACAATGTGCAAACACGCTGGAGACAGGGGAGGGAGGCACTCATATTAGGGAAAGCTTCATAGAGAGGGTGGGGTTTTAGCTGAGAACTGAAGGGCATCATGGAGGTCAGGAGGTGAGGACTGGTGAGAAAAGAGGATGGAGAGGTGTGTCCTTCCTTCCTTCTCCAGCCCACATGGGCAGCTGAGGGATGAGGCATGATGGGATGTCAGCTTTGCTCATTGAGGGGTGGGAGGAACAAGATGACCCCCAGGGTCCCTCCAAATTATAAATTTCTAGATCCTACATATCTGCCTATTGTCTTCTTTTGACTGATTAAGCAAAGCAGTTATAGAATTATAGATGCAAAGCAGGAGAAGACCTTAGGAGTCATAGAATAATAGCTACTGAGCTGGATGGCCCAGTCCAAAGGAGGAAACTGAGACCTGAGACATGAAGTTTTATTTGCCCAGAAAGAATCTCATAGAAAATAAGTGAGAGAGCCAGGATTTGAACCCAGGACCTCTGATCCCAAATCCAGCATCCTTTCCAGTATGTTGAGTTATCAAGGTTAGCCACACTCCTTATGCATGAGTTTCCTTCTCTCTTCCTGTCCCCATTATCCTGAACAAATAAGACATCTGTGTGGCAGCCAAGGCATCTGTGCTTCCAATGGCACTAGGCATTCCCATCAGTGACCACAGCAGGATATCCACTGCCTAAAAACCTCTTGAGTTATTACTTCCCCCAATCACTAAACTGTGTGTGTTCCTTCTGGCTGCCACAAGGGACCCAAGGATTCATCAATGTTGACACTCCCTGCCCTGCTAGGAAGCCTCATCCAGACCTACTCATCCTTCCATAGGAGAGCTGTCCAAGGTGCTGAAGACATTGCTTTGGCTCTTTCAAACAGCTTATGTATGTATCATATAGGCTCACAACTCAGAACTGGGAGGAATCTCAGAGGGCATCTAGTTTAAGCCTTTCATTTCACAGATGAAGAAACTGAGGCCCATAGGGCTGAAAAGATCTGCTCAAGGTCACAGGACCAGTGCAGCTCACAGACTGGCTTTTATCCCTTTCTCTGGATATATGACCCACCTCCTTTTGGTCATACACGTTACTGGCAGTGTGGTAATAGAGCTCTCTATAAGAGGCAGCTAGGTAGTACAATGGATAGAGTATTAGACCTAGAGTCAGGGAGATCTGAGTTCAAATCCTGCTAGCTGTGTGAATCTGAGCAAGTCATTTAACCTTTGTCTGCCTCAGTTTACTCATCCTTAAAACAGGATAATAATTATACCTATTTAATAGGGTTATTGTGGGGAGCAAATGAGAAAATATTTGCAAAGCACTTGGTAGACCTTAAAATGCTCAATGAATGCTGGTAATTAGTATTAGAGGGAGGAAGGTCCAGAACCACATCCCACTTCTTTTTTTTTTTTTTTTTAGGCAATGGGGGTTAAGTGTCTTGCCCAGGGTCACACAGCTAGTAAATGTCAAGTGTCTGAGGCCGGATTTGAACTCAGGTACTCCTGAATCCAGGGCCGGTTCTTTATCCACTGTGCCATCTAGCTGCCCCACATCATACTTCTGACAGTTACTAATTGTGTGATTACCGCAATCCTCAAAGTTTCCCAGGCTCGCAGCTTAGGAATCATCCTGGATTCCTCACTATTTCTCCTCCCCCATATCCAACATGGTGCCAAGGCCTAAAAACCTCACCACTGCACCATCTCTCAAATAGACCCTCTTCTCCCTGACACTGCCACCACTTTAGTGCAGGCCCCCATCACCTCATGCCTGGACTTGAGGCAGGCAGACTCACCAGCAAGACCACTCGCCTCACTTCAATTCATCCTCCATTCATCCACTAAAGAGATCTTCCTGAAACACTGGTCCAACCATGTTGCCCCCTACTCAATACCCCCAAGTGGCTCCCTAATATTCTCCACTGGCAAGTGCAGAAGGCTCTTTGTGCCATCCAAAGCCCTTTGGGACCTGGCCTTCTACTGCTCCCGCCTTCTCACACCTTACTCCCCAACACGTGCTCTTCGATCCAGTGACACCAGCCTCCTTGCTGCTCCACGAACAAGACATTCCATCTCTTAGATCTAGGAATTTTCTATGGCTATCCTCCATGTCTAGAACCCTCTGCCTCTTCTACTCCAACTGCCAACTGCCCTGGCTTCCTTTCCATCCCATCTAAAATCCCAACTTCTACAAGAAGCCTTCCCCGGACCGTCCTCATTCTAGTGACTTCCCTCCCTTATTTCCTATTTCTCTGTACAGGTCTTGTTTGTACAAGTTTATTTGCATGTCTTTTCTCCCATTAGGTTGTAAGCTCTTCGAGGGCAGGGACTGTCTTTTGTTTTGTTTTGTTATCAATGCCCAGCATGTAGTAGGCACTTTAATAAATGATGGCTGCCCCTGCATAAGTCATCTCACTGCTCTGGGCTTCAGTTCTCTTCTCTGTTAAATCAAAATGGTGAAGGTTGGAAGCATTTGTTAAGCACCTATTATGTGCTAGGCACTGTACTAAGTGCTTTACCAATATGATTTCACTTGCCGGGAATGCCAGTAGTATTAGCCTCCTGGGGTTCTGCTGGCAATCTCCTGGATGCATTGCCTTATATGAAGCTATTGATATCTTGATACCTTTTTGCTACTTATTGGATGTGAAAGAACACTGGTGATGTTCTGTGACTTATCTATACCTACCATAGGCCTTCCTAGGTCAGCAAGGATGAAAAATGGTCTGCCAATGAAGTCAAAGTCAATATTCCTTTTATTCCTCATTCTACAACTAAATAGCAAGATACCAAGTAGAGACTATCCCTGCTGGGTTTTTAAAAGCTTACTCTTCTTGTTTTGGCTTTGGTTTTTTTTGTTTTGTTTTTTTGGGGTTTTTTGCAGGGCAATGAGGGTTAAGTGACTTGCCCAGGGTCACACAGCTAGTAAGTGTCAAGTGTCTGAGGTCACATTTGAACTCAGGTCCTCCTGAATCCAGGGCAGGTGCTTCCACTGTGCCACCTAGCTGTCTTCACAACCATGTAAATGGAAAGAACAGTGACAGACCAAAAGAAATCAAGCATGACCTGCCGGAAGAGAGATCAGAAGACATCTCTAACCCACCCCTTTATGAAGGTGGGAGGTTCATGGGTTTTATACATTGCATATGTTTTTGGACTCTGTCAGTTGTCAGTTTGATCAGTTGTGCTGACTCCCCCCCCCCTATAAAAATATTATTTGTCACATGGGATGGCTCTGAAAGGCAGAAGAGATGGGGGGGGAATACATAGGATACTCTAGTGATGTAAGAAAAAGAAGAAAGCAATTAAAATTTATTTTAAAACAGAAAAAAAGCCAAAAGAAAATGTTATATTTGATCCTGAAAAAAAGTCAGTGGAATGTCAGAGTCAGGGAGATCATTAATTGGGGTTGAACATGGAGGGTGTTGGGAGGAACCAACAAAAATCTCTTTTGGCATGGTGGGACATGGCACTTGAATTACTCTTTGGGGAAAGTTAGAGGTTCTTGTAAGTGGAAGTGAGGAGGGAATGCATTATAGGAATGGCAAATAGCCTGCAAAAAGGTTGGGAGAGAGGTGATGGATTGTTATACAAGAAGAGATCAAACATAGGTCATTGTTCTAGGGTATTCAATGCATGAGAGTGAGTAATTTGTGATCAGTGGGGAGAGGTAGCTTGGTATAAGTTGTGTTGTGTGTTAAATACTGACCAGAAAGGATTGTATTTTATATTATGGGCAATAGGGAGCCACTGCAGCTCTTTGAGGAGGGGAGTAGCATTGCCAGTCCTGTTATTTAGCTATATCACCATGGCATCTTTGCATGCATTGCATACACAAGAGGCTGGATGCAGGGCAATTAGGAGGCACTAGTCTAGGGAAGAGACAAGGAGGACCTGAAAAGGGTAGTTGTGGGGTGAGGAGAGGGAAGGGATGAATGTTGTAGAAGTATAAATGAGCAACAGATTGGATATGGAAGGGCAGAAAGAGAACAGAGGAGAGAACGGTGAAGGGGAGGAAAGGAGGGAATAATGGTTTATATTGTACCTACTGTGTGCCAGGCAGTGCTAAGCACTTTACAACTCTTATGTCATTTGACTCTCATAGCAGTTCTCAAAGGTGGGTGCTATTATTATACCCATTTTGTAGTTGAGGAAACTGAGGCAAAACAGAGGTCAAGTGAGTTGCCCAGGGTCAGGCTGGAGAGGAGAGGCAGATGACATATATATTCCCCCATTTTGATGCCTGTTCACAAGCTAAATCTCAAGTCTGGAATGAACTAGCCCATCACCTCCAGTTCTAATCATTCCATTCTTCCTTTAACGAATAGCTCTGGGGCCACCTCCTACACAAAAACACTTATTAAACACCTACTATGTGCCAGACACTGTGTTAGGAACCTGCTCTCAAGAAGCTTACAGTCTAATGGGAGAGACTTCGAGAAAACAACTATGCACAAACTAGCTCTAGATGGGGATAATTAGGAAATCAATAACAAAAAGAAAGCAGGAAGGCTTTTTCTTAAATTCCCACTACCTTATACTTAGTGTTGTCTTTCTCTTGAAATAACTTTGTATAGTTTTGTATTTCCTTACCTGCAAACATGATGTTTTATGCTCAGTAGAGTAGCTTCTTTAGGTCAGAAACTGTTTTTTCCTCCTTTGCTCCTAGTTCTTTGCGCAGTGCCTGGCACATAGTAGGCACACCAAAAATGTTAGCTGAATAGAAGAGTTGATTTCTTACTGGTTTGTTCACAGAGAAGTCTTTAGAATGGAAGGAGGGAATTGGCTGCAGGAAAGGAGACCCTCATTGGGATGGGGAGTGAATCTGGTCATTGAAAATGTGTGTCAGCCTGATCTTCTCTAAAACCACGAGCTATAGATGGGCTGAGATCTGAACTGGTGGAGAGAATTCCCATGGTGATGAAAATCATAGGTCCTGGATATACTTGTGAGACTGAGAGCCCTTGACTGGAAGTCAGGGGACCTCTAGCCAAGTCCAAGCTTTGCCATTTCCTAGCTGGGTGATTTCAGAAAGGCAGTGATGCAGTCAGTCAACAAGTATTTATTAAGCATTTACTATGTACTGCACATTGTGCTAAGGTCTGTAAATACAAATAAGGAGAGAGAGAGAGAGAGAGAGAGAGAGAGAGAGAGAGAGAGAGAGAGAGAGAGAGAGAGAGAGAGAGAATGAATGAATGAATCCGGAGCCTCAAGGAGCATACATTCTAATGGAGAAAACAAAACATAAAGGAAGTCAAAAATGGGGGAAGGGGGAGGGAAGGCATGATGTCAAAGTTCAGAAGAGTACAGCTTCTTGAGAAATGAAGACAAAGGTCAATTATTTGGCAGCAAAAGTTGAAGGTTTGTGTCCTGGCTCTCCTGCTCACTTGCTGTGTCCTTCTGGACAGCTCATTTCACTAGTCCTGCCTCCCCACCCAGGCATATTGTGGGCACACAAAGGAGACAATGATCAGAAATGGTTTTATAATTGGTAAATATGAGCTCATCTAGATACACTGCCTGGGTGGAGGATATGAATACAAAAGCAAGGTAATCCATGCCTCTGAGGCTACTGAACAGTATCTAGACAGATAAACAAAAACAAAAGACAAAAAAATACAATCTTCCTTCCATTCTGTGACACAGATACATGCTGTTTCCCCTAATAGAAAGTAAGCTTCTTGAAGGCAGGCCTTCTTTCCTTTTTGTCTCTGCATCCTCAGCAGCCAGCACAGTCCTGGCAGAGTCAGCATTAAGTAAATACTTGCTTATTGGTTTATTTCTTTTTTTAATCTCGATTACCTCAAGGAGGCTGCCTGAGGCCCAACATCTATCCAGAGTCCTCCAGGCTTTGTCATCAGGCAGCTTTGTATAGCTCCCGTTCTTTCAAACCTTCTTCCAAAGGTCATGCAACTGATAGGGAAAAAATGGGATTTCAAGCTGCAAATATTGATTAGGAGCCAGAGATCAATGAGCCTTCTAATTACATGGGAATTTAAATCTCTTGCCCCCAAGAAGGGGGAAAAATACTGGGGAAACCTGTCCCTGGAGTTGGCAGCTAATATCTCTGTTGGGCCTGTCAGTATGGTGTGCTCAGCTGGATTTCCACTGCCTGCTTCATAAATTGGATTTCATTTTCAGAACTAGGATGAAATGGGGGAATAATTTCACCTACTGTACATTTATTGAAATTATATCAAAATAAGCAATGAAGGAAAATTCCTCCTCGTAATAGAATTTCAAGGATCATTTCTCTAGTTTGTCGCTAGAAAAAAAAAAAAGGCTGAAAATGTCTTGGCTTGATAAGCAGGAGGAGAAGGTGTAAATGTTCTCCCTGCTCTGAGCAGGTCGGAGGCTCTGCTTACTTATTAGCAGCTCGTGTGTCAGTGCCCTCTGACGTGCACATTCACACCTCCCCTCTCTCCATCCTCTCTGTAAGGTCCTCATTGGGTGAGGTGCCCTCAAATCGCAAGCATGAGTAGTTTACTAAGCCAACAGTTGTGCCTTCCAGTCAATGGGTCTGTCAACTCAATCCCACACGTATCTATTAAATGCCTACTATGTGTCAAGTACTGTTTTGGATGTTGGAAATTCAAGAGAAAACATAAAAAGGAAATAATCTTCATGTTCAGATACGGAGGGATTCTTCTATAGTCTTCCTAGAAAGGAAAATCATATACACAGGGAGGTATATGCAAAGTCATTCAGAGAGAGAGAGAGAGAGAGAGAGAGAGAGAGAGAGAGAGAGAGAGAGAGAGAGAGAGACAGACAGAGACAGAGACAGAGACAGAGACAGAGACACAAAGGCCTCGAGCACAAAAAGGCACCTGAGCTTATTTTTGAAGGAACCCAGGAATGCTGTGTGGCTGAGGGGAGGGGAGTTCCAGGCAAGGGGACAGCCAGGACTGAGACACAGTAGTGGAAAGAGGGATGGGGCTTCCTTCAGGAAGATCACATTGGCATCTTCTGAAGGAAGAACTGGAAAAGAGAAAGACTGGAAGCCCCAGGACCACTGAAGAGGTCATGACCAAAGTTCATGAGAGAAAGGAGAAGGGTCCTGCATGAGAACAGTGGATGAAGGAGGGGAGAGAAGGGAGACAGACAGAAGAGACATTATCCAGTTCAATTGATCTTGATGACATTATGGGCCAGTCATTGTAGTGGAGATTTCTTCATTTGGCCAGAGGTAGCCTGTTCTCCCTTTCATCAGCTCTGGGTACATATGCCAGCCGTGCTTCATGGTCTCACAGGCCTCCACCAATACTGTCTAATTTTGCCCCAGTGTTATGGTGGATTAAAATGTGAAATTGACTCCGACAGATGCAGTTATTCCTCTGTGAAATGTGATTTCTCTCCTGGACTAAGGATTGGGTGACTCCTGAGGTGTGTCAGCTCGTTCAGGAAGAGAGAGGCATCCACATTGCTGTGTGAGGCAAATTTCACTCTGCATTGCCCCAAATGGGAGTTGGATGGAGTTTAATTAGCTGATTTTAAACAGGGTGATGAGTAGTGAAAATAAATGAGTCAGCTTGGGCCTTGGCTAGAGACACAGAATTATGATGGGTTTGGGTTTTATTCACTGACCCTCCTCCTACCCCACATGGTCACTCAGCAGCCACCCACATAATCTGAAGCATTCAGAGTTAACAGGGTGCAGTTGAGATCTTTTTTTAAAAACAAGCCAAACAGTTGTGCCTTTCACTCAATGGGTCTGTCAGCTCAATCCTACAAGTATTTATTCAATGCCTACTGTGTGCACTGTGCTGGGTGTTGGAAACTAATTTTTAAGCCACTTGACATGGCATAAATTGTTAGAGTCAGGAAGGATTTTAGTTTTTTTATTGTTTTTAATTTTTTTCAGTATTTTAGTTTGAATACTAGCTTTGATGCTCACTGAGTAACCCTGGGCAGGTCTTGTCTCTTCCTCTCTGTGACCCTCAGTTCCCTCCTCTGTAAAATGAGGGTAAGAACACTTGCACCACTGCCCCACAGGGTCCCTGTGAAAAGGCTGCTTTGCAAACTTTAAGGTGCTGTGGAAATGGAAGTGACTGTGAGGCACATCTGGGCCTGTGGTACTGGGCTCCCGTCTCCTTTATTTAATCTACTGGTTCTAAGGTATTTTCACGATGCTGGCACCCTCTGCCCAGCCAACCCCATCATTCTCCATCAGCTGCCTTTTATGTGTTGTCTTGCCTTACTAGAATGCAAACTCTTTGAGGGCAGAGAATGTCTTTCTTTTTGCTTGTAATCCTGTCTCTAGCACTTGCACCTAGTAAGCCCTTAAAAGTGCTGTTTTGCATTAAAGTCACCAAACCAAAGATCTGCCTTTTCTCTTTCCCTCTGTGGGTATGGTTGTAATCATCTTTCTCCGAAGTGTGCTAACAAGACAGATGCATGTGATGTCACTCTGTTAATACTGGAAATGAAAAAATCCTTTGCTTTTAAGGATGTGTGTGTGTGTGTGTGTGTGTGTGGAATGACTCTCATTAATGACAATTTGTTCCATTTTTTAAAGTGCCAAGGTACATTAAAATGCTCTAAACATTTTCCTCATGACATTTCAAATAATGGATATAGCTTCTAGGATTCTGGGAATCCATTGCAATGGATGGAGCAGCCAGGGGGGAGACAGCTGGCAGAAGCCAGGGGGTGGGTTTGAACCTTTCTTGAGAAGGAGAGGGCTCATCTCTGTCCTTAGTGTAATCTCCCCTCTCCAACCCATCCTCCATAAATTTGAACAAATTGAAAGGGACCAACCTCATGAAAGAGACTCGGCTTGGGACGTGGCTTCAGGTGTTCCCCTTTGGCTTTAGGGTAAAATGCCCACTCGTGTTTCCCATTTCGAGCCCTTTGCATTCTTAACCCAGCCTGTCTTTCCTGGCTGATCACACCCACGTCAACCCTCTCGTGATGCTTCACGGTGGCCAAAATGACCTGCTTATTGCTCCCTGAGTAGTATGCCTTTGCATGAGGCTGTTCATCATGCCTGGGGTGTCCACCACCTATTTTTTGGACCTCCTTGCTTCCTCACTGGTACAGGGAGCTCCTGGTTGAGTCAGTTTAGGTGGGCACCTTCTCTGCAGTTTCAAATGAAGTAGCCAGTGTGTGTCAGAGGTAGGACCTGAACCCTGAGCTCTGACACCAGCTATCTACCCATTATACTATTGATAATAGATACTTATCCATTTAAAAAGTCTGAAATAAACACTTGTAAGGAGAGATGTGTGGACATCAAAGCATTTCTTAGGATGCATTGATGGCAGTGTCCATCCAGGTATCCTGACATGCAGCAGCCAAGCCGATGGCAAGGCCCAGTGGTCTTCCATCTTATCACAAGGACGGTAGTTGGAGCCTCCCAGGTCATCCAAGCTGTGGGCATAGCTGGGTCATTCTTCCTGCCTGCCTGGCTGACCTGGATGGTATCTGGGTGGCCCAGAAAGGTGATGCCATCAGCCCTGCTCCCTTGCCACCAGGACTTCTGGGTCTTTCCATCTATCCTGAAGCTTTAAAGTCTGTTTTATTTTCTCCTTTGTATGGCTAGCACCCATCAGTGTTTGGTACCTAGTAGGTGCTTAATAAGTGCTTATTAATTCATTCAGTTAAGCCATTGAATTCTGGGATGAGAATCAGATGGAATATTAGCACATCTCCTTTGGGAGAAGCTTAGCCTAGTGGATGGAGTACTGGACTTAGAGCCAGGAAGACTTGGATGCAGATCCTACTGCTGGAACATAACTAGCTGTGTGACCCTGGGCAAGTCACAAAATCTTGGGATTTCAGTTTCCTTGCTTCTAAAATGGGGCTTATAATAGAAACTTCCTCCTAGGATTCTTGGGAGGCTCAAATGAGATTATGGATGTAAATCACTGTAAACAAGCCAACAATTATTATTAACAATATAGTCATGGAAGTGTGATTTATGTCAGCCTTCTCTCCTCCATACAGCTTACTAGGTATGACTGGCTTCATGTTTCTACCATTTTGTTTCCCTCTCTTGGTCAGAGATGTCTGGACCAGAGGGTCTTTCTGTCTTCTATAACAAAGGACTGTCATATATCCCCACATGTGGAGTGTGCTCACCCCCAGGCCTGGATATGTCTTCCCTGACCTTTGAAAACCTTTGCCTTGCTTAGCTGTAGAAACCCAACAGCTGCTCACAGCCACCCACGTTCCTCCTGAGTTAGATGCATCCAGAGGGTTGGGGAAAAGCTTAGTCCTCTGGAGGTAAAAAATGCTTCCTTCTATCATGCTGGGCTGGGGAGGGCTGCTCCCCTTCCCTCCCCCCAGTGACTCCAGGAGGGCCCCAGTATTTTCCCTGGGCAGGCCTGGGTCATGGAGGTTTAAGGAACTTCAGAGTTAATTTTGCTCACAGCCTCCAGGCAACCAGCCAAGGGTGTTTGTTGCTTCAGTTGGCAATATTCCTTCCATCAACATGTTCAATATTTCATGATGCATTGGCTGGTTGGGGTTTCTTGATCTGTTTAGAAGCTAGCTTGGCACAAGTTACACTCAACTTGCATCCCCCTTGTGGTGTGAGGGTTTCATGAATGTACCCCGTGGAGTTGAGTATGGTGGGGAGGCAAAGAAAGTCTCTGCCTTCAAGAAGCTTAAAGTTATGGAAGGAACAAGGACTCCAGAGGCATAGAGCCTGTCTTTCTGCCTGGGGGGATCTTGGGGAAATCCCTCACCTCTCTAGGCTTCGGTCTCCTTACTTATAAAATGAGGGTATCCATTTTATTGGCTTCTGAAGTCCCCTCTAAATTTAAATCTGTCAGCAGTTGTACAGGCATATACATACAAATACAAGGTAGTTTTTTAATGGGGGCTGTAAGATCAGTTCTAAGGTTATCCCTATAGCTCTACATTTAAATATCACCCCACACCTCTTTAGCCCTTTCCTTGTCTCTATCTTACAGGTACAGAAACTGAGGCTCCCAGAAGTGATCTGACTCTGAGTCCAGCATGTTATTCCAATCATCAGTAAAACAAGGGGATCTGACTAGGTGATCTCCGAGGTCTAGCCTTGGCAGTCAATGATTCTATGACTCAAGTTCCTTTGCAGTTCCTACCAACCCACACATTCTGTGCTTTTGAGATTGTAAAACTTTGCAGGTGATAGGAATCCCTTTTACCCAGTAGAAAGAATCTATGTCTGAGAGGCAAAAATGCTTTTAAAGTTCCCAGGGCACTCTGAGGAGCTGAAAGCAGGAAAAGATGAGGAAAAGGTCAACCAGTGAAGAAATGTCACCAAGCAACAAACCCTGAAGGGGCATAAAAGTGGACGGTTCTGCCCTCCTCCATCTGGAGTCTTTGGCTTTGCTGTACACGGTGCCTTTGGTGATGGAGCATTTCCTCCTCCTAAGTCTTATCTGGAAGGTGCTTTGACACCAGCCTTCCCACTTCTGGCCAAGGAACAGCCCTGCTGTGGTCCCCCTTTCAGACTCTCCTGCTTAGCTACCAGCCCTGGAAGCAGACTTGCAAACCTTTTAGAAATCGCTATTGTTTTTAAAGGGCCAGTGCTGGAGCCATGCTCACACTTTTCTTTGTTAGTCCCAGAGCCTTCCTCTCGCTGCTCTCTGTCCAGGTGTCAGGCTGTTTCACTGCTGCTACTCACTGAAAGGATGGAAAGTGAAGGATCTGGGGGCCTTCCAGTTAAGCTGTGATATCAGGCTTTGTTTCTGCCTTGACTTCCCCTTCAACACCTCAAGATAAAAAAAGCAATTACCTGCAGTCTTTTTTTGGAGGCAAAGATAAGCTCAGACCCTTCCCACACAGGGCTTGAGTTTTGTATTTTTGTGCCTGTCTGATCTTGGGGTCATCGGCATCTCCTGTCTTGGGTCCTAAGGAGGAGGAGGAGAAAGGGAGGAAGTAGGTGGGTTTTGAAAACCCAGCAAATTCAATCTCTGTGCTGTACAAAGAAGGGTTCTGCTCAGGGATGCTTTCAAAAGCTTGGAGGGTTTGGATTTCTTCCTGAGCACTGCTTTGTATTTTCCTTGGTAATTTTTTATGCTGCTTGTTGGAATTTGTATAGCAGTCTACCATGGACTCGAGAGCAATATGGTCCATAAAAACATAAATACTCTCCTTGTGGTCGGTGTTGCACTGGCGAATGGCTGGAATCAGGGCACAGTAGCAGGAATCCTGACTTTGAATCCCAGATTCTGTTCCTATTCTGTGACGCTAAACAAATCCCTTTAGCTTCCCAAGCCTCAGTCTCCTCATGGGTGAAACGGGGCTGATCACCCTTGAACCACAGACTGCTGTCAGAAAAGTTGCTTTGCAAGCCTTAAAGGGCTAGCATTAAGTATTATTCTACCTTTGTGAGCACAGGTCTTTAGGCATTTGGGGAGGGCTAAAGAACCAGTTTATATCAAGCGATGCCTGCATGACATAGGCACTTGAGAGGATTCTAGATCTGGAAGTCAAAGGGGCCCTAGGAGTCACCAAGTCCAATCCACTCATTTTACAAAAGAGGTTGTGACTTTCTCAGGGTCACCTAGTTATTAAGAGTATGAGGCAGGATTTGAATTCCAGTCTTCCTGACTCCAAGCCCAGCCTCTATCCACTGCACCCTCTGGCTACCTCAGTAAATGTTGCTCAGTGTGAATACTGAATTTACCCTAAATATTGCGGTTACCAGGCAGATCTGCAGATGACGGACCTGAGGGTCAGACAGGGAAGTTTTGCCTGAAACCTTTGAATTGTCAATCTGTCAACAGACATTTATTAAGCACTTTCTATGTTCCTGGCTTCTGCTATTGGGCTCCTTCTTGGAGGATTCCAGAAATTTCAGAGCAAGATGGTCTTGTATTCATTCATTCATTCACTCATCCATTCAAATGTAAACTCATTGAGGGCAAGGGATATTTTGTTTTTGTCTTTGAATCTCTCCCAGTGCCTACCATAGTTTGCATAGTAGGGACTTAGTAGATGCCCCTTTTCCTAAAGTGTCCTTCATAGATAAAGATCCATGTTACATTCTGGGGAATGTACACTGTTCAACCAAGGCACGGAACTTACTTTTTTTTTTCTTTTAGTGAGGCAATTGGGGTTAAGTGACTTGCCCAGGGTCACACAGCTAGTTAAGTATTAAGTGTCTGAGGCCGGATTTGAACTCAGGTACTCCTGACTCCAGGGCCGGTGCTCTTATCCACTGTGCCACCTAGCTGCCCCCGGAACCTACTTTCATGGAACGTCCAGTCCAGTGGGGGATAGAACACAGAGGTAATATTGCATGACAAATGTTCTAGGCCCATAGCTCTAGAGCTGAAATCTGTGGTCTAATCCAACCCCCACATTTTACAGGTGAGGAAACTGAAGCACAGGGAAGGGAAATGACTTAGCCAAAGTCACACATGTATTACGTGCCCAAGGTAGGATTTGAACCCAGGTCCTTAAACTCCAGAACTTTTGTTATTTCCACTCCACCTCCCTTAGAGATCATCTAGTCCAACCTCCCTCATATGAGAAAAAGGGAAAATTAGGCCTAAATCTTTTAAATGACTTGAACAAGAGCGATATGGCAGAAAGCAACAGAGTCAGCACTTTGAACTTGGCTCCTCTGACCCAGAGCTCCCCCACTCCTGCACAATATGGTACCGCGTGAGATTTCAGGGTCATTATGGAGGGGGAGATCAAGGAAGGCTTCATGGAAGGGATGGTGCGAGTTGGGTTTGGAAGGATGGAGAAGAGTTTACTCCTCCTCCCAGCTGGAAATGCCCACGATGGACCATGGTGCTGTGGAGACAGTTGCCATATTATAATTAGCACAGTTGCATTACATAGATCTGGAGTGGAGGTCTCCTGCTCCTCAGGCTGTTTCAGGAAGTGGCACCTTCTCTACCATGAGTGGCCATTAAGTAGGGGATTGAGGCCTAGTCTCAATAAGAAAAAGCTAATATTGCCTTAAAATCAGTTTAGTCTAGCATCTAGATGGTGCAGTGGATAGAACACTGGGCTTAGATTCAGGGAGATCTGAGTTCAAATTTGGCCTCAAACACTTACTAGCTATAGGACCCTGGGCAAGTCACTTTACCCCATTTGTCTCAGTTCCTTTTCTATAAAATGGGGGCACACTGGAGAAATAAATGACAAACCACTCCAGTATCTTTGCCAAGCTACCCAGAATCCAACATGACGGGACTACTAAACAATAACAACCACCCCTACTACTTCCAAACAACAGAGCTCTAGAAAGGCTTTGTGCCCAAACAGGGAAATCCGCACACTCACACTCACCCCCCCACCCCTGCCCACCCCCCGCCCCGCTCCCCAGGCCATTCCTGTAGGAACCGATGGCCCATTACAAGGTCGTTTCCTGTATTCATATGATGGAAAAGACCTCTGCACAATTGCCAATGTCTTCCTGCCAGCCATATTGATGATGGATGAACTGGAGTCCCCAGATGATCAGATCTTGTGAAAGAAGAAAAACAAGCAGTAGCCAGTCATCCCAGGATCACACTTAATGGGAGCTGTATTTGGCAAATGTGAAAAGTTCGAGAACACCTGCGTTTCAGCCTTTATGCTGTATTGCTATTTGTGCTCTGTTTGCAACGAGGGGAGTAGACAGAGATCAGCCAGGTGCAAAGAGCAAAATGAAAATACCTCTTGGGTTCCCCTTCGGAGATGGCAGTTGTTTCCAGTGTGTTGAGGTACAAAGCAAAGGAAGACCAAGAAACCTTGTAAATTGACATTATTGTTTGCTCATAACTATTCCTTCAAGATCCCAGAGTCTCCTTTGTTAATATCACCCACTTCTCCTTTGTGGATAATGACTGCAAATACCCCCGGGAGAATCTCAGAGCCTCGAAGGTCAGGAAGCCCCTCCTTGCTCTTACAGTCAAGGGGCCATCCAGGCTTTGCTTAAAGGCTTCCAGTGATGGGGGATGTGCCCCATCCTAAGGCAGCTTGCTCTGCTTTGAGATGTCTCTAATGGGTAGGAGATTTCCATACCTGATCCCAAAGAGCCTAAAAGTAAATTTTCAGAGGGCGAGAGGAAAATATCTAAACAAAACTGGGTACCACGAAGGACCATGAGTGAAACATAGGAATAGTGATAGTTGAGGAGGTCTCAGAGATTCTCAGGGGAAATTAACAGGGAAATAAGTAAGGAATAATTTGAGCCCCAGATAGCTCTATCTATACAAAGGCACAAAGTCTAAGTAACAAAGAAAGAGACTTGAACACTTGATATAATTACAGTCTCAAAGATATGGCCAACATTGGTGGGTGAAACTCGTGACTGGAATTTGGAGAGGAGGAAGGGCAGAGTAGAACTTATTAAAAAGAAATCCATCCATTTTTGTGTGGAAGAGAAGTGTTGCTGTGGATGCCCAAATGGAAATATATGAGCTTGGTTTGGGGTGGGGGGTGAGATAGATAAAGGTCTATGTAGAATATTTGGGGAAGAAAGAACAAGTAGGGTATTATTATGTGTATATACTTTAGACCTACTGGCCAAGGGGACATAAGACAATATTTTTGTGAAAAAACTTTGCTGAACTGGCGCACAGTCAAAATAGAATCTTGAGGGAGGATCATCGATGGATTCATGTCTACCTAGAAGAAAGATGTGAGTAATGTATCACATTAACAGGATGTTTACTAGATCTGCATATGACACAGAGTTGGAAGGACAGCTAATAGATGAGTGAAGCACAGTTCAAATGATCTTGAAGGACTAAAATGCTAGGTCAGATAAGGGGAGGTGAAACAGTACAAAGATAAATGGAGTCTTACTTTTAGGGTAAAAATAGTATCAGTTCCACATATATGAAGACAAAGGAGTATAAGTTCCAACTTCTCATTTTGTCATGGTGTCCCCAAAACCCAGTAAAATCCTTTGCACATAGTAGATGCTTAAGTCATAATTGTTGGATTGGATTGAGGTACCTGTTTTGGTCCTTCAGCTGGTGTGACCAGATGGAGAAAAAAGCAGGTACAAGACCAAAGTGTCCTGGGCAAGCAAATCATCACTTCAGCCTTGTAATCTCATTGTTGAGCATCCTACTTTCAGTGCAAGATTCTCTCTTGAACATGACCTTGGATTCTTGACTGCCTGCCTTAGTGACCTCTTGCTTATGTCCCTCTCTCTGACTGATGCTTTGTTATCTCTGCTCCATCCCTTGGGATGCCATCTCTTTAAGGTGGGCTTAGCCTTTGGGGCACTTCCTCATGAATAACAGTCTTCAATCGGGATTGTGGCTTAAATTCCATGGACTTCTTGGTACTTACCCAAGAATTGCTGTGGGTGCTGATAAGACATGACTTAACAGCTAATATGACAAAGACCTGGGGTTCTGGGTGACTGCAAGCTCAATATTAGCCAACAGTGTGTGACTTGCTTGTCAAAGAAAGGGTAATGCTGCCTGAGCCCATGGTGCTAGAAACAGTGCCCAGATGAAATGAGGTCTTAGTCTCCCTGTGTTATGCAGTATATTAGCCCATTTGTGGGGGGCTATGTCCAGGTCTGGTTGTCATATGTGATGAGAGATATTGACAAATGGGGTGTATCCACAGGCCAAACACATTTGTAGTGAAGTGTTTCAAAATGGCATCTGGGGAATGGCTGAATAAGCCAGTTGGAGAGTATGTGATAGCTCGATAGAACCCACCATATTTATCACACAGGCAGCTGCCCATTTGTTTTGTATTGACTTTGTATGTATTTTGTATTTACTTATCTGCGAATATGCAACACTCAATAAAATGCAAACTCCTAGAAGGGAGGAAGGAAAAAAAGAATGAAAATAAAGATGGAAGGAGGAGGGGAAGGGTAAAGGAGAGAGGGAGGAATGGAGGAAACGCACATTTATTAAACACCTACTACATGCCAGGTGCTGTGCTAAGTGCTTTACCAATATCTCATTTGCTCCTCACAACAACCCTGAGAGATGATGCTATTATTATCTCATTTTACAGCTGAGGAAACTGAGGCAAACACAGGTTAAGTGTGCCCAGGTACACAGTCTGAGGAAGTATTAAACTTGAGGTCTCCCTGAGTCTAGGGCCAGTGCTCTACACACTGTGATATTTTTGGGGTGAAGGCATAATCTTTGTATTCTTAGAACCTGGGACAGTGTCTGACTCATAGAAGACACTTGGTAATATCTGCTGAATAAATGAATAAACAAATGACTATCTCCAAACACTTGTTAGTCGGCCATTTAGTAAGAGAACATCCTATAGCTCCAGGGGGTGGAACTGACAGCAGTAGATGAATGTTCTGTGGAGCCAGATTTCTGGGGTGGGGGGGCAGCTTTCCAACAGCAAGAACTCATCCCATGACTAAGTAGAATTGACTACCTAACAAAGTAGTGAGCTCTCCAGTCAATGGAAGTGTTCAAGGGCTGGCTGACTGTGAGTCAGGGAAATCATGGGAAGAATCCCCACTTTGGGAGAGTATTGGTTAAAAAAACTCTCTTCCACTCTAGGATTCTGTAAAAAATCAGATTTGAAAGACTCCATCAGGTATTGAATGAATAACAGAAAATGGATATAGAGTTTAAAGCAGACGTTTAAAATTACATAGTGAGGGGCAGCTAGCTAGGTGGTGCAGTGGATAGAACACCGGCCCTGGATTCAGGAGGCCCTGAGTTCAAATCCAGCCTCAGACACTTAACATACTAGCTGTGTGACCCTGGGCAAATCACTTAACCCCAATTGCCTCACCAAAAAAAAAAAAGGGGGGGCTGCTAGGTGGTATAGTGGATAAAGCACTGGCCCTGGATTCAGGAGTACCTGAGTTCAAATCTGGCCTCAGACACTTGACACTTACTAGCTGTGTGACCCTAGGCAAGTCACTTAACCCCCACTGCCCCGCAAAAAAAAAAAATACAAAGAAAAAAAACAAAGAAAATTACATAATGAAAATGCCTATTTTGCCTTATCTTGTTGTAACCTGTGTTTAGCACCTTTGTATGCCATAGAATCTATAATATGTCACTTTGTATATTGAAGACTCTAGAGAGACGTTGAAGATCAACTTTTACAGCTGCCTTCCTTTGTAGACAAGAACACTTCCCCAGGGATAGTAAATGACCTGCTCCAAATTTCATTGCTAGGAAGTTTCAGAGCCAGCATAGAACCCGTTCTATTCGATGCTTTTTCTGGTATCTGGCACTAAGAGTTTTTAAATTGCATTTGTTCGTTGGCCCTTTTTACTGCTCATCTACTTTTTTTAAAGCTGAAAAAGCATATAAACCGATGCACATTCCTTCCTACTCCCTCCCCCTCATCTCTGCTCAAGATTAAAAAGTAGACGACCCATTTGTCTTCCTCCTCTTTACTCATTCATTCTTCTCTGGAATTAAACCCTAACCCACTGGGCTACTCAAGGGCTTCCTGGCCCCTGGAGGTACAATGTGGGTGCAGAGAATGAGAGGAAGGGCCAATTAGTTCCACCTGATTTTAATATTTCATAGCCCACTTATGCTCATTTGTCTCTTCTTCCCAAGTCAGATTTCCTTGGGTTGTCATTTGTGTTTAACTTAAAAAACAAAATAGAAAAATGATCCCTGCCTTTGAAAAATGAGCTCCCAAGAGTGTCTGCATACTCTCTTGGATGTATTTCATTTATCCCTTTATACACACACACACACACACACACACTGTTTCCCTGTTTGCAATGTAAGCTCCTTGAAGGCAGGGACTCTTTATTAGCTTCTGTCTTTGTATCCCCAGCTTGTTCATTAGTTGATTGCCTCCTGTGAATTCTTAGAAAGCATGGACCAGATATTGATCATCTGTAGCCAAGGCCATAGGAAGACCTGCCACCACTAGGGGCGCTCTTCCCCTCTCTGCTTGACTGTTCCGATGGCTTGAGTGAAAAGGGAATCAACAGCTCTCTTCCTCCCTGGAGAAACCCAGAGCACAAGCATGCTTTACCATCTGCCTGCCAGCTCCATGCCCTGAAGTCCTCTGGCACTGGTAGCTCCTCTGCTTTAGTCACTGAAGGACCCCAGGTCTTTGCCAACCACCCTGCTGTTAAGCCCTTTGGTCTGGTCTTTCCCTTCCTCCCTATAGCTGAGCACAGCTCTCCTTGCTGTGGGGCCTCTCTCAATTAGAATGGGAATCCTGAGGCAAAGGAGCTGTTTTGTCTTTTCAATTTGTGTCCCTAGCACCCATCCCCCCCCTCCACATCATGCTGTTCTGGCCCTGTCAAAGTCTGATGGACAAACAACCACAACAACACCCAAGCACTTAAAGTACTTGGCTCATTGTTAGGTCATTAATCCTTTTTTCATTTATTCATTCTTATTTTTTACATTGGAAAAGAGACATATGGGACAAGACTTTGTTTCTCTGTGTTCTCCTTCTTGCTACTGAGAACCACTATTTTCCAGCATACAAATTCTCCCAGGGATTCATGAATTCATGCAGGTTTTTGTGCTGGGGAGTGTAGAGAACTCTTGGTGTGAGGATTCCCTCTATCAACACAGATTGACACTTTTCTGCAACTTCCTAGTCATGGAGAGTTGGGACAAGGTCACAGCCAGGACGTGACAGAGGCAGGATTTCAGACCCAGTCCTTGTGGCTGCAAAGTCAATCTTTTCTTCACTAACAATGCTATCAGGGGCACTGTAGGGTGTTCTCACACTGGGTGGGGAGGCACAGCCTAGGTTGTGTTAAAGACCTTTCCTGCCACCTTTTATCCTGTTTTTCAAGCTCATTTCTACAGAGATCTAAGGATGGCTGTCAGCACTTTGAGGCCAGTGTAAGAACCGCACAGTAGCACAGCTAGAAATCAGCTCGCCTTCAATCTCAGGGAAGGTAACAGACAGGGAGGGATTGAGAGAGAATTGGAAAGCAATTAAAGCAGCTTTCATTCTCACAAAGCAAGTTGAATTAGAGCATTTCTGTGACAGAGGCCTGTGGTAATCAAGAGTGGCTGCTTGCCTGAACACTTGCTGGGTTTTGCTTGGGGGACCTGGACTCCAATGCTATGTCCACAAGCAGCTCTCTCAGTGACCTTGGCTAAGTCACTTCCCCTTGTACACCTTTGTTTCCTCATCTGTGAAACAGATCAGGTTACACTAGATGGACCCTGAAAGCTCCTTCCCACTCTAAACTTAAGACCTTCAGCCCATCATTCAGTTCAGTTCACCAAATCTTATCTTCTGGCTATACTTCACAAGCTGGGCAGTCTCTGGCCTTATGCTGAGGTGAAATAGGTGGCTCCCTGTGTGAGAAGAGTCATCCCCATATCTCTAGTTCTTACCTTACCTTGAGATAAATCATACAAATAGTCATATACCCACCTTACTGATGAAGAAACTGAGGCTGAGGATACTGTTGCTCCCATTCATGCATTACAGTAAGCTACTAGAGGGCAGGCAATGTGTAGTCACTGTCTATGTACATAGGACTAACATTATTGGTAGCTAGCAGGGAACTGTCGTATTGAATTGAATGTAGCCTTTTAAGGGATTATGGATGAAATTCCTCACACCATCATATCCAGGCACACATTTTGGGCCATCTCTATATTTTAGACGTAGGATTTAAACCCAGCTCTCCCATGATGCCGAATCCTGGGCTCTTTCTGCTGCCCAACACTGCTTTGGTAGACTCCTGATATCACATCCCTCCACATGTGAGGATTTTGTGGAGTTTTTGTCAGTATTCTTTCATTTCAAGACTTTCCTGCATTGCTCCTGTGGCCCAGAAGTCAATCAGTAAGCATCATGTGCCAGGCATGGCGATAAGACTCAGGGGAAAAAATGGCCCCTGCCCTTGAGGGGCTCACATTACTTTTTTTTTCCTGTTTCACCCCTGATCTTTTATTTATTTTTTTCTCAACAAACATTTATTTTCCATTTACATGTAAGGGTAGTTTTCAACATTCATTTTCATAAGATTTAGAGTTCCAAATTTTTCTTCCTCCCTCCTTCCACAAGATTGCAATCAGGTTATATATTCACATTATTTTTTAATTGAATTTTTTATTCTGAACTTAAACACCAAACAAAACAATATTTCCATATATGAGACAGAACAGAAAAGGGAACTGGACCTGAAACTCTCTCCTGTCCAGCTTGCTTGTCAACCAAATTATAAAAATTAACATGAGACTTCCTTCTGTAAAATAGTTCTTGATATCTTTCATGCACACAACTTCTGCATTGCCCCCCATATTTCTTCCCCCTCATACATCCCTTATAGCAAAGGAGTTTTGTTTTGTTTGGTTTTTAAGAATAATGGGGAGGAGGCAGCTAGGTGGCACAGTGGATAGAGCACTAACCCTGGATTCAGGAGGACCTGAATTCAAATCTGGCCTCAGGTACTTGACACTTACTAGCTGTGTGACCCTGGGCAAGTCACTTAACCCTCATTGCCCTGCAAAAAAAAATAATAATAATAATAGGGGACCAGAATTTTTAAATCCTAAGAAACACAATGAAAACCCTGGCCTCCACCTCTGCCAAGGAATGGGGGGAAGGGTCTTTTGCATCTCTTTGTTGGGTCCAGGTTTGCTCTTTGTAATTTTGCCACATTCCCTTATAATTATTGCGTGGCTGTTGTTCCTCCATTTCTGTAGTCACAGCGTGCATTTGTTTTTCCTGGTTCTGCTGACTTCAGTTTGCATCATTGGTTCAGAGCAGTCTTCCCACACTTCTCTGTATTCAACATGACTGGATCTCTTATGAGCTCCCACTTAGGGTGGGGCAGCACATACCTAGCTTTTTACCAGATACAGCTCTGGACTAGGAGCTGTGGGTACTGAAGTAGTCTCAAGGGACCCTGGTGAGCTGTCCAAGGTGACATATTCTCTATTCTCTCTGAGCCCTTTTCCTCCCTCCAGCCTCCATTCCTTTCAAGTCTGGACCACGAGCTAACTGGCTTGGGGAGCTCTGAGTACTAGGGCTAAGAAAAAGCTTTATATATATATATATATATATATATATATATATATATATATATATATATATATATATATATATATATATATATATATATATATATATATATATATATATATATATATATATATATATATATATATATATATATACACGTGTGTGTATATATATGCACACATACACAATATACATTTATATGTATATATGTATGTGTGTATATATACACATACACACACACACACATATATACATATATATATATATATTCCCCCAGAAGCTCTCCTCCATTCAGGGCCGCCCTCTTTGGTCCTGTCTCATCCAGCACCAAATAGGTGGTGGCAGAAGCCCCCCCTTGACTCCATTGCTTCTCTGCTCTCCTCATTTACCGTTTCACCCTCGTCAGAGGTTATTTTCTCGTCTCTCTCAAAGTCTGCAGCCTGCTTCTCTTTCATCCCTCCCTCTCTCCCCCCGCCCTCACCTGAAGGATGAGGCCAATTCACACTGACTCGTCCTTTGCTACATTCCTGAGATGTGGCAGCCTGATTACAGATGCCTTTTCAGCTGCTGTGTGTTTTGTATGTCTGACATCCAGATTATAATTAGAAGGAGGCAGAAAGAAACGTGTGCTAACGAGCCTTCAGGGAAAGCTGCCCCTTCCTCAGCACACCTTTGCTGTTATCTCCTTGCTGGAGCTTCAAGATTCACAGGCCAAAGTCTCTGCCTTGTTTTTCTAGTTTAGGGGATTTGTAAGGGCGGGCTCTCATCTCCTACTCAAGGGCAAACAGATGTAATGTTGGCCCTGACAGGATGACATGGAGGCAAGCCAACCTTAGCTAGTGTCTCTTGCTCCCAGATTGTAGAAGAGAAAGAGGAGCTAGCTCAGGTTTCAGTGAGTGAATAGAATTGCTGCCCACCTCATTCCAGGGGTGATAGCCACAGAATCGCAGAACGTCATAGTCGAAAGGGACCCTGGAAACTGTCTAGTCTAAGCCATATTCCCGTAAGAATGTCTGCTCCGACATAGCGGAGTGGTTGTTATTCACCCTTTGTTGAAGACCTTCACTTATGGAGAAGTCAGCCCATTCCCCTCTGGGATGGCCCTCACTGGGAGGGAACTCCTATTACATTCCTTCCACCTATTGATCCTAGTCTTGTCTTCTGGTGGGGGGGCAGGTAAGCCAGTAGAAAGTTCATTGAATTAAAAGACTTTATTTTGATGAGTCTGACATCTCCTTATGTGGATGCTCTTTGCCCTAATGCACCAGGCAGATCTCCAGACCTTCTCATTCAAGGCAGTTCTTGTTCATATCTGTCATAGGGGATTTGCCCACAGGTGATATGCGTCTTCCTTTAGGTATTTTAATATTTCATATATGCCAATGGCACCTGGGCCATCATCTCCCACTCCTGGCACATGACCAATCTCCCTCCCTGGTCCTTGGTGACATCTTTTATGCTATTTCTCACAAACACGTCAGTATTGGTAACAACACTCCCTCCCACCCTGTCTCTTTCTTTTGCCCCTTGGGTCACCTGCAATCTTGGGTCTTCTGCTCTCATGACATTCCACATATCACAACCAGAGAGTCTCCTTGGGAGAATGTTATCATTAAAATCATAGACTTTTGCAGCAGGAAGCAGCTTGGTATTCTTTCCTAAATCTTGTCCTGCCTGTTAGCCTCCTCTTAGTCATTTCTGGGGCTAGCTGATTGTCCATAAGCATGCCTGTTCAGTACATTCATACCAATGCACTTACTCACTGGGCTGCCTAGCGAACTGTATTTCATAAGGTGGGCAATTATTTGTTATCCATTTGGTCTTTCCTGTATGGATCACTACGTCAATCTTGTTTGCATGGACATGGGTCTTATTATGGCACCATTAAGATGCTCTAAGGCTTAATGCAGTCAACAGCAAGCTACCCATAATAACAGGGTCATAGATGTAGAGATAGAAGGAACCTCAGGGTTTATCTGGTCCAGAAGTCTTCAAACAATCACCCATCTAGGTCAGTAATTTTTTCCCAAATAGGCATGCTGGTTGGGTGTACAAGAGAACTTCCCCAGTGGCACATGTGAAGCTGTAGATCAGTTTTTTAGCTGCCCTGAAAGACCAATAGCTGACTCACAAGGAGGGAAAGGCTGGAAGCTTCTGCAACGAAGGGAGTCGAGTGAAGGACTTTCTGGGTAGGAATGGGTAAAGGCGATATAGGTGTGGTTGTGTTGGAGACAAGCCCCATGATTCGATATCAAGGGGAGGAGGTGATGTGATTCCTCTTTCCAATTGGTTGATTTCTGCCCAGACCCTAGCTTTGGAGACAGCAAGTGTCATCCAATCCCCTCACTGAAGAAACCAAGGTGCAAGGAAGTAATGTCTCATCCATGGTCAGGGACTAAATGTCACTGGATATGAAGGACCTCATCATCTATTGGGAATCTCCCTTCACAAGGAATTCACATAGATTGTCCTCAATGGCAAAGACCTTTGGCCGGCACATGGCTTTACTCTCTATATTACATCTTTTATACTGCTAATCGAACCACGTCATGTCTATGGTTGTGTTCATCAAGGACCTAGAGGAATATTCCTTGATTAAATATCCCTCCTCATTCCTAGAAAAAAGGAAACAAAAAGATCCTCAAACCATCCATGTTTATTTTAGAATTGTCCATTCCAAGTAAGAATCAGAGCAGCTAGGTGGCATTATCATGCACAGAGTGCCTGGAGTCAAGGAAGACTCATCTTCCTGAGTTCAAATCCAGCCTCAAAAACTCATGACCTGTGTGACCTGGGCAAGTCACTTAACCCTTCTGGCCTCAGTTTCCTCATCTGTAAAATGATCCAGAGAAGGAAATGGCAAACTGCTCCAGTATCTCTGCCAAGAAAAGCCCAAATTAGGTCACGGAGACTCAGATACGACTGAACAAAAAGTAAGAATCAACATTTTATAATGGAAGAAAGCCCTACGCTGTGAGTCAAGGTCCTTAGGTTCCAATTCTGGCTCTTTCATGTGGTGTCTGTGTGACCTTAGGCAAGTGTCATTGTCCTCACTTGGCTCCTTTGTAAAATGAGGGGTTGGAATCCATGACCACCCAGATGAGTCAAGGGCAGTCAAAGTGGCCAGGATGGTCAAGGGCATTGCAGGCACGTTTTCCGAGACATGGCTGAGGGAACTGTGAATACTTAGCCTGGAAAAAGAAGAGCTAATAGGGGACTTCCTGCATGCCATTGGAAAGGATCTAGACTTGTTCTAGATCTAGAAGGCAAAACCAGGAGCATTGGGATGAGGGTGCTCAAGGCAACAGGAAAACTTCCAAGTAGGGAGTCATGGTGCAGAGCCAAGAACAGCCTCTGGATCCAGAGGAGGTGTGTTCAGAGCCCAACTGTGACCCTAGCTGCATGATCTTGGTCAAGTCACTTCACACCCCTCTGCCTCACTTTCCTCAACTGTAAAGTGAGAGGGTTGGCCTGGGTGGCCTCTGGGGTCTCTAGATATAGGACCCTACAAGTCTGGATGTGGAGCAGATTCCCTTGGGGGGAGCGGTTTCCCCAGCACTTTAAGCCAAGGCTGGATAACGCCGCGTGGAGTACACCACAGTGTGAATTCTTGTCAGGCATGGGTTGAATTAGATGGCTCAGGTCCTTTCTAGGTCAGAAGTTCTGTGATTCTGATCTCCACAGTCCCTCCCTTCCCACCTGGCTTCCTACTATCCCTCCCTATTCCCCGATATTGAGGGGCCACTGATTGCCTTGGCCTCGCCGAAGTTTGGCGAAAGCTACCTCGCAGGGGAAGACTGAGACCAACACTGCATACCTGACCTTGTGCTCAGACGACTAGGAATATGGAATGATCCAGTGGTAAGAGCTCTGGCTCTGTCATCCAAGGACCCAGGTGCAAATCCGGCCTCTGAAGCTTACCAACCTCGCGTGCCTCAGTTTTCTCCTCTGTAAAATGCAGGGGTCGGGCTAGATGGCTTCCAGTCTATGCTGCTAGAAGAGCTGGCCCTGCAAAGCTGAGGAGCGCTCTCCTCCACCTCCTCAGAGGCGAAGCTCGTGTTCATTAAGTAGAGATAAAGGATAATCGCGGCATGGAAGGGCCAATGAAGAGCCAGAGCCCTCTCTGGCTTCCGGTTGGTGTTTTCTTCCAAGTGCCGCGGAGGTGTCGGCGGGTGGCGCTGCTCCCCCCTCCAGCCCCCCCCCCCATGGGAGCCCCGTGCCTAATGGCATTCCTAATGAGACACTGACGACCTGGGGCTCTCCCAGGGTGGAGGAGCTCCACTGGGCCGGCTGTGGGGGCGCTTGGAACCAGCTCAGCGGGCAGGCCGGGGGCAGCACACAGGCCCGACCCATAATTCAGAGGGAAGGAAAAGACGGAGCCCCGAACCATGCAAGAAGCCCAACTCTGGCTGCTCTTCCCAAAGGGAGGAAATCCATCCCGCGCGGGCGGGAATATGCGTGCACTTTATTTCCATAATGAATCCGGGGCTGCCCAGAGCTTGGCTCCTCGCCCTCTCCTCTGAAGCTCCGAGCGCCCCCGCTTAGGCCGGAGAACAGGGGCCTCCGCTTTCTGCAAGCTTTCAAACACTTCCATTTCTTTCTTTCTCGTTTGTTTACTTGGTGTCTTCCTGCTCTGCGCTAAAATCCAGGCTTCCTTTTCCTGCTTGTGCCATTAAAGACGCATACAACAAGCATTTATTTCTAATCTCCTTTGTGCCAAGGACTGTACTGGGAGCTAGAGACATGAAGAAGAAAAAAATACCTGAAGGAGTTTACATTAGGGTGGGGCTGGATTCATCGTGGTCAGTTAAGTCAATCAACAAACCTTTCTACAGAGGGGAAACAACAGAGACACTTATCAATGAATAGAAAATATACAAAGATGGTGATGAGGACAAGAGCATTTACTGTATGCCAGGCACGTGCTAAGTGTTTTACAATCACTATCTCATTTGACCTTCACAGCCCTTCCAAGGAGGTACTTGTAATTATCCCCATTTTACAGATGAGGACATTGAGACAGACTGAGATTGTGACTTGCCCAGGGTTGCCCTGCTAGGAAGTGTCTGAGTCTAGATTTTAACTCTCATCTTCTTGGCTCCAAGCCCAGTGCTCTATCATCCCAGCAACCTAACTGCCCTCTTTACAAAAAGTAGAATGACATTTTGGTGAGAAAGATACATCATAACTGGGGGCATGGGGAACAGCCTTGTGTAAGGTGGCTATTGAGTGGAGTCTTGAATGAAGTCCAGGCTTCAGAGAGGCTGAGAGGAGGCTGGAGAGTATTCTAGGCATGGCGGGGGTGCAGATTGGGCAAAAGCACAGCAGCCCAGCAGCCACTTGCTGGCTGGGCCCCAAGAGCTCCTTTCCCCGGGGCTCCAAGCCTCTACCTAAACAAGGCAGATCACTGTCCCCTAGCCTGGCCAGCTCACTCCTCCAGTTCACACTGGGGAGTCCCTCCACCGATGAAACTATAGGTCTGGACCAAGCCCCACCCCCAGAGAACCCTCCATGTGGTGGAATGAAGGTGACCCCTGGTTCCTGAAGGGTCCAGCAGGGTGGTGGCGCCGTGCTGGAAGACTGGAGCTCAGACCTGGAGATGCACTGTGTGCCCAGCCATCCAAATTCAGAAAGGCTTAGCATGCACACATGCTCCAGGGGAGGTGAACTGTTTGGTTAGAATGCTCCGCAGAGGCGGTCTGCCAAGCCTAGAGAGACCATATCAATAGAGCAAAAGTCCACAGGGATGAGATCACAGGTTCTCACAGCCCTCGGGGCCACTGGCCTCCTCTGGCTGGGCCTCATAGGAAGACTCACTATGTCTCTTTCTGTTCCCAAAGGCCTTGGAAAGACGCGGCAATGTGAACATTTGTTTTGTTTTTGACTTTTGGTATAATCCTTAAGAAGGTTTTGTTTGACTTTTTCTCATGGGGGTGAAAAGGGAGAGGAGAAGTAGTAATGGGTTTGGGGAAGGAAGGAAGGAAGGAAGGAAGGAAGGAAGGAAGGAAGGAAGGAAGGAAGGAAGGAAGGAAGGAAGGAAGGAAGGAAGGAAGGAGGGAGGGAGGGAGGGAGGGAGGGAGGGAGGGAGGGAGGGAGGAAGGAAGACCAGTCATATGCTACAGACTTAAACTTATGAATGCTTGACATCCATGATCTCATTTGAGCTCCACAGGAACCCGATGAGTTTGTTGCTCCATTATTATCTCCATTTTAGAGATGAGGAAAGAGGTGAAGCAGTTCAGTTTACCTAGGGTCACACATCTCCTAGATATCAAAGGTGGAATTTCTTTTCTTTTTCTTTTTTTGTTTGTTCTTGCAGGGCAATGGGGGTTAAGTGACTTGCCCAGGGTCACACAGTTAGTAAGTGTCAAGTGTCTGAGGCTGGATTTGAACTCAGGTCCTCCTGAATCCAGGGCCAGTGCTCTATCCACTGCACCACCTAGCTGCCCCCTCAAAGGTGGAATTTCAATGCAGCTTTTAATGACTCCAGGTTACACTGGAATTTTCTGAGTGTGTCTTAAGACAGTCTTTAAACATGGGAAAGAAGAAATCTTCCTGTAAACAAAATAGGTTAAGAAAGCCCCAGGACTGGAAGATGGGCAGCTTGGTAAGAAGGGAAGAGAAAATGACTCATTTTTGTTTGGAAATAAGGATCAAAGAGCCCCTCCCCCACACTGGACAGTGCTTGTAGAAAAGTCAAAAGGAGATTTCTGAGCAATCTTGGTCTCCGTGCTAAACAATAATGTTGTTCAGTCATTTCAGGCGTGTCCAACTCTTGGTGATCCCATTTGCGGTTTTCTTAGCAAAGATACCAGAATGGTTTGCCATTTCCTTCTCCACCTCATTTTAGAGATGGAAAAACAGAGACAAGCAGGGTGAAGTGACTTGCCCAGAGTCACACAGCTAGTAAGCATCTGAGTTCAAATTTGAACTCAGGTCTTCCTGACTCCTGGCCTGGTGCTCTATCCACTGGGTCATCTAGCTGCTCTAGGTGCCTGGACATCCCTGCAGAGTACAGAATTGCCAGCCACTGGCTGCTTCCCAACCGCCGTACCTGGAAACTGGAATCCTGCCAGCACGGCCTGGTCGCCACGTAAACATTCCAAGCGCCCCCTCCCACTGGAGGAGACTCACTGGAGCCCCTGCAGGCAGGTTGGAGGTAGAAACCTTCTGGGAGAAGCGTTTTTCATATTTGTGCGGCTCCTTTTGGCCTTTGTTCAGCCTCACCCTTTCTTTCAGTCAAAATCCAAGCCTGAAGTCTTTGAAACATCAGTCAAGTATGTTCCGCCCAGCCAAGGCAGGTATGGTGATACTTCTCCCCCAAACCCCGGTCTGACCCGAGAATGGCTGAGGTGATGAGAGAGAGCTGCCTCCCACTGACAGGTCTCTTCCAGCAGAGCAGACCACTGGCCCAGAGAGTGAGAGCCGGAAGGGAGCCTGGAGGTTACCAAGTCCAACTCCTTCATTTTACAGATAAGGAAACTGAGGCCCAGAAATGCTAAATGACTTGCCCAGGGTCACACAGCCAACACATGTCTGAAGTAGGACTCAGTCCCAGATCTTGTAACTTCATGTCTAAGGTTCTAGCCACCCAGATGCCTAGGGATGAGGGTGTTTTCCAAAAGGTTTTAGTTTTCTTTTAGGTATAGTACTAATTCACAGAATAAAACTTTGGATACCATAACAATACAGAAATGCAAGGACAGAACTGAATATGAATTGTAGCAAATTCTTTCTTTGAGCAGCATAGGGTATCCTAGAGAGCCTTGGGCTTGAAGTCCGGGAGACCCAAGTTCAAATCCAGCCTCAGACGCTTCCTAGCTGTGTGACCCTGGGCAAGTCACTTCATCTCTGCCTGCCTCAGTTTCTACATTGATAACATGTGGTAATAATACTTGAAGTATCTACTTCATGGGGCTATGGTGGAGCTTCATGTGGGAACTGAGTTATAGAGAGTGCCACCTAAGTCTTCATGTGTTAGCTTGTTAAAGCTTTAAAATGCACTCCGACTTTTGGGACATAAAATTAAAATGTCAGTTGCCATTTTGAAGCAACAAACATTTATTAAATACTACTAGGTACCAGGCCCTCTGCTAAGTCCTGAGGACACAAAATAAAAACAAAAACGGTGCCTGGACTTACTTTTGTCAGGTAAAAGATCAAATGACTGAGAAAACGAAGGTTTGAGCTGCTTCTGCTCTATTAAGCAATGCTGCCAACTGCCCCCAAAACTGAGACCAGGTTCTTTCCTCAGCCTTGGCACTGGACCCCCAGTGCAGGGGGAGACAGACTTTTATGCACTAAAAATAATCAAATAAGACCAATTAGTTAAAAGAAAACAACCAGGGTAAAAGAGGAGGTCATATGATTTCTAATTGGAGAAAAGATTAGATTTTCCAAGTTGGGAGGGGGAGGGCAAAGAGGTGCAATTCCCTGAATCAGACAAAGCCATGTCCCACTCCCCACCGGCTGCCATCCAAGTGTCTGTGAACACCCAAAGGACTATGGAAACAGTAACTGACTGATTAATACAGAGCCAGTTTTTAGATAAGAAATATGGGTTGCTTAAGATGTATAATTGTGAGAAAACTTCTTGCATCAATTTTTGGATCTGGCTGGATTCTGGTCAGCATAATTCAGGTCTCCTTAGTTATGCGTCTCTAAGCATCAGGGAAAGGCAATTCACTTCCCAGCCACATAGGGATAGGTTCAAATAATGCAATCAGGTTTTCTTCCAATTCCCACAATTGAATAACGTTTTCTCACAAAACAGAATTTGGACTAGACTCATATTTGAGTAGAAAGGGAACTGAGCTAGCTCCAGAATTGAGTCCCAAGATGGAGTCAGTGTGGTTCACTCAATTCCCACAATTAATCACTTGTTACTCTAAGCCCCTCAATTCCCTCAGTTCCCCCTTTTGATTCGTGGGGGAGTGGGCAGCCCTTCCCCCCGTGCATCACTTATCTATAAGTCAAATCTTTGAGGTTTTTCATATATTCAGAATTAGAGAAGTCAGGCTGTAACAGATCAAACTACTTAGAGGGCTCACAGTGGACTAATTTGAGAAGGGAGATTTACATGTCACCAAGGTAACCAGGAAAACTTAAACACAAACACAAACACCATGAAACAAAAGGGCAAAGCAATACAATAATGATCATCAATATTAACTAACATCAAGCATCCTTGTCTCCTAGTAACCCATTCCCAATGTTCATTTAATCAGCACATTTTGAGTCCCAGACGTCTCATGTAACCGTCTGGTTCCTAGATTGCTTCTCTTGGAAATTCTGGAATAGTCTTCATCCTCAGGACAGCTATGAAGGGGGCTCTGCTTCTCTGGTTTGTTCCCAGATAATTCTTCTAAAATCTGCCAGCAACAAGACAATATAATTTAGTACAATCTCTTAAATTTGGTTCTCCAAACAAAAACTTCAGAGAATTTTAGTTTTTTTATGTACTATTTGCTGTTTCTATCTTTACCTAAATCTTGTATCTGATTTAAGAATCTTTAAAAATCCAGGTCTCTAACTTGTAAAATGGATTCTTCTGTCTTTTAAAATTATAAGAAAAATGATCATTTTTCCATTGCAAAATTTAATAATAATTTCACTTTCTTTAAAATTATCAATACAATTTTATATATAAAATCCTTAATTCAGTTTTGAGAACTTATCATTAACGCATACTCAAAGCCTTAATTTCCATGCCAGACACATTTGGGAAAAAATCCTGTTGTTTTCTCAAAATTTACCATTCAATTTAATTAGAAAGCTTTTACATTACATCCTTGTCTTATTTACCTTATCTAATTCTCTATTTAGGAGGATACCATCTTTATATTATAATTTGACCACAAATACAGAGTAAAATGGCAAGATTTTTCAAACTTGCCTCCTATTATAGTAACTCAGAGATGTTCCAGTATCAATGAATTAATTAATAGATGATGGTATGAAAAGGAGGGACATAGTTATAACAATGTCAAGACCTGTCTCTTCAAGGGCACAGACTGACCTGATTCATACCATTACAAGAAGAAAACTCTTTTGTTTGAGTCCAAGCATGAGTCATTTCGGACAGCCAATCATGTAGCTACAGAGTATCAAAAGCATGACTCAGGATTAACCAGGTGGGGAAATTTCCTGTTCAGGAAGGAAATTGCATAATGGGGAATTGAGTCAAGAGGATCCTATCCTAGGTTATGCCAAGGTCTTTCATCTGCCACAGACTCAAGCAGGTTTCTTTATAACGGCAAAGACAATGTGTGAAAAACCAGGTCCCTGGGCGAATATGGAAGGTAATGAGAGAGTAGAAGCAGCTGAAGTGGGGAAGAAACAGGACAGGTCTCCTGGAAGAGAGGAGATGGAGCTGAGCTTTAAAAAGAAACCAAAGGGCAGCTAGGTGGCACGGTGGATAGAACACCAGCCCTGGAGTCAGGAGGACCTGAGTTCAAATCCAGCCTCAGACACTTAACACTTACTAGCTGTGTGATCCTGGGCAAGTCACTTAACCCCAATTGCCTCACTTAAAAAAAAAAAAAAGAAAGAAAGAAACCAGAGATTCTAAGAGATGGAGGTGAGGAGGGAGAGCATTCCAGGTCTGGGGGCAGGGCATCCAGGACAAAGTCATGGAGGCTGGAAAGAGAGTGTTACGTGTGAGGAATGGTCTGTAGGACAGTTTGGGGAGAGGAGGAATGGGTAAGAAAACTGGGAGGGTTATTCCCTCTCAGGGTTTCAGTGATGATCAACTGAGATAATAGATATGGGCCCTCAGCAAACCTTAAACACCCATGACAATATCTGCCATTGTGGTTGTTCTTGTTGAACTTAGAAGAGATGGGGGAATGAGTCCATTCATTTGATGCCCTGAATCTTTTAGCAAAGGAATCAGTGAATAGTTTCAGGGTGTCTTGTCAAGGCTTCCAGGAAAACCATGATGGGATTGGAGACTGAATGGTAGGGTTATTTTATTCAATCCCTTTGTCTCATAGAAAAATAATCTGAAGTTCAGAAAGGTTAAGCTCTTTGCCCAAAGTCACACAGTACCCGTGTGAGACCTGCTAGTCTGGGCACACTTACGGTCTTTACAGTCTCCTGGCTAAAGAGACATCCCTCTCCAGCTTAGGAAACCAAAATCTAAATTTAGTTTGGTCCAATCACCTCATACAGTCCAGTTCTCCCCCTGGAGCAAGCATCCCGGCCATTGACATTGATAGCTGACATCAGTGGGGGTCATGAGAAGACCAGCCACTTGCTTTGGAGTCATGGGGCTCTGTCCTGTCTCAGACACTTCCCAGATGAATGACCTTGGGCATATTCCTTCCTCTTCTGACCTTCAGCTTTCTCCACTGAACAAGGAAGCAGTTGTTCTAGGTGGCTTCCCAGGCCCTTTTAGTCCTAATTCAGGGCTCCCATGCTCACCTTTGGGAGCAGAAGCCAGATGGGAATGGAGTTCAGCCTTTTGCCCAGCAGGAGCAAGAGCAGACCCACTGGGGAGTTTAGGAGAGAAAGCCTCAAGACCTCATCCTTGGGCTGACCATCCACTCTGGATAGAGCTCCTGGGCAGGCTTTGGAGACTGGATTAATCCATAAATCCTGAGACATTCTGTGGTGTTAATCAGTATTGTAAATTAATTTTAAAATGAAAAAGTCTATTAGTAGGTCAGTGAAGGCCACTGCAGCCAGCTTTCCTGGTGTTTGGGTTTTTACTCCAGTCATGTAAGAGGCCTCATTAAAACCACTGCAAAGGGATCCATGTACCTATGAGGGGAGCTAGTTCCTAGCAATGCCCTGTAACTTCCCAGGGAAAGCCCCTGGGTGGCCCATACTCCACATGTAGCTACAAATGGCTTCCTTTTAATACTCTCATCCCAGAGAAGGGCACAATTGAAGTCAGAGATGAATCATCAACCTTTGAATACATCAAGCTCTGCCACTTACAAAGCACTGGAGAATCATGATTATGTTGGAGCCTCTCAGCAGCCATAATATATGACATGACTTTTGCCATTTTACAGATGAAGAAACTGAGGCTCATAGGGCAAAAACAGCCTGCTCAGTTATATGAAAAATAAGTGTCTGAGATAGGATTTGAACAAAAGTCTTCTGGAAAGCAGGTCTGCATTCTAGTCACTCCAGCATACTGCTTCCCATATAGGACAGTTGGAACTATGTGTCTCATAGAGGCAGAATGTGGCCTCATATTTAAAACCTGATTCCTCCATCCTTTCCCCCTTTTCACTTTCTGTTCCTTCTACTATTTCTCCTCTCCTTTCCTTCCACTCTCTTCCTTCTACTCTTTCTTCTTCTTTCCATACTTCTATTCTTACTTCCTCCCTTCCTCCTTCCTTCATTCCTTCCTTCTTTCCTCCTTTCCTTCCTCCCTTCCTTTCTTTCTTCTTCCCTTCCTCCCCTTCCTTCATTCCTTCCTCCATTCTTTCCTTCCTCCCTTTCTTCCTCCCTCCCTCCCTTCCTCCTTTCCTACTTCTTTCCTTTCTTCTTCCTTTCTCCCTGTCTTTTCTTCCTTCTCCTCCTTCTCCTCTCTCTTCCTTTTGCTTTCACATTCCTTTTTCCTTCCTTTCCATCCTCATTTTTGATAACCTGAGATGAACCCTTTTACCTCTCTTTACCTCAGTTTCCTCACCTGGGGATGGGAAAAATAGTTCTCACCTTCCCTCCCCTACAGGAATGTTGTAAGGAAAGCACTGTATCAATAGGAGTTCTTGTTTACTAGGGAGAAAAGGAATATAACTTTGGACTTCCCAATGAGGGTTGGATTCTTCCCTAAAAGCAATCCCAACTGTGTGGAAAAGACATTTCAAATCAATTGTTTTAAAACATGCAGGTGGGTCTCTTATATGTGAGGACTAAATGGGTGCTTTGTGGGCCAATTTTCATCCTAAAAGGAGCCTCAGGAATATTGATCAGTAGCAGATGAAAGGATGAGAGGTATGGGGGCACTGAGGAGGAAGAAGTGGGCTCTTGGTCCAGTTTGGGAGATGCCTCATCCCCCTACTTTGAGGCCTTAGTGTGAGAGACCACTTACTGTCTGCTCTAGCTATAAGACTAGGATATGCAAAAGTCCTGGGCTTCCCCAGCCCTTCTTTCTTCTGCAATGCAGCAGGCACCAATAGGCTGGTTTTCTGCATCTTTATTGAATTTATAAATATTGAGGTTCAAAATTGCCATCACCTAGCCATTAAGGAAGGGGGAGGTTGGCCAACACTCAATATTCATCTGCACTGTTCATTGGCAGTAAGATGGGAGTGCATCTCATCATCGTCACTCCAGTTCTCATCATAGAATAAGAGCCATGCATCAAATTGCAGGAGGCAGAATGATAGAGGGGGAGGGGAGCTCAGTAGGAGGAATTGTCCCTCCAACATGAGGTGGTTTGGCCTCTGCTTTGAGACGTCCAGTGAAGGGATCCCACAACCTCCTGAGACTCCCCCCATTCTACTTAGAGCCATCTCCAGTTGTTGGCATGTTCTTCCTGACATGCAGCCTAAGGCTGCCTCTGCACAGCCCACTCAGCAGAACAAGGAGAATCTCTCTTCCTTTTGCGGCAGCCTGGTGTTTCTTCTGCTTTGTAGAAATGGGAACTGCCCATAATGCTGATTTGACCAGTGTCTTGGTTCAGTCATTTTTTCTCTTATTGTTTGTTATAAAAGATGACTCTCTGAGAGGGGTAGGGGGGACATATTGGAAAATGAAGGTGATGCAATGACTGAAGATACTAATAAAAGTGCCCCACTGGTATGCATTTAAAAGTACATAAAAGGAGCACATTTCTAGTGCTTGGTGACAGCTCATTATGTCATTCCCCAAAGCATCTGTTCTAAACCTTCACTTCTCAAGTCCAGATAGCACCCCTCCCCCACCCCAGCCAAGGACATTGCCTCTGTATGAGAAAATAGAGATGATGCTATGAGTTCCCTTTTCTCCTCTTTGGACATTCCCCATCCACCCCCCCCTTCTCTGCTCCTTTTCTTCACTCTGCAGTGGAGAAGTGTCTTCTCTCTCCTCTAAAGTCAACTTTCACATACTATTGCATTTTTCCCTTCTTTGGCAGATTGCCTCCAGAATCCTCTCTCCCCTCTAATTTTCAATCTTCCACTCTTTCCTGGCTCATTTCTTGATGTCTACAAACACACCAAGGTTTCCCATGTCCTTAAACAAAACTACTAACTAAAACCTATCATCCCTTCAACATCATGCCCTCCCTATCTTCCCTTTCACAGCCAGACTCCAGAAAAAGCAGTCACACTCACTTTTCCACTTCCTCTCTCCTCACACCCGTCTCTACCCCTTGTGGTCTCACTCACTTCTCAGCTGTAACTCTTCTCTCCAAAACTATCAGTGATCTAACTGACAAATCTGGTAGGTTTCTCTCAGTCCTCATCCTTCTTGAGCTCTCTGAGGCATCTGACCCTAGTGATCTTTTTCTCTCCTGGAGACTCCCCTCTGGGTTTTTGTGAATAATTCTCAGTTCTCTTGCTACATCCATAATTGTTTTTGACTCAGTCTGCTGGTGATTGTTGTTTGGTTACTTAATAAATGTTTGTTGACCAAGTGATAGACTTACTTGTATGTGTTGTTGGCCCCAGTAGAATCCAAGCTCGTTGAATGCAGACACTATTTCAATTTTGTCTATTGTCAGCCCAGGGCCCAACGTTTACTGAATAGAATTGTATTGAATTATCTTCAAGCATCCATCAGTCATTCAGTCAGCATTAAGTGCCTACTCTGTGCCAGGCACCATGATAAGAGCCGGGGACACAACAGAAAAGTGAAATAAATCCTTCCTTCAAGGAACAATGACTATTGGAGATGAGAGGCTGACTATGCCTGGGCCCACTAAGAAGCCATTTCATGCCTGCATGATAGGAGGGGGGGCTGGCACATCACTGTCTACTCCCTCTAGCACCACCTGGACCACTGCGTGGGAGCCTCAGAAGGGGGAGGAATCTCCTTAGAAATAATGACGTGCATTGGAAATGCACTCACCCAATGGTAGACCATACCCTTGCAAACATCCTTATAAGCAGCTATAGTTGTGGTCTTTGACTATTGAAGAGAAAAATGGAGGCATTGAAAGAATTTTTTCTTGGCAGAGAAACCCTTTTCTCTGCCCATTGGTATAAAATGTGAGTTAGTGCCAAAAGTTTTGTGGTAGCCACCTATGCTGGGTGAGCCTGTCTTGTATATGTTCTAAAGTAATATGACTTCTCCTCCTTCCTAGGACTACAGTCAAGCCCATACAATGAAAGCAATCAGCTTTCACTTAGAGACCTGCAGTCTGAGGTTGCAGAGAAGGAATCTGACTTTGCCAAGGTAACACACTCGTATAATTTCTAGACACAAAACATATTCAGCTTGAAAATAGAAGCGCCAATTGTGGTGCCTGCATTTTATTTTGAATGATCATAACTGAATTTATGCAATAGAAACTGTGAAAAATGTGGGCTTACATGACTGACAGATATGCAGTTATTTCTTTGTGGTCTCCAGTGCCAGAGGTGTCAAATACCCAAACCAGATTAAAACATAATTGGGAAATACTTAATAAAATAAACAAAAATAAAATACAACATAGGTAATGTTAATTTGTAGTTTTCATTTTTCCTTTATTTTTTTCTTTTTCTTTTCTTTTCTTTTCTTTTTTTTTTTTTGTGCTGGGCAATGAGGGTTAAGTGACTTCTCCAGGGTCACACAGCTAGTAAGTGTCAAGTGTCTGAGGCCAGATTTGAACTCAGGTCCTCCTGAATCCAGGGCCAGTGCTTTATCCACTGTGCCACCTAGCTGCACCCTAATTTGTAGTTTTCTAAGTCAACATGTGGCCTACAGGGGTTTCTTTTTGACTTTGACACCATTGGTTTACACCAACAAGTTTGGGTTTTGTAACATCACAGGAGTTCTCCAATTATTCCAATTGTTCTCATAAATAACCCCAAAGAAAATTTATTTGATTAGTTTGTGTCAAAAAAGGTAGTTTCACTACAAATCACATTCTGGTTGTGGATGATGAAGGAGAGAAGTCTGGTGACTTAAATGACAATGGAAGGTATGGCAGTTTCTGAAAGATTGGGAATCATGCTAGTCTATACTTTGGAAGAAAAATATATAAGCACACATAATGCCATTCAAATGATCTGAGTTTTTAAAAAACCTAACATTTTATTGGATACAGATCCCACATGCAAATAGAATGGATTGAGGATACCTCTACTAAAATTAAGCATTATGATAAAACATCCCCAACATTAAAATAAAACCCAAGCTATGACAGTTCCGAAAACATTGATTTCCCTTTTATAGATGCATTTTGACCTCCAACTTTTGCTGGGAAAGTGAAGTTGGAAGAATACACTGAATTGAAAGGATTAAAGTACATGAAGGATTCATAGCATTAAATGTTGGACATTGCCTTCAAATGTTGATTCCGATTTAACTGAGGATCAATTCATTAACTTAAGTTAGTGGGACTCTTAATCAACTTGTATTTAACAAAATATGAACTTTTCTTAGTAAATACTGGTTCCCAGGATGTCCCAAATGATGGAGAAAATTACCACTCCAGCCCCTAAGCTCTCCTTATTGGCCATCAGAGCCATTTTGATCGAGAGAGATGTCTCAGGGAAACCTTAGTGAGTAATAAAAGAATGTAAGATCATTAATAATGTACTCCAGGAGAGTGAGGTCAAAGACACTTGGGATGACAGGGAGGATCGAAAGTGTCTTGAGCGTGACTGGGAATCCTGGAACACAGCATAAAATGTAAAAAACACATCTGGACTCTTGGCCAGGAATGGAGTGCATCTAACAAGAGCCAATAAAAACACATTGGCCAGGAGTCTTGAGAATCTGATCGGAAGGGCTTTGAATTGAAAGGGAATCCATAAAGGAGAAAACTGTAAATCTTTCAACCTCATACCCCAGAGTGTAGAAGATAGAACATAGTAATTCACAAAAAGCGATACTTCAGAAGACACAAGCCAACAGTAAAGCTCATGGACTCGGATGTCTAGACGCAAATGTACAACATATGGCTAACACACCGGATAGAGTGGGGATCCAAAAGGAAGGAGGTGAATCTGACCCTTTGGGTATCCCTGAGACTTGTGGTACAGGAAGAATGGTTGGGAGAGACTAGGGATAGATGTACATTATTCAAAAGGAATCAAACGGATTCGTGGGATGTTGGCATGGCACTCTGTGTGTGCCCACGTGGGTAGACATCTGTATGTTGATGCCCCTTCCAGCACCCTGGCTTTGCAACTCATCTCCCTTCTCAACACCCATGACTTTCACCTTCTCATGACTGCTGCCACACACCAGGATGGTCATACACTTGATAGCATCATGATCATCAAGTGTTCTGCCTCTGCATTGCCAGAACTCTGCCCTCCCTCCATCTAACTCTAACCTCCTCTCTTTACCCTGTGCCTGGCCATGTAGAAATCTTTTCTCTGTTCCCATCACACCCATGCCTCCCTGATTTCCCTTTCCTCCCTTTGAGACTTTGATGCTATAATAACTGGTTCAACCTTATACTGGCCTCGACCCTTGGATCCTTTTTCCTTTTTTCAATTTTGACTTATCACTTTCTAAACCACAACCTTAGATGACCCCCCCCCCCCATCTGCCTTCTTCATTCCAATCTGCAAGCTGCTGAACAGGACTATAAGAAGTCACACAACCAAGCTGACTGGTTTCACCACAAAGGGAATTGTAACTGGATCCTTCCTGCTGTGGGGCAATCCTTTTGTTCTTAATTGACTCCCTTTCACTTGCCCTGCAGTCTATGTTTTGAACCTATTTCTCTTCACCATTCCCTTCCCCCTCCCTCTCAGCAGAGCATGTAACCACTGAAACAGAACAGAGCCCCTCTATATCCCCATTGATCTCCTGCCCTAATCCTACCCACCCATTTTGTCCCAAGATCTCCCCTGCCCAAGCACGTACCTTAATGACCCCAGAGCATCAGTCCTGTCACTGTGCCCTAAAGAGCACCGAGCCATTCTGTACACCTTGCTGCTCAGCTCTCCTATATGTGCTGTCTTCCCAATTAGGAAAAAAAAACTTTTTGAAGGAAGGGACCATCTTCACTTTTGAACTAATTTTACTCTCAGTGCTCACCCCAAGGACTGTGATATACTAAGTCCTTAATGAATGCTTTTTATTTCCACACTATACTGGTAAAGTGGAGATGATCATGAATGAACTTCCTCTTTTTCCAAGTTCAATACCACAGATTCCTTCTATATCACGATCCATTCTCTGGTCCCTTTTCTGAGGGAGTGACGACCTTTCTCCTGGCCTAGATAAACCCCTCTAAGTATGTCCCACCCTTTCATCCCCCCCCCAGGTCATTATTCTTTATTCCATTCCCCGTCTCTCTAGTACTTACTTTCTCTTCTTTCTTCCCATGTAGCTCTATTCAGAGATGAGCCCCTCCAAGCTTAGCTGGGTCCTTGGATAGTGGAGACAATCCAGGGCAAACACTGAGAGCCTTTCTGGCCATGCCTGCCAGAGTGGCTACAACACTTGGTCTAATTCTTGGCTTTTCCATTATGTGTGTGTGACCTTGGACAAGTCACTTAGCCATCCTAGGTATCACTCTCTTCACCCATAAAATGACAGGGTTGGACCAGATGACTTCTGAGGTCCTTTCCATTTCTAAATTGTGGGGCAATGAGGGTGAAATGACTTGCCCAGGGTCACACAGCTGGTAAGTGTCAAGTGTCTGAGGCCAGATTTGAACTCAGGTCCTCCTGAATCCAGGGCCAGTGCTTTATCCACTGCACCACCTAGCTGCCCTGAGGCACTTCTCTAGGCACTAGGAATACCAGACCATCCAAAAGCAGCTCCTGTTCTGCAAAGCATCTACTTTACTGGAGGGACACCACATGTAAACAGAGCAGCAGTCACCAAATCACTGGGGAGAGGATGGGGAGCTCAGGAAGGGTGCCACCTTGGAATGAGCTTGGGATTCCGAGAAGCACAGGAAAAGAAGTCATGGACCCAAGCGCCCTTACACGGTCACTGAGGCAGGAGATGGGATGCTGAGCATGGGAGAGCTGGATGTCTGGTTTGGAGCACCTGAAGGGGCACAAAGGGAAGTGAGCCTAGAAAGGTAGTTTGTGCAGGGCTCCAAGGGCCAAACTGAGGAATTGGTCTTGCAGCCAAGGAGCAATAGGGAGCTGCTGAAGGTACTTGAGCAGGGGACTGACCTGGCCAGACCTGGGTACTAGGAAGATGATGTTGGCAGGTGCCTAGAGAACAGTGTAGGAAGGGGAAGTTGTTGATGCTTAAGGAGAGGTGGCCCTCTTAAAAATCCTGTTATCCTGAATCTATGGATTCCTCGTTTCAATTTATAAAACTGTGTCCTTCCTGAGAAATGCCTGAGGGTATCAGTACAAAGTTAAAAACATTCAATAAAATACACAAAAGCATAAAAGCTATTACCAGCTGGACAAGATCATGTTTGAAACGCCAAAAAAAGGTCAATATCTTAACGAAGCTTCTAAGAGAAAGGAAATGTAAAATGATTGCCCACCGGCATACCAAGAGAGGTGAGCAAGGGATGGATGTAGCCAGGGCCACCCGGCCCCATCTCCTCTAGAAGCGGGGCTTTGCCGCCTCTTCTTTTGGCCATCTCTGGAATTCAGATTCTGTTAGCTGGAAGGGGCCATTTCCAAACAAAACTTGGGCAAGTTTGAGAGAACCTGTGGCTATTCTTCTGGGACGTGCTGGTCAGGAGCAGCTTTGGACTCTCAGATGCTGGGGCAAAGAGGGGAGCACAAGCTAAGAAATCTTCTGCCATAAGCTGTGGGTTGGAGCCGGAATGTCCCTCATCTGACGTCCAGCTTGGCCAAGTCCAGAGAGGCATGGCTCCAGACTGGCCACAAGGAGATTGGGAGCCACAGAAATTCTCAAAGCCTTCTTAGTAATTCCTAGAGGGCTTCTAGTCTCTCCAACCATGGTCCTTGATGTCGTAGCTCCTTCGATGGGTAGAGTACCCCTTGCTCATCTTCCATTTGAACCAGAGGCAATGTGGTGGAGTGGAGCGACCTGGACTCCTGCTCTGGATATGAGACCCCCCACCCACCCCCGGGCTGTGTGACCCTGGGCAAGTCCCTTAACCTCTCAGTGCCCCAGAGAACTCTCTCAGATCGTGTTACAGACATGTTGTTAATCTATGTCACCAGAGGTAGTTTTTTATCATGAAAGTATTTTCTCATTTTTTAGATAGTTTTCAACATTTGTTTTTATAAGATTTCTAGTTTCTCATTTTTCTCCCTCCCTCCCCTCCCTCCCCCTCCCTAAGACAGCAAACAATCGGATATAGGTTGTATGACTCACATGAACTGATGCTGAGTGAGGTGAGCAGAACCAGGAGAATACTGTACACAGTATCAACAACATTGTGTGTTGATCAGCTGTGATAGACTTGACTCATCTCAGCAATATAATGGTCTGAGAAAGTTTCAAAGGACTCATGATGGAAAATGCTCTGCAAATTCAGAAAAAATGAACTGTGGAATCTAGATGCAGATGGAACCATACTATTTCTATGGTTTTTTTGTTTTTCTTTTTTGAGGTTTTTCCTTTTTGCTCTGATTCTTCTTTCACAACATGACTAATGGAGAGGTAGTTTTTAATGCCACTAGTTCTCCACACTGATTAAATCACATCTGGACTAAGAACATTGCTGTATCTTTCTCAGTAGTTGACACTAGAGCAATGATATCATGGCCAGTTTGGGAAGAGATAAAATGCACAGAAGATGGAATTCTTATTTATAAAAAGCGTCCTGAGCCTAAGAGTCCCGAGAGGCACCAGCTTGGGCACTGTCTCTGATGCCTCTCCTCCTATTTCTGTATGCGCACGCATACATTTGGCTTAATTTTCTTCAGGAGAAGGGCAGGACACATTTACCTTAGTGTCTTCCAGAACCTAGCAGAATGCCCTGCACATAGAAAGCACTTAATGCTTGTTGACAATTTGATCATTTTGGTGGTTTTTTTTTTTCTCTGAGGGAATCCAAGTCCAAGAAGAGAATAGAAGTCAAAAGATCAGCACACATGGTTTATTTCCCGTATTTTTGCCTATAGCGAGGGATATCTTCATCACTAGGCTGTCATTTCTGGGAAAGGAGACCCAAGCAGAAACTAGAAGGGCCCTCCCCAGTGCTGGGTTAGGTCTTTCCTCAGTTTTGAGCCGAAACAACTGAACAAAGAGTAGCCTTCCAGCCACTGGCTCCCTTGGAGTTCATCAGCACTTCCTTCCAAGTACTATAGGCTTCCCTTAAGCTCACATCAGAGAACCATAGATCTGATGCTTGAAGAAGCTGCAGAGGCAATCAAGTACAATCCCCTCACTTTGCAGTAGAGGAGGTTGAGGCACAGAGAGGTCCAGGAGAGGACCAGAGTCAGTAAGTCTGTGAGGCACAGTTTGAACTCATGGCTTCAGGCTCCAAGACATAGGCTTTACCTACTCGGCCATCATCTGAGGACCTCAGCATTCTATCTCCAGTCATCCTCCCATTGTGTTGTATTCCATGGCTCTACTTACTTCTCTGGGAACATCAGTCAAATCAACACTTGTTCAGAGAAGGGAAATGACACTTCTGCCCAACATCTCTACTCACCCTCCCTGGGACTTCCTAGGTCCAAACCCCCCTCATTGGTCCCCCCTCCCCTGAAACTGTTTAGGCCCTTGAGGGCACTGTCTGCTGTACTCTTTGTACCTGTATTTCTGGCAAATAGGACACGTTGTAAGGGCTTAGTGAATGCTTTTTCAATCAAGAATTGATGAATGACTCTCCAATCTTCTGTGCAGTGAACACAGCTTATTGCCAAGTGATCTTACATGTTACTCGAGGGTTACAAAAGGAGCCCAGCATCTGAGTAAGCCAACCCAGGTCCAAGCTGCACTTTTTCTGATCTTTGGTCTAGACAACTATTATCTACAAGGAGGGAGTCAAAGCCTCCCCACAATCCCCAGTTCCTGGGCCAGGGAAGCCACATGGACGATTTAGGGCAACCATGGCATCAAGAAGGAACTAATTGGGGGGCAGCTAGATGGCACAGTGGATAAAGCACTAGCCCTGGATTCAGGAGGATCTGAGTTCAAATCTGGCCTCAGACACTTGATACTTACTAGCTGTGTGACCCTGGGCAAGTCACTTAACCCTCACTGCCCTGCAAAACAAACAAACAAACAAACAAAAACAAGAAGGAACTAACTGCTGGGGGGCCATCAGATGGACAAAAGATATCTATAAAAATGTACTTTAGAATAGACTACTCTTGTAAATAGTGTTTATCGTTTGTCTTGGTGGGAGGTCCCAGTGTTTCCCCATTTTACTTTCTTGCTTTTCCCATCCCCTTAGAAGAACTTGATGGAAGGGAATTAGCCACACTGAGAATATCAGTCTCACTTCTCCTACCTAACCCTCTGCCCTCTTGCAGAAACAGACCGACAACTTTCTTACTATCCCTACTTCAAGGAAACAAACAGACACAAAGCAATTTTTTAAAATGGGTGTCAGAAAGTTACGAAGAACAAGCATGGACCCAAAGGAGAGATATTTTGGAAGATACTCTTACCCCACACCTTTGCAGAGGTTGGAGGTTCATGGTTGAGCTCATGTTTTTTGTAGATTTTTTTATCAGTATAAACCAGGTTTAAATCCCTGAGACTGTCCATCATAAACATTCTTCCAACTTGACACCAACCCTTCAATGTTGCCTCCTGGAATCTGACTATTCAAAAAATTCCAATTAAGCATGGGAGACATTCTGTTTTCCAGAACTAAGGCCCAGTAAGCAAGCTGTTCCCTGAGACTGGCATAACAACAATCCTTTGCACTCACCCTGTGGATGAACTCTGCTGCAGCAAAACCCTAGAAGGGCTTCCCACCAGATCCAGGTGGTGCTGAATTAGAACAAGCACCAGTAGGAGCCACATTTTCTTCATGGAGCCCTGCTATGAATCGAACTTGCCTCATTGTTGCTGTTACCTTCTCATTTCTCATGGTTCAGTCTCACTGCAGTGCACTTCCTCTTATCAGAGAAGACCCTAGCAGAAGTGTCTATTTTCCCTCTTCCAATGCAATAAAGATTTTTTTGTCTTTTAACTCCTAAAAAAAAAGAATTGATGAATGATTTCTGAATGGTCACCTCTGAGTCAGTGATGCTTATATCTACTTGTCCACTTCAAGTTCCAGCTGAACATTGGCCATCTCCAACTGGATGTCCCACGGCTTTGTTAAACTTAACCCAACTAAAACCCTCTTGTATTGAGAACTTTCTGAATGCTCTTGAGGGCACTGTCCTCTTCCCATCTGTTCAGGCTCGAAATCTCTATATTACCCAGGACTCCTCACCCCTCAGATGCAATCAGCTCCACAGTTCTGTCAAATGTATGTTCTTGGCATCTCTTCTTCACCCCCTCCTTCTTCCCTCTGATGCTGCTGCTGTGCCCGTGCAGGCCCTGTCAGGTCATGCCTTCAGCATGGTCGGCCTCCCTTAAGTCTCTCCTCCCTCCAGGCTATCTTCCACTCAGCTGTCAAACTAATCACCTGATCTGACCAAAAAAGTTACTGGAAAGGAAGCTGAACTCTGAAAAGTCATTGAAACCTCTAAGAGGCCTAAGGCTGGAAGTGAACTGTGAGATCCTCACAGCAGTAGGTGCCATGATGCTTCCAATTTTATAGTTGGGGAAACTGAGGCAGATAGGTTAAGTGACTGGCTTAGTATTACACAGCTAGTAAGAAGATAGATTTGAACCCCAGATCCAATGCTCCATCCATTATGCCACCCACCTGCCACAAGGGAGAAAATACACAGATAACTAAATACTGAATATCAACTAAGCAAATATGGAGTCGTTGGGAAGCAGTGGAAAGAAACATGGAAAGAATGTGGCTCTGAAGTTAGAGGGCCTGGGTTCAAATCCTGCCTCTTACTATGTGTCTTCATTTCTCTGACCCTCAGTGTCTTCATCTATAAAATGAGGCTGTTGCACAACATTGTCTCGGACGTCCTTCAGTTCTAGATGTAGGAGCTTACTGCCCTTTGCCTACAGGAGGCCTGAGACCCCGCTTTGGAAGTCAGATGAAAGGACTGGACTCGGTGCCTCTTCAGTGCTTCCAGGAGACTCACAATCCATGGCACCCACCTGTTCCCCCAGCAACGTCTCTGTCTAGTTGAGGATAATAAGACTCTGCTCAAAATGCCTTCGTGGGATCAGAGGCTGAGACGTGGGAGACACTTCAGTGATGCCATCTGAGCTGAATGCAGGGGTGGGAGGTGAGGAGGGAATGATCATTGTCAAGTATCTGAAGCAGCTGGGTGTCCAAGTGGGGGCAGGATGGGCCCGGAGTCAGGAAGTTTTGTTGTCTGACTCTCCGTGACCCACTTTGGGGTTCTCTTGGCAGAGATGCTGGAGGGCTCGGCCATTTCCTTCTCCAGCTCATGGGACAGATAAGGAAACTGAGGCAAACAGGGTGAAGTGACTTGCTTAGGGTCACAGCTCGGAAGTGTCTGAGGCTGGATCTGAACTCAGGAAGAGGAGTCTTCCTGACTGGAGGCCTGGCCCTCTATCTACCATCGGAAGACCTGAAGTTCAAATCCAGCCTCAGATACTTCCTGACTGAGTGACCCTGGGCAAGTCACCTCTCTCCTGCCTGCCTCAGTTTCCACATCTATGTATAATAACCGATTTCCCAAGGGTGGTTATCTGGATCAAGTGAGATAATGTGTACACAGTGCTTTGTAAATCTTAAAATGTTTTCTGAACACTCGTTATCATCATTAGTTGTCATGATTATGCAAAGACCTGTGGTGGGTTTCTCGTCAGGGAACCTGAGAGCGATTCCCCACACCTGACTCTTGCTGGCTGTGTGACTTTGGGCAAACTAGTAGACCTCCCTGGCCACCTCCTCACCTGTGAAATGAGGTCTTGGCTTAGACGGTCCCTTAGCGCTCCTGATCGATGACCCTATTTCACAGGAAGGAGAGAATCCCAACAACTGAGAAGAATCAGGAAAGACCCTGTCTCGGAGCCGGCTAGGGGGCCCTGGGGGCTTCAGTGCGTGGCAGAGAGGGCTTTGAACGCTTGCCCTCTCACGCCCAACCCACCCCTCTCTCCCTTTTTGAACAAGGTCTGAGCTTGCTTCCTCCCCCTCCTCCCTGTCTGGTTTGTGCCGGTTCTGCCTGCCACCCATCAGTCATCCCTCCAGCTTCCTGAGCCCGAGCCTCTCCGCACTCAGTGGGTGGTCAATAAATGTAGCTCCATAATTTTGGATGGAGGATCATTGCCTGGAGAGCTTTACAAGAAAACAGTCTAATGAATGTGAAAATGGGTCTCCAGAAACGTAGGTGGCGGGCTCGCTCTTCCCAGGCCCCTCCACGGGCCTTTCTAAATGAGCAGAATAAACAAATTCAGATGAGGAGGCCAGAGTGTGGCCTCCTCTGGGCTGGCCTGCCCTGACCAGGTTAGGTCCTCAATGGTACAGCCCCAGGGTTTTCTCTGAGCCTCCCCCGCACACTGAGCCCCAGAACATTGTTGATTGCAAGTATAATCGAGTCCTTCTTCTGTATTATTCACATAGACAGACCCCGAATTCCTCCTTCTGCACCTGCTCATTTTGCCTGAGAGCACTGTATTTGTCTTGTCGGAGCAAGCCGTTCATCATCTAACCTGATAGATAATATAATTGTTTGGGTCAGAAGAAATTAGGCTCAGCTCTTGTCAATCACTCCTGCTCATTGGCTGCCTTGAATTCTGGGGATGCTAAGCAACAGGGATCTGGCTAGGGAGTGAGACTGGAAACTCAGGATGCTGGCCTAATCTCTGTGTTTCCCTGGATCTCTGGGGGAAGGGGGAGGCATGGGGGGTGGAGGGTCTTCTTCATCACCCTAGCAGACCTGTGTGGACAGGACGCTGAGCCGACTCCCACACACCAACTTATGACAGAGTCACCATCTACCCAGGCCAGGCACTTCTCCCTCTGTTTCTAGGCAGACACATTTTAATATTTCAGGGTATCAATGCCGGCATATCCACGAGCTGAGGGGCTGGCAGCGAGGGTGGGGGGGTTGTTGTTGGAGTTTGACAATCGATGCTGTCATAGACATGGATAAGCAAACCCAAGTCCAGCTGCCCAGCTGAGAAAGTCAGTGAATCTGTCAGGTTCCCAGTTGGGAAATACTTAATTTCTGCACAAATCTCTTCAGTTTCTCCCCCCCTCCCAAATTCTTCCCAACACTTGGGAGAGAGGAGTTAGGGCCCACGTTACTGCTGGGCAGAAAGCAAGGCAGGAGGGGTGTCTCAGAGCGGTGAGTGCTGGATCGATGCTCTTGGGCATCACACTGGCTTAGGAAAGGACTCGGCACGTGTTCCAGGAAAGGGTCTGAATAAGAATCTGTCTCTTGTCATTTACAGGAGACTCTGGCGTCCCAGAAAACAAGGATGATTTCATCCCTCCTCATGTCCCAGCTGATTGATGAGCGTCGATTGCAGAAGAATGCCTTGCCAGGCCAGTGCATGATGGTTCAGCCTGAGATTCATCCCATGAACCAGGCCTTGGCTGGGCACAGTCCAACTCCCATAGACCAAGCCTTCTCCTTGCGTCCTGGCACCATGGGAATCCACACAGCCTCCAAGAAGGCTGGCTCTGGAACTAAGCTGCCTCCCCAAGAGGAGAATCAGGATTCTGACCCAAGAAAAGGGTTCTCCTCCATCACCATCACAGCCAGACGAGTTGTTCCTCCGGCCAGTACCCAGATGTGGAGTCCTGCTGTTGACCCCGTGTGCTCCAAGTGGGGGGCCAAGGACAGACTCGTGGACCAGACAGCTTTGGCCCACAGGCAGGAGCCAGGTCCTCACCACCAACTCTTACATGGTCGGGAAGGCTCCACAAATGGCTTGGCAACTCCATTCAAGGCTTCTGGACCTCCCAGGCAGCTGTGTGAAGGTCATCCGTGCTGGATTTTGAACCCTGAAAATAAAGAGAATGCGATGATGCCCCCGGCCATCCCAAGTCACGGGGAGAAAGTCCCCCTCCTGTTTAGCTCCTGCGTTCACCTGCGCCTGTCTCAGCCGTGTTCCAACACTGTCCATTACTTAGACAGATCTCTTTCCATACCTCTCGACCAACCTTCCATCAGCGGCTCCAAAATGCACAGATCCGTTCTGTCCCTCAACCTGAACTGTAGTTCTCACGGATTAACACCAGATGGAGTAGATCGCATGGCTAATACCGAGGAGGCCATGGGAGACAATCCACCGAGCCAGAAGTATGCAGAGCAAAACGAGACCAGGGCCCAACCGGCTTGGGACACAGGCTTCCAAGAGAGCCCTGCAAAGGAAAACCCGCCTTGGCACAGAATAGCTTCAGGGAATCCCCCGTGTCCCTGGAGCAGCTCGCCTCCCCTGGGAAGCCCAGAGTTCTGTGACGCCGGCAGAGGAACAAATCACCTAACAGTAGGGAAGATGAAAGGAGACAGTCTGGCCATGTACCACACCATTAGCCACCCCAATCAGCTGTCCATTCACATCCCAGGCTGGAGCTATGCAGCAGGTGAGTGATGGGCACAGTGGTTCCCCCTTGGTTCGATTCAATCCAACCATGGGGCAATGGATGGCTCACCCAATACACAAGGAGCAAACTGTTGGAGCCCCATGAGTCTTTAAGCAGCTAGGCTCTATTTCATAATGAAAAACCAATTCCAATCCTGGAGGCTGCAGCCTCTGCCATCCCTTGGTTTTTCATATCAAAGACTGTTAGCAGCAGGGTCAGAACAATAGGCTTCTACGAATGAATCCTACTGTGGGCTGGGCTGACACAGAATCCAACACGTGGATGGAAAAGGTAATGTGCAGTCAGCCCTTTGGGTGTCTGGTGCTAGGGAAACAACACACCGGGCTTTGTGGGAGAGTCCAGATGGGGGCCTGCACTCTCTCTTCTTCCATTAGCTGTCTGGCCATGGAAGCCAGATGTAGAGACTGGGCCACAGAAACACCAGTCATCATGATGATGATTACTGATGGTGATGATTTTAGAAATCACTGATTTCAACTTTCCCTTCTCCTAGACTTTCTCCCACACTATTTCACGGGGTGGGGAAAAGTGCAGGCTTCCCCAAAGTGGTGCCAGCAGATGACAGGCCCTGGCAGAGCTTGGCATTATGGAAAATGTTGGTGTTTGGACCTGGTGAAGGAGTGGGAATCTCTTATCCAGGAATCAGCCTGATTTATGGTCCAGGAGTTCATCACCAGGAGGTTGGCCGCCCGGTGTTGTATGGTGTAGTGGGTGAGACCCTGGACTTCCAAGAAAGACCTGGGCTTACTTCCTGTCTCAGATTTTCACTAACTGTGTGACCCTGGGCTGTGGGACACGGGCCACTCTAGGTTTCCTTATCTATAAAATGAGGAGGACCCACTCATTGGCCTCTGAGACCCCTTCCGATTCTAATTCAATGACCCTGTGAATTTTTCTTGCCACAGCCGATGGAGAAACATTCAGGCAGAGAGGGGTTGGATGTGCCCTGGGGGTGCACCTGACTGGGTCACACAAGGGACAGATTCTTGGATAACTGATAGAAAGGGCCTATAAGAACCTTAAAGCATGATGGACAGGAGAGTGGTTGTCGTTAGTTAATGATGAGCATGATTCTCTTTTTGCCCAGGAGGGGAAGAGATCCGCATGCAGTTATGGGGGAACAGAGAACTGGGAAGCCACTTGGGGCTTTCCTTCCCAGCTTTTTTTTACTGTGGGGCTCTGGCTGAGCTTGGCTTTGGGATTCAGCTGGGGCGCCTCTCTCTGGAGCTCAGCCGTCCTGGCTCTGCCCAGGGGGCATGACCTGCCGGAGCTCTGTCCATAACCTGAAAGGGCTGGAACAGAGATGCACCTGCCTTGCTTCCCATCTGGAAACTTTTGTTTGGAAGCTTTAAATTTAGAGGATCTCAAAACAAGTTGCTCTCCCTCCACTTGGGAAAATTATGTAAAGATAACGGTAGTAAAAATTTAAATGCTGCATATGCGTAATAATTTTACTGTACAACTTTTCTCCATTAAAAGCTTTATTAAGTAATAAAACTGATTGTAAAACACTTTGAAACGATAATATGCCCTAGAAATGTTTAAAAACATAATTAAGTTTGACAAGGGTATGTGTGGTGAATGCTGGGAGACATTTTATGAAGATGCGGACTTTTTTTTCCCCAAGGCATCCCATGCAAGGCATGAGAATTCTATAGACCTATCAACAAGAAGAGAGGAAATGGGGCTGGTTGTCAGTTTGCCAATGGTGAGCACACCCCCTCCTCATTTTCCAAGAAATGGGACAGGCTAAGTGCATTACCTTGGTTATTAGAGGAGCAAAATCCCCCAAATAAATCCTGCTCAGTTTTTTAATTGCTTATTTAAGCTTGACCCAATTAATTCTCAAAAGCCTTGTTGTATGGTAGCAAGTCGTAAACGTTTGTATTTATCACACTTTATGTTGAAGAATCTTGAAAAATGAACACAATCCAACCTTTGATGCCCTTGGCAGAGGACAGGAACATCTATAAACATGCAGGCTCAGCCTTAGAATGTTTCCTTTTTAAAAAATATATTTCTTAATCAGTTTGCTTAGGTTAATTTTTTTAATGGTTTTATTAGAAACTTAACCTTAAACATCAATACAAAGTACTATGCTTATTAGCTATTTACATTTTAATTAATCTATTACTTTGTAAGTTGGGAGGGGACACACTTGAAATTTCATCTGTGAAGGGAACTTCCTTCGTCATTTATCAGCTACGTGATCTTGATCAAGTCCCTTAACCTCCAGAGAGACCAGCTTGCTCATTTCTAAAACAAGGAGGTTTAACAACATGACCTCTCAGATTCCTTCGGGCTCTAATCTAGGATCCTCTGTGTGACCTTGAGGAAGTCACTTCACGAGTCCTTGGTCCTCAGTTTCCTTATCTACCAAATGAAAGAACTGGACTGGATGACCTCTGAGGTCCCTTCCAAGTTAAGATTTATGCGTGCTAATGATAAAACAACCATTCCTCAGCTTACAGTCTAAAACCTGAGGAGTTAAATGATTTGTCCAGGGTCCAGGCTTTTGGTAGAGGTAGGCTGGAATACTTTTTTTTTTTTTTCCGGGACAGTGGGGGTTAAGTGACTTGCCCAGGGTCACACAGCTAGTGTCAAGTGTCTGAGGCTGGATTTGAACTCAGGTCCTCCTGAATCCAGGGCGGGTGCTTTATCCACTGTGGCACCAAGCTGCCGCTGGAATCCTTCCTGATCCACGGGCTCACTCTGTATCCCTCACTCTTCCCTTCCATGTGCCACATAATCTGATGCTTCTTCAGTCCCTCCTGTCAAGACCCCTCAGGGAATCTGTCCAGTTTTCTCCATTTTTCAGTTGTCCCCATCAGTGTGCCTTTCCCCTCCTGCCTCTTCCCTTTCATTTCCCATGATTTCTTGAAGGGCTTCCCAGGGTTTCTCTGGGGTCTGTGTGCTTCAAATTAGCCTTCAGACACTTCCTAGTCTGACAATCGATCTTGGGGAAATCTGTTGCATCCCATGGAAGAGGGGCAGCTTCCGCAGCAGGTCTGGGGCCTCCATAACCAGCTCCCTCTGCCATTGCCCCCTTACCCTCACCCAATCACCATGGAGGAGGGGCAGCCGTCCCCTCCAGCACGGAGCGAACCCTCTCTCATGCCCTCACACACTGGTCCTAGAGGAGAACTTGGAAAATTCCTTCCTCTCCACTGCCACTTCCAGATTTTCCCTTTGCCTCCATTACTCAGCAATTTCTTCTACTCTGAAGTACAATTAATCACATTTTTCCCCCAATCCAAGTGATGATAACTTGTATACTGACCCTTTGTCATTCACCCTCCTTTGCCAAAGAGCTCATCACCTGGCTCGCCTTCTCCATGGCCTTCTCCTTACCAAGGCCAGCGCCACTACACGTGTGTTTGATCCCATGCCTTCCTGTCTTTGCCAGCAGATGAGGTTACAACACCAATCCTCTCCCTCCTCCCCAATCTTCAACCTCTTCCTATCTGTTGGTTCCTTCCCTATAGCCTTCAAGCATTCCCAAGTCTCCTTTACCCTTAAAAAACAAAACAAAACAAAAACAAAACAAAACCTTCACTAGACCCAACCCTACTTGCCCCACAGCTATTGTCCTATATCTTCCTTTGTCTTTCCCATCCAAATTCCTGGAAAAGCTGCCTTCATTTCCTTCTCCTTCCTCCTTCTCCTCCTCCTCCTTCCTCTTCTTCTCTCTCTCCCCTTCCCTCGTCTTCCCCTGTATCTCTCCCCCCTCCTCCTCCTCCTCCTTCTCCTTTCTCTCCCCCTCCCTCCCTCCCCTTTTTTCCTTTTCTCTTTGTCTTTCTGTCTCTCTGTGTCTCTTCCTCTCCTCTGTCTCTGTCTCTGTCTCTGTCATGCAACGCGTGCACACACACACACACACACACACACACACACACACACACACACACCCTTTGACAGTCTTGCTTCTGAACTCATCACAATTGAAGCTGTTCTCTCCAAAGTTATCAGCAGCCCCTGAATTTCCAGATCTTTTCTCCATCCTCATCTTCTTGACCTCTCTGCAGCTGTTAACCCTTTGATCACTCTTCTGCCCTGCATACTCTTCTCTCTGCATCCCCTGCTGGTTCTCGTCATAGGAGTGACTCCTCCTCCATCTCCTCTGAGGACTTATCAGCCACAACACGCCTCACTGGATGTTCCCCACGATTCTGTCCTGGGACTTGCTCCTGTTTCCCTCTACTCTCTTTCTCAGTGAGCTCATTAGGCCCTATGACTATCATCTCTATGCAGATGACTCACAGATATGCACTTTATACACACATGCACAGATGTGTGTGTATATACAATATATACTCATAAACACAGCCTCCTTAAGCAGAGGTTTGGCCATGTGACTCCCCTACTCGGCCCACTCCTGTCCTGTTGCCTCTCAGGTAAAACGCCAGCTCCTCCGTTTGGCTTTTAAAGCTCAGTCAAACCCATCCTTACCCACCTCTCCAGCCTCCTTAGATATCACTCTCCCTCCCATACTCTTTGATACAGTGAACCCAGCCTCCTCTCAGCTCCTCAACCTGACCCTCCATCTCCCATCACAGGGATGGCGTTGGCCATACCCTGACCTGCAGTGTCTCCCACCTGACCACAGAGTCCCACAGCTCAATTGCCATCTTCTTCAGCCTTTTCTGATTCCCCCCAAGTGTTAGTGCCCTTCCTCTCAAACTTTAACTTGTCGTTGACTGTTTTGTATATATCTGGATTTCTTCACCTTGTGTGTATATAACTTTTTGGTTTCTGTCTCCCTGCCCCCTGCCCCCTCCATTTGCATCCCAAGCATCTAGCATATCAATGGGCACACAGGAGGCACTTAATAAATGCTGATTGATGGAAGGTTTTAAGTGAATCTGAGTTTCCTCATCTATAAAACATGGATGGGAACACCTCCTGACATGTTGCCTTCCAAGGCTGGAGGTGAGATTCCAATGAGTCCCATGTCTGTGGAGAGAATTTGTCAAGCCCTAGAGTTCCCTAGAGGGGCCTGCTCCCTCCACCACAGGATTGTCAGGAAAGGGAGGCCCTGGGAGATCTTACAGGACTATATCCAGAGGGAATTATTCCAGCTCCTATTATATAGGTATGTGGTTCTGAAGAAGACTTTTGAGAGTTCCTTGGACAGAGAGGAGATAAAGTCAGTCAATACTTAAAGAAATGAATTCAGATGATTCACTGGAAGGTCAGATACGGAAGCTGAAGCTTAAATCCTTTGACCACATATTGAGAAGACAGGGCTCTCTGGCAAAGACCCTGATGTCTGGAAAGTTGAAGGAGAAAGGAGAAGGGGCTGGCAGAGAATGAGAGGGACAGATGGCGGCATGGAAACGTGAGCATGAGAACCATCCCATACATTGACAGACTTTGAAAGGCAGCAGAGGACAGAAGGGCCCGGTGTGCTATTGTCCAGGGGCCATGAATTGGACATGACTAAACAACTAAACAACAACAACAACATTATTATATATTCTGTTGAGGATTTTGCTCTTTCTAACTCAACTTGTGATCTCAGTAGTGTAGGGAATGTCTGGGAAAGAAATTCTCTCTATTGGTGAAGGGTAGTTATTCTTTTTCAAATTTGTTATTGATTTATTTTCAACATTCCTTTAAAAAAATGTTAAGTTCGGGGAAGCTAGACGGCGCAGTGGATAGAGCACCGGCCCTGGAGTCAGGAGTACCTGAGTTCATATCCGGCCTCAGACACTTGACACTTACTAGCTGTGTGACCCTGGGCAAGTCACTTAGCCCCAATTGCCTCACTAAAAAAAAAAAAAAATGTTAAGTTCCACATTCTCTCCTTCCGGCCAGCTCTTCCCTACCCATTAAAAAGGCAAACAATATAATATCAATTATGCATGTGAAGTCATGAAAACATTTATTTTCATATTAGCCATGTTGCAGAAAAGACAGGAAAAATAAAGTGGAAAAAATGCTGCATTCTGCACTCAGAGTCCATCAGTTCTCTCTCTGGAAGTAGACAGCATTTTTCATCATGGGTCCTTTGGAGTTGTTTTGGATCATTGTATTGATCAGAGCAGCCAAGTCTTTCACAGGGGATCATTGTTATCATATTGCTGATACTGTGTACAGTGTTCTCCTGGTTCTGCTCATTCCACTTTGCCTCAGTTCATGTAAGTCTTCTCAGGTTCCCTCTCTCACCATGGTGGCTGTTCTCCTTCCAGGGGGAGAATGAAATGACTTTGTATCCTACCTGTGAATTGCACCAAGAGACAGTGTAGTGTCATGGGGAGAGTGCTGGGCACGTAGTCCTGAAGACTGGCCCCCTCCAGCTCTGAATCTAGGATCTTCTGATTGCCAAGGCGTCGCCTTCATGCTTTCTGTGTGAGAATGGAGTGCTCGTCTTGACTTGCCCTTGTCTAGCCAGGAGACCTTGGCTGGCCTGAGTCTCAGTGAGGCCAGTGAGGTGGCTAGATGATCACTGGGGTCCTTCTGGAACTTTATCTTTAGATAGACGTAGATCCTATGATTCAGATATAGATGCAGCGATAATCCTGAACTTATTCATCAGTAACTTTTTGTTTTTAATAAATTTTTATTGATATCTTTTGGGGGGTTTTAATGAGCAAAAATGTCTCCAGCATACCTCACTTTTCCCCTTTCAGAGAGCTATGCCATAACACAAATAATATTTGTAAAGGAAAAAACAATTAGCTATATTGATCAATACATCCAAAAAGTCTGGAAATAGATACAATGTAGCATACTTGTGACCCTGCACGGGGCTGGGCTGGGCTGGGGGCATCTTCCTATCTCTTCTTTGCAGCCAGGCTTGTTCTTCATAATTTTGTAATTTTGCAAGAGTCATTTTGGGTTGTTGGGTAGTAATTCTTTCCATTTACATTTTTGTAGTCGTGCATATTGTTTTCCTGTCTCTGTTTATCCCACTCTGCATAAATTCATGGAAATCTTTCCATTTCTGTGTATTTATCATATTTGTCATTTCTTCTAGCATAATTATACTCCATTACACTTCTTTAGCCATATCGCCAATGATGGGCACCTACTTTATTTCTAATTCTTTGCCATCACAAAAAGTGCTGCTGTAAGTTTGGTCTATATAGGGACTTTCTTCTTATCAATGGTCTCTGTGGGAAATAAGCCTAGTAGCAGAATCCAAGGATATGGGCATTTCATTACTTTTGTTGCGTAATTCCAAATTGTTTTCTGAAATGGTTATACTGATTCACAACTCCATCAACAATGTACAAGTGTGCCTATTTTTTCATAAACCACCAATTTGACTGTTCCTATCTTTGTCATCTTTGCCAGTTTTCAGGATGTGAGGTGAAACCTCAGGGTTTCAACATGCATTTATTAAGTACCTACTAAGTGCTGGAGTTACAAAGATGAAAAATAACATTATCCCTGCCCTCAAGGAGCTTAGCTTTTCCTGGGGAGATATGTACAAAGTGATAATGTAGCCAAGTAGAGGAGAGGTGAGGAGGGAGGGCATCTTGGATCTGGGAACAACCTGTGTTTCTCTGCCCGTGAGCCTGGGTTGCCAGAGGATCTGTCAGCCTGGCTGTTTTCTGCAAGTCTGCCCCCTATGGGCTACTGTGCTGTGTCCAGGACACCCAGGGAAAGCTGTGGACCAGACACCCCTCTGATGACCTAACAAAGCCCAGGCTTTATGTCCTCAGGTGCTTGGGACTCCCTTGAAATCCCTCCCTTCAGCCTCCTTTTCAATTTTCCAGCTTCCACCTGAAACAGATGTTCACCAGGCAACTGTGCACCGCTATGTACGATTCCTAATAATAAGGTAGGTGGTAGGAAAGAAGAGGAAAAATATTTAGGTCAGACCTGATGGTAATGATTTTAAAACTCTTGATTTGGGGTCCCTTTCCTCCATGTGGACCGGAGGCCTCATCAATAGCTTGTGTGCCATATTTGGCATCCTCCAGGTGACAAAATTAAATTGAGCTGAAAGTTAACAAGATGAAATGCATTGTAGGAAAAATAGACTTACAGATTTTTAAACTTTTACTTACATAATTTTCTTTTTGGTGAGGCAATTGGGGTTAAGTGACTTGCCCAGGGTCACACAGCTAGTAAGTGTCAAGTGTCTCAGGCGGGATTTGAACACAGGTCTTAATGAATCCAGGGCCAGTGCTCTATCCACTTTGCCACCTAGTTGCCCCTACTTACCTAATTTTTATTAAGTTTCATCCTTTTCTCTGCTTCTTTTAGCCTTTTCTAAATAGTCCTAACCTGCCTCCCGGATCTTTCACCAAAATAAAAACCAAGCACACGGCTCCATGTATAAACAGATGGGCATTCCCATTCCCTGTGGGACAGCGGCTCCTCTTTGTAATAGCTCCAAACCACTCCCGACTTGTCCACATTTTGTCCACCAAGGGTGGATGGTTCTTTTGCTCACATGAGCCAAATAAAGGAGCACGAGGCATGGAACAAAGGAAGGGGATCGGCAGAAGAGGCCCAGTCTCAGTGCTAAATGTTAGAAAATGGAGATCTTCCCATCAAGGGCGATGTCTGATGGAAGGACTTTCGCCCTAGTCCTTCATATGGGCCAGAACATGGGCTACAGGTGAACGAACTGTGGTCTCTGTGTGACTTGTCCTGCACAGTCGTCTGTGAGAAATGAGAGGTGGTAGTAGAGGGGCTTTTGAGAACAGTTGGATCGATGGAAGATGGCTGATGAAACCTCTTTCCCTCCTCTTGGTAGCAAGGTGGGTGTCCATGGGGGTGCGATGCACAAAGTGCCAGGTATTTAACAGCCTTTTATTTGTTATAAAATGCAGTGTGGGAAATCTCCAAGTGTTTAGATCAAACATTACAGATGACTGAGGCCAGACAGGCTTTGGAGAGGAAGCCTGGGCACAAGTCAGCCAAGTATCTGTTCTGTGTCTAAGATGGTAGGGTCCCCCTGCCTTCAAAGAGCCTCTTCTCTATTTGGGGACATGAGAAACACCAATAGGAAATAGTTTAGAGACAAATTATGGGCCAAGTTCTAAATAAATGAGACAGACATTGAGGCACAACCCGAAGGAAGTGAGGGGGTTACTCAGAGAAAGGAAAGGTCCGCTGGCCGGCAGCAGTCAGCCAGACTACAAGGGGGAGGCTCCAGTAGAAAAGAGCCTTGAACAGAGACTGGAGGAGAAGAAATGTGTGGGATGGGCAGTGACTCAGGCCTGTGCTTTAGGAGTATTCCTTCAGTGGCAGCATGGATGATGGATGAGATGGTCTCCGGGAGGACCATTGCATTTTGGGATGGGTCTGATCGTTAGGAACCTTGCTCTATCCCTAGCCTAGAAGGACCTCTTTCCCACTTCGGTGCACTGCTACAAGTTCTGCCCTCGGGACCAAAGAAAAGAATCCCCTGTGATGCTCAAAGGCATCATGTGAGGCAGGCTCACGGCAGCCTATTAGCATTCCTGTCCAACAGTTTCTGAGGGGCAGGTGGTCACACAGTCAGGGACAGATGCAGAAGTTAAGCCTCCTTCCACTCCACCATACTTCCTCCTCCATGGAACCTTGGGTTTGTGTCTTATCCCCTACCAGACTGGGAGCTCTGTGAGGGTAGGGACTATGGCTTAGGGAACCTCTCCCCAGGGACTAGCACAGTTCTCAAGCACAATCTACCCTGAGTCACTACTGCAGTTATGAAAAGACCTCAGAGCCAGTCTCATCTAATCCCTTCCTTTTGGAGATGAGGAAACTGGACCCAGAATGATTAGAGCAATTAACTGATAGCTCCACCAACTGCAGCAATATGCCTGCTTTCCCCTAGTCTCCTTTAGCACTGGCTGCATTTTTTATCATTTTCGTCGGTTTTCTGGTTAGGAAATGAAACTTCAGTGATGTGATTTGCATTTCTCTCATTGTTAGTGATTGGGAACATTTTTCCTCATGGAGGTTAATCATTCCAATTTCATCTTCTGAGAGCTGCCTCTTCACACCCTTTGACCCTTTCTGTCTTGGGGAATGGCCCTTGGTCTTAGAGATTCATGAAATTTCCCTCAGCATGAGCACTTATTAGATGGATTTTTACTAGATTCAAAATCCCTGATTGTTTCATAGCAGAAATAATTTTTGCAAAGGGGAACTTCTGCCTTTTCTCTTTGAGCCGTGATGAGGTCGGCACCAAAGGCTTTGGTCTGTGTTCTGTGGGGAAAGGAATGAAAAAAGATGTGAGACATGTGATTGGCTGTTCATCAGAACATGAGCCTCAGTACCTTCCCCTAGACTGGGGGCTCTGTAACTGAGTAGAGGTTGTTCCTGAGTAGAGAAGCCCGAATCAAAAGCACATGTGTATGCATGTGTGTGTCACATGTATTGTTTACATATGTGTGCACATACATATGTGCACATGTGTGTTGGGGGGCAGTCTGAATGCTGAGCGCAAAGCAGATGCTTTGTTTTAGGGATGTACCTGCTTCACAGGCAATGTACCCCACTTGACTCTTGGCAATGACCCGCTGCTGCTACCTTGTTCTGAACATGCCAGCCAGATGCCCAACAGCACAAGCATAGGAGTTGGTTTTTATGTGACTTCAGCTGGTGGACATGTAGCTCTAAATTGGCCCTGGACTCTAAATATCATGCATTTTATAGATTATAATAATGATCTAAGTGGCGCAGTAGACAGAGTGCCAGGGCTGGAGTCAGGAAGACTCATCTTCCTTCATTCAAATCTGGCCTCAGACTCTAGCTGTGTGACCCTGGGAAAGTCACTTCACCCTGTTTGCCTCAGTTTCCTCATCTGTAAAATGAGAAGGAAATGGCAAATCTCTCCAGTTTCTCTGCCAAGAAAACCCCAAATGGGATCATGAAGAGTTGGACATAACTGAAATGATTGAACAACAAAATTATACATTATTCAGCTTCATTGTTTGCATATTCTACCCTACGTGGCTTCAAACTAAGGAGCTTGAAAACCCAATATTTACTGTTCCTACCTGCTTTTTCACAGGAATGCTTTCCCTAGCAGCTGTAGAGATTCACCTGGTTAAGGACCCTGAGCAGTGATATTGTCCATCTACTCCAACACATCCCCAGCAGCTGGCTATAGTTAAGGCCCCAGGAGAGGCTGCTGTCATTTCTGCATGGCTCATACACTGGCCTGCACCATCCACTGAGAAAATCGGCTGGAGACGGAAGGCAGTGAGGATGTGTCTTTTTTTTTTTTTTAAGTAAGGCAATTGGGGTTAAGTGACTTGCCCAGGGTCACACAGCTAGTAAGTGTTAAGTGTCTGAGGCCGAATTTGAACTCAGGTACTCCTGACTCCAGGGCCGGTGCTCTATCCACTGCACCACCTAGCTGCTCTGAGGATGTGTCTTTTGCACGTGGTCTCCATGCGTACGCTGCCATCCCCAGTTTCCTTCTGTAATGTCTCAGGGGCTGTCAAACCCTTGGGGAGAGTGGTGTTTGCTGGCCTCTTGAGTCCCCTCCAGGTGGAACATTCTGTGAATAAATAAGGGGAATCTAAGCTTCAGTATCCACCATCATGAATCAATCAGAGCCTCTGCTGACCTGGTTGCTCCAGATTCACTCAATCATAGGACAATTGGTTTTAGATACAGACAGGTACCTCCGAGGTCATCTGGTCAGACTCCCTTGTTTTATAAATGAGAAAATCTGTCATTGAAAAAGGTCACAAATCATAGAATCCTTGGATTCCTTCCAAGCATAGCAACTCTGCCGGTCCTGTGTGAGGCCAAAACTGAGCTCCACATTGGCCAGCACCACCTTCTTCTTCAAACTGTTCAGTGTTTACTTACTGGCTCGTGAGTTATTTCCATCGATAGTGGGTGAGTTCTTTGAGGACTGTGCCTATTTTGTTTTTCGCACATCATAGGCCCTCGATTGACTGTTGTTGAATTGATTTAAATTGAATTGAATGCGTCTCTGTAGACAGCATATTTCTCTGGTCTATCTGGATATTAAGTGTATTGGTCTTTCTTACTTAAAAGAACATATTTGACAGAATTCCAAAGCAAAAAGTGTTCTCCCCTAGCCAGACAGTTCTCCCAAGACCATCTGTAGGACGTGATGGTGTTCTGTGGCTCTTGTTCTCCTGGCGTGAAATGACAGGGTGCCCATCTTTCCACGTGGTCAACGTGTGTTACTCTGCAATGACAGGGGCCTTCTTGCTGTCCCTTGCGTGACCTTCTCTCCCAGCTCCATTGTGCCCCAAGCCTGGGATTTCCTCCCTTTTCTCTGCCTCTTGGTTTATCTGGCATCCATCAAGACTCACCTAGCCCTTCACCTTCTACAAAATACTTTTTCTCAGTCTTCCTTCATCTTAGTGACTTTGCTCTGAGACTCCCCCAATTTGTCCTGCATGCAGACCATACAGAGCAGTTGAATGTTTTCTCCCCAGTCAGATGTGGGCTCCTTGAGAGCGGGGACTACTTTTTTGTTTGGTGTTGCCCTTCTTTGTATCTTCAGGGCTCAGCACAATACCTGGCACATAGTAGGTACTTCATAGATGCTTGTTGGCTTAAGAATAGAGAGCTCAATACAAAGAAATATCAAATGTTTAACATGTCACAACATGAAGATTCTAATAACTCACCGACCTTTTTTCCTGGCAAGCTGAACTCTACCTGAATGTCCCAACAGACACTGGGGCAAGCTGGTATTGATTGCTAAGCAAAGAGGAACCAGAAAGGCCTGCATTTCCTTTTCAAGAATTGAATCCTTTATTATTCATCGTTTCAGTCCCATCTGACTCTTGGTGACCCCTCACGAGGTCTTCTTGGCAAAGATCCTGGAGGGGTTCACCATTTTCCTTCTCCAGCTCATTTTTCAGATGAGGAAACTGAGGCAAACAGGGTGAAGTGACTTCCCCAGGGTCACACAGCTAGTAAGTGTCTGAGGACAGATTTTGAATGAAGGAAGATGAGTCTTCCTGACCCCAGGCCCTGTGATCTATCCACTGGTGCACATAGCTGCCCATTATATTCTTTCAAGATTGAGTGAGTGAATGTCAAGGTATGGCAATCCATCCTGCATTTTCGATTTCAACAGCAGAGGGATCTTATTTATACACCTATGCGAGTAGGTGTTGTAATGACACTGTAATGTCTAAGGGGTCCACATGGTCAAATAAAGGGATTTTGTTTTTGTTTTTGTTTTTGTTTTTGCAGGGCAATGAGGGTTAAGTGACTTGCCCAGGGTCACACAGCTAGTAAGTGTCAAGTGTCTGAGGCTGGATTTGAACTCAGGTCCTCCTGAATCCAAGGCCAGTGCTTTATCTACTGCACCACCTAGCTGCCCCCTAAAGGGATTTTTTAAAGAAAGACTAGCATGGATAGAAAATTGGAAGAGTCAAACAATTGAGGGAACTCTACCCAAAGACAAAAGCTTTCAAAGCGACTCCCCTTGGAGAGGCAGGGAGAGATTCTAATAAAATGGCTGAAGCTCCGCCTGGTCCTTGGACAACTGCTTTGCTTACAGTTTCAAAGGGTAGTCACCATTTCCTGTGGATTGTTTCCTTTCTTCCTTCCCTTCTTTCCTCCTCCCCCCTCCTTCCTGATCACAGTCACTGACTACATCCTCCATACAACTGGCTGAGCTCAGCCATGGGGGAAGGACTTTGATGAGGCATTGCCCCAGTCCTTAGGCAGTTTACAGTTTGATTTGATTATTTCAGTTCAACAAGGGCCTTCTGTGTGTCAAGCCCTAAACATGCCGGGCACCAGGAACACAGAGATCATATGTATAATATTCTCTGCACTCAAGGAGCTCACATCTACAGGGGGAAACAGCAGCTACACAAAGAAACTTGTAAAACCAAGAACGCCACAAATATAAAGCATCAAGATCCAGCATCCGAGCTGAATCTTGAGTGATTCCAGACCAGGAGAGTAGAGAGCTTTCCAGGCAAAGTCAAGAACACTGGAGATGGAAATGGGGAGATGGCTGATCCAGCACAGGGCCTCCACCCAGCAAGGGCTTAATGGATGTTTGATGAGCTGAATGAGTGTAGAACAGGTGGCCCAGATGTGATCAGCCTGGAAAGATGACCCGGCCCTCAGTAGTGAAATGCCGGGAGGGGAGCTTCATAAGGGGGTGGCTGGAAAGTGAGCGGCTGCCCGTGGCTGTGGGGGAGGCGTGGGCTCTGACTCACTGACACCAGGATGGTCATGCCTGCTCTGAGGTTCCCACAGAGAGAGTGACCTAGGAACAAACCTGAGATCCATTGTTTTTAGCACCACAACAATGTAATGAACAGACTCACAGACTCTTAGAGCTTGGAAAGGGTTCATTCAGCCTTCCCCCGCCCCGCCCCCCACGGATGACCAGCCGGCTCTCCAACATGAGGGGCAGTGGCTCAGCCTCTGTCAGTGATGGCAGCTCCCTGTGCAGGGCCAGGAAGGCGGCCAAGGTCAGTTGTGATGGGTCCAATCAGTTGGTATGGGGGGAAAGCACGTGGGTCCTTAGGATTCCTCTGTAAAGAATTACACTCTGGAGCAAGTCCTGTTTAGGAATAAAAGAACAGGTTTATTGGGGTACAAGAAAAACTGGCAGGGAGGAAGGTTTAAAAACACTTTCCTGGGGCAGCTAGGTGGCACAGTGGATAAAGCACTGGCCCTGGATTCAGAAGTACCTGAGTTTAAATCCAGCCTCTGACACTTGACACTTAATAGCTGTGTGACCCTGAGCAAGTCACTTAACCCTCATTGCCTCGAAAAAAAGAAAAAAAACATAACACTTTCCTCCCTGACTAGCCTGGGGAGTACCCTTTTATAGAGCTAAGATGGCGTGGGTAAAATGTCTCTTATTGGGTGACGGGTTGGAAGTCGTCTGGCGGTGGGTTAGGGTAGTTTGATGATGGGTCGTGGGCAATCTGGTGATGGGCATTGACTCCATCCTGGTGAGTCCAAGCAATCTGCTGGTGGGCGGTTTCTGTGTCCTCTTCTGGTGCAGCCACGCCTAACAGGATTACCTCATCCAGGTGGTGAGGAGGACTGGAATGCAGGGTGGTGGTCCTCCAGCTTGCTCAGTTTGATCCAGTGCTGCTTATCTCTGTTGGTGTGTCTGTCCTTTGGTTGTGCTCAAGGAGAAGCTTCCTTGATCTCAAGGGAAAACTCCTGGGGTTTCAAGGAAAAAGTTCCTTGACCTCCCCAGACAACTTCTGGGGTAACCGGGGACCATAATACTCCCATAAAACGGTTCTCTTTCTAAAACCCTTCATTATGTGGCTACTATTTTCAAAGTGCTGGGGACAGGCAAAGAAATTGGTTCCCTGATTTCTTAGAATTTCCATTCTACTGATGAAAGCAACCTTTACACAGAGAAGTGAGTGTGAACTGTATAGACTTAGTGAATGCAAAGACATTGGGGGATGGAGCTGAGTATTCAAATAGGGGTGGGAATCCTAAAGGGATTCCTGCAGGAGGTGACAGAGGAGCAAAGCTTTGAAGGGGGGATTAGGAATTCCAAGAAATATAGGTGAGGTGAACAGATGAGCATCTCATAGAATAATTAGAAGTCTCCCTCCCTCCCTTCTTTCTTTCTTTCCTTCCTTCCTCCCTTCCCTTTCTTTCTTCCTCCCTCCCTCCCTCCCTTCCTTTCTCCCTCCCTTCTTTCTTTCCTTTCTTCCTTCCTCCCTCCCTCCCTTTCTCCCTCCCTTCTCTCTTTCCTTCCTTCCTTCCTCCCTTCCCTTTCTTTCTTCCTCCCTCCCTCCCTTTCTCCCTCCCTTCTCTCTTTCCTTCCTTCCTTCCTCCCTTCCCTTCCTTCCTTCCTCCCTCCCTCCCTTCCTTCTGTCCTTCCTTCCTTTCTCCCTTCCCTTTCTTTCTTCCTCCCTCCCTTCCTTCTGTCCTTCCTTCCTTTCTCCCTTCCCTTTCTTTCTTCCTCCCTCCCTTTCTCCCTCCCTTCTTTCTTTCTTTCCTTCCTTCATCCCTTCCCTTTCTTTCTTCCTCCCTCTCTCCCTCCCTTTCTCCCTCCCTTCTTTCTTTCCTTCCTTCCTCCCTTCCCTTTCTTTCTTCCTCCCTCCCTCCCTCCCTTCCTTCTGTCCTTCCTCCTTTTCTCCCTTCCTTCTCCTCAGGGAACTGAACTCTCCCCCACCTATAACTTGCACTCACTGTTCCCAGTTCTGTTCCACAGAACTAGGCAGGCTACATCTAATTCCTGCCTTCCTGAGGTCCTTCTCTGGACATCTGAATCCTTCACAGCAGGACCCCGGTAGTTCCCCACCCCGCACAATTTCTGCAGTCCTTGAATCATCTGCTCTCCAGTGCAAACCAAGCTAAATTCATGCCAATAGTATCCACATTTTGGAAAGCATGATTAATGCTCCAGCAGATGCCTGCATTCTTAACTTTGGGATTGCTACATCTAGAGATGGTTCTTCCCAGGAGAGCCCGTTCGTGATTCCCAAGTGGGAGTGGGAATTCTGTTCACAGGAGTTGGTTCTCCGGGCACTTTGCTGGATCAAGGCCGTTTAATTAAATGGGAATCAAAGGCCATTGAAAAATTCTGATGAGCAAATTTCCCATCCTCTGGCAAAGAGAAGAGAGGAGGTCTTTCCCACAGGGTGAATTGTTGACAAGGCAGGAGATCTTCCACTGGGTGGGCCTGAGTGAGACCTCAGATCTCAACCTCTTCAATGCAAGGAGGTGGGGAGATGGATAATCACACCGTCAGCAATTACACCATTGAGGAGAAGACCCTTTATTCTTTTTTAACAAGAGCCAGGGGGTGGAGCTTCCTCTTTTCATTCTTTAAAGTCCTAAATGGGGGAAAAACACACATGTTTTCCTTCTTTGTGCTTTATTTTTGGAAAAATCTGGAAAAGCACATGTATCTCCACTGGGGCACATGACTCCTATTAGCTTTAATGGGAGAAAGGCATCTGTATGGAGTCAAGAGATCCCATTGCAGACCCCGGGCAATGATTGAACTTGGCCCCAGCTCCTCTGCTGGCTCCCTGACCTTGGTGGGCCTTCCAGCAGGCCTGTTTGCACATGGGATTAGTGTCTGCCTCCATGGGCCTGGCGGGCAGTGTGGCCTTAGACAGTGGAAGCCTCGGGCTCTGGAAGGAGCACAGGACTCTTAAGTGCAGAGGGCCTTGGTCTCATCTGGGATCTGTGGCTTCCCACCCAAGGGACCCCAGAAAAATGAATGACAGGCTCGGAGCAGACCTCTAATGAGCCCCTAGATAGTCCTGAGGATGGGTTACCAACTGCTTAGCCCTGCGCTCCAAGCCCTGCCTTCATCTGCTGCATCGTCTAGTCGACTTCTCTGCCCGCCCTTTCTATCCAGGCCGTCCATCTCCCCCCTCCACCACTTTGCACAAGGCATTCATCCCACATCTGCCAAGGGCTCCCTCCCCTCGCCATGCCTCATAGCACCCCTCACTCCTCCCGAGTAGAGCTCAGGTGCTCCTTCCTACAAGAGGCCTCTGGATCCTCTCATCACTAGGACGCTGCCCTTATATCTCTCTCTATTTCCTTCCATGCACATACATCTTGTAGCACCCCCTCCTCGCTGGAACTGAGGCAGGACTCGCTTCTCTGTCTGCACAGTGCCTGGCACACACGAGATGCCTAAGAAACATCCCTGTCGTCGCTTCTGCCCCCAGATCCTGTGATGCTGGAGGTCTGGGCAGCTTCTGTAGCGCATATTGGAAAAATCATTTCTGCCCATTTTGACTTCCTTTTTAACCTTCCTTTGGGAAGTTGTGAAGAAATTGATTGATCCCCATAGAATCAGATGTTTTTAAAGGAGCCAGAGCTAGTTAGGGGACATTTATTGCAACTCTCCTCAGTAAGACCCCTTCTCCTGCTGAACCTGTTTCCTCTTCTATGAAGCCGGCACAATGGTACCCGTACTAACTACGTTGCAGATTGTGATATTTGGTGAAAGAGATAGTCAGTCCCTGGGATTTCCTTGAATGATAGAGGGAATTCCTAGATCGGGAAGCTCCCCCTGCTGATGTATGTCCCTATAACTTAGAATCTCAGAGAGTTGCCTTGAGCAGAGGCCCCAGACTCTGTGCTAGTAACACTGGGCCCCAACCAAATGAAAATGTCACTGGGAAATGTTTAACAAAAGTAAATAAAAATACAACATAGATAATGTTAATTTGTGGTTTTCTAAATCAGTAAGAGCGTGCAGAGATCAGTATCCATTTGAGTTTGATATCACTGGCCTGGAGCTCAGGCTGTGAGAGAGGCAAAGCTCAAACCCAGGTCTTCCTGGATGCCAATTATTATCATCATTGCTTTATTCCTGTGATCGATGATCGTTATCTTTGCTGCAACTCAGAATTAGTTCTGGCCCAATTATTCTGGACTATTATTCTCGTACAGCATTTAGCAAACTGTTGTGTAGATGGACAAGATGTTATATTTTGGGGTTTGGAAATTGAGTAAAAGTCTTGGGGGTGCAAGCTCACCTTTCATTGACTCACTGAAAAGGAGACGGGGGTGATAGGAATCTGTGTCTGGTACTCAGTGGTCTGGATTTCTTTAGTTGGGTCTCTGCATTTGGGGAGCTGCTCATTCCTTCACCCTATCTGTAGGTTCTGAATGCTTGGTGTGGCCACATCCATTGACAATGTGGTCCTTGTATTTTGATGGATCGGGTTCCATCTGGGTGATTCTGGACAGGAATTGGACCTGTGATCATGCCTCCAGCACCTATGTATGGCTTGGTCATTATTATTGTTTTTACATTGTTTAACTTTCTTGTGGATTTGGGCAAGTGAATCCCTACCCCACCCCCCAGTATTCTTTTATACTTTATGTTCTGTGGATCCTTGGGCAAAGGACACAAACTCATGGCTCTTGCCATTGACCAAGAGTCTGGGAATGAGCTTTGAGCTGTCGACTCTCTTCAAGACCCTTGGAGACTGCTCCAGAAGCAGATGGGAGGATGAGGAGAACATGGATGATCTCTCCCTGTCCCATATGACTCTGATTTCTTCTGTCAAGTCTCTATTTTGAAAAGGTTTCATTCCGTATCATTGAAGATTGAGTCTTCAGCATGGTTGCATCTATTAAAATTGTTCTTAAATCTGTATTGATTGATTCTGTGTCTGGGCGATGGTTCATCATGTGCTCTGGGTCCAGAACAGGCTGTTTGTTGAATACTTAAGCATATCTTGGGGCTGGTTTTTGTGGGAAGGATGGAGGGAAATAAGCATTTATTAAGCACTTACTATATTCCAGGCACAGGGCTAAGCACCTTTACAAATATTATCACATTCGATCCTCACAGCAACCCTGAGGGGTGGGCACAGTTATTGTTCTATGTCTTACAATTGAGGAAGGACAGCTTAGGTGGGGCAGTGAAAAAAGTGCTGAATCTGAAGTCAGGAAGATTCGTCTCCCTGAGTTCTAAGCTGGCCTCAGACACTTCCTAGCTGTGGGATCCTGGGCAAGTCACTTTACCCTGTTTGCCTCAGTTTCCTCATCTGTAAAATGAGCTGGAAAAGGACATGGCAAACACTCCAGTATCTTTGTCAAGAAAACCCCAGTGGGGTCACATAGTCAGATACGACTGAAATGACTGAACCAAAGACAGTTGAGAAAACTGAGGCAGGCAGCTGTTGAGTGCCTTGCCCAGACTTGCAGGGTTAGCAAATGTCTGAGGCCAGATCTGAATTCGGGTTTTTCTGACTTCGGACCCAATGCACACCAGCTCTCAGTAGTGCAGTACAGGGATTGGCGGCCTATTGGCTTAGGAAAGATCCTGCACTGATCTGATAGTGGCCAGCACTAGCCACACTCCACAGTTTGTCATGTTCAGACATCTGAGGCATTTCTTTTTGACGTTGTCTTCCTCTCCTCCCCACACATACATTCTAAAGCATTGACAATCTGGTCGGGGGAGGGCAGGGAGGAATAGACCCAGTTCTGTCTCTGGAGTGAAGGCACCCAGATCCAAACCATGCCTCAAATGCTTAGTTCTTGTGTAGCCTCAAGCAAGTCACTGGGGTTCTCTGGGCCTCCCTCCTTTCTCTCTCATCTGTAAACCATGGGTCTTGGATTTCTGGCCTCCGAGGTCTCTCCTCCAGTGGGGTTCTGTCCCCTCTCCGTCGGCTCTACGATGATGCTGAGAAGCTAGTGCATCTCCGGTGGCCCTGGGAATGGTTCTTTGTGCATAGGGTTTGTGTTTGTTGTTTGGTTTTTACTATTGTATAGCAGCCCTTTAAAAATGTCTGTCTGTACATACAATGTCGACTACTTGTATTTGACAAAACAAGAGGCTTGACTCACCAGAAGCACCAGCTGCCTGAGCCAGCCTGCTCTTTAAAGTCCCTGGGCTTCTCTACCTCCTGGACAGAAAACGTCCAAGTGCAGAAAGAGGAACAGTTCAAGGTGCAGTAGGACTTTCCCGCTGGAGCCCAGGCCAATTTCCCCGGCAAAGAAAAGCTTCAGAGGAAACTTGATTGAAGCATTCAGAGCTCTGAAAGGCCTGAGGAAAACACCAGCCCTTCTTTTTATCTCGTTCTGAAATGTGAAAAATGATGGATATTCAGAGCAAAAGAAGCCTCTGCACTAAGGATTCTCTCTCTCTTTCTTTCTTTTCAATTTAGAAAACAAAACCTTTGCCTAGCACGTGGGAGACGTGGGTGACTCCCTGCCAAAGGAAGTAGGTCCAAACACGGTGTTTCAGAGCCCAAGGTGTGCTTCGCTGGGTCTTCAGAAAGGGCACTGGGGAGAGGGTCAGACAGTGATTTAGCATCACAGATCCGTGCAGAGCTGAAGGAGACTTCAGAGGTCATCCCAACGTAGAGATAGGGACACTGAGGCCCATCGGGGGCAGGGGGCCTGATTTGTCTAATGTTGAACTGGTGAGAAAGGGAGTCAGGACTGGAACTCAGGCCCCATAATTCTGAGTTTAGGGTCCTTTTCACTGTGCCACACGGCCTCCCGTGACCTTCACAGTGCCTGAACTGTCACGGATGAATGCATGGCCTGGCCAGGGCCCTCCCTGCCACAGGGCATCCTCCAAACACTTTCCTGCTTTAGCGTCACCGAGCTCCAGGTGGCCAGCCACAGACAGAAGGCAGAGTCAGAGCTGGACGCTCGCTCGCTCGCCTCAGGGCTGGTGGCCCAAGTTGGTGCCCAGGAATCAGTGAGCAGTCGGTCTAGGAAGGTCACTGGGGAAGAACAAGGAGATGCACAGTTACCCAAATGAAGCCCAAAAGATTTGAAACATAATTTCAAACTGGAAACATCTCAGGGGTCATCCAGACCAATCCCTTCATGTTGTAGATAAGGAAGCAGGTCACACAGGCAGTAAGGAGGTGCTGGATAGAGAAAGTGCTGGACCCGGAGTCAGGAAGGCCTGAATTCAAACCTAGTCTCGGATCCTTATTAGCTGTGTGACCCTGGGCAAGTCACTGAACTTCTGTCTGCCTCAGTTCCTTCAGCTTTAAAAGGGAGGTGATAATAGGGTTGTTGTGAGCATCAAATGAGATAGTATGTGTGAAGACTTTTGTAAACCTTAAAGCACTAATTGCTAAGTCTTGCCATTATCGTTATCATCATTTTTAGCCAAGTTAGGATTTGAATCCAGGCCCTTGGACTCTACGTTCATCCTGTGTTCATCCTGTCATGCACTCTCCTAGCAGAGATTATCTGGACCGGATGTGTGGCCAGAGCTAAATCCAGGACAAGCCCAGCTGTCCACAGGGTCATTGGAAGCCCAATCATGAAAGCCCAAGCACAAAGGGCCGTAGGTTCAGGCTGGTACGTTTATGGTGCTTGACAATATTGAGAGAAATCTGCCCTAATAATCAAGGGTGTTGAAAGATCCAAGTTTAGCTCCCAGCTCTTCTACGCAGCCAGGACCCTCTGTAAATGGGAAGCCTGGATAAGGTCCCTTTGAGCACTAATCCTGTGCCGCACCCATCTTCGGAGGCTCAGAGGTGAGCCTGCCAAGGGCCTGGTGCATCTTCCCTGGTTATGCAGAAAGGCCTGGAGACAACCCAAGGTGATGAATGGGGCCTAGGAGTCCATAGCATCTTTTTTTTTTTTTTTTTGGTGAGGCAATTGGGGTTAAGTGACTTGCCCAGGGTCACACAGTTATTAAGTGTCAAGTGTCTGAGGCCAGATTTGAACTCAGGTCCTCCTGACTCCAGGGCTGGTGCTCTATCCACTGCCCCACCTCGCTGCCCCCATAGCTTCTTTAGAGAGAATCATCAGCGTGGCCCTCGTCCACATTCCTGTCCTTTGCTTTGTCTTCTCTTTTCTATCCCCAGAATGTCCTCCTCCTTTTCCCCTTGAATGCTGTTTGCTGCAGAAGCCTCAGAGGAAGAATGGCATGAAATAAGATTCCGTCTTTCTAACTTGTGTTTCGGGGGTCTTCAACCCATCCCTCCCACTTTTCCATTTTCTAACTCTTGGAATTACTCTGTATTCATTTGTAGATCCTTTATATTTGCCTTTATTTATATGCAGGGCGTAGCCCCCGATGGAATGTCAATTGTGGCGGGGGCAGAGTCTGGTTTCTTTCCATCCATCATGGTGCCTGGAACATGGTAGGCACTTCATAAATACTTGCCTGATTGAATGAAAGTAGCCCTATTCTCCAACACAGAATTCTGCAGGGAAGCTGGCCACCTGAGCTACCACCAAGAATCTTGCTAAAGGACTGACTAGCAAGAGGCACGGCTAAGGAGACGTTTGTAGGGGTCGCCACATCTCTGTGCCGTGACCAAGGAGGAGGCTAGTCTCCCTCTTAGCCCGGGAGGTGAGGGCTTGCCCAGAATGGGATTGGTGTGGGATGGAATTAGGGTCAACTTGATCATGAGTCATCCCAAAAGAATTACAAGACTCAGTGACTCAGTTTCCCAAGTTTTATTGCAATACTGTGGGTGACCACAGGGAAAGAACCAGAATAGTGGAAAGGTATCTCTTGAATAAGGAAAGGAAAGACAGTTATATTTATAGTATGGATACATTGATTATCAGTCTCATTATAATAATCTCCACCTTGAGGAGGTACAAGGGAGGGCCTGTCCTACTCATTATAATATTCTTCACCTTGGGGACATACAGGGGAGGGCTTATCCTAATTTGAAGTTCCTGTGGTCCTAAGCCACCCCTCCCCCCCAGGCGGGTACCTTTTTCAGTGGAGGTGTGTTTTGAAGGTTTACATGTCACAAGGTGAATCTGGGGACAAATTTGGCCTTTTCTGCACATGTCTCTTTCTGATTCCCATGCTTAGTTTCAAAACTTCTTCATTTTTCATTAGAATTTCTCTAGCCTATCATTTTGTTTAAGGTCTTCATGGCCTAGCTCCCTCTGTTCCCATTGTGGGTACTGATTACTATGGGTAAGAGAACTTAGTATCCTGACTTGTAAGTTATCCATTAACTGGGGTCTGACTCCCACTTAGAGCTCAGATCTGAATTAGAGCTTGGGTCTTAGGTTTTTCTGTTAACCCTTTTTTCACCTCTTACATCAGGTTGTTCCTTCTTAACAAGGTCCAGAAGGGTTTCAATACAAAGACACGGAAGAACAGGGGCTGAGGTGTCTGGGAAGGATTCTGGCCTGCTCCAAGAGGCTGCATGGGGGAGAGAGAAGAATGGTCACTGGATACTTGGGGCTAAGTAGAGGCCATGGCCACCTTTCCTGGAAGAGGAGGGAGGGGGTCACCCCCAGCCCCAGGAGCAGGGCAGGTCTACGTTGACCTGACAGTAACAACGAAGAAGACTGCAGGGTGATGTGATGGATATGAAAGAAGAACCCCCCATGTGGTGACGCATGTGGGCCCAAGGGATGAGGCCAGAAGCAAACCAGTGACTGTTCTTGGGAATTCCCGCATGTCCAGAGAGAGGCAAAAGGCGTTGGGAGCCCGGGACGGGGGTGCAGCCGAAGGAAGACAAGCATTTCAGAAGGGAAAGGTGATTTGACTGGACTTGGGATCAGGACGTCATGCCCCCTCCTACTGGCCTCCCCTTCCCTTCAGAGCACCCAGCAATCAGGATGCCATCACCCTAATTTTAGTAGGCAAGTTAATTGAATAGGATTCCATAGAACAGTCATAGCATCAAAAGCATTAAATGCACCCAGAGGCAAAGCCCTTCCCAGAGGCAGAAATGAGTGTGGCCTGGAGTCCATCTCACACTCTTTATCTATTTCTCTGTGGCAAAGGCAAAATGAATGCAAGTCTTCTTCCTGGCCTGGGTTTTTACTTATCCCCGGGGCTCAAAGAAGAATATTCCTTTCTTTACACAGTCAGAGCTCAGACTGGACACTAGAGAAACCAGGCAAAAGAACCACATTTTCCCAAAGAACTGTGCTGTCCACAGAGCACAAGAACAGCCCATCAACAGGCATTGATTAAGCACCTACTCTGTGCCAAGCACTAGGCTAAGCTCTGGGGCTACAAGAACAAGGAATGAGATCGTGGGTATTTGAAAGGAGGACAGCAGGCACATAGGCAAGGACAGCCAGCATGTGAGATGTGTACACACACACAGATATACACACATATGTATACATGCACATAGACATAGACAGGGCAGTGCACAGAGTGCTGGGACTGGAGTCAGGAAGACTCATCTTCCTGAGTTCAAACCCAGCCTCTGACACTTACTAATTGTGTGACCCTGGGCAAGTCACTTCACCCAGGTTGCCTCAGTTTCCTCATCTATAAAATGAGCTGCAGAAGGAATTGGCAAACCCCTCTAGTAACTGCCAAGAAGGCCCAAATGGGGTCATGTAGAGTCAGACGTGACTGAAAAACAACCAAACAGCACCCATGTGTGTGATATATACATCGATTAACATAATTTATTTTTATCTGTGTATTTTATGTGTGTATGCATATAGTGAATAAAAACAAGGTGACCTGTAGTGTGAGGAATAAATGGTGCAAGGTACAGGGTTCTTGAGAACTCCTGGTGTGGAAACTCCTTTGTCCTTTGCAGCTTGTCTCCTCACTGTTCTAGAGGGGACAAGACAGGAAGTAACTGCCCACGGTTGCACGTTGTGTCGAAGGCAGGACTTGGGATTGTAGATTTAGAACTGGAAGAGACTCAGAGACATCTAGTCCAACGCCCTCATTTTTCAGATGAGGAAACTGAGGTCCCAAGAGGTAATGACTTTCCCAAGGCTTCATAGGATTTGGGGGGCTCAGAGGAACAAACTCGACCACCTGAGACTTCCTGACTCCGTGGCTTGCTTACACCCTTCCCACGATGTCCCACGGCCTCTTGGGAAAACAGCCCCCGTTTGAGATTGGTCTGAACTTTTTCTCTTTTTTGCCTTTTTTTGTTTGCAAATTGGAACTGAGTCAGAATAGAGAGAACTGAGTTCCCAGAGCTGGGAGATGGGGCAGTCGTTTTGCATACCCTGAATTATTGCAGTCTTCCAGATGCTTAAGACATCCAGCTCTTAGGAACAGACTCCTGGGTGTGGGGTGGGTGACTATGAGTGTGTGTGTGTGTGTGTGTGTGTGTGTGTGTGTGTGTGTGTAGGGGGGTGAGTATGTGGGTGGGTATGAGTGTGTGAGTGGATGTAAGTGTGTGAGTATATGGGTTTGAGCGTGTGGATGTAAGTGTGTGAGTATATGAGTGGATGTGAGTAGGTGGGTGGATATGAGTGTGTGAGTGGATGTAAGTGTGTGAGTATATGGGTTTGAGTGTGTGTGTGTAGGGGGGGTATGAGTGTGAGAGTGGATATAAGTGTGTGAGTATATGGGTTTGAGTGTATGGATGTAAGTGTGTGAGTATATGGGTTTGAGCGTGTGGATGTGTGTGAGTATATGAGTGGATGTGAGTAGGTGGGTGGGTATGAGTGTGTGAGTGGATGTGTGTGTGAGTATATGGGTTTGAGTGTGTGGATGTAAGTGTGTGAGTAGGTGGGTGGGTATGAGTGTGTGAGTGGATATAAGTGTGTGAGTATATGGGTTTGAGTGTGTGTGTGTGTGTGTGTGTGTGTGTGTAGGGGGGGTATGAGTGTGAGAGTGGATATAAGTGTGTGAGTATATGGGTCTGAGTGTGTGGATGTAAGTGTGTGAGTATATGAGTGGATGTGAGTAGGTGGGTGGGTATGAGTGTGTGAGTGGATGTGTGTGTGAGTATATGGGTTTGAGTGTGTGGATGTAAGTGTGTGAGTAGGTGGGTGGGTATGAATGTGTGAGTGGATATAAGTGTGTGAGTATATGGGTTAGAGTGTGTGTGTGTGTGTGTGTGTAGGGGGGGTATGAGTGTGAGAGTGGATATAAGTGTGTGAGTATATGGGTTTGAGTGTGTGGATGTAAGTGTGTGAGTATATGAGTGGATATGAGTAGGTGGGTGGGTATGAGTGGTGTATGAGTGAATATGTGTGTATTGGGTGAATGTAAGAGTGTGTGAAAAAAACACAAAAACAAAACAAAAAAAAGTATGTGTGAGTATTTGGGTGGGTGTGAGTATGTGAATGTGTGGGCGGATATAAGAGTGTGTGTGTGTGTGTGAATGTCTGGGTGTGAGTGGGTGGGTGGGTGGGTGTGAGTGTGTACAGACTTTAGTTCTGCCCCCTCCTCCAAAGCATACCGAGTTTTCTGTTCCTCCATCTCCAACTCTGTGTCCATATAATAGAAAAAGCAGCTCTGGCTCCTTGTCCAATTATGTTCTCGATATTCTCAGAGGGGTTTGTGGATTTCCATTTTGCCAGAATCAGCTAGACAAGCCCAGATATTGTCCATGAGAGCTGCCTGCTGTATTCCCCACACAATAACCTGGAAATTTACCCCAGAACAGGAAAAACCAGTCTCAGTCTATCTTTTCCTCATCTTTGCATGAAGCTTGGGAGGCTTTTGGTGAAGATCATGGGCCGGCTGGTGGGGCCTGTTTGGGGGCAGGGGATGTCTGGTGGTTTTGTTTACTCCTCTAGCCTCTCGCCATGTTCTTTCTCGCCTGCCTCAGCCCAAATGAGATGGGTCTTGCCCTGGAAAGCCACATGGAATGGATTTCTCTTCCAGTGAAGGGCCCAGTCTTCCAGGAAGGGAAGAAAGGGCAGGGCATTTGGGGTGGCCTGTCTCCACAAGACGGATCCGCACGAGGACCAGTTTTGTGGCTGTTCCTTAGCATCCACCAGAAACCTTGTTTTCTACAACAGAAGCTCTGCCTCGCTCCCTTTTCCAGGGAGGAAGTGCTTGTCGGGCCCCCCCTTCCGTGGCTCCCTCATTGATGGCATGACAAGTGGCCTGTATCCCCTCAATGTCTGCCCTCTTTCATTTCCCGTTTCCTGAAGCCAGTGGCCAGGGCTCTCTGGGTTTATGTTTCCCAGCTTTCTGCCTCCCCTCTATTTTTGGATGTATTGCTTCTGTTTGTACAAAACCTTTTTAATTTAATATAATCAAAATCATCCATTTTTCATTTCATACTATTCTCTCTCTCTTGTTTGGTCATAAACTGTTCTCCTTTCCAAAGATCTGAAACATAAACTATTCCTTCCTCTCCCAATCTACCTGTGGAATCACCCTTTATGTCTAAATCTTGAACCCATTTTGACCTTATTTTAGTATAAGGTGTAAGATGTTGGTCTCTGCCTAATTTCTGCCATTCCAGTTTTCCCAGCAGTTTTTGTCAAATACTGGGTTCCTATCCCAGAAGCTGGATTCTTTGGGTTTATCAAGCAGTACATTACTAAAGTCATTTACTACTGTGTCTCCTATGTCTAGCCTATTCCATTGATCCTTCACTCTTTTTTTTTTTTTTTTTTTGCAGGGCAATGGGGGTTAAGTGACTTGCCCAGGGTCACACAGCTAGGAAGTGTCAAGTGTCTGAGGCTGGATTTGAACTCAGGTCCTCCTGAATCCAGGGCCAGTTCTTTATCCACTTCGCCACCTAGCTGCTCCCCTTCACTCTATTTCTTAGCCAGTACCAAATAGTTTTGATGACTGCCACTTTATAGTAGAGCTTCAGATTTGGTACAGCTAACCCACCTTCCTGTGCATTTTTTTTCATGAGTTCCCTTGATATTCTTGACCTTTTGTTTTTCCAGATGAATTTTGTTATTATTTTTTCTAGCTCTATAAAATAATTTTAGGTAGTCTGATTGGTATGGCACTGAATAGGTAAATTAATTTAAGTAGAATTGTCATTTTTATTATATTAGCTTGACCTATCCATGAGCAATTAATAGTTTTCCAATTATTTAGATCTGATTCGATTTGTGTGAAATGTGTTTTGTAATTATGTACATAGAGTTCCTGGATTTGTCTTGGCAGGTAGACTCTCAAGTATTTTATATTGTCTACTGTTACTTTAAATGAAATTTCTCTTTCTATCTCTTGCTGCTGGACTTTGATGGTCATGTATAGAAATGCTGATGATTTATGTGGATTTATTTTATATCCTGCTACTTTGCTAAAGTTGTTAATTGTTTCAAGTAATTTTTGAGTTGATTCCCTAGGATTCTCTAAGTATCCATCATATCATCTGCAAAGAGTGATAGTTTTGTTTCCTCCTTGCCTATGCTAATTCCTTTTTCTTCTCTGATTTCTAAAGCTAACATTTCTAGGACAATATTAAATAATAGAGGTGATAATGGACATCCCTGTTTCACCCCTGCTCTTATTGGGAAGGCCTCTAATTTATCTCCACTGAATATAACGCTTGCTGATGGTTTTGGGTAGATACTGCTTATTATTTTAAGGAAAGCTCCGCCCATTAGGAATGGGTGCTGTATTTTGTCCAAAGCTTTCTCTGCATCTATTGAGGTAATCATATGATTTGGGTTAGTTTTCTTATTGATGTGGTTGATTATATTTACAAGTGTGTTTTGTTTGGCTTTTAAGATTAAAAAAATATCATTGACAATTCTCCCTCTTTCTGACAATTGACTTCTAAAATAAAAGAGAAAAAAGAATTAGAAAAAAAGAGGAGAAGCCCAGCACAGCAAAACTCAGCAATGTATCACAAAACAACCACTGAGTCTGCCAGTATAAGTGATCCACACCCAGGGTTCTCCCTGCTCTGCACTGAAGAGAGGCAGGAGCTCATTCTTTGAGACCAATGTCCATTATAACAATTGCACCATACAGCTCCATGGTTTGGGGCTGTCTTCTCGTCATTGTTTGTGTTCCTTTCATCCAATGGTTTATGTTTTTAAAATAAGGTTTAGGACTTAGAAAGAGTAACATGAAAGTATAATCCATATTCAACATCCAGAGCAGCCCCTATCCTAAGGGTTTGGAGAGTTGGCATTCAAATGTCCTTTGATAGAAATTCCACATTAAAAAGAAAAGGCCTTAAAGGTCTAAGTGACCTTTGGCATAAACTCTCTGTGACGCAGTTTACTCTTCTGTAAAATGAGGGGATTGGATATATCCAAACTCCTCCGAACTCTACAGCCATGAGCCTACGAGCTGCCTAGCCCATGAGAGAAGGGCAGAAGCTGTGTTTTCCTTGTCAAGGGAAACTCCCAGGTGAGAGAATTCCCTTTACCAAAGCATGTTGGCACCTTCCCTGCAGCTGAGAGAGTTGCCTGGGTACTTACTGAGAGGTAAAGTGATTTGTCCAGGGTCAGCATAGACCTGGGTTCAAATTCTGCCTCTGACCCATACTATCTGTATGACCCTGGGTAAGTCACTTTCCAAGACTGAGTTGCAGAAAAGGGGCCGATTTGCATTGGCGGAGGGAATTTCCACACCTGAGAATACACTGATGAAATGGGTCAGATCCAAATACAACAACGACAATAATATCAGCTGGCATTTCTATAGGACGTTAAGGTTTACGAATAGCTAACGTTGCTGTAACACACTAAGATGCCCACTTTGTCAGCTGAACCGCAGGGATCATGATGGAGGAATCATGGATTTAGAGGCTGGAGAACCCCAGACACAAACACAGCCTGGAACACTCTGTGCCAGCCCTCCTGAGCCTCTCTGCCTGAATCCAATGAGAAAGGGCCACAGCAAAATTGGTCATCTGGCCTAAGGTTCCATAGGTCAGAAGTCACTAGTCCAAAGATGTAAACAGACTTTTAAGGGAGCTAGAGAAATACCAGCTGTTATTACCCCATTTTATGGATGAGCAAACTGAGACAGATGGGTTCACTGTGATTTTCCCCACAGGAAACTGAAGTGTTGGGAACAGGACCCAAACCCTAGGAGCTCTTTGTGGAATCCGGCTCTCTCTGACATATTGTACAGTGGAGCCTAAAGCCCAAATGGGATATAGGGGCCTCTGTGGACTTCTCATGTTCATGATATTCTGAAAAAATGAATGTTGCTAACTACTCTTCCCAAGCATTTGACAAGACTTGGGTCCAATGTGCAAGGAAATAATTTGCACCTCATGGCTTTCTGTGTTCTTATCCAGGTGTAAAGAAAAAGAGAAAACAGCCCCTTCCCCCTAACATCCCCCCTTTCCAGATTATGTATTTAAACTCTGAGGTTCACCCATGTCTTTCCATCCAAGTGATAATAGAGAATTTGAAGGCTCTATCTCCATAACTCTTTGGAGGTTGTTACCCTCCCTTCTACCCTAATGAACTTCCGAGAAAGTCCCTGTAGCGGTATAGACCACACTTGGAGGAAATGGGTTGGGGGCCAGAGAGCTGCTTAATGGCCTGAGTCCAGGACTCAGAGCTCAGGTACCTGGGGCCCAGCTCTGGGACATCTGGGTAGAGCTGCTAGAGTTCATGCACAAGACACGGGGTCTCTATCAGGTCTTTTAGTATCACTTTCATTTTATTTTTGGTAGAAACAAAAGCATTTTCTGGAAGTACCGCGATGCAGCAAGGAGAGCAGTGTGTGGCTTTGTCAGCGTCCCCACTGGGACCGCCGCCCCTAAACGAGTTCGTGCCTGACGTTCCTGGCTCTCCAAAAGCTGATTATCAGTCTAGCAAGTCTTTGACATCTCCAGAGAGTCAGCCACAGCCATTTCTGAAATCCCAGGCCCCCTTACCTGAGGGTAGCTGTCCCCTAACAGCTTTGCCTCCCTCTGCACAGGAAGAGATTGAGGGGCCAATAAAAAGCCATTTCCCCCAAGGTAAGCAGCCAAGAAGGTAGGCCCTAGATAGTGCTGTTGATAACGTTTACATTAAGAGGTAAGCAGGAGCTCTTGTCCCCCCAGAGGGCTGGATGCTGTGTCTGGCTCGGCTCTGAGCTGCAGCCCCATACAGGTAACGTAACCCAGAAGCCAAGGCCTCTCACGGAGGCTTAGGGAGCAGTCAGAAGGGTGATGCCCTGCAGCTCTCGCCTCAGAGGAAGCTCGGATGTATTGGTTCTATTGCCCTGCCCCATACACAGCCTAACAATGCCCCACAGTCAGTCAGCTAACCAACAAAACTCCTCCCTCTGACTTGCTCCTTCCCTCTCCCTACTCCCTCCCTTTCTCTTCCTCTTTCTTCTTCTTCCTCTCCTTTCTCTCTTTGTCTCCCTCTCTTCCTTTCTCTTCCTCTCCTTTTTCTTTCTCATTCTCTCCCTCTCTTCCTTTCCCTTTTTTACTCTTTCTCTCTTCCTTTTCCCTCTCTCTTCTCTCCCTGTTGCTCTGTCTCTCTCTTCCTCTTTTCCTTCCTCCCTCTGCCTCTCCCTAATTCTCTGTCTCTGTCTGTCTCTCTGTCTCTGTCTGTCTCTCTCTGTCTCTGTCTCTGTCTCTGTCTCTCTCTCTCTGTCTCTCTCTCTCTCTCTCTATCCCTCCCTCCCTATCCCTCATGCCTCCTTGTGGTGTAGAGGGGACCCCTGAGCATCAAAGGCCATTCCAGAGGAGCCCTAGCTTTAGCAAGTCCCAGAGAGATGGAGAGAATCCCTGTACAGGCTCAGAAATGGGGTGGGCTTGGCTGAGCTCTGAGCAGGCCCCAAAGGGGCTCCCTCGAGGTTCTTGGCCCCAGCTGCTCTCTCCAGCATGCAGCCTGATGAGGTCCCAGATCTCCATCTGGGCAAAGGCCATAGATGTGAGACTGTGTTGAGGGTCAAGTGTCATGGGCTGATGCTGAGTTAGAAACCAGAGGTTTCTCCCTGGCTTCCAGAATCCCATTTTATGATTCAGGATCATTGAGGCCTTTTGGAAGGGAAGTCGAGAAACAGTTGAAGGCAATAAAAAGGGAGGAAGTTGTTTGCTTATCCCACATTCTGCCCCTTCCTGGGCAAAGCTTTCAGAGCTCTGCCATCCTCTCTACCACTGCCTTCAGGTCTGCAATCTTTCCCTGCACAAATCCATCATTCAATCAATAAACATTTATTAAGCACCTACTACGTGCCAGACACTGCTAAGCACTGGGGACCAAAAGGAGGCAAGACAGTGAAATGAAATGAGATGAGGCCCTTAGCGACTTATGGCCAGTGTAGGACGCCCCACACATTAATGGGCAGAGGTGGGGATGCTGACCATTATAAGCATTGGAGGGGGAGGCAGCATCTTGGTCAGGGGCATGGGTGGAGGGCAGAAGAGGCTTGTGGGATTGCGATGACCTCCACCTGCCACATCCTTGACTCATGCACTGCCCTTGCAGGAATGGGAAGAGCGGGAAGCTTGGTCTTTGCAGAGATGCCTCAGGAGCTGGTGCTGTCACTTGCCCATCTATGGGAAGTTACATGAGGGCAGGGCCAGGATTTGACCTGACCCTGATCTCTCAGAGCCCCGGGCAGGACCTTTGGTGATTTCACTGACACGGGGACCTCCCAGTGTAAAAGCTCCCTCCACTGTGGCAGACACCCAACTAATCTGTGACCTAAAGTCTTAGAGGTAAAGTGGCTTACCTGGTTCCCAGAGCCAATATGAATCCAAAGCAGTGCAGCAACCATTGTACTGTGGAGAGAATTAGGTCTTTGGAGGGACAGGGTCTGGGATCAAATCCCGACTCTGCTACTTACTGCCTGAGTTGTTTTGGGTCTCAGTTTCTCTCTCTAGATAATAAGGGGATTGGTCGAGATAACCCCCAAAACCTCATCTAGTCCTTCCCTGCTCCTCCCTACTCCAGGGATGGTCTCTCCATTGGGCCACACCACCTCGCATTGGATCTGTAGTTTGGGGCAGTCATGGAGGGGGCAGGTTTGGGGGACTGCACTGTGTTGTCAGTCACACGTAAGGTGCTCCTGATGAGGACAGGTGAAGGCCTGGGGTTTGGAGTCTGTCTCCCAGTATCTTTTGTATTGCTACCACTGTTGTCATGTGAAAATTTGATGAGTATGCAAACCTTGCTTTTATCTAATATATTTTATGTGAGCTTATTTATGTTTAACATAAAAACATTAAGCAGCACAGAGCCTTGCCCAGATCCCTGGGGCACACCCCAGGGAACTCCCACCACATCAATGTTGGACCATTAGCAATCGTGTTATTATTTTTTTATCAATCGTTACCCTGATCTGTCCAGCTGCGTGACTAGCTGGGCATGTGTCGTAGGCAGGACCTGAACCTGGCTCTTTCAGGCTCCGGGCCCATTTCTCTCCCTGGGTGCCCATCATCAGGGCCTAATCAATACTTATTGGTGATTGATTCCATTGTCATCCTCCTCCTGCTTTGCACAGAGCCCAGGCTCAAGCCCAATCACAGCAAGTCACTAGTATGGATGCCCTGACTTCTTGAACTTTTTCCTAAAGCGGTGCCAGGCTAGACTTCCAAAAGTTCATTAACAAAACTGTAGAAGAAAATCACTCCAATTAATCACGTAAAGTCGATGAGATTTGGGGCCAACAAAGTGGAGGGAGGAATCATGAAATCTCCCTTGTCTGTCTTCTGCTGTTAGAGCAGCAAACAGAGGAGAGATGAATACACTGTCCCCCCCAATTGAACTGGAATAATTATGAAGGATGCTTTGAGAATAAAGCTCACAATAGAATGACGGTGTTTTGGGAGAAATTGAAGTCATTTTTAAAGCAAAAATGGAGGTGGAGATCAGGAAGAGCTCATTAGCATGCCCTGGAGTCTGGCTTAATGAGAGATGCTCCCTGGGACCCCAGGCAGCCGTGCAGGGCCGTGATCAGAGACCAGATCCTTCTGCTTGACGAGACCCATTAACGCACTGCCGACTTTTCATTGTCAAACCTGCTTTCTGTGTCTAGTGGTGCTCAGGCCCCGGGCAGCACCTCCCAGGGTGCCCTAAATGGATTTGTGTCTTTCTCTTTTAGGGGACTATAGATGCTGTGACCTGGTGGTGAAGCTCAAAGAGCGTCAGAGCCCCAGCAAAGAAAGGGGGACGGTCCCAGAATGCCCAGCAGCCCCCTCAGAGCCCATGAGCCCGGAGAATCCAGACAGCCCCCCGACACCAGAGCAGGATGAGTGCCCTGAGCCAGAGATCAGCGTCTTTCCTGCCCACTCCCTGACCCTGAGGGTAAAGGCTGCAGTGCTGCTTCTTCTATGGGAGGTCACTGGGGAGCTGAGTGCACATGTGCTGCTGCTTTCCCAGGCCCCTGCCCTCAGACCTTTGGGATTGATGGCAAGGTGGGAGGGGGTCTTGGAGGAATCTTCTCTACCTGAAACCTGCCCTTGCACTCATTCTGCTCCAAAGACCACTGGACAGGACAAACTCGAAGAAGGGGCCTTGCATGGGGAGGCGGAGGACCTGGGCTGAAGCCTAGTCCTGCCGTGGTTACCTTGGGCCAGTTGTGTGCCTCCCTGGGTCCCTGTAAACTGAGGGCATCAGACCTAATGATCACAGTGGCTTCCTGTTCAGCCCTATGACCTCTGACACTGACGATGGGACTGGCAATGGGTTGATTTCACACCCCTCCCCCCATTTTATTTCAAAGATGAGGATCCTATGACCCAAGTGGTCAATGGAAGAGCTGGGGTTAGAACCCGGTCTCCTCTGGCTATAAACCCACCCCTCCACCACTGTGCCCTCTGCCTCTTCTTGTCTCCTTGGGTAGCCACGGGCTTCTCCCTTGAAAAGATGAGCTCATTCTGCCCCCCCGCATGTGCACGACACTGTGTCTCCTCTGGGCTTGAAGGTTTCTTCTTTGCTCTTGATCAGTATGTTTTCTTAGACCTCTTCCACCCACTACAGCCCAAGAGGACTGTGAAAGCCTTCATTCCTTCCCCACCCAGGCCTCTTGGTTGTACAGAACTGAGGACCACCCAGGCTTCCTCCACTGTAGATGATAAATGTGCTCGAAATGAATGGGCTGGGAATTGGTGTTCTCCCTGCCAGCCCAGATGCAGGTCCCCGTGTTAGACCCCACGGCCACACGGAGAGCTCGCTCCTTTGGCTCACCCTGACAGTCCGGGCCGAGGTAGAGCGGGGCGGGGGCAGTGTTCAACCCTTGCACCATGCTCTCCCTCTCAACATCACCCTCTCTAGGCTGTCCCCCAGATGTCTGGCCTCTTCCCACAACAGTAAAAATGTTCTCTGTCTCCCTCAGGAAGCTCTCGAGGTGCACAGACCTCAGTTTATCTCTCGTTCGCAAGAGCGGCTGAGAAAACTCGAAAGCATGGCCCAGCAGAGGAAAGCCCAACATGGTGAAAGCCCCAGGAAGAAAGCAAGTCCCCTGCCCCTCCGCGCGCCCAAGAAGAAGCAGTGCACCGTCCCTCATCCTCTCAGCGGTGAGTCTCCCACCCACTGTGCGGCCCTGTCTGGGACGGGTTTCCAGAGAATGGAGAGAACACTGGGGGAGACTCGTCCTGGGAACTTCCCCGTGGAGGGTGAGAATCCTGCCTGGACGTTTCCGTGGGAAGCGAAGCGTGGTTTTTATTTACCTTTTCCCAAAGCTGCCAAGTGCAGGCCCTCACACGCAGGTGTGCACGTAGGGCCCCCAGCTGGAGCAGCGGCCCATCCACCCCTCCCTCCCTCCATGGCCAGAGCTACAGAGCAGTGGATGCTCCTTTTTCAGCCAGGGAAGGGGCATGAGGAAGAGGCATTTGGCCTTTCTTTGTCCTGTGGGCAGCTGCTACAGCCTGGGGGCTTCTCCTCCTGCTGATACATGTCTTGGGACCCATCTGGGCTAATCCTTGGGAAGCAGACACAGCCTCAGAGCTGTCACTGGTCCAGGGCATCGGCAAAGGGGCCTTCTTCTGGTTGTAGCCATCATCATTTCTTGGTGCCTCCCTTGAGGTCCCCACCCACAGGATGCAGCCACTCTGTGGGCTGGTCATTGTGGTGGCCTATTCTCCCTCCTCAGTGTTCACAGCAGTACAGGCTGGACTCCCTGGTAGACAGGCCACCATGGTGCAGGGATACTTATCCCCTTGTCCCCACACCCAAATGGAATTTGCCCTGGGTGTTCAGATTCCTGGTGTTGTCTATTACTAATGCCCCAGGGCATCTATGGCCTGACCTGATCATCTCTTTGGCTTAGCAATGAGACATCAGGCAGGGACTCTGGGGGGGAAAGGTATCCCATACCCATGGCCCAGTAGTTGGGCTATAATCTGTCATCCTGACTCATTTGAGAGAGGGGAGCCCTCTTAATTTTTTTTATTTTTAGTGAGGCAATTGAGGTTAAGTGACTTGCCCAGGGTCACACAGCTAGTAAGTGTTAAGTGTCTGAGGCCAGATTTGGACTCAGGTACTCCTGACTCCAGGGCCGGTGCTCTATCCACCGCGCCACCTAGCTGCCCCGAGCCCTCTTAATTTCTACTAACTGTAAGATAGATATGAAGCAAAGAGGGAGATGCATGTATACATAGTATGTCTACAATAGCATTGCTGTTTGGAAATGTCCTTACCTGTGTGGTGCTGGGGTGTGGAAATGTGGACAGATCAGGGTAACGACTGATAAAAAAAGTAATAACATTATTGCTAATGGTCCAACATTGATGTGGTGGGAGTTCCCTGGCGTGTGCCCCAGGGATCTGGGCAAGGCTCTGTGCTGCTTAATGTTTTTATGTTAAACATAATAAGCTCACATAAAATATATTAGATAAAAGCAAGGTTTGCATACTCATCAAATTTTCACATAAGATGACAACAGTGGAAGCAATACAAAAGATACTGGGAGACAGACTCCAAACCCCAGAAGGTCTCAGCACACATGAGCAATGGGATGAATCTGGTCAGGTGAAATTCAGTAGGGACAGAAGCCCCCTTCAGAAGCCTAGCTTGGATGAGGCATGGCTAGATGGGAGTTTGTCCAGAAAAGGTCTCTGAGTTGTAGTGGTAACCAGCTCCATGGGTCAGCATTGGATCGTGAGCTCCTTGGGGACAGGGATCGACTTTTGTCTTTCTTTGTGTGTGCCTGGCACATAGTAGGTGCTTAATAAATGTTTGGTGACTGACCATCTGTGACTTCAGGTGGTGGTGTCTAGGAATAGGGGCTAGCCCTGCTGTTCAGACTATACCCAGAGTGTAGTGTCCTGTTCTTGGCCCCAAGGGTCAAGAAGGCCATGAATCAGCTGGAGATTGAGCAGAGCCGGGCATCCAGGATGGCCAAGAGCCTTGAGCCCCTGCCGTACGAGGGTCTCTGCTGGGAAGGGAGAACGACTTCCTCTTCTTCTCTGCTTTCCAGCCTGGCTCCACCCAGCCATGCACCCTGCATTTCAGCCCCGCTGGCCTGCTGCTTTCTGCTTCCCATTTCCCAGGTCTTTGCTCAGGCTGTCTCCCTTCCTTCACCTCCATTTTTAGAATTTAGAGGAAATACCACCAGTTGATAGGATCATGGGTCTAGAGATGGAAGGGACCCTAGAGGCCATGAGGAAACTGAAGCTGAAGGAGATGAATGGACTAGATGCAGTTAGGTGGTACCAAGAATAGAGCCCTGGGTCTGGAGTCAGGAAGACCTGAGTTCAAATCCAGCCTCAGGAACAACTAGCTGTGTGACCCTGGGCAAGTCCCTTAACCTCTGTCTGCCTCAGTTCTCTCAGCTGTAAAATGGAGATAATAATAATGGACCCACCTCACTGAGTTGTTGTGAGGATCAAATGAGATAACATTTGTAAAGTGATTAGCACAGTGCTTGGCGCATAGTAGGTACCATATAAATGCTTATTTCCCTTTCCCCACCTAGCATAATGCCTACAACATAGTAGGCTCTTAATAAATGCTTGTTGATGTGAAATGACTTGGAGCTGGGAAGACTTGATTTTTGAATCCTGCCCCAGACACTCCCTATGTGAGTTTGGAAGGGTCCCTCATTCTCTCCAAGGCTCTTTTCTCCTCTGTGAAATGGGCGTATTAATTGTTCTTATCTCATAGAATTGCTATGGAGATCCAATGAGATAATTAGCTTTGGAAACCTTCACGTGATGAATGAATGTCAATTATTTTTACCATCATCATCATGATTGTTATTTTTAAGGACATTGCCAAGCCCCCAGTGATTGCTTAATGTGGTAAAGTAGCTTCGGATGCCACGGGACACACATGCAGCCAAGCCGCTGGGCTTGCTGGCCTGCTACACGCTTATCTCTGTTCTCTTTCTGACCCTCCTGTTTGAACTCTCAGGGTGAATGTTTATTTGCTGGGTGAGTTTGTTGCCTTTCCCTTCCTGCCTATTTTCTGAGATCAGCTAAACAAGATAATGTCTGAATCCTTAACCTTGGATGAACCTGGAAGAAAGGGAGAGAGAAGATTGAAGGCCTCCTTCAATGAACGGATGATACGAATTTTGTCTTTGACAAGTCTGCCAGCAACAGGATGGCAGTCAGATGCCCACATTGTCCTCCCATGCTTACTTCATCCATGGCCTGCGTGCTTGAGTGACCCCTGACCGCGGTGTCAAGGAGGCTTTGGGGGTTAGGTTGGTTGGTTTGTTTAAAAAGAAAACATTCTTTCTCTCCAGCACTGATGGAGCGAGCGTGCCTGGCATGGCTACAGCAGAGCCCCAAAGCCAGGCAGTGGCAACTGGCTATGCTTGGCAAGGCAGGGAACACTACCTCTGGTGTCCATGGGGCTGTTGACCTAGAGTTCAACCGGGTCTCTTCATAAGTGAGAAAACTAATTCTCAGGGAGGTGTGAGTGACTTTGCCAACGGAGGTGAGAGAGGGAAACTTGAATCCACAGTCTCTGAGCCACTCCAAGCCGGGGCTCTTTCCATGATGCACACAGCCCATTCACTGGAAGGATGCTCTGGTGGATCAGGCAAGTCTGACTAAAGTGAGAAAGGCTAACTTCCCATTGGCTGATGAGGCATAGAAGCATCAATTCTAGTCCTATGGCTGAGGCAGACACAAGGAGGATTGATGGCAGGTTTGTACCCAGTCACCGAAACCTCTCTGAACCTGGATTTCATCCTCGGGCAACTGAGAGGTTTGGTTTAAATAATCTATGATCCTGTGAACAGAAGGAAACGTGAGAGCAAACTATGAGGTGGTTCTATCAGCCAATAAGGACCAGTAAATGGTTTTTCCTACCTGGGATTCCAAGGAAGGAGCAAAGGAAAGACAGACATGGGCATTGAGCCCTTACTGTATCCCAGGCACAAGCAAAAAGAAAGATAGTGGCTGCCCTAGGGGAGCTTCCGTTCCTGCCTCTTCAATCACAACAAAAACAATAACAAGCATCGCTATTATTTTTTTTTCCATTTTACAGATGAAAAAACTGAGGCATGCAGAAGCAAAGTGACTTACCCAGGGTCATATAGCTAGGAAATATTTGGGACCAGATTTGAACCCAGATCTTCCTGACGCCAGAGTAAATTCCTGTTTCTCTGTCCCATGTTGCCCCTCCAAGGGTGTGATTTGTCCCCTGGACTACCCAAGTCCACTTGAACATGAGCCACATGCAATGTAGAAAAAATGGTCATCTTTTGAAGTGTTAGCTGTGTGACCTTAGGTAAGTCACTTTTCCCTTCTGGGCCTCAGTTTCTTCAGCTGAAATGGGGAGACTGAGCTAACCTGATTGCTAAAGTCCCTTTCAGAATAAGGCCAAAGAACTGTTTGACTAACCCCTTCTTCCCCTGTAGCAATGCTCCATTTAACCAAAACCTATCTAGAAGTGGCTGCATGTCCTATTCATCCCCCTTCTCCACCCCCTAATTGTGTTGCTCTTAAAAATGCAAATACTGTGGTGGATTTTATTATAAACCCTAGTAACCATTAATCAAAATAAGCATTCACACAAACACAATAAAAATTAGGTTATACACAAAATCATAAGCTTCAAGTTACGTGTATTTTTATAATCTTGTGTATTAGCATTAAGCAAAAGCATCTTGTTGGACTCCATCTCCTTTCCCAATCTCGTTTTTGTGCACATTATTTCTAATCACTTATTAAGCACCTATTGTGTTCCAGGACCTGTATTAGATTCTAGCAGCCCAAAGATCAAATGAGAAATGGTTCCTGCCCTCAAGGAGCTTATGGGTATGTTGGGAGTGAGTAGCAAAACACGGCGTGTGAGAAGATTAATGTGTCCGTGATCGCTGGAGATAGAGAGAGCGCTAACACTTGGGATTATTGAGGTGGTGCAGTGGTTAGAGCACCAGGCCTGGAGTCAGGAGGACCTGAGTTCAAATGCAGCTTCAGACACTTACTAGCTGTGCGACCCTAGGCAAGTCATTTACCACCCCCCCTGGCAACAGTTTCCTCATCTGGAAAATGAGCTGGAAAAGGAAATGGCAGGGGCGGCTGGGTGGCGCAGTGGATAGAGCACCAGCCCTGGTTTCAGGAGGACCTGAGTTCAAATCCGGCCTCAGATACTCTTCTCTTTGTTGTTTCTTATAGAAATATCATATTCTGCTACATTAACATTCCACAATTGGTCTAGCCATTCTCAAATCATTCAAAACAAAAGTTTTTATTTATTTTTAATATTAATGAGGAAAATGATAAACACCGATCTCTTCTCCCATCATTAGGCTCCTTAGGGTGAGTCTTCCTGAGGTATTCCTGGTTCCATGGGTCTAAAGTTTGTCACTGCTATTATGCCGTATCACACGGTTTTCCAGAAAGTCTGGATCTGTTCAAAGCCTTACTAAAAATACTGCAACCAGTGTGCCTGTTTCCCCACAGCCCCACCAGCATCAATTCTGATCATTTTAAAGCATCTTTGCACATTGGGAAGAGGTGAGGCGGCACCTCAAGGTTGTTCGAATTAATATTTATCTGATGATTAGAGTTTGAATAGCTTATCGAGTGGTTATTGACAATCAGTGTCTCTTCCTCCTAGAACTCGCTTTCTTGAATGATTGGGGGGGTCTTTCTTAAAAAGATTTCTTCCCAACTTCTTCCTTTCTTTTTTTATATTCTGGCTTGTGTTCTGGTCTAAGCTTCCATCAACAGGAACATTATATCAAAAACCAGCTAGCTTCCCAAACCACCACTCTCTTCCCTAGGCTTCTGGGACTTTCCAAAGAGATCTGCACCCTGAAGGGATGTCTCTTTGGGCTGGAAAAGCCACAGAGAGTTCTGAAGACAGGTCTCCGGGGGATACTCCTGAAGACTCTGTGGCAGGACTCACTGTGCTGGAGTGGCTCAGAGACTCGCTTCTCTTTCCAAGAGTGGGGTACATTCTTTTTGACATCTGTTATGATGCCCCAGTGTTGGCGCATGGAAAAAGAACAAGCCTAAAAAAGACAGCCCAGTCATGTTTGCTCTGGAATATGCTGAGCAGATGTCATGGTCTGAAATAACCAGGGAAAATAACAAAGGCAGGAAGATGAGGAAGGGAAGGCTTTGCCCATACAAATAAGCCCTGAAAGGTCTAACTGAGGCAACTGAAGAAAAAACAGAAGGAACAGTGAGCTGATAAAGGAGGCAGAGCAAGGCCCTTGGCAGGAGCTTGCAAAGAAGTGATGTTGCCTCTGGAAGTACCCAATGAGTATCCTCCTGCCCGGGCTACCTGGCATCTTGGGACTCGATAGCAGTCTATTAGCTTACCTTATTAGCAAGTTTAAAGGGCAAGTGTATCTAAGGGCCTGTTTTTTCATAAGGACTGCTATTTCGACCCTCCTATGAGCCAGTAATTTGTGTTTCAATCACATTATCAGACTGTAGGCTCCTCATTGACCAGAGTTATCTTAGTTCATCTTCTACTGGTGAAAAGCCATGATGGTGAAAGCAAATAACCTCCCTTCTGTCTCAGATGCAACTTTCTCTCCAGTATCCATTCCCTTTCTTTCTCCCCTCAGTTTATTAAAGATTTTGCTAATGTAACTCACACATACCTTCTGTATCAGGTGAAATTCTATATCTTGTCCTCTACCAGGGGTGACCATGAGCTCCCCTTATAAGCATTCAGGCTCACAAGGCTTCAGAGCATAGAAAGGAAAAAGAAAGGGTTTGTTCACATGTCAATTCATAGTCAAGAGATTGTACCTTTAAGTAGCCAGCCATCCTCCCAGATGTTGTAGAGTTGTCCTAGGTGGGACTTCAGCAATCCACTCTGTGCCACCTTGCTCTTTTGTGAGTTCTCTTATAATGGCTATTCCCTACTACTCAGCGCAACTCTAGCTAGTTCCAGGTTTCAGCTCTCTAATGGTGGTTGGTACTGCAGGGACACTGGAGCCTATGGTAACAGCCTTACATTTCCTTCTCACCTCCAGGGCCAGAATGTACTTACTCTTTTGAGTCCTCTTACTGTTTAACACTCAGATCTTATAGTTCCACCTTCTTCATAGAGTTTCTTCAGATCACTCTGAGAACACCTCTTTCTTGCATGGTCCCATGTATTTTCCTCTCCCTGTACCCTCATTGTGGATCTCTTATTTCTTCTGCTCCCCAGTACCTGGGCTGTGTCTCCCACTCTTACCAGCACCATCTTGTTTGGGGTTCAGAGAAAGCACCCTTACTTCCTTTCCATATATATTTCCACTTCCCTTTGGTACAGATGGGTCTGATTATGCAAACTTCCCCAGGGAAGCTTCTTCAAAGATCTCCAAGAGGGAGGGGAGAGGAGGAGGGGAGCCAGCATCTCCCAGAGCCTCTCCTCACATTGGCCCCTGTGACTCATTGGGGGAAAGGTTCAGCAGTCCTTCTCTGGACTCCGTCCAGTTCTTTGTAAAATGTGTCACCTAGAACAAAAAACATTCTCTAGATGTGTAAGTCTTACAGCTGCATACTGAGACCTCCAAGAATTTAGGTCATTAGATTTAAAGAGTTTTGTGAAGATTCCTATTTAACCATAAGCTCTAACAAGATTCAAGTTTTATTCCTTTCAGAAGTGGCCCTAGGGATTTCCATATGACGCATCCCTGATTGAATTTCTTTGCTTCTTCCTTATCTTCCAGTGAGGACACTGTCATTAATATTTATTAGCTTTCTCAGTGAATCAGAATCTTTCATGAGAAGAGTGATCTCACTCTGTATAGCTGTACATAGCCAGCCATCTTTCATTGTTTTGGAGTTTCTAATGCCAGACTTTGATACTTACATAGATTTATGCCCTCCTCAGTGTGGGGCACTCCTTCACCGGTATAGGTTGCAGCAATTCCACGTTTTTTCTTCCTGTGCAATTCTTGTTCATGCCCTCCTATGAATGTGCCAAAGAGAATCTACCCAATATCCTAAAGTCTGTAATATCCCATAGGTATGAGGGCATTACCCACATTCCTCTAACAATTCTCCAATTTGCTACCAATGAGCTCACCCCCTGGAAATTAATGTGTGACATTCCAGTCATGCGTTTTATATTGCCATCTATATACCAACCCTTATAGAACCAGAGAATCTCAGAGATGGAAAGAAATGCAGTCCCATTCAGAAGCCATCTTGTTTAACCCATGGATGGACAATTATCCACTCCACAACTGATGTGTAAAGTTACTTTCCAATCTGTCTCAAGAATGATAATCAGGGGTGTAGAAAGCCACCATATTCCAAGGCATTCTGGGCCACTTTGAGTTGTTTTTATACCTCAAAGACTTTTTCTTTTTTTCAGCTCCAAATTTTCTCTGTCTTTCCTTCCACCCATTGAGAAAGCAAGAAAAATAAAACCGATTATAAATGTGAATAGTTTTATAAAACAAATTTCTTCATTAGCCATGTCCAATAAAAAAAAGAAGGAAGAAAGGAAGGAAGGAAGGAAGGAAGGGAAAGAAGAAAGTATGTTTCAATCTGACCTCTTTCTTTTTTACTATAGTTTATTTCCTCCCAATTACATATTAAAACTATTTTTTAACATTTTTTTTAAGTTTTGAGTTCCAAATCCTGCCTCCCTTCCTTACTCCTTTCCATTAGATGGTAAGCAATCATATGTATAGGTCATACATATGCAATCATGTAAAACATTTCCATATTAGTCATTTTGTACAAGAAGACTCAAAAAAAGGAAAAAGAAACAAAGAAAGTGAAAACTAGCATGCTTCAGTCTATGTTCAATCAATATCAGTTCTTTGTTTGGAGGTGGACAGTCTGCTTCATCATTCTTCATCATTAGTCCTTGGGGATTGTCTTGGATCATTGTATTGTTGAGAACAGTTAAGTCATTCACAGTTCTTTATCAAACAATATTTTTCACAATATTGTTTTCACAATATTCATTTCATAATGTTCTCCTGGGTGTGCTCACTTCACTATACATCAGTTCATATAAGTCTTTCCAGGCCTTTCTGAAATCATCCTGTTTTTAATTTCTTCTAGCACAATCACATTCCATCACTATCATATACTACAGCTTGTTTAGCCATTCCCAAATTGATGGCTATCCCCTCAACTTCCAATCCTTAGCCACCACAAAAAGAGCTGCTAGAAATATTTTTGTGCAAATAGATCTTTTTCTCTTTGGGGGCATGTCTTTGGGATATAGCCCTGGCACTGGTGTTGCTGTCATTCTGTACTCTTAAGTCCATCAGTTCTCTATTTGGAGGTGGATAACGTTTCTCATTGTTTGGAATCGTGGTCATTATGTTGATAAGCTGTTAAGTATTTTCAGGTAGATTATAGAATATTGTGTTACAAAATTGTTCTTCTGCTTACTTTACTCTGCATCAGTTCACACAAGCCTTCCCAGGTTTTTCTGAAACCATCCCCTTCATCATTTCCTACAGTGCAATAGCATTTCATCACATTCATTTACCATAGCTTACTCCAGTTGATGCACCAATTGATGGGCATCCTCTCAGTTTCCAATTGTTTGTTACCACAAAAAGAGCTGCTACAACTATTTTTGTACCTATGGATCCTTTTCCTCTCGCTCTTTCTGTCTCTCTGTCTCTCTCTGTCTCTTTCTCAGTCTCTGTTCCTTTTTCTGTGTCTCTGTCTTTGTCTCTCTGTCTCTATCTTTGTCTCTGTCTGTCTCTATCTCTCTGTCTCTGTCTCTGTCTCTCTGTTTCTGTCTGTCTCTGTCTGTCTCTCTCTGTCTCTGTCTGTCTGTCTGTCTGTCTGTCTCTCTCTCTCTCTCTCTCTCTCTCATATGGTCCTAGTAGCAATATTACTGGGTCAAATGGTACACACAGTTTAAGATCTTTGGGGACATAGTTCCAAATTGTTTTCCAAATGGTTGTACTAGTTTACAGCTCCACCAGCAGTGCATTAGTGTACCTGTTTTCACACACCCCTTCCAGCATTTGTCACTTTCCTTTTTTACCATCTTAGCCAATCCAATACATTTGAGGTGGTATATTAGTGTTGATAGCTTTAATTTCTAATTCTAAAAACTGCCTATTCATATCCTTTAACCATTTGTCAGTTGGAGAATGGCCCTTATTTTTATAAATTCAATTCAGTTGCTGTATATTTGAGGAATGTAGCCTTTATTAGAAAAACTTACTGCAACGATTTTCCCAGTTTCCCAATTTTCTTCTAATTTTAGCTGCAATTGTTTTGTTTATGCAAAAACTTTAATTTTATATCATCAAAATCATCTTATCTTCTGTGAACCTGTCTATCTCTTGTTTGGCCATGAACTCTTTCTTTATCCACAGAACTGACAGGTAGTTTCTTCTTTGCTACATTAATTTGTTTATGATACCTCCTTCACCTCCTGTCTAAATCATATACCCATTTTGAATTTATCTTGGTATTCAGTGTGAAATGTTGGTCTGTGTCTGGTTTCTGCCAAACTATGTCCCAGTGTTCCCCAACAGATTGTGTCAAACAGTTAAGTTTTTCCCCCAAAGCCAGGATCTCTGGGCTTATCAAATACTAGGTTATGTGCCTAATCTGTTATGCTGGTCAATTGATTTATGACCCAGTACCAGATTGTTTTGATGACTAAAGTTTTGTAGGATAGTTTGATATCTGGTATTTCTAGGACCCTTTCCTTACCTTTTTTATTGATTCCCTTGATATTATTGATCTCTTATTCCTCCAAATGAATTTTATTATTTTTTTTATTCTATAAAGTGATTATTTGGTAGTTTGATTGGTATAGAAATGAATAAGTTAATTATTTTAGGTAGAGTTGTCATTTTTTAAAACTTTGGCTCAGCTCATTCACAAGCAATTAACATTTCTCTAATTATTTAGATCTGTCTTTATTTGTGTGAAATATTTTATAACCATGTTCATATAATTCCTCTGTGTGTGTGTGTGATGGCATGTAGACTTCCAATTACTTTATATTGTCTTCAATTATTTTACATGTAATTGTTCTTTCTATCTCTTCCTCCTGGGTTTTATTGGTAATATATCGAAATGTTGACATTTTATTCCAGTCTATTTTATATCCTGAAAATTTTCTAAAAGCTGTTCATTGTTTTGACTGTTTTTTTAGCTGATTGTCTAGGGTTCTCCAACTATATCATCACATCATCTGCAAAAAGTGATAGTTTTGTTTCTTCGTTGTCTGTGTTTATTCCTTTTTATTAATTAATTTAATTAATTTTTTCTTGTCTTTTTGCTATAACTAACATTTTTAATACAATGTTGGATAATACTAGTGATAATGCCCATCTTTGCTTCACCGCTGACCTTATTGGGAAGACTTGGAGAATGCTTGTTCTTACTTTTAGAAAGATACTACTTATCATTTTAAAAAAAGCTCTATTTATTCCTCTGCTCTCTAGTGTTTGTTCATTTGGGATTTTTTTGTATTAAAAAAAATTTTTTGTAGTAAAAAAAAAGAATGAAAGAAAGTGAAAAATAGCATGCTTCAGTCTATGTTCAATCAATATCAGTTTTTTGTTTGGAGCATGTTTCAGCATGGATGCTTTTTAGGGGTGTTCCAGGAGTTGTCTCAAGGCACCCATAAATAAAGAAACTTATCTTTTCTGCACTTTATATGGGGCAAATCACTGGTGAAGACCTTCAATGACCATGAACCTCCCCCACGACATCACTGAGCAGTACCATGCAATTCAATTTAACATACATACACAGTCTGCTTCATCATTCTTCATCATTGGCCCTTGGGAATTATCTTGGATCATTGTATTGTTGAGAACAGTTAAGTCATTCACAGTTCTTCATCAAACAATATTTTTCACAATATTGTTTTCACAATATTCATTTCATAATGTTCTCCTGGGTCTGCTCATTTCACTATACATCAGTTCATATAAGTCTTTCCAGGCCTTTTTGTGGGGCAATGAGGGTTAAGTGACTTGCCCGGGGTCACACAGCTAGTATCAAGTGTCTGAAGCCGTATTTGAACTCAGGTCCTTCTGAATCCAAGGCAATGCTTTATCCACTGCTCCACCTAGCGGCCCCCCCCCCCCCCGCAGTTGTTTTGCTTTGTTTTGTTTTTAACAGAAATGGGTGTTGTATTTTGTCAAAAGCATTTTCTGCATCTTTTGAAATAATCATATGTTGGGTTTTTCGTGGTTTTGTTATGTATGTGGTCAATTATGCTTATACTTTTCTTAATATTGAACGATACTGTAGTCCTGGAATAAATCCGGCATGGCCACGGTGTGTATATTTGTGGTATATTGCTGTAATCTCCTCGCTAGTATTTTATTTAAAAATTCTGCCTCGATGTTCATTAGGGAAATTGGTTCGTAGTATTCTTTATCTCTCTGTTTTGACTCTCTAGTTTAGGGTCAAGGCCATATTTGTATTCTAGAAGAGGTTTGGTAGGACTCTCTGCTCCTTGCTCTTTCATTTGTGACCACTCTGTGCCCTGGGACCCACAACTGGGTAATGGGTGATGGCTGCCAGGTGGCACTTGTTTCTGCTCCCAGCACTGGCTCAGGGTCCCCTGGGAATTCTTTCTGCTCTGCTGCCTCCTACACTGGTATTCAGTCTCAGTCCCCTTACCAACTCTGGGTGCTAGAATGATCCCCTCAGATACTGCTATACTGTGCTCCTGGCTAGCCCTCACCCTAGTGTCCACAACCATCTCTCTCTCTCTCTCTCTCTCTCTCTCTCTCTCTCTCTCTCTCTCTCTCTCTCTCTCTCACACTACCTCTCCTTCTCCCTAAGCTCCTTTAGGCTAGAAAAATACCTGATATTCTTTTTTTTGGTGGGGCAATGAGGGTTCTCCCTCTCCTTCTCCCTAAGCTCCTTTAGGCTAGAAAAATACCTTATATTCTTTTTTTTTTTTTTTTTTTTTTTGGTGAGGCAATGAGGGTTAAGTGACTTGCCCGGGGTCACACAGCTAGTAAGTGTCAAGTGTCTGAGGTTAGATTTGAACTCAGGTCCTCCTGAATCCAGAGCCAGTGCTTTATCCACTGCGCCACCTAGCTGCCCCCATACCTTATATTCTTGATCTCAATTTGGTCTGGCCCATTTTCAAGGAGGAAGTGCATTGGGTGAGCTTGATAAAAATGCTGACTCTCATCCCACCATCTTGACTTCACCTTACCCATTCCACTTTGGGAGAGCTTTGTTAGCTCTGAAGTTTTTCCTGACATCAAGCCTCAATGCGCTTTCATAGAACTGCCACCCACTAGCACTGGTTCTGTCCTCTGGGGCCAAATAGAACACAGCTAGTTCTTCTTCCACTTGGTAGCTCTTAGCTCTTTAAATAATTGAAGACAATTATCATGTCCCTCAAGTCATTTTTTTCCAAACTAAGCGTGTCTGGCTCCCTCCATCAGTGTTCATATAACTTGGACTCAAGTATCTTCCCCACTGGCCTCCTCCAGACTGTCTCCAGCATCAATACCTTCCCTTCAAGTCATCCTTGGTCATTGACCACAGCCTGCTCACACCTATCATGTTTCTTTCCATTGCCCTTTTCATCATCTGAAATTGTGCTCTGATACCTGGTCCACAGCCTTCCCGGTGAGAAGATTAGCGTTAAAGAAGTGGGTTTTGCTGACAGGAGGCTTCTTCACATCCACGAAAGCCCTCTGTAGTTTATCAAATAGAATCCAGCCCAGATTGCTCCTGCTAATCAATTCTATGCCCTGCCCATTGACCACATCTCTACAGCATGTGTCTGCAGTGCATTGTTGGACAGATATGATAGGCTCTGACCAACTGTGTCTCACGGTCTGGACAATCACCACTCCCTCCTCCTCCGTTCCCCTTGTGGATGATTTCGACTCGCTCAGCGTTTCAGCATGGATGCTTTTTAGGGGTGTTCCAGGAGTTGTCTCAAGGCACCCATAAATAAAGAAACTTATCTTTTCTGCACTTTATATGGGGCAAATCACTGGTGAAGACCTTCAATGACCATGAACCTCCCCCACGACATCACTGAGCAGTACCATGCAATTCAATTTAACATACACTATTAAGCTCCCATGTAAATGACTCTGTGTTAGGTGCCAGGGATACTTAGAAATGTCAGGGAATCCATGATTGCACTGATCTGATTGGTCCCTCAACAGTACCTATCACAGCCGATCCACACGTTTTCCCCAATGTGATTCCCCTACATGTGTTTAATCGTTTGGAATTTTCCAAAGAGAATCCACTCAATGCCTTGCATATTGGTTTACTTAGTTACTTTTTTTAGATACCAGCACAACAAGCTGGTGAAAATGGTGAGAATAGAATGTTACCAGGATTCCATAAAAATGGTTCCCGCTCACTACATGTGTTGTCTTTATATAGAGTGTCAACAACAGGTTCTTTGGTGGTAATTTAAATTAACTTGATTTCACACATAACACTTTATACAGGTTCAGTTTCCTCTCCACTGCTTTTCACTTTTTAATGAGACATTATGACTTGTCATTTTTCCTCCTCCTCCTTCTGAATATTTTTCAAGTGAACTCATACTCTAAAACAGTGATCCTCAGCTTCTGCCTTTGACAAGAAGATAAAGTATTGTTGCTGAGGATTGTTTCTGGGCTCTTTGGATCTCCTCGTTGTGGTAGGTATTTTAAATTGATCAGTTGTCTCTAAAGAGAGGTAGCCTGTTGTAGAGGGAAGAAGACCAGCCTGCCTTTGGAGTGAGAATTTAAGGTTCAAACCTTGCTATTGTGCAACAGTGGATATAGTTTCTATGCCAGGAGTCCCCTAAACTAATAATTATATTTTTAAAAATAGTGATTATATGCTCAATTCCCCATTTTTCCATTCCCCATTTCCCCATTTCCCACTGTAGCAGTCAATTTCCCAACTCCCCAGTCATTCCCCATTTTTCAGAATCAAGAGCTTGTTTGAATGGGTTGCTTTAGAGCTATTTAATCAGTATCAGTGATTTTTTTCTCACCCTCATCTTTCTCTTTTGGTGTTGATTTTGTCTGTTAGTCTAACCAGTTGTCCTCCCTCCGCACAGGTAACTGATTCTGACATGGCATTTTGGTACCTGGCCATTCCCCATCTGTTAAGACAGAGTTAGTTTCATTTAACATGATGACATTCAGAACTGGTCAGATCTAGGGCCTCCTATAATATGCCCATATAAGACTTCTGAGAAATGAACAAATCTCTTGGTTGGGGTCTTTATATTTTTATTCTCAAAGGAAGTAAAGAGAATGGCAGAACCACATCATCTCTGAGCCAGAAGGGGTCTCAGAGCCATCCTATATATAAAGGAAAATAGATGGAACTTGTTTTATTTCTCCTTGGGCAGGCCAAGGGTCATTGTGGTAAATTTAGGTTTGATTTAAGGGAAATGCTTTCAACAATTAGAATCACCCCAGAACAGTGTGGGCCAGTGACCCTGGAAGGGGAGGAGGCTGGATAAGGACTTAGAGGGAGGGCTTCAGGGATGGGTTCCATGATGTGGCTACTGAGGCACCTCCTGACTCTGAAATTCTCTGCCTTTGCATTTATCCCGATTAATTTTCACCTTCTTAGATTCTGCCCAGTGTTCCAGCCTGTCAAGCCATATTTTCCAACATATTTTTCACCGTTCTCCCTTGTGACCACTGTTGCATTGAAGTCACTAAAAATCAAGGTATATGTTTACTTAGTTACTCTCTGCAACACATCTTGGTGCATAAACTCTAATTATCTCCATACCATCTGTTTACTTATGTTCATCACAAACCCTGCAAGGTGGGATGACCCCGTAGCAATAAAATAAAATAAAACCAACACCTCTACTTCCTCCATTCAGCTCCATGAGGAGATTCCATAAGCTCCTGTTTTCACCTCCTCATTAGAATCATTTCTCTTTGTGTCTTCTGGATTTCATTCTCCAGGGTTCTCTTGCTTATGGAGTAACTTTCTCTTCAGAATTGTAGTCCATGGAAACCTACCTACCATTAGAATCTGTCTCCCCAAACTTTGGGTGCATACTAGAGTGTGTCAGAATTGCTTTTCTAGCCAACTTGCTATTTTAAAGTTTTTAATGGGCTATGTTATATTTTAAGTTCTTTTATTCACTGTCTTACATAAAAGTGATTGTGGGCAGCAATTTGCTGTGTGATAAGGGTCTAATAACAGTAAGTTTATGCAGTCGAGTTCCCTGTTTTAGGGTCTGTAGAACGAGGTTATAGAAGGAGTACTTACATGTCAGTCCGTCCTTGAAAGATAGTGAATCTCTAATGTGTGATTCTTACCAAAAGGTCACACCTTGTTAGGTGTTCAATAGGTAGTAAATGTTGACATTGTTCCGTGATGTATTACCTCATTTTTACTGTTTCCTTGCGTGATCTGCATCAGCCACTGAGCCCTGCATCCCTGCATCTTTAAAGAGAGCTCTTCTTAAAAGAAAAACTATCCAGAAGACATATTAAGTACCTACTGTGTGCCGGCACTGTGCTAAGACCTGTGGATATAAATAATAAAAAGAAACACAGTCCTTGCGCTCAAGGAGTTTACATTGTAAAGGAGGGAGGCAAAGCATGAAAAGGAGGTCCGACCGAAGGGGTGGCGGTAGACTTCTTTTTCTATGAAGTTGAAGCCAGGCTGATTAGAAGATGCTGAGTGGAGTGAGCCAACTAGGCAGGGTCCTGCCTCCTATAAAGGAAGTTACTGAGAGAAGTTTGGTACTCTACTTTGCAACCATTCAATCAGAGGGTAGAGAAGGCTGAGGGAGGAGGGATCAGCATGACGATGAGACTGGGGGGAGGAGCTTAATCTTGGGGGGCACCTTTCCATGATTTCTTTTTTTTTTCTTGGCAATGAGGGTTGAGTGACCTGCCCAGGGTCACACAACTAGTAAGTGTCAAGTGTCTGAGGCTGGATTTGAACTCAGGTTCACCTGAATCCAGGGCCAGTGTTTTATTCACTGCGCCACCTAGCTGCTCCCCTTCCACGATTTCTGGCGGTGATTACCTGACTCCCGATCACCCCTACAAAGCCATTTGTTCTGTGCTTTGCGGTTGACACACTTTCGGCTGCGTTTGTCCTGAGAAGGGTCTTTGGAGTCCCCTCTTGAATGGGCTCCATCTGGAAGTGTGCTGTTTGCAGCTAGACTGGGCAGACCTTGTGAGGCGTGCCTGTAACCAGCCTTTCCTGCGCCTCCGTGAAGTCCTATCACTTCAGACTAACAGCATTTCAGCTGGCTTTGATGCGTTTATCCCGTGCTCTGAGAGTGTATCTCAATCCTCTTCCTCCTTCTCAATGAGGAAAGGTTCTTCTTTCTATAATTTTCCCCAGGTGATGAGTGCTGTGTGTCATCAACACTAGAAGTTCTGGCTGGGACAGCTTTCCAAATCTGTCATGGTCCCTTTCACATTTCCCAGCATTCCTTGTTTTAAAGGCATTCTTCTCATCCAGTTCTATCCACCCTGTTGTGTGTCTTCCTGGAAGGAGAGACCAAGGTGTTTGTCAGGATCAGCTACCTCCATAGGTTCAGTTTGGCTTCAGGATTGAAGTCTTCTGGCTCTCTCTTTCCTTAGGATGAGTTAAGGATATTACACTTACCAAGTCCAAATGCCATTTCATTTTGCTTGATAACCTGCTATGTAGGAAGTATATCTTCTCTTTTTTTTTTTTTTAAGTGAGGCAATTGGGGTTAAGTGACTTGCCCAGGGTCACACAGCTAGTAAGTGTTAAGTGTCTGAGGCAGAATTTGAACTCAGGTACTCCTGACTCCAGGGCCAGTGCTCTATCCACTGCGCCACCTAGCTGCCCTCTTCTCTTCTGAAAGGAGACTACTTTTAACTTTCAACAGAGACAGCAGTCACTTGGCAGCATTACACAGATTACATGGAGTTTGGCAGAAACACTCCCTTTCCCCCACCACTAGGTGGCGGCAGAGTGCCGAGAGTGTTGGGTCTGGAGTCAGGCAGGCATGAGTTCAAATCCACCCTCAGACAATAGCGGTGTGACCTTGGGCAAGGTACTTAGCCTCTTTGTTTCAGTTTCCTCATCTGTTAAGTGGGGATAATAATAGCACCTACCTCCCTAGGTTATTGTAAGAATCAAATGAAATAACTGTAAAGTGCTTAGCACAGTCCCTAGCACATAGTAGGTACTATCTACATTTATTACTATTTTTACTATGTGACTATTATTACTTTTTTATTTTGATAATTTAATCGTTCTCTCTTTTGTCAAATCAACAAATCAAGCTTTGTTGATTTGTTCAATCTTTTCAGAAAATAGTTTTTATTTATCAAGTCTGTAGTATTTTTATTTTTTGTTGTATCTATTTTTCTAAACTCTAAGGTTTCTTTTGTGCTGATTTTGAGAATGTTTGCTGATTTTCTAGTTTTTTAAAATAGCTCGTTCAATTTAATTTTTTTCTATCTGTTTTTCACACATATTTTTCCCTGAAGTATGCTTTAACTGCATATTTATTGTTTCTGACTCACCAATTATTCAGGATGTGATTCTCAGCCTTCATTTAGGTCTGTATTTCTTGCTCACATTTTTTATTGTGTCATGGTTCCTACAAATGGGTTTACCATTTCTTCTTTTTTACATGTATTTATTTTTCTGTATTTTTTATAATAGTGAACATCGTGACACATCATAATTTTGGGGTTTTTTGTGGGGCAATGAGAGTTAAGTAACTTACCCAGGGTCACACAACTAGTAAGTGGCAAGTGTCTGAAGTCAAATTTGAACTCAGATCCTCCTGAATCCAGAGCGGGTGCTTTATCCACTGTGCCACCTAGTTGCCCAACACATTATAATTTCTGTTAAGGTGCCAATGATTCTGAGAAACATGAATATTATTTATTATTCCTATTTAGAAGTTGCCCTTGGTCATTCAAATTTAATTTTTCTAACAGTCTATTCAGCTCTATATTTTCCTTCTTGTTTGTTTCTCTTTTAGATTTAGACAGTTTTGAAAGAAAAATATTAACGTTTTCTACAATTAGTGTGTTACTATCATTGACTTTTAGCAGTTTGGTTGGCTTTTCCTTTAAGACTTTGGATACTCACTTGATCTATACATATATACATTATATATATATATATATAATTTAGTGATGATAGTTTCATTGCCTATGGTACCTTTATGCATAACGTAGTTTTCCTATTTATGTCTCTTGAAATCATCAATTTTTATTGTTACTTTAACTGAAATCATACTTGTAAATGCTGCTTTGGGGTAGGCTCATGAAACATCATAAATTTTCTTCTACCACTGCATTTTCACTGTTTATGTTTTAAATGTGAATATTTTTGTGCAAAAATTGTTGGGAATTTTTATTCATTTGCTCATTCTCTTTTTCCTTTTATTAAGCAGTTTAATTCATTCGCGTTTAAGGTTATAATTGTGAAGTTTCTGTTTTCCTCCGTTTAATTAATTTGTATTGATTTTTTCTGATCTGTTAAGACAGTGCTTAGTGGCTGTGATTTGTTTTGTTTACACTCATTTAAGGAGTCTTCTCTCAGGCTCTTCCTGCTTTCCCATTTCTAGGCCCTTGCCCAAATTCCCTGAGTTTACTTTTATTGGATTCTCTTTCATCCTCAGTCTCCTGGACCCATGGTTTATCATTACACTGATAAAGGCTAAAGTCTTTTTATGCTTATTTTTTCTATGCCGTCATTGTGTAAACTCACTTCTGCTTCTTCCCACTTGACTCCACTGTCACTTCGTAGACATCTTTCTACTTTCCTCCAAAACTAACCTTTTCTTATGGCATACTATATCATTCTATTCATATCCCATAATTTGTTTAGCTCATTTCCAAAAGGACACCCCCTTAATTGCCAATTTGGGGCTCCCCCCCAAAAAGAGCTGCTCTAAATATTTGTGCACATAGAAATCCGTTTCCTTTTCCTTTTTTGTCATCTCTTTTGGGATATTGTTGGAACAAAGGGAATGCGGTTTAATGAGTTTGTGGGGATGGTTCCCAACTGTTTTCCACAATGACTGGACCAAGAAATAGCTCTGCCAGTACAGGGCATTACTATGCCTGTTTTCCCACAGCCCCCTCAGCATTTGTCACTTACCTCCTTTGTCATCTTTGCCAGTCTGATGAGTCTGATGTGGAACTTCAAAGTCTCTGTGTTTGCATTTTTCTAATTCCTTAGAGTTTTTAATGATTGTTGATAGCCTGAACGTCTTCCTCTGAAATCTGCCTATTCACATCTTTTCGCCATTCCTGAATTAGCCCTCAGACTTAGAAAGTGTGAATAATCCCACATATATGTATATGCATATATTTGTACTGTGTGGATATATACACACATGTGCATAGACATATATGCATATTGCATGAACGTGTGTGTGTACATTCATATATACATATATATATATATATTTCTCAGAACTTTACCATATATATCAACATAGGAGCAGGTGGATGGCATATTGGATAGAGCATTGAACCTAGAGTCCAGAAGAGATGAGTTCAAATCTTACCTTAGATACTTAATAGTTGTGTGACTCTGGAAAAGTCACTTAACTGCTGTCTGACTCAGTTTCCTATAAAGCAGGGATAATGATAACCTCCTAGAACTATTGTGAGGATAAAATCAGATAATGTTTATAAAGCACTTTCTAAACCTTAAAATAATATATAAATGCTAAATACCATAACTACTACCTTTTAGAGAGAAACCTTTTGCAAAGATCTCCCCCCTTACCTGTTTCCCTTCTAATTTCAGTAATCTTGTGTGCGTGTGCAAAAACTTTCTTAATTGTGTCTAATTAACATTTTCCATTTTATTTTCTGTGCTTTCCTCTTTTGCTTCTTAAGCAAAACTTTCCCACCCCATACATCTGAAAGGTAATTTATTCCTTGCGTCTCTTAGTTTCTTTAATGATATGAATTTTTATATCCAGGGCATATTTATTTGAAGCATGTCTTGGTGGATGGTGTGATTTGTCGGTCTAAATTTATTTCTGCCTCTTTCCTAAATGGTTCTCCCAGCCATTGTGTCAACATCTTTCCCCTAATAACTAAGGTCTTTGAATTTATTAAATTTTCTTTTGATCAGGAGCACAGCCTTCTGCTTTCTAAAAATTTCTGTTAGAAAACAGCCCTGTAGGGAATTTTTTCTCATGTTCTTATTGCCATTTTTATTATTTTATTTGGCAAATTTCTTGCTTTTTTAAGGGGGTGAGGAGGAAGCAAGCAAGGCCCAAATGCAACCTCTAACAATGCAGAATGAAGAGTGGTTGGTGAGGTCACAGTAATTTAATGAAAATAACAGTTAATTTTGAGCAAGAATGCCTGAGGCCAGGCGAAGCCAATTATTAGCTGAGTTACCTTTAACAACCCTTGTGAATCTCTGAACCTCAATTTCTTCATCTGTAAATTGTGGATATTATTTGCTTGACAGCCTCAAAAGGACTGTTGCAGAATTGAATAAAAGTGTTTATAGAGTGCTTCAGAATCTTTAAGTACTATGTGTATGTTGATATTCATCATTTCCATCACCATCATCACTGTTATCTCACCCTCCTCATTTTTTCTGAGGGAGATCAAATAGGAAAGGTCCTGGGATGAGTGACTGTGTCACTTTTTATCTTTTCTATTCAATATCCTCCAGACCACTCCACAGGTAGATAAGATGGTTGCGTTTAATAATTGAGTAAGAGTAACTGGGTGTGGTTCATCCTCTTGGGGCTCACCGGAAGCATCCTTAGTGCAGATCCCCTGAGGGTGACACGTGCCTCTTCTCTTCCCATGTGGTTTTGATTTATTTTGAAAGCTTTTCATTCCATGTATGTCGGGGACTATAAGGAAAAGATAAGATGGCATCAATTTCAAATAATTTTCTTAACATTTTATGCATCACTCGTTTGTCTGGAGGCTTAGGCTAATGGGTCTGTGACAACATTCTAGTCCCAGCACATTCACTGAATCCTAAAGGATATCTTGCAGTTGGTGTCCCCAGGACAAGCATTTGCCATCTCTTTTGGTTCTGGTGTACGATTCTCACCACCTGATGATAGCTTTCTAAATCTACAGTAGATGCTCAATCTGTAGTTTCCACCATGTTGTTGCATAATCAGTCTTGGTTCTTTCTGTTTGTTTGTTTGCTTGCTTGCTTGCTTTCAGGGCAATGAGGGTTGAGTGACTTGCCCAAGGTCACACAGCTAGTGAGAGTCAAGTGTCTGAGGCTGAATTTGAACTCATATCCTCCTGAATCCAGGGCCGGTGCTTTATCCACTGCACCACCTAGCTGTCCCCTGTTCTTATTGGGTTTTTTGTTTGTTTTTTGTGGGGTTTTTTGGTGAGGCAATTGGGATTAAGTGACTTGCCCAGGGTCACACAGCTAGTAAGTGTCAAGTGGCTGAGGCTGGATTTGAACTCAGGTTCTCCTGAATCCAGGGCCGGTGCTCTATCCACCGTACCACCTAGCTGCCCCCATTCTTATTGTTTTAAGGCACTCTAGTGCCCCTGTCTCTAGTGGAATCCTCAGGCTTTCATCTGGCTCAGGATCCTGGTAGTTTCTGCTTTATCACCTCCTTTCCTCACTCCTTACTCCCCACCCTGACTCATGTGTGTTACATTCTCAGTTTAATCCAATGAACACTTTTAGGCAGTGATCCGTGTGGGAAAGACTATTAAACTTAGGGTTAGAAGAAACCTGGGTTCAAATCCTGACTCTGATACTTAGGATCTGTGTGACCATGGGTACTTAATGTCTCATGGCCTCGGTTTCCCCATCTGTTAAATGAGAATAATAATGGCACCTATTTCCTAGAGATATTGGGGAGAGCAAATGAGATAATAATGTGTGTATAACACTTGTCAAATGCAATCTATTAATATCATTAATTAATTGCTATTATTTACTGAGCTTTAAATTCATGTTGTAGCTGAAAAGGGAGGGGGCAGATTTGAAGAGAGAAGCCTCGGGTTTAATACCACTTATGTCATTTACTGTGTGACTGTGGGCATCTGGGAAATATTCAGTCAGTTTCCATGACCTCCATCATCCCTTCCAGCTCTAGGTCAGAAATGTTCTCAGATTTGAGCTAGATTCCACTGTGGCCCTATTCCATGGGCAGACATATATACCAGAATGTCCATGATTCCTGGCTGGGAATGATTCACACTAGCCTCACCAATCAGTCAGTCAATCAACAAGCATTTATTAAATATCTCTCAGGTGCCAGGCTCTGGCCATACAAAGACTCTCCATGAGTGCCAAGTCTCTGCATCAGTCTTCAGTGCCATGGGAGAAATCTCATTTCCTTTGGAATTCCCTATTCTCCATTCCCTTGTCCCCATGGAAGGGAACGATTTTGGAGAAGGTCAGACCCTTCCAGGCTTGGTGTAAAATTTCCATACCCCCCCACCCGCTGCTACTGAGACTTCAGTGCTCAGCGTATGTCAAGAAGATAATTGGCGGCGGCAGCATTTCCATCTAAATGCAGACATCTGCACAGCTTCCCTTTACCTTCTCATCTTCTCAAACAACTTGTTTATCATTTGTCATTGTCATCCGAGAGCTCAGGATTTCACCAAGTGCTGCAAGTGATTTGGGGAAAATGAGAATGTTTACCCAGCAAAACATTTGCTGATCACGAGTCCTTCGGAGGCAGGCGGTCTCCCAGCCTGGCCGACGTGCACTATTTAATTTCAAGAGGGCTAATTAGTGCAGAATAGACTCCTCGGTTGTTGACGACACAGAGCGAATGAGAGACCCCACTGCGAAGAACCAAATGGAAACAATGCCCCCCAAACTGGATTTAAATCTGGAAAACCGTGATGGAATTACGGAGTGACAAGGCCACCAGCTGTTTATGGCCCTTTAAATCCTCCTAATGAACAGCCTGGTGATCTTCGAGTACACAGCACTGGGGGATTTTCTATTTAGGAAAAGAAAATCCACAAGAATGTTTGCTTTTCTTTGTGCTCTTTTCTTTCCTTTGGGGGTGAATCCCAGCTCTAGAACTAGAAGGGCGCTTGTAGGATGTTGGAGCCCAAAGGACTTCGGCAGCCGTCCGGTCTAACCAGAGCCCAGCTGGGACCTAGCCAACAAGGGCTCAGGCAGCCCCTTCTTGGAGGCCTGCAGTCAATGAGAGCCCTGCACTCCCCAGGCTGCCTTTCACCAGAAGGGCGGCTCTGAGCGTGAGGAAGAGTTTTCTGATGTCGGCTTAACCTGCCCTCTACGCTCTCACCCACTGACCCTGAGTCTGCCACCCAGAACACTTCTGAACCCTCAGCCACATCAGGCCTTCCTGTCCTCGAAGAGCCCTCTCACATCCCCCTCCCGCCCTACTCGACTCCTCAAATTCTCTCTTCTCCAGGCGAGACAGCCCAGTTCTTTCAAGTGATCTTCACATAGCAAAGACAAAAGGCCCTTTCACCTTCCTGATTGTCCTCCTCTGGGCACAGGCTGTCTTATTAATGTCCTGAGATGCCGAGAACTGACCACAACCCTCTAGATGTGTTCTCACCAGTAGAGAGAATGGTGGGTTTCGGGGGATTGATATTACCACTTCCTTATTCCTGGTGGCTCTGACTGTCTTAAGATCCTCTGGTCCAGGGGGCAGCTGGGTGGCACAGTGGATAAAACATGAGCCCTGGATTCAGGAGGACCTGAGTTCAAATCCAGCTTCAAACACTTGGCACTTACTAGCTTTGTGACCCTGGGCAAGTCACTTAACCCTCATTGCTCTGCAAAAAATAAAATAAAACAATTAATTAATTATTTTTTAAAAGACCCTCTGGTTCCAAATACCTCATTTTACAAATGAAGGAATGATTTCTGTGAACTTTTTTTTTTTTAGTATTTTGATGACTATATTTCCATATAGTTGGTTTCCTTGGGAATCCTATGTATTTTATGCACTTAACATTATTCTGCATATATATATATACATATATATGTAGACATTACACACACACACACACACACACATATATATATATGTATAATGTTCTAAGTACACACACACACACATGGATTCATTAGAAGGCCAGAGGGCTTCATGACACACACATGAAGGTTAAGAACCCCCGCAACAGAGGCCCAGAAGAGAAAACCCATGGCCTTGTCCAGGCAGATCTGGGAGTGGCTTCAGGTCATCTGATTCCAGACGCTACAGCTGTGGTGGTTCGACAAGTAAGTGCATTTTACAGAAGCCTCACGCTCCCATCCATCCTCCAAGGTGCATCCCATTAGAAGGGCCATCTTGTGGCACCTACATTTGGAAGTTGGATGAAGTGTTTTAGGAAATCCAGACCAGTGTTGGGGAGGAGAGTTAACTCAATTCAATTCACCGAGTGGTCCCTGATTGACCACTAGGACCCTGGCACAGTGCTAGGCACAAAAGGTACCAGAACAAAAACAGAATGATCTCCTGCTCAAGTACTGTGTAGACTTGTGGGAAGAAACCACAGGGACGCTGATGAGCAAATACAGGGCAGTCTGGGAATGTGAGGAGAACACTGATGACTGGGGGTCTCAGGAAAGGCCTGCACAGGATGCGACGCCTTAACTTATTTTTGGAGATAGGAGGACAGAGGCCGGAGCATCCATTGGATTAATCACCCTACCCTTCTTAGAGCAGCAACCTTAATCAGAGGAAAACTCCCCTGGAGTCAATAATAAAAGGCACTGAACTAAGTGTGAATTAACCTAGTTAATCAAGCTGGAAAGTAGTGGAGTGTGCCAAGCCACTGGGTGAAATGAGATACTGCCATGCAAGAAGTCCCTGGGACTGGCAAAGGTGACTCCACCATACTATCGCTGGGGCTTGCAGGAATTACTTATCCATTCAGATTCCAGCGTTCGAGTCCAGACCCACTTGGTGAAGGCGACGTTCCAGCCAAGGACCCTTGGGAGACCTCCATCTTCTCCTTCCCCTTGACCAGAAGGTGACCTGGAGAACTTAGAAGTTTCCCACAGTGCTTGCCATGTGGTAAACCCTTAACAAAAACAGTATTAGCTAGTTTGGGGTACTCGACCTGCCAGTGCTTGTGGGTTGTGAGCCTAGAACATGCCCCAGGGATTTCAATGAGGAGGAGACCCGATGGCCAGCCAGGCCTCCCTCATCCCTCCTCCTTCTTGCTCTTAGGTATCCACTATGTCAGGCCCTTAGGCTGAATGTTTGCCCGTGCCCCACCCCTTGCCTTCCCATGCTTCTGTACAGCTCTCAATGCAGCTTCAGTTACCATCATAATAACATTCATCCTTTACAGACTAATTTACCGACGTTCCACGTGAACCTCAGAATCAACCCCATAAGGTAGGGATTGTTATGATCCGCATTCTATGGATGAGGAAACTGCCGCTCACAGGGTTAAAGTGACTTGCTCAGCATCACACAGTAGTCCGTGTCTGAAGCAGATTTTTAATCCAAGTTTGCTGACTTCAAGTGCAGGGCTCCATCCACCATCCCTCGCTATTTCTCAATCGTTCTTCTCATTTCCATCATGTTCACTCACTTTGCTCCTGTCTTTATCCTCTGGTGCCCTTGGCCAGCCAGAGGGACCCTGAGCCATTGGCCCCTGGCTGTTTATGTGGGCTGAGCTGAAGAGCAAGTCATAATTCAAGAGGACCTTGCCAAACAGGAAGAATGATGGTGAGGGGCAGCTAGGTGGTGCAGTGGATAGAGCACCGGCCCTGGAGTCAGGGGGACCTGAGTTCAAATCTGGCCTCAGATACTTGACACTTACTAGCTGTGTGACCCTGGGCAAGTCACTTAACCCCAATTGCCTCACTAAAAAAAAAAAAAAAAGAATGATGGCGACTATATTTTTCATGAAGTAGTGGGCTTGAGACCAAGGTCATGCTATAAAAATGGATTTTGCAGAAAAACAAAAATTGGTCATTTACCCCATTAATGTTATGAAAAGGAGATTCCACCTGCCTGGAATAATAAGAGAAAGTATAACCCAACAACACACTTCCTTCTTCCTCTTTTTCACTGAATTTGGACACATGAGTCTCCTTTGGAAAATGTGCCAATGACTTATTCTAGCTTTCTTTGTATCTCCTGTGCTCAGCATGCAGAAGGTACTTAATAAATCCTTGCTGATTGATTGATTGATGCACCCCTGAAAGTCTCTTTCATCCTCACTTTTAATTTGATAAAACTATCAGTTAGCAATTATGTTATTAAGTGCCTACTATGTGACAGGTACTATGCTAAATAAGAACTGAATATTTCTATAAAGTAGGCTTTTCCTTTAAGACCTTGGCAAAGAGGGAATTAGAGTTGGTGATAATTACCTCCTCTATCATCCCTAACACCTTAAGGTTTCTAAAGTATTTTCTTCACAGCACCCTTGTGAAATAGAAATCCCCACTCTACAACTGAAAAAACTGAGGCTTGGGTCAAGTATTTGCCCAGAGTTACCCAGTTAGGAAGTATCCGAATGGAGACAAACCCAGGTCTGCCTGGCATGTAGGCCAAGTTTATAGTGTATGGAATGAGATCACCTCCCCACCACACCCTAGACCAGAGACCTCAAAAAGTTCCCTCCAATCATAAGATCCTAGACCTGTAGCTGAAAGTGACCTCGGAAATTGTCCGGGCCAACCCTCTCATTTTACAGAAGAGGAAACTGAGGCTTTTGTGGAACCTATTTTGACCCTCTTTATTTTTGGAGGGCAGAGTGTATACATACTATTAAAGAATGACCATGGAATGCTAACTCATGAACAGAATGTAAGCTTCTTAGCGTCAGGTAATACTTCTTCACTGTTGTCTTTCATAAAGTCCATCATGTAGTAGGAGATTTAAAAATACTCAATTGCATTGTTTTCAGTATTATTAGTTGAATGTAAGTTTCTTGAATGTGGGGACTCTTCGTTTTGTCTGGCATCTCCCATGGCTAAGCACAGTTGTAGGCACTCAATGAAGGCTTTGGGGATTGGGTTGGGTTGTTTAATTGCAAGTCATTTCTCTCTAAGGATTTTTCTCAAGGCCTCCAAAGCAAATGTTTTCTATGGCTCCGAATGCCAAATAATCTCTCAACCTGGGAACATACTTTCCCCTCTGTTGTGACTTTCTGTGGTTAGCAAAGTATGTTCAAATATAGAGTAACTAGTGTTACAGCAGAACCTCTGTGAGAGAAACGCAAATACCCCCTGTCTTCCTCTGCTGCTTCATCCCCGACTCTCAGCGAAGTCCCAATTGGGCAGCTGCCAAAGGGGAAACACCCTCTCAAGAACTGTCCCGGCAGGGGCATGGGAAGAGGGTGCTGAAAGAGGAGCCTTTCCCCCACCCCCACTTTCCCCCACCTCCTATACACACACACACACACACACACACACCATGATCCTCTAGTTATGTGGCAACTAATAAGGGACTAAGAGGCCCCCTCAGCAGAGCTGGCTGCGGTGCAGAGGATTCCAATCTGAGCCCGCTGCTCGGCGGGCCGCGGAGATTCTGAAGAAACCAACAATGCAATGGCGAAATGGCTCACATTCGCTTCTTTCCCTCTTTAAAAGAAAACAAGAGCACGAATGGGGTAGCAGGCTTTTTACTTTCCCAGTGATCCCTGCCTGCAACTCAATCAAAATTATGCTAATTCCACAACTGCAATTTTCCATGTTGGCTTTTATCTCCCAGGAACTCCGTCTACCTTGGGTTTCGCTTTAATGTGAGCTCTGGGGGATGGCAATGCCTCTCTCCATTACGGTTTAGTGGTTGAATATCCTCCTCTGCAGGAAGCTTCTGTCCCAGCTGTCCTCATGGTCATGTGCAATGAGCACTATTTCTTCTTACCTGATGTGGACAAAGCCAATGAGATAGACAGGTAGTAGGTAGGTAGAGAGGGAGGGAGGGAGGGGGGAGGGAGAGAGAGAGAGAGAGAGAGAGAGAGAGAGAGAGAGAGAGAGAGAGATCTTATCTGTTCAGTTTTGTCATATCAGATAAGGAGAAATAGTGGTTGTTGCACACACACATACATATATATATATATATATATATATACACACACACACATATATCTGTCTATATGTGTGTCTATATGTATGTACATATGTATGTACCAAAATCTAAACCTCAGAGCCAACAGTGGTGGCACTTAAGTGGCATTTTCACTACTGTTGGATCTCAGGATTAGATTTTGGTATCACTGTGTTATCTCTATGTCTATGTCTATGTCCATACCTATATCTATAACTATATCCATATCCATCTATCTTAACAATTATTCAGATTTCTACCTCCTTTTAGTATTCCTCCCATTTGCATTGTTATGATAATTGTATATATTGTTTTCTTGGTATTATTTTAGTCTCAGTTCATACAAATCTTCCCACGTGTCTCTGAATTCTTGATATTTGCTATTTTTATGAGGCAGTAATCATCAAATTTAGGGCACCCAACTTGTTTATCCATTCCCCGATCAATGGGGTTCTACTCTGTTTCCTATTTCTTTGCTACCTCAAAAAAGTCCATATCACAATATTGCTGTACTTTGTGTCATTCTCTCTGTCCTTGACTTGTTTCTTTTGTGTTTTTCTTTCCGTCCTTGATTCCCTTGGGGCTTTTTATGCCCTGGTTGGATTCCTGGATCAAAGGCAATGAGCTTTAATGAATTTCTTTGCATCATTTCAAATAGTTCCCTATTTGAATGGACCAACTCATTCATTTTACAGAGAAGGAAATTGAGGTCCAGAGAGACTTCCTTAAGGATGCAAGTGCTTCAAAACAGCCCAGATGGAAACCCCATGTTCTCTGACTCTAAATCTCATGTCCTGCCATGTTTGGGCCCTTATCGCAGCAAGCCCTACTTTTCTTCAGCCCAAGCGAGACTGGAGGGCAGTTTTCTGTTCAGCCCAGGGTGCTGTGCCTGAGCGGAGTTCTGTGGAAGGGTTTCGTGGATGGTCTCCTTGGCATCCTCTGCATGGTGGGTGAGCCCCCTTGGCTTCTCTGGCAGTCTGCATGGCAACAGACTCGACTCTACATGGAATTAGAAATGACTAAGAACAAGGCTCAGACTATCCCTCTAGTGAGAAGCTTCTGTCAATGTCTGCATGATTCAGTGGCATTAATTGGTGCTTCATGTGTATTTACTTCTAGATAACCTGTTCAAGCCGAAGGAGAGGTGCATTTCAGAGAAGGAGATGCATATGAGATCTAAAAGGTATGGAATAACTGTGCTTAGACTTCCCTCTGCATGGCCCTCAGGGGATGCCCATGTGTTTTACACACCTGCATCCCTTGGGATTGATGACAGCTGCTAACGAACAGCTTTTTCTTCCAGCCTGGGCAGGCAGGAGAATGTGGGTACCTTATTGCCTCCAGGGGTACCAAGCCAGTAGGATCAGGGATATGTCTTCCAGCTGCTCTGAGCTCTCACATAGCAAAGCAAAGTGTGGCTGGGTGCTCCAAAACAAATCTGAAGAATGGGGCAGGTCTTAGATTAACTTGGAGCCCATCCTTGGGTTCTGAGAAATTCTTGATGCAACTCACATTCAATTGGATTCATTTCACCAAGCTTTATTAAGTCCTTGCTGTGGACCAGGTGCTATGCTGATCGATGGTGATAAGAATGAAGCACTCCCTGCCCTCCACCAGCTTCCATTCTTCTGGGAAGGCACAACATGTACACAGATAAACAAATACAAAATAGATACAAAATGATTTGGGGTAGACATTGATGGGCAAACAAAAAGAGTTTGTGTTTTATCCCAGAGGCACTAGGAAGCTACAAAAGTCTTGGGCAGAAGAGTGATATGGTCAGACCTGGATTTGGAGAGCCACACTCTGATTCAGAATCAGAGCTCTGGGCCAAAGTTCCCATTTGCCCTGAATAGGTTAGAAGTCATTGAGCTCCTCCTTTACCTGCAAAGGGTAAAGCCCCTCAGCTCCAGATCCAACCAGGGACCATCCATCCTTGGCTTACAGACCTCCAGTGAGGGAAAGCCCACTCAGCCCCAAAGCGTCTCATTCTACTGATAGACAGTTAATTCTGAGGTGTTTCCTGACATGAAGTCTGCCTGTGCCTGGGCAAGCTCCACATATGCTTTTCCTTCTGCTCTCAGGCAGAGAGGACAAATCCCATTCCCTTTCCATGGGACAGGGAAGCTTATCAGGCACTTGGAGGCAGCTCCCCTGTTGCCCCCAATTCTTTTCTTCTCCAGGATCAGCTTCCCCAGTTCCTTCTGATATCCTGGTGGCACAATTCACAATTGAAAGCTCGAAATCAGCCAAAGACCAACACTTGAGAATTAATCTTGAAGTTTGGAGCAAATAGGAGGGCCCAAATCATCACAACCAAAGCATTAGCATCTGCATCATGCTTTAAGGTTGACAAATATCATCTCCTCACAGCAGCTCTGTAATATAGTGTCCCCTATTTTACAGATGAGGAAACTGAGGCAGACAAACAAGTGACTTTCTCAGGGTCACATAGCTAGTAGGTGTCTGAGGCTGGATCTGAACTCAGATCTTCTCGACTCCAGGTCTAATGGTCTATCTACTACACCACCAAGCTGCCCTAATATTCTCAGAAGTCTGATCCATATGGGAGGCAGGTTACTCTGCTGCACTCCTTCTTGCAGCTCACAGCCTGGCCCCATCACACCAAGCTTGGGAAGCAGATTCAGGCCTTGCTGACTTGGTGACTTGAGAAAACAGTCCTGTGGTCCCAAGCACTTCCCCAGGAGTCTCACCTTAGGAATTCACCCCGATTTGCCACCATCTTTCCTAACACCTGGTATTCAGGCTGCCTCCGAGGGAGGATTGAATAATGGAACACCAGAGGGAAAGCTCTTGTTACTGAAATTTCATTAGTCTGACAAACTATGCAGCAATATGAGAAATCATAATAATTACCCCTAATCCATAGTGCACCGATCTGCATTAATAAAAATGAACACACGTTTTCAGGCACTACCCTTTGATTTTTATCGAGTTAAATTGTTTACTTGGTAATTGGTGAAATTTGATCATCTGCAATGAGGCTGCGGGTAATTAACTGAGAGGGAGGATGAACTTGCCCATTCCATTAATGGTCTGAGCCACAGCAAGCTGGCACATTCCTCCAAAGTGCCACGGGGTTGGAAACATTGCCAAGGAGATGACAGTGATGACGACGACAGCCAAAGCCCTCATTTCTAGGAGTTAGAGAGCACTCCGCACATAGCAACACTGCCAGCTCAGCAGCTGGAAGGTCGTTTTTCAGTTCGATCCAACAAGCACTCATTAAACTCCTACTGTGTGCTGGGTTCTTGGGATCCAAAGAGAGAAAAGAAACAGTGCCTTCCCTGAGGAGTTTACATTTGAGTGGGCAGAGATGATATGCACATAGATAAGTAAGTCTAAGGTTATCTGAGGGGAGGGAGATCACTGACCACTACTGGGGAGATGGAGAAAGACTTCAGATGGGAGGTCCCACAATCCAAAACTTGATGAAACAGAGGTGAAGAGAGAGGAAGAGCCTACACAAAGTTAGGGAGACTAGGGGTGGAATGCCGAGTTGAGGAAAGGGCAGGGCAACCGGTTTGTGTAGAATGTATGAAGAGACATCCGCCCAGATGTGGTACCATCTTTGCTGATATCTCTTTCCCTATGATAACTCTGTGGGGTAGGGTTATCTTCTGTATTATATATGAGGAAACTGAGGTTCAGAGAGACAAAGGAAATGTCCTAAATTCAATCAACCAACCAAACCAGCATTTATTAGGGGTTTGAACTCAACTTTCTTTTGACCTCAGATTTGGTGCCCTTTCTACTATGGAGGCTCTAGATCTCTTTCAGTGGATACTGGGAACACATGAAGTTGCTTCTAAATTAATTTCCTCTCACATTAAATAAATCCTTTCATCCATCTCTTCAACCTTCTCCTGTGCTCTGAATAATTCATCCACATGTTTGCATTTATTTGTACTATTTTTTACTTCCATGTAGGCTATAAATATATATACCTATATAAATATATATACACATACAACACACACATATACATATATATGTGTTGTGTGTATTCAGACACACATGTCCTTTTTTTGGTCTCTGCCATCAAAATGTAACCTCCTTGGGAAGTGGGATTTTTATTTTGCATTCTTGGAAATTGTATCCCCAGAGTCTAGCAAGTACCTATCACATAGGACGTGCTTAATAAATGCTTGTTTATGGGTTAATTGCTTGGTCGAAATGTGTAGTTCTCTGGGAGTCTGTACCCAAGAAAAAGCAGACAGAAATGAACTTATCTCTAGAGATGAAAGGGACCTTAAAATGCATCTACTCCAATTCCCTCTTTTTATAAATGAGGAAACTGAGTCCCAAAGAAATCATGGATTTGGCCAAGATCACACACTAATAAATAACAGGAATAAGATTGGAAGCCTAATTCTTTTCCCCCAGAGTCGATGTCTTACCCCTCTTACCACACAATTCGGCTATTGCTTGTCATAACACTAATAGTTTTCATAGACTTTCTTATCTCAACAATGTGTGATTAGCCAAGAAAAACATGTTTTCCCTTTAAAATTTGTATTATTATTTATTGTAAGAGGCAACATAGGGCAGCTAGGTGGCTCAGTGGATAGAGCACCGGCCCTGGATTCAGGAGGACCTGAGTTCAAATCCGGCCTCAGACACTTAACACTTAACTAGCTATGTGATCCTGGGCAAGTCACTTAACCCCAATTGCCTCAATATTAAATTTTTTTAAAAAGAGGCAACATGTTGGTAGGCTTTGAATCAAGAAAAGCTAGGTTCAAATTGGTTTCAGACCCTTATGAGCTGTGGTACCTTGGACAAGTCTTTTCACTTCTCTAAGGTAGTGTTCAATCATGTCCAACTCTCCATGAACCTATTTGTGGTCTTCTTAGCAAAAATCCTTAGAGTGGTTTGCCATTTACTTCTCCAGCTCATTTTTACAGGGTTAAATGACTTGCCCAGGGTCACACAATAAGTGTCTGAGACTGGATTTGAACTCATGAAGATCCAGTGTTCTATTCACTCTGGCACCCCCCACTAGCTGCTTTTTCTCTAAGGTAGTATGATGGCAGAAAGGTCACATAGTGAACAGGGTGCTGCCCTTGGAATCTGTAAGATTTGAGTTTAGATATATCATAGATACTTTGTAATTGTTTGATCGTGGGCAAGTTCCAACCCCTCTGTGCCTCAGTTTCTTCATTTGTAAAATAAGAGTGTTAGGCTTGTGCCACTAAGGTTCTTCCAACTCTAAATACATGATCCTAAAGCATTTCTTCATGCTGGGTCTGGAACCTGAGGACTTGGATTCCAATCCCCACAAAACTCTTTATGGTGGGTTCATTTCACATCTCTGGGCTTCAGTAAGCCTCATCTGCACAATGAGGGGTTAGACTAGAAGATCCCTGAGGTCTCCTCCAGCACTATTTGGATGATCCCAAGTTGCAGTATGTGTTGATAGAGGGAGTCCCCCTACAGACAGCACTAACTTAGACGCGCCACCATATTGACTTCCTGCCCCAGTGACTGTCATGCAGGAATGGATTGATTCCCAGGTCTATTCCCCCACTCTCTGGCTGTATTTCAGAATCTATAATAACTTGCCTGAAGTGAAAAAGAAGAAGGAAGAACAAAAGAAAAGGGTGATTTTACAAAGTAATCGACTACGCGCTGAAGTCTTTAAAAAGGTAACAAATCCTCCAGAAACTGTCTGGCTTTGCCCACCCCCTTCCCCTGATGATCCTGACTCAGAACTGTGACTTCTTTCCCTCCACCCTCTAGCAACTACTGGATCAGATCCTTCAGAGGAACACAGACTGACCTGCAAACCTGTACCTGCAACTCCAGGGATCTTGGATGACCTAAAGTACTGCATAGCCAATTAAAGTTAGCCTTATCTTCATCACCCCAAACCCTGATATAACCTAGGGATTTTTCATCGCCTGAAGAAACTTCCCCTGATATACAAAGTGAGCAACAGCACAGGCACCCAGAGGAGCCACCAATACAGTGAGATATCCCACATGCGCCCTGAGGTGCGTAGTCTATCTTTCCCTTGGAGTGTCACTGTTTGCTCATGCTTTTCTCCCCATTCTAACCCAGGAAGATGTTATGATCTTTCTGGTGCATAAAAAATACAGGGGGCCTCGGTTTTTTGTCTGAGTTATTTTCATTAACTTCTTAGGAATTAATGTCCTTTCTTAGAAGCAATGCCTTCCTCCTGCCCCCTCCCCAGTCTCACTTCCTCCATCCTAAACCTGCTCCTTCCTAGCCATGTTTAGGAACCCTTCAGAGTAGCCTGATTACAGAATGACAGCAGCAGCAGCAGAGATTTTCAAGGTGGGCTGGAATGGTCCCGGGGAGCAGCCTGATCTAGTTGGTTAGGCAGGGCTGAGCTGAGCTCAGGACCCTAGAGGTAACATTTCACTGACAATGCATCCTCCCTATTATGCCTTATCATTTTCCTCTGTCATTATGAGATACCTTAGTTGGAGCAAGTATCAATTTTGACAGAAGATCAGTGGACAGAAATAGGCTAGGTTCAGCTGTGGGCAAACCCAGTGGTTTCTACTCCCAAAACCTTTCTGTTTTCAAAAAAGGCTACTGACAGAATTGTAATATTGTCCTTCCAGACTTTTACAGTTTCCATTATTTATACGTGTATATTTTGGAAGTTATAAGGGAAACTAGTTTTTACAACAAAATGCAAATAAATATTATTTTAAAAGTCTCAATACTTTGGTGTTTTTGTTTTGAGTTTTTAATGTTTTTTTCTCTCCTTAAAAGTGAAGCTGTTATCCTAAACTATACGAAGTATTTGGTCGGGAATCTCCCAAGGTCTTCCCAACAGCTCTCAGAATTCTCTTCTCCATCGCCTTACTTCTGCTGATGATTCTCAGATGAGGATGGAGTTGGAAAGACAGCACCTGCTTAGTCTGTGTCTGGGCTTCGCCATTTTCATTTATGGGAGTGTGAGAAATCACTTCCCCCTCCCTGAAACTCAGTTTTCCCCTCTACAAAATGAGGGAGTCGGAGTGAATGACCTCCGAGGTCACCTTCCCCTGTCAATCTTTGATCCTTTGATTCTTGGGTCCTTATGTCTTCGGAACACTACAATGGGCTATCGCTCACTTCACAGCCCTCTAGTGATGCAACAGGACAGAACCCCTGAAGGAAGGCAATGTATTGTAATGCCACACATTTTTAAAGGGCCTAATGCACGCTAGTCAGCGAGTGTGCAAAGAGCAAAGTGAAAGAATGCCTGCCCTAATTAATTGTACAGATGGGGAAAAACATGGACTCAGAGAAGAACCAACGCAACCTTCTCTGTCCCACTCCTACACATGTGTGAGAGCCAGGAGTCTCCCTTCCCCAAAAAGTACAGACTTTACTTCAGGTGAGCCAGAAGGAGAAACAGAAGGAAAGCTGAAGGATGAAGAGGAGGAGGAGGAAAGAGAAAAAAGGAGGAGGAAGAAGGACCAAGACGTCTGGAGGCCTGACATCCAGTAATGCCTAAATGTATGAAATTTCCAAGAAGTTTGCTTCTTGGGTCCCTGAGCCTCAGGCAGAGGCTGGAGCTTGGGCAGAGAGTGGCTAAGAGGGGAGGCTCAGGGACCCTCGGTTATACTTTGTAAATTTCATATCAACACACTAGAAAAGCAGGAGATGGGATGTCAGGGTGAAAAACAGTGACTATTGTCTGCAGAGCCTAGGCTTGGCACTGGAGGGAAATACAAGGTTTGGAGAAGGTATCATCCCTACCCATGAAGAGCTTAAGCGCAATATCACAGGAGCATACTGAAAAGATGCAGAATCTCACTAAAGTGAATTCTGTAGTCCCTCCTCCAATCCCAGTCCCAGCTCTGCACACACACACACACACACACACACACACACACCCCTTAGTTATGATGTTTATATTGTGTAAAAGTTCTTATTTAGTGGTTGATCTGGTGAGGAACCTTTCCAAACCTGAGCGAGGCAGCCACGTTCACTATCACTAGACCTATGCTGGGAAACTTTCCAATTTGGTGGGAAGTAAGACATGTTTGTGTTTCACTAACACAGCCTTCAAAGACAGAGGACTCTGAGGTATCACCTCATACCTATCAGAGTGGCACATATAACAGAAACGAAAAATACTGGATGTTGGAGGGGATGTGGGAAAGCTGGGACGCTAACCTATTATTGGTGGAGTGGTGGAAAGTTCCAGACATTCTGGAGAGCAATGTGGAACTATGCCCAAAGGGCCATAGAACTGCATACCCTTTGATCCAGCAATACCACTGCTAGGTCTATATCCCAAACATATCCCCCAAAAGAGAAAAACATCTATTTGTACAAAAATATTTATAGCAGCTCTTTTTGTGGTGGCTAAGAATTGGAAATCAAAGGACAGCCCATCAATTGAAGAATGGCCAAGCAAGCTGTGGTATGATGGTGATAGAATATTATTGTGGCATAAGAAATGACAAACGGGATGATTTCAGAAAGGCTTGGGAAGACTTGTATGAACTGTATAGTGAAGAGAGCAGAACCAAGACAACATTGTGCACAGAGACAGCAACATTGTTTGATGAAGAACTGTGAATGACTTAACTATTCTCAACAATGCAATGATCCAAGACAATACCAAAGGACTATTGATGAAAAATACTATCCACCTCCAAAGAAAGAACTGATATTGATGGAACACAGACTGTAGCATGCTATTTTTCATTTTCAGTTTTTTCTTTTGTTCGTTTTTCTCATACAAAATGACTAATGTGGTAATATTTTACATAATCATACACATATAACCTATCTGTTTGCTTACTGCCTCAGGGAAGAGGGAGGGGAGGAAGGGAAGAAGGGACAAAAATTGAAGCCCAGGAGGCAACTAGGTGGTGCAATGGATAAAGCACAGGCCCTGGATTCAGGAGGACCTGAGTTCAAATCTGCCTCAGATACTTGACACTTTACTAGCTGTGTGACCCTAGGCAAGTCGCTTAACCCTCATTGCCCCACAAAAAAGGAGCCCAAAACTATTAATAAAAATGGTTATTACTTTAAAAAATAAATAAAACAAAGTTAGAGGATTTCCTCAGTGCCACAGTGAACCTTCACAAAAAATCTTTGTGGAGGTAACTGTACTATAACATATTGGTTTTGGGGTTTTGGTTTTTGTTTTTTGCAGGGCAATGAGGGTTAAGTGACTTGCCCAGGGTCACACAGCTAGTAAGTGTCAAGTATCTGAGGCTGGATTTGAACTCAGGTCCTCTTGAATCCAGGGCCGGTGCTTTATCCACTGCACCACCTAGCTGCCCCTCACTATAACATATAAGTTGGCATGAAACAAAGTATTATGTAATGTCCTGGAGGGTAACACTGATATTTCTTGGAACTAACAGAAGGCTTCCTAAAATGGTTGGCATTTCAGTTGGACACTAAAGGATGGGAAGGAAATTATCAAGTAGAAAAAGGAAGACAACATCCCATGTGCAGGAAGCAACACGAGCAAAGAACAGAAGCAAGAAAGCAAGGGGAGAGCGAATCAATCATCCCCAGTGCCTAGAAGATAGGAAAAACTTAATCACTGCTTATTCAGCAGCTGGCTGGCTGGCTGGTCCACTTTCACTGAAGCTCAGAGGCAGAAATAGTTTAGGATAAGGCTGGACAAGCAGGCCGATGGTTCCAGATTTGAGAAGACCTTGAAAGCTGGCAAAGGAGTCTGAACTTGCTTGACTCAGGAAGCACTAGGGAGCCACTGAAGATTTTTGAGCACCAGCGTCACCATCAGTTCTATGCATTCAAATTTTCAGTCTGGCACTGGTTTGAAGATATGATTGGAAGAGGGAGAGTTTTGAGGCAGGAAGGCCCATTAACATGCTATTGCAATAGCCCAAAGAGGCGATGATGAGGACAGATACCAGGATAATGGCATCCACGATAGATGGGTGGGAGGGCTGGGAGAGATCCTGGAGGTGGGATGGACAGATGGATTTGGTGCCTGGACATGGGAGCGGAGAGAAGAGCCGACTTCCCTTCAGTTCAACTCAGTGTGCTCTGGAAGGTGCTGGAGGCAAAAAAAATCTGCCCCGTCCTCTATTCGAAGGAAAAGGCCAGATTCCAAACATGGAAGCTGAGAGGAAGAGGGAAGGCTGGGCTTTCACAGGGGCCACTTGGCTCCTGTTCTCTCTTTTCCCTCTTGGAAAACAGGGAGTGTTGTCTCCTACAGGCCAAACACTGATACTCTCCCTTGTGCTTAGTCAATGTTCAGATATGCCATTTATGGACAAACCATTTTCTCTGCAGAAACAAGAACCAGTTTTCATGGAGAATGGTAGGCCTTCAATGTGGGAATTTGTTTGGCTTAACTATATTTGTTACAAAGGTTTGTTTTTTTTTCCCCAATGGGCAAGGGATGGTAAGTGGAGAGAAAATGGGTTTTTGTTTGTTGAAAAAAATAAAATTTCATCTAAAAAATGAACAGGGAGGGGCATAAATCTAAGAATAAATGTGTGTCAACTTGAAAAGAAAATTCTAGTGAAATTTTCCAAGGACACTTATTAGGGGAAGTGCCTGAGGCAGGAAGAGTGAAAAAGATGAAAAATGGGAAATGTTGGTTTAAGGAATCTTTTTTCATAGCCCTGACCCCTCAAAAACCTGGGGGAAAGTGAGTTTTCTTTTTGGTTTTGTGTTTGTAATGCTAAGGAGTGAGTATCAGCTATCCAGCAATTTTGTCTGGTATCCATCTTATGGCTCTTCAGGTAAAGTCAGGCTCAGTCCTGAAATCACAGTTGTGGGAAAGTCTGAGCCTGCCCACCTGTCTCACCCTTCTGAGAGACTCTTCCCCTTCTGGCCAGGATCAGAATCACCAGATTGTAATTGTAGGAAAGGCTTTGAGAATCATCTGGATTTTTTGTATTAACAATTTTATTTGAAGCTTGGGGTTGCAAATTCTGTCCCTCCTTCCCTCTCCTTCCACCTCCCTAAGATAGTAAGCAGATATAGGTTATACATGTGCAATTATGTCAACCATTTTCATGTTAGTCATTTTGTAGAAGAAGGCTCAAATAAAGGAAAAAAATGAAAATTACAAACATCATGCTTCAGTCTGTATTCAAACAATATCGATTTTTTCTCCAGAGGTGGATGGTATGCTTCATCATTAGTCCTTTGGGATTGTCTTAGATCATTGTATTGCTGAGATAGCTAAGCCATTCACAGTTCTTCACTGAACAATTTTTTTTTAATAATCAATAGTACTTTTTCAGTTTTCATCATTCATTTTTGTAAGATTTTGAGTTCCAGATTTTTCTCTTTCCCTTCTTTCCCTCCCCCTTCTCTAAGACAGTGAGCAAGCTGATATAGGTTATAAATGTACAGTCATGTTAAACATATTTCCACATCAGTCATGTTGTAAAAGACGAATCAGAGAAAGGGAAAAACCACAAGAAAGAAAAAAATAACAGCAAATAAAGTTTAAAAAAAAACTATCCTTCAATCTTCGTTCAGACTCCACAGTTCTTTTTCTGGATGTGGAGAGCATATTCCATCATGGGTCTTTTGGAATTGTCTTGGATGATTGTATTTCTCTTATTAGCTCTTAGAAGAGCTAAGTCGGTCACAGATGATTATCACATAATGTTGCTCTTAATATGTACAATGTTCTCCTGGTTCTGTTCACTTTAAATCAGTTCATGTAATTTCTTATAGTACAATAATATCCCATTACAATCATATACCACAGCTTGTTTAGCCATCCCCTAATTGATGGGCATCCCTTCAATTTCTATTTCTTAGCCACCACAAAAGCGAGCTACTATAAATATTTTTTACAAATAGGTCCTTTTCCTTTTTTTTTGGCGGGGCGTAACGATTGGAATGACGCCACCTGCTGGAGACCTACTGTAGAAGAGTTCCACCCATGAAGCGAAGGTCTTTGAGGGCAAGACCAGGAGTCTTTTCTTTGGCGTCAGGAAGTGACGCGGGCGAGTGGGAGGAGGAAGGAAGAGACTGGCACTCGCTCTCAGGCTCTTTCCTTTGGACTCTGGTGGAGAGCGGAGCTAGAAATGTGCTCTCCCTTTAATAGATAGGAATCTAGGCTTTTCTCTCTCTTTACCAAATTCTTATTCTCCTTAATAAATGCTTAAAAGTCTAACTCTTGCTAAAGCTTATAATTTATTGGCGACCACTCATTGGATATTTTAGACAGACTAGCTAGAATTTTAGCCCTTAACAGGGGCAATGGGGGTTGAGTGACTTGTCCAGGGTCAAACAGCCAATAAGTGTTAAGTGTCTGAGGCTGGATTTGAACTCACGTCCTCCTGAATCCAGGGCCAGTGCTTTATCTACCGAGCCACCTAGCTGCTCCCAGTCCTTTTCCTTTTTATAGCACTTTGGGTATAGTTCCAAATCGCTCTCCAGAATGGTTGGAGTTCAGAGATCCGCCAACAGTGTATTGGTGTCCTAGTTTTCCCACATCCTCTTCAGCATCCAAGATTTTCCTTTTTTGTCATATTAGCCAATCTGATAAGTACGCAGTGGTAGCTCAGAGCTGTTTTAATGTGCATTTCTCTGATCAATAGTGATTTAGAGCATTTTTTCATATGATTGTAGACATCTTTGATTTCTTTGTCTGAAAACTGTTCATATCTTTTGACCATTTCTCAATTGGTTGACCTGAATTTTTGTAAATTTTATAAATTTGACTCAGATATATATTGTAATGAGGGCTTTTCTCCCCCCAGCTGTCTTTTTCCCCCCAGCTTTTTTCCGCTCAGCTGAAGCTGAGGAGGAGAGGGAGAGACCCTGAGGGCCTAAGGCTTTCTAATCTCAGCCTAAAGGTAGAGTCCCCAAATCAAAATAAATTTCCACATTAGTATGGCACTGAATTAATAAATTAATTTAGGTAGATTGTCTTTCTTACTATATTGGCTTGGCCTGCCCATGAGAAATTAATATTTTTTCTAATTGTTTAGATCTGACTTTATTTGTGTGAAAAATGTTTTATAGTTGTGTTCATATAGTTCCTGGGTTTGTCTTGGCAGGTAGACTTAAAAGTAGTTTGTATTGTTTACAGTTATTTTAAATTGAATTTCTCTTTCTACCTCATGTTTCTGGACTTTGTTGGTAATATATAGAAATGCTGATGATTTATATGAGTCTATTTTTTATCCTACAACTTTGCTAAAGTTGTTAATAATTTCAAGTCATTTTTTAGGGTTAGGGTTAGGGTTAGGATTTTCTAAGTATAACATCATATTCATCTGCAAAGAGTGATAATTTTCTTTCCTCATTGCCTATTCTAATTCATTTAATTTCTTTTTCTTCTCTTTTGCTATAGCTAACATTTCTAGGACAATATTAAATAATAGAAGTGATAATATCCCTGATTGCATTGGGGAGGCTTCTAGGTGATCCCCATTACAGATAAATGCTTGCTGACAGTTTTAGATAAATATTACTTATCATTTTAAGGTAAGCCCCATTTATTCCTATGCTCTCGAATGTTTTTTGTTTTGTTTTGGTTTTTTGGGGGGTTTTTTAGGTGAGGCAATTGGGGTTAAGTGACTTGCCCAGGGTCACACAGCTAGTAAGTGGTAAGTGTCTGAGGCCGGATTTGAACTCAGGTACCCCTGACTCCAGGGCCGGTGCTCTATCCACTGCACCACCTAGCTGCCCCTCTTCTATTTTTTTTAGTTGCATGCCAAATTCATTGATCTTCTTTTTCCTTGTAACCAATTAGAGATATAAGTTTTCCCCTAAGTACTACTTTGGCTGCATTCTATAAATTTTGGTGAGTTGTTTCATTGTTGTCATTTTCGTTAATGAAATTATCAGTTGTTTCCATGATTTGTTCTTTGACCAACTTATTTGGGTAGGTTAGTTGATTTAATTTCCAATTAAAATTTAATCTCTATATTGTCCATTATTGAATGTAATTTTAATTGCATTATGATCTGAAAGGAATGCATTAACTATTGAATCATCTGAATTTTAAGCTCAATGTTCCATTTATCTTAATCAAATGTTAAAAGTGAGATGTATTTTCTAATTATACCTGTTTGTATCTAACATAAAGAACCCTTGGATTTTGAGTAAAAGTACCCAGGTTTGGCTTCAGGCTTTGTAACTTGCTAGCTGTGTCACTTGGGCAAGTCACTGCCATTCTTGGGGACTCAGATTTCTCATCTCTTAAATGGAGAAGTTGGACCAGACTACCTTTGTTGCCCTTCCAACACTGTCATAAAATCATAACAGTGGAGCTTGAAGGAGCCTTAGAGACCAGCTGGTCCTCATTTTACAGATAAAGAAACTGAGGCTCAGGATAATTGGCAGAACATTATAAGCCTTGGCTCCAGGATGTCAAAGAAAGCTCTTGGGTTTTTTTAGTAATTTTTTTTCCCATTACAGGTAAAGATGGTTCTCAACTTTTGTTCATACAAGCTTTTCAATTTCAGATTTTTCTCCCTCCCTCCCCTCCCTCCCCCCCTCCTCTAGACAGCAGGTAATCTGATATAGGTTTATATATATATATATATATATATATATATATATATACATACATACATACATACATACATACATAATAACATTAAACATATTTCTGTATTAGTCATGTTATAAGAGAAAAATCAGAGCAATAGAAAAACAACAGCACCAAAAACAAAAGAAATAGTATGGTTCATTCAGCATCTATACTCCGCAGTGAAAGCTCTTGATAGGGAGACAGCCTGATGCTGTGGAAAGAACACTGACTTTAGATTCAGAATACCTGGGTCTACTGCTTGCTGTTCATATGGCCTTGGGCAGGTCCTTTATCTGCTCTGAACCTCAGTCTCCTCTCCTATATAATGGAAGGATTAGACTAAAATGGTCTTCAAGGCCCTTTCCAGTTCCAAGTCTATGAGGCTATAATTCTGGAGGGAGGCACCTAAATGATTTCTGAGGAGCAACAACTAGGGCTCAGGAGCTTACCTTCTGCCTCCATGTTTTCCCATAAGCGATCCCCCATGTCCAGAGTATTCTTCATCCTGAATGGTATTTCTTGTTGAGTCATTTCAGTTGTGTCCAAATCTTTTATGACTCTCTTTGGAGTTTTCTTGGCAAAGACACTGGAGAGATTTACCATTTCCTTCTCCAAATCATTTTACAGATGAGGCAACTGAGGCAAACAGGGATAAGTGACTGCCATGGGCCACACAGCTAGTAGATGTGTGAGACCAGATTTGAACTCAAGAAAATGAGTCTTTCTGATTCCAAGCCCGACTCTCTGTCCACTGTGCCACCTAGCTCAATTCTCCCAAAGCCCAATTCAAATGTTGCTCACTGTGCTTGGCCTTCCTTGACCTCCCTAATTAGAATCACTCTTTCCCTCAAAAATGACCTTATTAATGTACCTGTTCTCAAATGAGTTGTTCAGCTGATGTTTCAGCTCCGTAGGATATAAGCCCCTTCAGCATGAATTCATAAGCTGTTGTCCACTCTGGTCTTTGTGTCTATGCCCAATGCCTAACACATAATTGGTGCTGAAAATGCTTTTAATTTGTTGAACACAAAGTGACCCCAACCTTTCTAAGCCAATGGAGATAGCCAGCAGCTATTTACCAGCATTCTTTTAAAATGACCACAGTTATAAGCTAAGCAATTGGCTAAGTTTGAGATATGCAAGCTGTAGAAATGTGGGGCTGATGTGTTGTGCATCTCTGTGGTTTCATTTTGAAAGAGAAATTCCTAATTTGGTTATTTGTCCTTTCCACCAGTTAGTAATGGGATAATGGAAAAACAATTGGCTTTCCCAGCCAATGTCTTTTGCCAACCAAACTTCCTGGAAGCCGTGCACTCCCAGAGCCTGAGTCAGCACATGCTTCCATACTCAGAGGTCAAAATAGTCTTTGTGAATGAGCCAGGGGTTCAAAAGGGGTTGGATGAAATCCCATTGGTTAAGAGTTGAGCCATTCCCACTGGTTGGGATGGAGGCAAGAGGAAATGGCTTTGGACTCTGGCAGTTGAAGATGACCGTTAAAGCTGACCAACAGACTGAGAATGCAGTGAACCAGATACACACCAAGGAGCAAAGGGGGAAAGTGGGGAGAATGCCAAGATGTGCTTGCTGTGCCTGAAAGGTAGATGGAAGTCCATTATTTGACAAGCAGGGAAAGAACCCTGGGTGCAGCTGCCCATAGAGAAATTGTGGCTTTTTGTTTATCTCTGCCTTCTTGGTGTCAAAGCCGCCTTGAGCTTGCAAGTGTCTTTTGCCCCTATTCCATCTGTATCACTGACCAAATGCTTCTCCAATTTCATGTTTCGGGCATCATCTTGGCTTCCCAAGTTTACACTCGTGTCGCTTGCGTTCTGTCGGTCATCTCATTACCATCTGAGCTGAGGCCTTGGAAAAAGGAAGGATGGAGAAGAATTATGTCTTGTGTTCACAGATAAAGAGATTGGAATCTGGATAACAGAAGGACTGCCCACAGAATGTAAATAGTGACTATGTGGTGTAATAGGTGCAGGAAGGGGAATTGTGGGAATTGAGTGAACCACACTGACTCCATCTTGTGATTCAGTTGTGGATCTAGCTTATTTTGGAATCTATTCTGTTATTCCATATAGATCTATTCAATTTCTGTCTTGTGAGAAAATGCCACACGTGCGATAAGGAGGGATGTTCCCATGTATCTTGCTATCTGCTCCACTGATGCTCCATTCTCCCCGTTTGGAGCCACACCTTCTGGACCTGATACAGAACAAGGAATCTTCCCTGGGAGTTAACCCACTCAGCTTTGCTGCTTCACTGTGGGGCTGAGCTGTCCTGCTTGGTGAATCATAATAGGCAAAAATCCAGCCCATGCTATTGAGCTAGCCCCAGTACATGCTTCCCACACCACTTCACCATCCATTCTGCCCTGCCCCATCCCCACCAGCAGCAGCCCTTGACCTCTTTCTCCCTTTCTACCTTGCACTCAGTACAGCAATGAAATCAACGCTACCATTGTTTCCAGAAAGGATGTGTCAGTCAAGTGCCCTAAAATCTCCCCTCACCAGCCCTGGGACTCTTCAAATCCAAACTCTTGCCTTGGTCCCCACTCCCCTCTATATACTGCTTCCCCCAATAGAGTGTAAGCTCCCTGAAGGCAGAGACTATCTCCTTCTTTGCTTTTGTCCCTTCCTCATGCATGATGGACCTATTTCATTCATTCCCTTTGTAGGAGGGCTTTGTGGGGAAGGGATAGAGGGATGTTCCAGGGGGAGGAAAGGTGGCAGTAAAGGGAGAAAGGAGGTCCTACATGAACTCTGCTTTCCATTTCTAGAATGTGCTTCTGCCTCAGTTGCTGATCGGCTAGCCAACCCAGCAAGCCTTCTGGCCATGTCTGTGACTACTGTGGTAGGTGGCCTTGGGGGTCCTCCCTGAGCTTGGTCATGCCTCTTTGTCTTCATGGCTGAGGTATTCTCAATCACCTTGCAGGGGCACATGGGAAGCAGCCCCAGAAATAATCCCACCCCTAGAAAGACAACAGGGCAAGAAAGAGCATTGAGGGGGTTCCTTCCTCAGTTATCTCCTTAGCTCTTCTACTAGCTCAGTGAAAATTTTCTAGATTTCCCACTGCTCTGTTGGATATCCCTGAGGCCCATCTCTGGGCAACAGGGAACATGGTTTGAAGCAAGGGTGAACCCATTCTCAACTTGTGTGAACTTTAGTCCAGCAAATTATTAAGGGTGAGGAGGTGTATCTAACCTTCAGAGTTCAGGAAGAGACATTGTTCTATATTCTATACTTGACAAGTGGGGAATGAATAGAGCTGATATCATGCTGTTGTTGATGAAATGGTGATGATGATCCTTTGTTTTTGAAGAAGACCAATGCTATCAGGAGGGATATTTGACTTACAAGTCATAACTCTAACCAAAGCTGGGTAATCAGGGCCTTGACCTGGTGGGTCTTGATTTTAAATCGGCCACTCCCAACTGTAGAGCCTAGCACCTAGTTAGTTAGCAAGGATAATTTTTAAATTTTTTTTAAATTGAATTTTCTTTTCAGGTCTGCATTCTCTCTGTCCCTTCCCCTCCCAATCAAGAAAGAGAGAAAAACAAAACCCGTTCCAAACATGTATAGTCAAGCGAAACAAATTCCTGCATTGGCCATGAAGGATAATAAATTTGAAGAAGGAAGCTACCAGATGGTGAAGGTCCCCTCCCCCGTGTAGTTGTCCCCAAGATGAGCTCTGTCCCAGTCTACTCCCAGCATGGCCTCCTCAGGGTGCATGGCAGGCCACCTTTTCTGGGTATGCAGATGGCTATCGGCAGCTCTGGTTAATAGAGAATATTGGGAAGAAAGCATCAGGTCTGGAGAGAATCACTTTATTAAGCAGCACTGAGTGTTGTTGGGTTTTGTGCTTTATAAAGCAGCATCTGGGATTCCAGCAACTTTGGGAGCACTTGGCTCTTCTGATGCAAGTCTGAATCCAAAGCCCACAAAGCTCCTCTTCTGCACCTGCCCAGGAATGCCAGTCACAGGGAAGGGACATTTGCTCCCCAAGGCTGAGGGACAGAGAACCAGGGCCCTTCTCCACCACAGATGCCATGCCAGTGGACACAAAGGAACTGGTGACCTGGACGACTTCATTGCCACATGGTACCACAAAATGCTGCCGTGGCAAGCACAGAGAGCATTCTCTTGTTGGGTTTTCTCTAAAAATACAAAGAGAGGGACGGTTGGTCTAGATTTAATTATATACTCACACAAGAACCTTTCAATTCTGATTTCAGCTGAAGAAGCAAAAGAGGCCAACCTTTTTCACTGTGTGTGGCATATTTCAGTGCCAATGACTAAGCCAGGGGCCACACCCTGGTAACAAGGACCTTGGCAGGGAGGAAACGCAGGGGTGGTGGCCTCAGGCTTCCAACTATGGAGTGAAGGCTGGCTAGTGAAACCTTTCCTCCTGGTGCTTTTCTCGGGTGTGGTCTGGGGGAGGAAGTGGACGCTCCATCCAAGATGTGTAATTAACAACTAATTCAGAGGACCTGTCTTCAGAACCACAGAGGGGATTGCTCAAAACCAGGGCAAATTCAGTTGTGGAGGGAGGTCTGCAGATAGGGGTGGCACCAGGAATTAGGCCTAAAGGGTCCTTGGGAGTGGAAGATGGCAACAGTGAGAGTGAGCCAGAGCAGTACTTGGGGAAAGAAGTGGGAGGGCAGGCTGTCCCTTGATGTCAGTGCCCTGGGACTTAGCACTGATCACCCTACTCTAGGTACTGCTCTTCTTATGTTTACACACTATAAACCTGGACTGATTCTGAAGGAGCAAGTCTCACTACATTTAGTCCAACGAGACAAACTGTTGAGAAACTCCAGAGCATTGGACCAGCTCCTAAACTATCAACATGGCCCTCGGTTTCCCTATCTAAGAAATGATGTAGGCCAGACATGGTGGTGGTTGTTCTTCATGACCCCATGGACCATAGCATGCCAATACTATGCATGGGGTTTTCTTGGCAAAGACACTGGAATGGTTTGCTATTTCCTTCTACAGGGAAATGAAGGCTAACAGGGTTAAGTGACTTGCCCAAGGTCACATGGCTATTAAGTGCCTGAGGCCACATTTGAACTCAGATCTTCCTGACTCTTGGCCCAGAGCTCTATCAACTGTGCCACCAAGTTGCCTCAGACATGATAGTACAGGCCCCTAATCCCTGCCACCTTGGGAGGCTGAGGTTGGTTGATCTCCTCAGCTCAGGAGTTCCTATGTATAGCAATGCTGAAGCCCATAAAGGGTCTGCACAAAGACTGGCACCAACAAGGTGAGCCCCTATGAGCAAGGAGCAAGGTCAGGCCGGGACAGCTAGGTGGCACAGTGGATAAAGCACTGGCCCTGGATTCAGGAGGACCTGAGTTCAAATGCAACCTCAGACACTTGACACTTACTATCTGTGTGACCCTGGGAAAGTCACTTAACTCTCATTGCCCCCCTGCCCCCCCAAAAAAGAAAGGTCAGGCTGGCCTGGATGAGGAAAGGACCAGGTTAAAGCTTCTGTGCAGATTAGAGATGGGATAGAGTCTGGGAGTGATCATTCATGACACTTCTAACCTAGGTGATACAGGCTGGGGCATGGCGGGGGGTAGAAACAGGGAGGGAGGGGAAAGGAAGGAAGGAAGGAAGGGGGAGAGGGGGGAAAGAGAAAGAAAAGGGAAGGAAGGAAGGAAGGAAGGAAGGAAGGAAGGAAGGAAGGAAGGAAGGAAGGAAGGAAGGAAGGAAAACGAAGGAGAAAGCTTGGCCAAGATGATCTGTTGAGTCCCCTCTCTGCTCTAACATTCTGTGTTTTCCATGTAAGGTAAGTTCAATAATGATGCATATTTGTAGACCATCATTAAAAGGTGAAAGTGAAAGGCAAGGAATGGAGCATAATTTATAAGGAGTAGAAAGAATATATTTGCCTAAAGTCTTGCAAAATCTAATTAGACTGATGCAGAAGGCAAAGGGAGAAAACTCCCCAAGTATAGCAGCTAAACCAGGTGTCATAGATAACAGTCACCACACAGAAAGAGGCAAAGCAGAAGAGATCCCAAAATTCCCAGAAGAAAAAGTCTACAAAAGGAAGAAGCAATAAAACCCCATGTCCCCACACATTTGTCTGAAGCACTGAACTAAGCACTGAGGATACAAACCCAGGCAAAAGAGTTTTTGATCTCTGCCCTCATGGCGATCGCAATCTAATGAGGGGAGACAACACGCGAACAATTGCAGATAGACCAGCAAAATAGAGAACAAATTGAAGAGAATCCACAGAGGCGAGGTAGATGAGAAGAGGTAAAAGCAGCTAGTAAGACACGTGTCCATTGTCCCTTGGCTCTCTGAAACGCAGCACGATCCAAACTGAACTCATTAACTTTCCCCCAAACCCTCCCCTCTTCTGAACTTTGCAATAACTGTCAAGGGCACCACCATCCCCCAGTCCCCTAGGCTTGGTGTCATCCCTGCTTCCTCAGTCTCTCAGACTCCATAGTCAATCCTCTTCTCTCCTTTGATCCGCCACCGCTTAGGTTCTTGATACCTCCTGGCTAGACCAGAGCCAGGGCTCCTGCCTCCAGCTCTGCCCCACTCAGTCCATCTTCACTGAGCTGTCCGAGTGATCTTCCGAAAGTCCAAGTTTAACCATGTCCTGCCCCTATTCCATACGCTCCAGTGGCTCCCTGGCTCCTGTCTTTGGGTTTCAAAGTCCTTCCAAACCTGACTCTCTCCCACCTTCCCAGGCTTTTTGCCCCTTAATAACCCCCAGTACTCTTCAATCCTGTGACGATGCCGCCGCCTCCCTTCTGTTCTCCCAAACACTCCATCTATTGACGCTGCACATTTTCAGTGACTGTCCCCCATACCTGGAATTCTTTCTCCATCTCTGCCTCCCAGCTTTCCTGGCTTTCTTCAAGTCCCAGCTAAAATGCTACCTTCAACCAGAAGCCTTTCTTGATCCCTCCAATGCTAGGGTCTTACCTCGGGAGACCTGGACAGAAAAAGAAAAGAGTCTGAAATGTAGGTTACATAGCGGTGGTGGAGGGACCAAACTACCGAATCGCTAACTAGTCCTTGACTTGCCTTAATAAACTCATCCTTCAAAGGTGGAGGAAACAATGAAGGAAGCATATACTGCGTACCTGGTTGTTAATGATAAAGAGGAACCGCCGGCTCAGTTAGAAATGATGAGAACCAAGTGCATCAGAAACCCTTCTCCCTTCTCAAGTTTATTAATGGAGAAGAAAGACAAGCACAGCCTGACACAAGCCTGAGATTTTAGGAGAGATTTCACAAGACTCAGAAGGAAGATCCACGGGATCCTGTGGACCGAGATGTTCTGTCTGGGGAGACTGGAACTGCCCAGGAACACTGGGCAGCTCTGAGGAATGAAATGATCAAGGCACAGCTAAGAATGATTCCAAGGAGAAATAAACGAGGGCTCGGCTCCGAAGTCACCATTGTGGATGCACAGGGAACTCACCACCTGTGACAGCCTGAAACACAGCTGCTTCTCTGCGTCTAATCTTTTCTGTTCCCGATGCCCCCTCCCCCACCTGTCTGGATCGAGTCAGCATTTGAGAGTGCTCTGCAACCTTCATTCGCTCTGTAGATATGAGTTCTTGTTATGGTGGGGTCTATCATCATGATTGCTGCTGCTGCCGTTATTGTTAGCTGCTTTTACTCACCTTCCTCCTGTGGAGCATTCTCCATCTGGGATCTTTTATGCTGGAAGCCTCCCATGTAAGGACCTTTCTGATGCTGAGCTCATTGTGCCTCTCCTGGGGATTTCAGAACTAGGAAACCAACCGAAAGACTCTTCACTTCCCCATAAGGCCATCTTGATCATAGGAGCATCAGTTTAGACTTGGGAGGGGCCTCAGAGGTCATCTAATCCAACCCCTTCATTTTACAGATTGAGGAAACTGAGGCCCAGTGAGGATAAGTCACTTGCCATAGGTCACACAGAGAGATGGGGGAAGGGAGAAATAAGCATTTTAAATCATTGACTGTGTCAGGTACTGTGCTGAATGCTTTAAAAATATGCGCTCTCTCTCTCTCTCTCTCTCTTTTGCAAGGCAATGAGGGTGAAGTGACTTGCCCAGTGTCAGGTGTCTGCAGTCAGATTTGAACTCAGGTCCTCCTGAATCTAGGGCCAAGGCTTTATCCGCTATAGCCCCACCTAGCTACCCCCTAAAAATATGATCTCTTTTGAGCCTCACAACAACCCTTATTATTATCGCCATTTTATAGTTGAGGAAACTGAGATAGACAAAGTTAAGTGCCTTGTCCTGGGTTGAATAGTTGGTACGTGTTTGAAGTTGGATTTGAACTCACATCTTCCTGATGCCAAGCACGGTGCTCTATGCACTGCATCTAGATTCCTCAAAGGCAGGAAGTAAAACAGCTGGGACTTGATCTGAGCTTCAAAGCCTGTGTCCTTCCCTCACTGTCATACCACATCTCACCTCTTCCCCCTCCCATGCCTCCAAGTGACCCTTTTGTGGGTGACTCTGCATATGTGTCCATGCTGAGGTGGAAAGAGAAGTAGGTCAAGACCCTGCATTGCTGGCTCATCCATCCCCCTTTCTGCTTCCTGGTGAAAGCTGGAGGAAGATTTCACCCAGGCCTGGTTCCCCGCCCCCCCCCACTGGCCGAATTGTGGATGTGCCCTGACCTTCGGGGGTGGGGTGTGCCCCTGCCTTTCTAGTGACTGACCTCAAGTGGTCTCCCCCCTCCTCAGGCCTTCCCTTGGGGGATTTAAAACACACCAAATAAAGGCCTGATGCTTTTAGCATTATTGACTGGTTTACTTCCTCCTGGAAAGTCTCAGAAACCAACCAACTTAGCCTTTGAAAGACATACTGTTGAAAATGGCCTCAAGGGACTGTGAGAAAGAGCAGGGAAGTCCTGGGAAGGCCCTGTCCGAATAGTGAAGGAGCGGAAAAGCTCAGGGTTCGAGGAAGCCCAGAAGGAACAATGAAGGCCAACAGTGGGTGGTTTGGGTTTGGATTAACTTGGGAACGACCGATGAACAAGGGAGAGACAGAAGCACTACTGAAAAAGGAGTAAGGAGGGGAGGCGAGAGGGCAGTCAAGAAAACCAATGCTCAGATCCCACCTCTGACACTCGGCAGCCGTGGGACCCTGTGCAAGGCACTACCCTCGGGGGCCTCACTTCCCTCCTTTGTAAAATGAAAGGCTAGATTTAATGGCCCCCAAAGTCCGTCCCAGCTCAGCGGCTCAGTTCTCATTTTCTCTCCCCAGGACTAAGATCTTCTTGTTGGAAAGGTCAGGACAAAAGCTTCTTACAGGAGCAGATACCTAACACAATTCAGGAGATGTAGTAAGAGAGGGTGCAGTTGCTCTCAATGAGTTCAGGAAGCCAGGTCCTGGTGAACCCACTAGGTTCCCTGAGCCTTTCTCAAGGTTTTCTGAAAGATTGTGGAGAATGGGAGAGATGCCCAAAGGTGAGAGAAGTCCAACTGTCTGCATTTTTTCAGAGAGTGAGACAGAAAAAGACAGACAGACAGACAGACACAGAGAATGGAGTTGGCGGCCACAGGCAAAAAAACCCTCAACTTTGTTCCTGGCAAAATTCTGTCAAGTGTTATCCTTCGGTCTCTCCCCTAAAACCACAAGGGTGGGTATGTTCATGCCAGTGATGGAGACTGAATTTGAACAAAAAGAGTTTGGGGCAGTGGGCCTGGCCTTGGCCCCTGTTGTCTTTCCTGGTTTTCTGAGATCACACAAGGGGAACCTCCTTGGACTTCTTTTGTTTCAAAGAGGCAAATACCCAATTAAGCGCCTGCATCTCACAGTAAGAGGGGGGAAAAGACACGCTTGGAAAACCAGTTTGGAATTCTGTTCCTCTTACTTACCCCATGCTACCTTTGGGAGACACCCCACAGAGCATGTGGAATGAAATGAGTATTTCTTAAGTGCCTACTATGTGCCAGGCATTATGCCTACCATGTGCAGGCATTTTGCTAAAGCATGATGTTAACATTATCTCATCTGGTCCTCACAACAACCTTTAGAGGTAGGTACTGTTATTATCTCTGGTTTACCATTGAGGAAACTGAAGAAGACAGAGGCCAAGTGACCTATCCAGGGTCACACAACTCACAGATGTCTGAGGATGGATTAGAACTCAGGCTTTCCAAACTCCAGGCCCAGCTTCTGGCCATTGTCCAATGAATTACAGTGCTGGATTCTTTCACGAGTTGAGGGGGTGTGCCAGAACCCCCCAAAGCTCAAAGCTCAAGTGCTCCCCATCCCACTGGCCCTACGCTTTCTTCCACTGCCTGTTTTTCATTTAAGGGCATTTCCAGGGACCACTGCAAAGAGACTCTAGTTAAAATGAGAGAATAGACCACTGTCTAATTTACAGCTTTGCTCCTCCACGACCCATGAAAGGAAGAGAAGGGCAATGTGAATTCTGAACTCCACATACTCCATTCTTCCCTCAGTGGGATTACCTTCTCAGGCTCCCTTGGCCACAAATTCCATTTTCATGAGTCATCCTGAGACTGCCACTGTATAGCCCTTGTGTAGGAATGGTGGCCAGAAGGCAATACTTTGCATTTCTCTGAAGCCTTAAGAAGACCAATTGTTGTAAAGATGATGGATTAGATCTGGAAGTGACCTTAGATATCATTTAGTCAAACTTCCTTATTCTACAAGTGAAGAAATGGAGGCTCTCATAGGCTGCGACTGATCCATGGTCATACATGTACTGTTTGAACAGGGATTTGAACCTTGGATTTTCTGACATCAAGTCCCACAATCTATCTACTCTGCCACTCCATACTAAAGCACCTAGGGGGAGTGAAGAGCCCAAGAGGTAGGGATGCTACTCTTTCTCTTAAGAATGCCCCGGGGGCAGCTAGGTGGGCAGTGGATAAAGCACTGACCCTGGATTCAGGAGGACCTGAGTTTAAATCCGACCTCAGACACTTGACACTTACTAGCTGTGTGACAAGTCACTTAACCCTCACTGCCCTGCAAAAAAAAAAAAAAAAGAATGCCCCCAATCTACAAGTTGTTATCATAACAGTAACAAAAAACTCAGAGAACTACCAAGTAACTTTTATTATAAGATGAAATTCAGGGGCAGCTAGGTGGCGCAATGGATAAAACATCAGCCCTGGATTTAGGAGAACCTGAGTTCAAATCCAGCCTCAGACACTTGACACTTACTAGTTGTGTGACCCTGGGCAAGTCACTTAACCCTCATTGCCCTGCTCTCCCCCCAAAAAAAAAATAAAAGAAAAGATAAGATAAAAAATTCAATAGGAATCAATGTAAAGTCACACTTCTATACCAAAAAATAAATAAATAAATAGACTTCAGAAGTACAAGATAGGGAAGCATAGCTTAGCATTTATTTTGGGGAAAAAATAACATTTTTGGGCATTTTAGTGGACTGCACACTCAACAAGAATGACCAGTGTCACACGGCAGCCTAAAAAGCTCATGTGCCCTTGGGCTGCAGGAGGAAGGAGGAGATGATGCCAGTGTCTGATCACATCTAGGGGATTGGGTCCAGCTCTACGCAGCACTGTTTAAATGGACAGTGATCATCTGGAGAGGGTCTAAAGAAGGACAACCAAGAAGGGGAAGGACCTTGAGTCCATGTCAATAACTATACACGGAAGGAATTTTGCATATTTAACCTGGAGAAGAGAAAACTCACACTAGCTGCCTTTGGGTCGTCATGCAGATGAGGGATTGCACTTATTCTACTTGGCCCCCAATTTCCCAACAATCAGATCTGTCTAAGAGCAGGATGAGGTATCTTGAGTCATGACAGGTTTCCTTTCCTCACAGATCTTCAAGCAGGGGCTGGATGACCAGTTGTGGAACATGTTTCATTGGGGATTCCTTTGTCATATTCATTGGACAAAATGGCTTCTCAAGTACCTTCCAGCTCTCAAGTTCCATAATTCAATGAAATAAAGCTTTGAGATCTGTTGCTTGGCCCTAACCTACTGGTTGGGGACTGTTCCTCTCCATCATAGAGGAAAAACAAGCAAAATCATGATGAAAATTTGCTTGGGGATCCCCCCTTAGTCGTTAATCTGTCAGTTGGTGCATAATTAGGAAGAATTAAAGAATAATGTCACCAGCCATCTAGGATTAATTTATATTTCTGGTTCCATCTGGACTTTGTTAGCTGTTTCTTACATTTGTTTCCGATCAACTCTCTTGCCATATGGGCTTATGCATGTGTCCTTGTTTGACTTCACAAGGTGGATGTTCCATCATTGTCAGAGTTCAAAATGACGACTTGAGGGTCAAGGAAGGTAAGAGGAAGCTTCATTGCCAAGAAAGGGACATGGACATAAACATTGACATGGACATGGACATTGACATTGACATAAATGGAGCAGGGTCATGGGCATGAACATGAACATAGATATAGACATAGGCATAGACATAAGCAGGGACAAGGACATTGACACAGAAAGCAGAACCAAAATTGTGAATTCCAAGTCTCCCATAATGCCACACCATGAGTTTGGCCAAAAGACCTGTTTGTATAGGCTTGGTCAAACTTAGGTCATAACTACACTGCAATGCAAAAAGGAAATTCCAAACTTTTCACCTCTCCAACCATCTCTAAAATATTTATATTCTCCTAAACACATATATGATTTATAACCTATAAAATATTTACTTAGCTTAAAATGTGTTATTGAAGACATGAGCCATACAATACATATGTGGACTGCCTATGGATATCATGCATTATTGAAGAGACATTTATTCTTGAGATAAGTGGAAAGAAGCGGCATGATGAGAGTCCCAGTGCAATGAGCAAGAAGGCTCAGATGCTCTGTCATGATGACAGCCCAGAATCAGCAGCTGAAGCTAAAGGGCAGAATTCAAAATGAAAGATGTTCCCACCAGATCAGAGGGAAGCACAGATTCTTTGGTAAGTTGTGTCTTCAGGAACACACAGCTTATTGTGGTCAGTGCGTCGGCTTAGGAATAAAGGAAATGCCCCTCTCCTGGCAATCACCCCAATAAATAGGTCATTCCTGCTCCTCATATAGATGTCTAAAAAGACGATATTAAGACACCCACAATACAGTATGGTGATATAAGGACTGGTGTGGAATAGCTGAGAGAAGGCAAACTTTGGAGCCAGGAAGTTTGGGGTTTAAGTCTAGCCATTTACCCATCTACTATGTGACTATATGGGCAAAGTATTTAACCTCTTAGTGTCCCAGATGCCTTCCTAAGATTATGCTACAGACTAGCTGCCAACTTTAGTCAATGTGATCAAATGTGTATGTGTGTGTCTGTATGTGTGTGTGTGTAGGTATGGATGTATGTATGCATGGATAGATGGATGTCTGGATGGATTGGTGGGTGGGTGGATGGATGGATGGATGGATGGATGGATGGATGGATGGATGGATGGATGGATGGATGGATGGATGTCTGTCTGGATTGGTGGGTGGGTGGATGGATGGATGGATGGATGGATGGATGGATGGATGGATGGATGGATGGATGTGTATATATGAAATACAAAAGCATTGATTATACCAAGCAGTGCCTTAGTGCCTACCTTCATGGAGCCTCCAGTCTAAGAGAAAGCTATGGCAGCAAACTAAATCGATTTGATGCCCACTATTACACGACAAGTGAATTAGGGAAGAGTAAAACAAATAGCTCTTCTGAAGTAGCTCTCTGTCTGCCTTTCATAAATATTTGTAGAGATGGTCCCCCTTTTGCCTGATGTTGACAAGTCCCCAGAGAAGCTCGTAGCACACATTTCAGAAGCTTGACACATGGGGAAGGTGCACCTCATTATTCAAATTCTTTTAAGAGACAAGGAAAGTACTATCTTTAATCTTCATTTCACTGTGTTATGAGAACCTAGGGCTCTGGTAATCGCTTTGTTACCTCTACCCTCAATGTAATTCTATCCCTGGGACAGACCATGACTAACTCTATGCCCAATGGGCCCCTGGCATATGGTTTCTATTCAATTAGCCATATCCTGCAAGTGTCACTAGGGTACCATTTAGTAAATTACTACTCCGATAGTAATTTGCAGCCCTGCAAATAATTTCCCAAAGTCATTAGACCATTAAAGAGAATTTGCAGCGCCCTTACCCAGGCTTTCTAACACCATCTTCTCCCAACTGTCCTCTTCTCTGTCTACTGATCCCTTTATCATTAATCTAGGGATTGCCAACTTCTGGAACCCCTGTGGCTTCTCGCTCTTACAGTGCCTAAGTGGGACACTGTTAGCCAAAGTGATCCTTTGAGGCTGTACCTGGGTAGGACTCAGCATGTTAACAAGAAATCATCACTTTGGAGGAAAGGAGAGTTTGGAGCCAGAGTTCTCCCACTTTATCCCTCCTGCCCCATGCCCACGGGAAATCCCTCTCCTCAGCCACTGGTCTGGTTGACCACCTTGACTCTCCCCAAAAACCCTCACCATTGCCCTGGTTCCTTCCTCTTTATCCTCCTAGCCTCATATCTCATTTGCTAGGGGCAAGATTCTCTCTGACTTCCAGGGGGACAGTTACCTAATGCCCCAAAGGGGGTAATACTAACAGCAAGGTCTAAGAGAGTCCCTAACCATCCTGAATCATGTATATTCCACACAGAATGGACTTCATGGAGACACTCAGTCACTCAGTAATTATTATTAAAGCTTTCTGTTGTAAAGCATTCATTTGAATACATTAATATTTCAAATCTCTATGATTTTTTCTAATAAATCCAAAAGAAAATTAAGCAGGATTCTGAGAGAACTGAAGATTATTCTGTGTGCATATCAAATGTGGAACTGGGGATACTTTGTCTGGAAAGGGGATGGGAGAAGAAGCATTTATTAAATACCTACTTTATTCCAGGCACTGTGATAAGTACTTTGCAAATATCATCTCATTTGATCCTGACAACAACTTGGGAAAGTAGGTACTATTATTCTCATTTTACAGTTGAAGAAACTGAGGTAGACAGAAGTTAAGTGATTCTCTCAGGGTCACTGAGTTAATAAGACCATAGAGCTAATAAATGTCCGAGGTAGGATGTGAACTCAGAGCTTCCTGATTCCAGGCCCAACAGCTGTAGCACTCTGGTGATACCTAGTGACTTTAGTCAGGAAACAGAAGAAGGGTGATGGAGGGGAAGGAACACTGTGTTAAAGTAGTTGAAGGAATGACCTATAGAAGAGGAAATTAGAACAAGAATGTAAAATTAGGTGCAAAGGGGCAGCTAGGTGGCAAAGTGGATAAAGCACCGGCCCTGGATTCAGGAGGACCTGAGTTCAAATCCAGCCTCAGACACTTGATACTTACTAGCTGTGTGACTGTAGGCAAGTCACTTAACCCTCATTGCCCTGCAAAAAACAAACAAACAAAAAACACTAGGTGCAGGCTTGACCTATCTCTGCATATATCTTTTATAGATACATCTAGTTACTTACATAGTGTCTCCCCCATTAGACTGTGAGCTCCTTGAGGGCAGGGATTATTTCTGCCTCTCTTTGTATTCCCATTGTTTAGCACAGTGCCTGACACATAATTGGTAGATAATAGACGCTTGTGGACTAAGGAAGATCTTTAGAATCATGAGAGTTAATGGAACCAAAATCTTAGAGTTGAGGGAGCAACCCAAGCAAACTCTCCCAACATTCCCCTCCAAAAACTTTAAAATAGAGTCAAGTTGAATTCTGGAGTGATGTAGCCAACAAAAAGTCAGGGTAAGTCATGTTTCTAGCCCAATACAACTTAGGAGGTCAGCAAAAGAGGTCAGTGACACCAAGATGAGGGCTGGCCCAAAGAGCGTGCACCAGAAGTAGGCCTTGGTGGCTGTGACAGTGGCAGCACCAACTTTGGGAGCTCTCAGTCCAAAGATGTGCTAAGGCAGAGGAACAGGAGTTCTTGCTGGGTAAAGACCAGAACACAGGACAGAAGAGTAGTCACCACACCTTTCCCCACATCACACCACTTTGAAAGCACCAAAAATGTTCAGACCCCCAGAAATATCTCTGAAAACAATAACATGAAAAAATCTAAAACTTGGGATACCACCAGGTGAATAAAGCTCAACTTTAACATAAAATTCAAAAGCAAGAAAAAAATTCTAGAAAATTAGCAAACAACAACAACAACAAAATAACTGAACTTCAGAAAGCTATTGTGGTCACAGGGAAAATGAAGACACAAACTCAGGAGAGACAACATGAAAACATCTACAAGCAAAGCCTCACAGAAAAAGACAGATTGGACTCAAACTAACAAGAATTCCGGGAAGAATTAAAGAAAGAGATAAGAGAAGTGGAAGGGGAAATGGGAAAAGAAATGATAATGATGCAAAAAAGTATGAAAGGAGAATTAACAGCTCAGTAAAAGAGGCGCAAAAATACTGAAGGAAAGCAGGAAACGGGAAGATTTTTACAGCAAGTTTCTCTGATAAAGGCCTCATTTCTCAAATCTATGGGGAACTGAGTCAAACTTACAAAAATAAGAGCCATTCCCCAATTGATAAATGGTCAATGGATATGAACAGGCAGTTTTCAGAAAGAGAAATCAAAACTATCTGCAGTCATATAAAAATGCTCTAAGTCACAATTGACTAAAAAAAGGAAATAAAGCGACTTACCTACTTTGATCAATATGATTATCCAAGGTGATTTTGAAGGACTCATGACCAAAAATAAAAATACTATTCACCTCCAGAGAGAAAAATGATCAAGTTTGTGCACAAATTTAGTATAATATGGTATAATTTTTCACTTTGATTTTTTGCTTTTTTTTGCAACATGGATAAAATGAAAATAGTTTGCATGCTTTCATATGTATAACTGATATCATATTGACTGCTTTTTCAATGAGTGGGGGAGAGGATGGAGGGAGGAAGAAAATTTATAACTCAAAATATTTTTAAACGAATGCTAAAGGTAAATAAAGAATATTTTTTAAAAGAACAATGAGAGGGGCAGCTATGTGGTGCAGTGGATAGAGCACTGGCCCTGGAGTCAGGAGGACCTGAGTTCAAATCCGGCCTCAGACACTTAACACTTACTAGCTGTGTGACCTTGGGCAAGTCACTTAACCCAATTGCCTCACTAAAATTTAAAAAAAAATTAATTAAAAGAACAATGAGGGCAGCTAGATGGCGCAGTGGTTAAAGCACCGGCCCTGGATTCAGGAGTACCTGAGTTCAAATCCGGCCTCAGACACTTAACACTTACTAGCTGTGTGACCCTGGGCAAGTCACTTAACCCCCATTGCCCTGCAAAAAAAAAAAATAAAAGAACAATGAGAGCTATCCAGAAGTGGCCTGAAGAACTGCCTTGGGAAACAGTAGGCTCTGTCCTCATTGGAAGTTTGAAAGCAGAGGCTGGATACTCATATGTTAGATACACTGTAGTCGGGATGATTGTTCAGACATAATTTGGAATCCATCATAGACCAATAAAACTCAATCATACATAGAGTATTCAGAGTGTCTTCCATGTAAGAAGCCTGGAAAGATATAAAGTGTCTAGGTTGTGAAAAGATTTCAGTGCCAGACATAGGAGTTTGTGTTTGGTCCTAAAGGTAATAGGGAGGCATTGGAGTTTTTTGAGTGAGGGAGATGGAGATGACACGGTTAGATCTGCACTATCAAAATTCACTGCTGAGGATGAATTGGAGCATAGAGAGACTGGAGGCAAGGAGACCAATCAAAAGTATAGATGAGAGGTGATGAAGCCCTGCACCAGAGGTGGTGGCCATGTGGGTGAGGTGAAGGGGATGGGTGGAAGAAATGTCATATAGATAGAAGCAAGACTTGACAAATGATTAGCCAAGTAGGTGATTTACATTGTGGAGCTGAGAATGACACCTGGGTTGAGAATCTAAGTGACTGGGAGGATGGTGATCCCCTTGATTTTAATAGGAAATGTAAGTAAAGGGGAGGATTTAGAGAAAAAGATATTAGGTTCTGGTTTGGACACAATGAGTTTGAGGCACCTGTGCAGCATCCAGTTCAAAGTATTGTGGGTGATTTGGGAGAGGAGCTAAGGAGAGACACTAGGTCTATATCGATAGATCTGGGAATTGTTTATATGGAAATGATCATTGAACCCAGGGTAGCTAATGAGATCACCAAATGAGAGAGTTTAGAGGCAGAAGAGAAGAGGGCCCAGGTCATAGCTTTGGGGGACACCCACAGATTGTGGGTGTTATCTGGAAGAAGATCTGGCAAAGGGGAATGAGAAGCAGTCAGACAGATGGGAAGGAACCAGGAGAGAAGAGGATCACAAAAATCCAGAGGGCAGAGAATCCTCCAGGGGAGAAGGTGGTCAATACTGTGAAAAGCTTAGGAGAGGTCAAGTAGATGAGGACTGAGGAAAGGCCATTAGACTTGGCAACTAAAAGATCGGTGGTGTCTCAGGAGAGCAGTGGAATCGGGAGGTCAGAAGCCAGAGTGCAGAGAGAAAATGGAGTCAATAAACTCAGATGGCTTTTGAAGGAGATTGGCTCAGAAGAGAAAAGCACATGTAAATATACACAAAAGGTCTAAAGATATATTAGCAATGTGGGTATCAGACATAGCTGCTATAGAGAGATATATCCTTAGATATAGAGCATGTTATGTTTTGCACTTGGAAATATTATTTCACTTGATCCTCACAAAGACCTGGGAAGGAGGTGCAATTATTATTCTCATTTACAAATAAGGAAACAGAGACAAACAGAGATTAAGCAACTTGCTGGATTTGCACTCTTATCTTCCCGACTCCAAGTCCAGAATTCTACCCACTACACCATTTATCTCCCTGTAATATACTAAATAAATACAAGGTGATTTGGAGGAAAGGGAGGGACTCTAGCAGTTGTAGGAGATGGAATCATCAAAGCGATGCCAGATTGAAAAAGAGATGATACTGGAAGTTTGGGGAGAGGGAAGCCAAGCAATGGTCTTCCAGTCTATTCCTCCAGCAGAAGCCAAGAAAAGTCAAGAGCAATTAAAGAAGCCCCAACCCACCTACTGCTTCACTGTAAGGAGCCTGGGGTGGCTGTGGAAGGCATGAGTAGAGGGACCAGCCAGAAGGGATTCAGATCTTTGTCATTGATGGGGACATCCATACTGAGATATTGCTCTCCTGGAGCACTTAAAGGAAGACTGATAGGGGCTGTTATGGGTTTGCAAAGAAGCCTTATCCTACTCCTTGAGGGCATGTAGTTCAAGTATAAAAATCACACAGCCTATAAATAGGAGATACTGATTTGAAACCAGGTCTTCTGACTCCCAGACAAACACTCTTTACTCATTATCTCAGAGGTATCCAAATTTTACTTGTTTATAGAGGAAATGATTTTTAAAATATCATTTAAAATGAAGTTCTGCTAGAAAAAAAATGGGGATCTTCAAGATCAAAAGAAATTTGTAACAATTAATTTTGTATTATCTTTTAACAAAGATATTTCATAAACATTTGCTGAATTGAATTTTAGAGCATTCATTTCAACTCAATTGAACAAACCTTTGCTAGCCTATCCAAGGCTAGAGTAGAAGTAGCTGACAACCAGGGAAATAAATTTCCCAGAAACAAATTGATCAATGTAGATAAAATCTGAAGTTATAAAGGGGGGATTTACACTAATGATTAGACAGATGCAAATTAAAACAATTCTGAGATACCACCTGACGCCTATCAGATTGGCTAAAATGACAAAAAAGGAAAATAATAAATGTTGGAGAAGCTGTGGAAAAAATGGAACACTAATGGGTTGTTGGTGGAGCTGTGAACTGATCCAACCATTCTGGAGAGCAATTTGGAATTATGCCCAAAGGGCTATAAAGCTGTGCATACCCTTTGACCCAGCAATACCACTTTTGGGTCTTTTTCCCAAAGAGATCATGGAAAAGAGAAAGGGACCCAAATGTACAAAAATATTTATAGCTGCTCTTTATGTGGTGTCAAGGAATTGGAAGTTGAGAGGATGCCCATCAATTGGGGAATGGCTGGACAAGTTGTGGTATATTAATGTAATGGAATACTATTGTGCTGTAAGAAACAATGAGCAGGGGCAGCTAGGTGGCGCAGTGGATAAAGCACTGGCCTTGGATTCAGGAGGACCTGAGTTCAAATCCAGCCTCAGACACTTGACACTTACTAGCTGTGTGACCCTGGGCAAGTCACTTAGCCCTCTTTGCCCTGCCAAAAAAAAAAAAAAGAAAGAAACAATGAGCAGGAGGAGTTCAGAGAAATCTGGAGGGTCTTGCATGGGCTGATGATGAGTGAGATGAGCAGAACCAGAAGAACATTGTACACAGTATCATCAACATTGTGTGTTGATCTACTGTGATGGACTAGATTCTTCTCACCAAAGTGATGGTACAGAAGAGTTCCAGGGGAGGGCAAGACCAGGAGTCTTTTCTTTGGCGTCAGGAAGTGACATTGGCTAGTGGGAGGAAGAAGGAAGAAACTGGCGCTCTGACTGTTTCTCTTTTCCTGGGGACTCTGGTGGAGAGCGGAGCTAGAAATGTGCTCTCCATTTAATAGATAGATGAATGTAGGCCTTTCTCTCTCTTTACCAAATTCTTATTCTCCTTAATAAATGCTTAAAGTCTAACTCTTGCTAAAGCTTATAATTTATTGGCGACCACTCATTAGAGATTTTAGACAGAATAGCTAGAATTTTAGCCCTTAACAATATATATATATATATAACCTATATCAGATTACCTGCTGTCTAGGGGAGGGGGGAGGGAGGGAGAAAAATCTGAAATTGGAAAGCTTGTATAAACAAAAGTTGAGAACTATCTTTACATGTAACTGGAAAAAAAATAAAATACTTTATTTAAAAAAAAATGAAGGGGAGATTTCAAAGGGGAAGTGACATTTAACAGATCAGAATACTGAGTAACAAAAGGGATCATGAGCTATTGTTCCTTAAAGGTCAGCAGCCAGAGTTGCCCTGTGGAACCAGGCAGGGAAGTCCTACCATGTCTGTGTAGTGAATATGTGAGAGAAAATCCCCCATCACTGTTCAGCTTGGCTTGAAGATGATCAGATGCCATCCGAGCTGGCAAGGTAAATGTGTCAGGTCTCTGACTGACATCACAGGAACTTAAGCAAGGATGAACCCTCCAGGGCAGGGCTTCTTAAACTTTTTCCACTCACGACCCCTTTTTGGCTGGGAAATTTTTACCAATACCCTGACTATATAGGTATATAAAATAGGTAGACATAACCTTTTACTGTTGCCAAATTTTCTGCAACCCCCACATTCAAGTACTTGACCCCATATGGGATCTTGACCCACAGTTTAAGTGGCTTTGCTCTAATCTATGACCCTTTGCATATAAATAGGTATATGCAAAATAAATGCATGATTGTACAGTTGGGACTAATTAAATGGGTTGATTCTATTTCTAAGTGAGTTTCCATTTTGCAACAGGTCCTTGTCAAAAGATGAAAATCAATGGACCTCTTTTTTTCATAAATAATTTCCAGGTAATGACTCTGCCATAGCTATTTAAATGTGAATGCGATTTTATGGTGTTCTATCACTGTAATAAGAAAATATGGTTTGTACTGCTCTCCCCTGAAGTTGAGAACATTGCGGTCTTTCAAAGATAAATCATAAGGCGGTTGTCAAAAAAAAAAAAGAATTTCTCTAAGGAACCAGCAACAGGGCCCTGACAAAGAGGCTGAGATGGCTATTGTGCAGATCACAAAAGGTCAGTCCGTCAGCGTGGGGGACAGCCGGGGTATTCAGGGCAGCAGTGGGCAGACCAGAATGGGCACAGGGACATGACAGTAATAGAACATAGATCCTGAACTGAAGGGGACCTCTGAAACCATGCAAGAGTCCAGATCCTTCATCTCAGAGATGAGAAAACTGAGGCCCAAGGATGTTTTGTCTTGCCTAAAGTCATATAGGTAAGTAAACATCACAGGAAGGATTTGAACTCGGGTGTTCTGATTCCAAAGTCAGGGCACTTTCTACCACCTGGAGCTCACCCCTTTGATTATGAGCAGTACTGTGTTTGAAACACATCTGATGGTTATTAATCACTGGACATCTCATTAGGAATCCCTGCGTAGTTTGGAGCAGAGAGAGCTAGGGATGACGACCTTGGGTTCATGACACAGTATCTTTTCTTCCATCTCCTAAAGTAAACCTCATTCAATGAGACTAGGGTATTAAGACAGCATACAAAAAGTTGATTCAAAAACCCAAACATTTATTGAGCACCTACTGTATATAAGGGGTTATGCTAGGCTCCTGGGAGTACAAAGGCAAAAATGAAACAATGGCTGCCAACAAGATATGGCCATTCTGTGAGGAGAGATAGCAGACATGTAAAGAAACAGACACAGAAGGCATATAAAGCAATACTGTCCGGTTAGTTTTGCCTAAGTGATTTTTTTCCATCCTTGTTTTTAAATCTCTGTTGCCAAGGATGACTCAATGGAAAAGAGAGGAAAAGGAGTTGCATTTGTAAATCAGTCAATCAACAAGACTTTATTAAGTGCTTACTATGTGAAGGGGATGTAAAAACTAAGGCTATCCATACATTTTTTAAAATGAAGTTGTAATTGCAAAAGGGAGTGGTGGGGTAATGGGAGGGACAGAGTAATGAAAAAAAAAACAGTTACTTAAAAATAAGACACAGCTTTATAAAGGGGGTGGGGGATTGGGCACTAATAACTGGGGGGAGGGAAAGGCTGGCACTCTGCAGGAAAGGTATTGTGGGGGCTGTCCATCGAAGGCCATGAGGGTTTCTATGAAATGAGAAGAGAAGGCACACCAGGCATGGGGCACCACTTGGGCAAAGCCACACATGTGGGAAAGAGAAGCAAACCAAAAAGTATCTGCCCTTCAAAATGCTGTCTGGGAAGAACACATATACAAAACAAACAATAATGCTACATTAAGAATGGAAACAAGGAGAGGTTAATAGATTCTGAGCTAATGCAATATTCAATCCAAGCCCAAGATAAAGCATTCAATACATAGGTGGGCGAGTAGAAGGGGTAGAGACCACAGCTGTATTGCCATCCCTGGGCACCCCCTGGAAGCCTCTCCAGCTTGGCAGGACCTGCCAGAGACAGTCTCCTCTGTGCCCAGCGCAATGAGGCACCAGTGAAGGGTGGCATCTTACGTCACTCTCCCAAGCTATAAAGGGCTTCTATCCCTCTATGGCCCTTGGTCAGGGAAGGCTCATGGGGCTTAGGCAAGTAGAGGAGTCTATGAGCTGCTACCCAAATGGAGTCAAGCCTGGGGAAGATGGCAGCCAAGAGACAACAGACAGGCTTGGTGCTTCTAACTCATTAAAAAAACTACAAGCAAGAAACTTGTCTCTCTCCTCAATTGCTCCAGATGTCCCAGATGTCCCTGATTCATTCGTTGTTGGGATCGTTAGCAGTAATCAGACTGTGGTGAGATGATGGAAGTCCCATGACTCACCAAGATCACTAGAAGGGCAGCCAGTGGCCAGAGAATCTAGCACATCTGTTAATAACTGCTGGATTTTTTCAGACACTTTGAGATCACAGGATCAATGCCTGGAGGGTGCAGATGAAAAGTTTCTTCTTTTCATTCATTCCTTCATTTAACAAGTGTCTATGGAGTGTCAGCAATGTGAGGAACACTGCAGGTAGTACTGTGGGAGGGGACAATCTAATTGGGGAAACAAGACTCAAACAGTAAAGATAAATAGTGTTTTTTTTAAAGGAATATACAGAACTAGCTAACATCAGTTATCAGTACTACAAAAGAGGAGAGCCCCTGCCTTAGGCCAGAGGTGTCAAATTCAAATAGAAAAGGGACCATGAGTCCCTACAGAAGGATCCTGAGACTGAAGATTACCACAGATTGGGATTATCTATGTTCTGTTGCATTTTTATTTGTTTTATTAACTATTTCCCAATGAGGTTTTATCCTGATGGGGCCAGTTAAAAATGTTACTGACTGTGACCATGACCCCCTTCATGTTGAAACCTTTGTCTTAGTCAGTCAACAAGCATTTATTAAGTTCCTACTAAGTACCAGTCACTGTGCTAAATGCTGGGGATATAAAAAGAGGCAAAAGACAGTCCCCACTTTCAAAGGGCTAAGGGTCTAATGGGGAGAAACAATGTGTAAATGACTCCATACAAACAAGACACAGACAGAAGAACTTTGTGATAGTCACCCCAGGGAAGGCAGGAGCATCAAGAGAGATTGGGCAAGGCTTCTGATAGAAGGTGAGATTGTAGCTGAGACCTGAAGGAAGCCAGGGAATCTTCGAGGAAGAACATTCCTGGCACTGGGAATGGCTACTGACATATTTGCACTTGGGAGATGGTGGATCATGTTTGAGGAGGTGCAAGGAGACCAATGCTATTGGATTGAGGTTGGGGATGGGTAGGTGAAAGACAACTAGAAAATTTAGGAAGGACCAAGTTCAGGGGCATAGCAGAAGGCAGACTCTAGTTAGAGGAACTCCATTAAATCCTGGCTGTACAAATTACTACATGACCTTGGGCAAGTCACTTTATTCCTCTCAGTCCCATTTATAAAATAGGGAGAGTAGATTATATGATCTTTAGAACATGGGTTGATGGTTCAAAGGGATGCCTGGGGCCATCTAGTGCAACCTCCTTATATTAAAGATCTGGAAGCAGACACCCAGAGATATACTGAGTGGGTAGTAAGGGACAATACAATCTCTTCCTTCTATCTGATTCCAGTATATCTTGGTGTCAGTATTAATTAGCTGTACGCCCTTGGGTAAATCATTTCCCCTAACTGAGCTTCAGTTTCCCTCCTCAGTTAAAGGAGGAATAAGAATTGTATTACCTCTTGGTTTTTCCCTAATCTGACTCTCACCATTCATCTTAACTGCAACCACCTCAGCTAGATCGGGCTAAGACAGTAATAGAATATATATCCAAAGATAACAGCTCTTTTGTGGGATGGGATTGCAGGAGCAAAAGGCCATAGATTCTGAGCTAGAAGGGATCTTAAAAGTCACCGAGTTCAAACCCCTCATTTGACAAATGGGGAAACAGAGGAACAGGGAGGTTAAGTAATTTGCCCCAAATCATACGTCTGGTAAATGTCAGAGGCAGAATTGAACTTGAATCCTCTAGACCTTTCCATCAAGGGTAAACATTCAATAGGATTGCATCACGATAAAGTGGAGAGAGGGCTGAGTCGGAGTTTGGGTTCTGCTATTTACTTTCCTGTGTAACCCTGGGTAAGCTATTTCCCATTTCTGAAACTCATTTTCCCACCTGGGCGGTCCCTAGGGTCCTTTTCCAGCTCCGAACTGTGATAACTTGTGCCTGCCATCCCCATGCCCATCCCCATCCCCAAAAGATCAGTGATGCTCTAGACATGGGATAGAGGGATTCCACCTTCCTGTTGTGATCTTAGGCACGTCAGGGACCCCAGTCGTCTGCTTTGTAGAATGAGTGGGTTGGACTATATGCCTTCTGAGGTCCCGTCCAGCTCAAATCAATGATGAAAGCCCTTCCTTCTCAGCTCTATGCTCATCCCAGCTTCATCTTCCTTACCATCTACCTTGTAGGATCTCTTCTGCAGCCTGAAATTGTTCTCATTGCTTTCTTACTGTACCATTTGAACACAAATGCTCACAAAGCAAACGTGCCCTCCAAGATCCTTGTGGCTCTTTTGCTGATGGGGAGCACAATAGGCATGCTTCTCTTTGAAACTGCTCATAATAATAATCATAAATCTATGCCCCTCAGTTTGGAGCATCTCAGGTTATGATGTAGAATCAGCAGTCTCTAGATTCTAGCATCTGATCTTCACTCCCAATTTCCATAAGGGCCATTATTTTCAGTAAGCATCTCCATTAGAGATGAGTGGAAAATCCAAAGTCTCTTTGAAAATCCCATTCTGGGGTTTTCCATTGGGATCATTGTGTCCCAGTGGGATATTCAAAGGGCAGTGACTGGGCTGGGGAGAGCATTCCCTCTGCATCCAACTAGAGCCAGGCTCAGGAGGCATTGTGAATTCTGGCATGTTAAGAAAGCACTGCTGGTGCAAATGTGATTTGGAAAGATCACAGTAAAAGGTGGCCAGAGGGAGAGCCATGGAGTTTTCAAAAGGGGCAGATCCGCAGCCAGACTGTAGCGATCAATATCTGATCAATATCCCTTGCTAATGACTGCCGAGTTACTGATTCTCTCTGCCTTCTGGCTCCTCAGAAATGAAACCTAAAGAGATGGAAAATGTTTCCTGAACCCTAACAGGCCTGGCATTTCGCTAGGTTTCAGCTAAGACAATTTAGTCTGTGTGTTCAGAAAATGGGATCTAGAGCCATTCAAACTATACCTAGAAAAGATATACTATGGGCTCTGATGTGGCCCACATCTTTCCTGGACAACTAACATGCATATGTGGCTGTAGGATTTACAAAGCACTTGACACATATTCTTTCCTCTGAATCTCACAACAGCCCTGAGAGTTCCACTGGCGGTGTTCTTTCCCTTTTACTGACAAGGAAACTAATATTCAAAGAGATTAAGGGACTTGCCCATGTCTCCACAACTTATAAATATCATAGATAATATTCAATCTAGGTTTCTCCTGATCCAAGCTCAATACTTTCCATTCCATATCAAAGAATCTCTCCCTCTGTCTTGCTTCATCCACTGGCTCCTTCCTCGTTCCCCACACATATGTGTCTAGATTTCCCTATTCCAGAAAGAAAGAAAGAAAGAAAGAAAGAAAGAAAGAAAGAAAGAAAGAAAGAAAGAAAGAAAGAAAGAAAGAAAGAAAGAAAGAAAGAAAGAAGGAAAGAGGGAAAGAGGGAAAAGAGGGAGAGAAGGAAGGAAAGAGGGAAAGAGGGAAAAGAGGGAGAGAAGGAAGGAAGGAAGGGAAAGGAAGGAAGAGAAAGGAAGGGAGGAGAAAGGGAAAGGGAAGGGAAGGAAAGGAAAGTGTGAGAATAAGTAATAGTTTGATACATGGTAAAATTTTCTCAGAAATAGCTTGATCCATGTGGGGATCTTCTCAAGGGAAGCATGCTCATATAGGGAACAGCAGGGCAATATTATCTAATGACTTATGTCAACTCAAGAAAGAGAAAAGTAAGTTTTTTCAGAGCTAGAGATAGAAACCAGTTTGAGCTGACTCTTGCCAGTGTCCTAGAAAAAGTAGGTAAAAGGTTAACCCTAGTCTCTACTGTGCTTGCTCAATAGACTTATTAATATTAACTTCTCCTCCCTTGTCTAAAATCTCCACCCCATTTTCAATCATGGGTTGCATGAAGATGTATGTGTATGGAAGGGGTAACATATCAAGGAGGATTTAGCTATATCTCTTCCAGGAAGATTGTGAACCTGTGCTTAGCAACCTATGGTAGCTCAGGTGAGGAACTGATTGCAGCAGGGTGTAGGATAAATACAAGAAGCTTGCTTTCAGCTTTGGCTTTCACTGATTGGCTTTACTGTAGGTGCCCTATTCTCATGAGAATGCAATAAAGGCTTTTATCATAACAAAGCTGCCTCTGAAAGAACTTATTTTGGGGAAGTCTTCGCCTGTTTTTCAGGGAAGGAAAGGAAAGGAGAGGAGAGGAGAGGAGAGGAGAGGAGAGGAGAGGAGAGGAGAGGAGAGGAGAGGAGAGGAGAGGAGAGGAGAGGAGAGGAGAGGAGAGGAGAGGAGAGGAGAGGAGAGGAGAGGAGAGGAGAGGAAAAACCCACTTGATTCTATCATTCCCTTGTAAGGGGCTAAAATTCTAGCTAGTCTGTCTAAAATATCTAATAAGTGGACGCCAATAAATTATAAGCTTTAGCAAGAGTTAGACTTTAGGGGCAGCTAGGTGGTGCTGTGGATAAAGCACTGGTCCTGGATTCAGGAGGACCTGAGTTCAAATGCAGCCTCAGACACTTGACACTTACTAGCTGTGTGACCCTGGGCAAGTCACTTAACTCTCATTGCCCTGCAAAAATAATTAATTAAAAATTAAAAAAAAAAGAGTTAGACTTTTAAGCATTTATTAAGGAGAATAAGAATTTGGTGAAGAGAGAGAGAAAGGCCTAGATTCATCTATCTATTTCACTCCACTCTCCACCAGAGTCCTCACAAGAGAGGCCAAGAGAGCCAGCCTCGCCCCCTCTTTCTCCCACAAGCAAAACTCACTTCCTGACGCCAAAGAAAAGCCACATGTCTTGCCCTCAGGCACCTTCTCCTCATGGCGGAGCTTTCCTACAGTAAGTCTCCAGCAGGTGGCGTCATTCCACTCATTATACCCTCAAGCAGTCATCCTACATCTTTCTTCCCTTTCCTAGCTAAACACGATGGTAGAAAAAGCCATCTACACTCATTGCCTTTGCTTTCTCACTTCTGTATAAGTTCTGAACCCTTGGCGATCTGGCTCAAACTTGACCACTCCTAAACTAGGGAACCATTAGGCAGGTCACAGGCAAGTATTAGTCATGACCATCTAGATGATGCCTAGGTATATCATTAACAGTTTGGGTTCCTAAACGCTTTACATCTAGTACATCACTGAATAACAGTGAGATAAGAAATAAGAACATTTCTGTAGCACATTAAGCTTTACATCTTGAGGCATTTGGAGGTACAGTGGATAAAATGCTGAGGATGCAGTTAGGAATACCCGCCATGTCCACCACACCATCCACTGTACAAATCTGCCTCTGAGCATTGGGTCCAAGGGCATAGAAGGGAAGCTATATATACCCACTTAGTTCAACACTTTAGGGACTGGTGCTTTGATGGGAGGGGGGTGTAATCTCCCTCTCCCCTGACCCATGCAGATTGTTTCTCATCTGTGGTGAAGTAGGTGGCCCTTGAGAGGTGCTATGGCCAAAAAATTCTTAACCAGGTCATAAAATCTGCAGAATTAGCTAAGCTGCTCCTCAGTCAACAAACATGTAAGTGTATCCCTCCGCCATGCTTGGACACATAACATCATTAATATATGAAAAATCCGCAGAGAAGGATTAAAATCATGGATTTCTCAGCCCCTAAAATGGAACAAAGAAGACTTTCCAAATAACACTAATTCACATTCATGAAACACTTCATGGATCAACAGTATGTCATCCTGGAAGGGACCACCAGCTCCTTTATTTTAGAGAGAAAGTAGCTGAGGACCACAGAGGGGGAAGGGACTTGCCCGCAGTCACACAAGAGCAGAGTGTCTGATGCCAAGACCTGAAGACTTGAAGCCTCCCCCTCCTCCCTCTGGCCACCTAATCTATCCACCCTCCCTCCAAGCACCACCTCAAAGGTCATGGTAGAAGAGCTCCAGGGGGATCCACTTGATCCCTCTTCCTAGTAGGAGAGAATGGAGCTGTTTGTCCCCGAGTGGGATCAACAAGGACTCCCTGACCAAATGGATGCAGTGCTGCCGTACTTGGCTCCGGAGGCAGGAGTGGGGCTGGGCTTTCCAGAGGCAGGTTAGTCTGACACTAAATTGTTATGATATTGCAGAAAAGCATTTGCATCTCCAGGTTCTCCGGGTGTTCATGTCCTTCTTAGCTCTTGTTTATGCAAAAAGCCTGTTTTGCATCTGTCTCTAGATCAGAGCTGAGAATAAATTCATGGATGTTACTCCTAGGAGCATGTCTCTCAGACACAAACTGAGAAGTTTTCATGGCTTGGGAGGCCCATTGACTTAGGTTAGGGGGCAGTTACTGGTCCCTGATCACCACAGAAAATGAATGATTCTCATCATGCCAAACTATCAGGCTTCTTTTGTTATTGTTTTGGACTCTAAGTATCTTCTGAAGTAGAACTCAAAAGTAAGGCTCACTGAAGTAGGTCAAGGGCATCTAGGTGGAGCAGTGGTGAAAACTCTGACCTTGGAGTCAGGAGGACCTGCATTCAAATCCAGCCTCAAACAGTTACTTGCTGTATGATCTTGGACAAGTCACTTAACTCTGTTTGCCTCAGTTTCCTCATCTGTAAAATGATCTGGAGAAGGAAATGGTAAAACACTCCAGTATCTTTGCCAAGAAAACTCCAACTGGGGTAACAAAGAGTTGAGCGTGACTGAAATAACTTTAATGACAAAATAGGTCAACCTAAACTGGAGTCAGAGGTGGAGGACAGCTCTGAAGGGTTTACCCAGTTAGCATCTGGGGCCTGGAAGTCCATCAAGACCTAGAGTGCCACTGTGCCAAATTGTATTGTGGAATCTTCCACTGACCAAGCATATTAAGCTTAATCAATAATTAGGGACCCCCTTTGAAAATGTAAGACTTAGTAGTTCAGTTATGACATCCAGACTTCGCTCTGGAAAAGTGATACGAGAATCTGCCTCCCCCATTCTCTGCTGAGAAGGGGAACTCTGGATATGGAGCATTAAAGGCTATGCTGAAACTAACTCCAACTAGCTCTTTAAAGAGCCGATTATTAAATTCTCAGTGTTTTTAAAGCTCGGAAATCATCACACACTACAAATAAGGGCTTGATTTATTGTTGTTGTTTTTAACTGTCTAGACTTAAGAAAGTGTTGGAAAGAATATTAACGATTCAGATAAAACTTAAAATTGCACCTTGCTTACATTTTTTTTTCTGGAGAGCCAGTTGTTAAGCATTTACCAGCACTTCTCTGGGGACATTTTATGTACTTTCTGCCTTGATTGATATATTGGTCAGTTGGCAAGCTGACCTGTTTTAAACAATTTTTTTTTTCTTTGCAGAATAGTTATCTGGATTGGTGGGGAGGGAAGAGAAAGTTTGGGGAATGACAATGGTCCTCAGTAGAAAAGTCCTATAAAAAAATTCACTCCATTAGGAAGCTGACAACCTGGGTTTCAATCAATTAATCAATAAACATTTATGAAGTGTCTACAATGTGCCAGACATTTTGCTAAGCACTGAGGATACAAAGAAGCAAAAGTCAGTCCCTGCCCTCAAGGATCTTACAATCTAACATTTGAAGCCTTGCTTTGCAACAAATTACCTGTGGAACCTTGGGGGAGTCATTTTAGCTCTCTACACCTCAGTTTACTCACCCCAAAAAATGAGGGGGTTGAACTTATGATTTCTGAGGTCTCTTCTAGCACACAATGATCCTGTGTCCTGTCTAAAAACAAAAGCTAGCAACCACAAATACTTCAATGTCATTTTCAGCAGGGAATATTCTTTCCCCAGTGGACCATCCACTTTCCTCATTTAGCAAGGATTTGAAAGAGAGAGTGTCTAGTTTGGAATTCAGTAGGCACACCTTCGTTCTGTTAAGTGATGATATTTGGGAATTTTTCCTCCACATCCCCACCCCCAGCCCCATCCTCAGGAAAAATGCAGAAGTCTCCCATGCTAACCAGATTCGTCTTGGATAAGTGTTTCCTTATGCATGGTGGTAGAGTATTTCTTTTGGCGGGGTCAATGAGGGTTAAGAGACTTGCCCAGGGTCACACAGCTAGTGTCAAGTGTCTGAGGTCGCATTTGAACTCAGGTCCTTCTGAATCCAGGGCCGGTGCTTTATCCACTGCACCCCCTAGCTGCCCCAGGTGGTAGAGTATTTCTACATGATCTTATTGGATGAAAAAGATCTGGGACCTTTCACACAATCTCAGAATCTCAGAGCTGGAAGGGACCAGAGTGGCCATGTGTCCTCATTCCTAAATGAAAGGAATCCTCACTGTCATAGACCCAGTGAATGGCCTTCTGGTCTCCACATGGAGACGACCAAAGAAGGGGAGCCCCCCGCCCCAGCTCAATGGTGGCTTGTCCTGATGTGGGGCAGTCCTCGTTGTGAGGAGCTTGCCCTGAGTGTCAGCATTGTGCAAGCTTGGTCTGAATCAACAGTGGAAATAAGTAGCCTGAAAAGTGAATGTCAGCTTGGACTGCACTGTGGAGCAGAGCTCTCAAGGATAAGGCATTAGTCCTACTTACTCTTCCCTCTTACATCTGCTCTTCACATCTGCAGGGTGGTGCTCAGCCCTGGGCACTAACAAGGACATTAGTCAGATGGAAAACGTCCGGAGGAGGATCATCGGGATGGCAAAGGCCAAGAGCTTATGGCACAAAAGGTGAAGGAACAAGAAAAGATTCATTGGGGGCATGGAATCGTCTGAAGGATTTGAAGGATTGTCATGTGGAGGAGAGATAACTTTGTTCTGTTTGTCATCATCTAGGTGACCCAATGGACAGAGCTCTGGGCCTGGGGTCAGGCGGAACTGAGTTCAAATCCAACTTGGGACACTTACTAGCTGTATGACTCTGGACAAGTAACTCAACCTCTGTCTGCCTCAGTATACTCAACTGTCAAATGGAGATAATAATAGCACCTTCTTCACAAGATTGTTGGGAGCATCAAATGAGATAGTTATAAAGTTCTTCACACAGTGCTTGGCACATAAATAGATATTTAAAAATATTTGTTTCCCCCCTTGCTTCTTTTGTCAGAGGGCAAAGCTAGGAAAAATGGGATAGAAGTTCCCTAGAAGCAAATTTGGGGTTGATATTTGGTTGGGGGTCGTATGGTGGTGGGGACTGCCTAACAATTAGATATCCCCAAAACAGAAGGGGTTCCCTTGAGAAGCGGTAGTTTCTCCTCACTGGGGGTCTTCAAACAGAGGCTGCCAGACTATTTTTCAGCCTTTGCCAAGGGCTTTGAGTGCAAACCCTTAAGCTCTTTCAGGGCGGCATAAATGAGAGTCTGATGATCAACACTTTGTTCTTACCTTTATGTTCTACTGAGCTCAGGTCAAATATTCTGGAACAAGCTGCCCTCTTGCCATTGTCATTTTATGTTTCATTTTTGGCTAACAATTGTGTAGGTGTGTGAAGTGATTGTTGTTTGTCAATGAATAAAATCACTGGGACAATGCCAAGTGCTGCCAGGACAAAAAGGATGAAGATGATTATCATGGTGATGGTGACAATGATGGTGATGATGGTGGTGATGGTGATGGTGATGGTGGTGATGGTGGTGATGGTGATGGTGGTGATGGTGGTGATGGTGATGGTGGTGATGGTGGTGATGGTGATGGTGGTGATGGTGGTGATGGTGATGGTGATGGTGGTGATGATGGTGGTGACGATGGTGGTGTCTATGGTTGGAAATCCATGATCACCAAGGCCCCTTCCACCTCTGATTCTGCAATGACAGAGTCAGATAAACACAGAATTCATAATGGGAAAAGACCTGAGGGATCATGAAGTCCAACTCTCTCTTTTGCAGATGAGGAAACTGAGGTCCACAGAGGTTAAGTGACTCTCCAGAATTCAGACTCAGGGCTTTCAACTCCAAGGCCAGTACACTTTTCACTGGGTTCTTTCTAACTCCTTCCCCCAATGGGGGCACATGATGAAGATGGATTCTGATTGGACTAGGCTTTGTAAGGTTCTTTTGGTAATCTACAAGGTAGAAAGAAGGTACTATAAGAGGAAATGTCATTTTTAAAAGATCCAGTTTTGTTTTGTCATGGAGGCTCTTCTAAATGCCTTTCTGAATTATTACACTCACAGACGTTTCTAGCGTCCACTCCTTCTGATTCATGGTCTTCTTTTTTCCCTCACTGTTGGAAACACCTTCAGAACCCACACTGCCCAGCTGCTGTCTGAACAGTATCAAAAAACAAAGGGGAGGGGGCAGCTAGGTGGCGCAGTGGATAAAGCACCGGCCCTGGATTCAGGAGTACCTGAGTTCAGATCCGACCTCAGACACTTGACACTTACTAGCTGTGTGACCCTGGGCAAGTCACTTAACCCCCATTGCCCTGCTAAAATTAAAAAAAAAACAAAACAAAGGGGAGGATTTTTAAAAATTCATCCCATCCTCTCCCCACTCCTGCCCCTATTTCTTTCCTAGATGATTGTCTGTGTTCTGCTTTAAAATGCTACCCAAATTGGCAAACTCAGAAAAGGATAATTTTAGAAAATGAAATATGCCCCAAATAAGGAATGCTGGTTATATGGAAACCATCACTAGCTTTATTTACGATGGTAATGGGCCCTAACGTGAATCATTGGGATACTTATTGGGAGAGTGGACCATGGAAGAAATGCTCTATTTCCCACTCATTTCCTGGCACCATATGCATAAATATATTGAAATCGCACCACTCTCCTTGAGGCACTGCATAGCTAAGAGCACTATGAGAAGACATGCCAGATGGCAGCTGCCCTCCATGGACAGGTATGGGAACATCCCTTCTATCAAGAGGCAATGCATTATGGTGGATAGGGCAGGGAACAAGTACTTATTAAGCATCTCGTACTCTCCAGGCACTGTGCTTTATAAATGTCGCCTCACTTGATCCTTACAATAACCCTGAGATGTGGGGAGGTGCTATTAATAACCTCATTTTACACTTGAGCCTCATTGGGCTGTTCTAATTGTAATGAGAGCACTTGGCCCACAGCTACAATCCAAGCAGAGGGAAAAGAAGAGGAGGGCAGCCAAGTGGATCCCTGGCACTGAATTGGAGGGAAGGGTGGGAAGTTACCCTCGGTAACCTGTTGTGCCTTTCACTAAGTTGAATTCTGGAGCCTGAGGGCTCCAGTTCGGTGCTAATCTTCTCTCCACTATATCCCATCAAATCAAATCACTTGAAATGGAATTTCAGCCTCCTAAACCTCCCCGAGGCCTGAGCTTCAATTTAGGCCTCCTGTATTTCAAACTCTGTGCCATATTTGAGGGTCCTTGAATAAGGCAGGGCTGCCCCTTTTCAAGGCCGTGGGGTGGTACAATAGAGGGATGGGCCTTCAGTTGGGAAGATCAGAGTTCAAATCTTGCCTCTCATCTGTCAAATGGAGGGGATGGGCCCTAAGGTGCCCGCCAGTTCTCAGTGTAGGACCCAAGTTGCAGTCCCTTTTCCTCCTGACCAGCCTGTTCTTCTAGCTTGGATCTATCGCCGTCACAGCCTCCCCAATAACTCGAAGCCCTGTCTGCTTCTGTCATCCTTGTCTTATTGCAAGAGACCTGTCTTGGGTGCAGAGCAAGGCTTGCAGACCAGCCCGTATTTTGTTGGACTATAAGGGGTTTGGTTTTGTTTCCTGCAGAAACCGGCTCCCAGTCAGGAAGGACCTACGTCGCTCTCCCTAACAATGGTCCTTGTTGGTATTTGGGGAGATGGCCTCACTTCCTCCTCCGCCAGATGTAGGGCTGTACTCTGTGCCCTCCCACGTGCCTCCCAGGTGCCTCCCAGCTCCGAGGCCCAACACCCCATGTTCAGAACATCTCCCTAAAGCCAGCCCTGCCCCGCCACTGAGAGGTGAAAGGAATTGCCATTGAGAAGGGGACAGGAGCAGGTCACCCCAGAGGAACTTCAACCCCTGACTCATCATGGAAGGACAAAGCCAGGAAGAACAAGGTAACCTCGCTCCCCTTGGGGCCCTCCTCGGAAGATTGCCTCAGAAGTGGCTTGGGATGTGGAGGAAGGTGTAGAAGCAGCACCAGCAGGACTCCAGCACCAAGAGGTGGGCCCAGGGGAGGGAGCCCTGGATGGAAGAAGGATGCAGTACAGTTAGCCTTTGGTCGCTACTACTGGCTGGTCACTGGGTGAGGCACCAGGGGTCCAAGGGCAAAGAGGCTGCAAGTCCCACCCTCAAGGAGAGCACGTCCACTAAGGAGATGGGACATGCATGCACTTGAGTCAACACTAATAAGGATGATTGTTGGGGTAAACATCTATCAGCACCTTACATGTCATCTCCGGTGAGCAAAGTACTTACAAGAGGAGGAAGAGAGATGGAGAGCCGGGGGGCAGGAGGGAATTTACCCAGGAGGAGGCAGCCCAGCTGTGCCTGGATAAACACTAGGCATCTGGAGAGGCTGCCGTGCTGCATGCAACCTTCGAAGGAGGGTCTGATCAGAGAGCCCCAAGGGGAGCGAGGTTACCTTGTTCTTCCTGGCTTTGTCCTTCCATGATGAGTCAGGGGTTAAAGTTCCTCTGGTGTGACCTGCTCCTGTCCTCCTTTGCCCTCGGATCCCTGGTTCCTCACCCAGGTCATACATGTCTATAGGATGGTATGAGGTGTGTGACTAGAGATAAGATAGAGGCAGAGACACAGAGAAACAGAGAGAGTTAGAGGAGGGGAGAGAGATGGACAGTGAAAGAGGAGAGACAGAGACAGAGAAAGGAGAGGGAGAGAAGGAAACAGAGAAAGAGAGAGAGAGAGAGAGAGAGAGAGAGAGAGAGAGAGAGAGAGAGAGAGAGGAGGGAAAAATAGAAAGATAGAGGGGAGACAGAGAAAAAGAGAGACAGACAGAAACAGAATGAACCTGTTGACTGACTGATCTCTCCACAGTTTCAGAGGGGTAGGACTGGATGCCCGATTGCAAAGGGTTCAGAAATGAGTGAGAGGGGGCGGCTAGGTAGCGCAGTGGATAAAGCACCGGCCCTGGATTCAGGAGGACCTGAGTTCAAATCCAGCCTCAGACACTTGACACTTACTAGCTGTGTGACCCTGGGCAAGTCACTTAACCTCCATTGCCCTGCAAAAAAAAAAAAAAAAGAAAAGAAATGAGTGAGAAATGGGAGAGTCAAGCCTTGCCTTGCCTTACACTGTATGACTAAGCACTGGACTGAATTAGAGGGGTGATGTTTGTTCTTGTGCTGTAGTCAGGGCATGTCAGAGGGTCCTTGGCCACATGGCAGTAGGTAAAACCAAAAACCCAAATCAACCAAACACCAGTCACCCGCCTACTCAGCCAGATGCTTTGCTGGCTCCTGAGACAGGAAAAAGCTGGACAAAAGTGTGGAGCCAGCACGGCCAGGATGGCTTCTGCTTCACTCCAGTTTCCATCATCCTAAATCAGTATCTCTCAGGCTCCTACATGCTATTCTTCCTAAAGGCCTGATGCCTCCCCGCCACTGCCCAAAAAGAGATCTAAGAAATCACGAGCCTAAGGTTAGCTAGACCCGAGCTTTGTCAACTGTGCATCACAACCTCATGTGGAGTTGCATAACTGAATGTGGAAGTTGTGAAAAAGGTTATGTATGCCCATTTCACATACCTACATACCCCAGGTCGCATGAAAATTTCTTGGACAAAGAGGGGTCTCGAGTGAAAAAGTTGAAGAAGCCCTGCACTAGACAAGGGAGGGGACAGAGGCTTAGACATTTTCATTTTCAGGAGCCTGGAAATAGGCTCTCCTTCCCTGCCCACCCCCCCAGACCCATACACCAGCTCCAGCTGCTGGCTGTGTTCCCCTAACAAGGGGCAAAATCTATTGGGCTACAATTAGAGTTAATGCCCCCAAATGCAGATACCATTGTGAGAATTAGCCCTGATTGAAATTCACACACTGGGGATGAATGATTGGGACCCCACCCCCTCCTTTGGAAGAGCAGACTTTTTAGCCAGAAAGGGGGTGAAATCCCTTCAGTATAGGATGTCCAGTAGAGAGGTGACATTCGAGGTCATTAGTCCAACCCCTTCATTTTACAGATGGAGAAACTGAGACCTATAGAGGTCAAGTGACTTACATTGGTGATAAACTCTGTGTGTGTGTGTGTGTGTGTGTGAGAGAGAGAGAGAGAGATCATATTTGATCTTCACATCAATCCTGTAAGTGCTATTTTCCCCATTAACAGATGAGAAAACTGAGGCTCAGAGGGGTTGTGACCTGCCCAGAGTCATAGGGTCTCTAAGCATATGAAGCAGAACAAAACGCACCTTACTGACCCCAAGCCTGGTGTTCTATCCTTTAGTCTATACAATACTCCGCCTACCTTCTTGAGAATAATATAGTTATTTGAAAAGTAATAAGCACATCTCCTCTTTGTCTTCCTCCTCTTCCTCCTCTTCCTCTTCCTCCTCTTCCTCTTCCTCCCCTCCTCCTCTTCCTCCCCTCCTCCTCTTTGTCTTCCTCCTCTTCCTCTTCCTCCTCTTCCTCTTCCTCCCCTCCTCCTCTTTCTCTTCCTCCTCTTTCCTCTTCTTTTCAGCGAGGATATTAGACATTGTCTAGTCCAATTTGTCCATTTCACAGATGAGGAAACTGACGCGCGTGGAGAGAGCGCTAACCCTGCGATTAGGAAACCCTGAGTTCAAATCTTACTTGACTCATGCTGGCTCTGGGACTTAACCTCTTGGTCTCCCAAGCAACTCTTTACGACTTGAAGTTGGAGAAAAGTGGTTGTTCTACATCCCTGAAGGAAGTTTTCACAATGGAGGGATGAGATCACCACTCTATCTTCTCCCCACCCCAAATATATATATATAAATATCTATCTATCTATCTATCTCTGGCTACTTCACAGATGTGAACACACGTCTGTATCTATTTCTATTTACACACACATACATGTAGTTGGAAAGGTCCCTTCAGCGTCCCCATTTAAAATGAAAAGATACGAGGAAGTGCTTTTGAGAGACTGTGGACAAGGTTCCCTCACTGAAATCTCCCCGTGCGTTAGAATCACCAGGGTCCCCAACCATCTGATTCATGAGGTTGTTTGGGGGTTGTTTTGTTTGTTTGTTTGTTTTGTTTTTTCCAGATAGCTTGGGTAGCTCTGGTCTGGTCTGGTCTGGTGGAGCCGCCTCACTGCAGGGCCAGCTCTGGCACCTGTGTGACCCTGGGCCAAGCACTTCCTCTCTCTCAGCTTCAGTTTCCTTGTCTGTAAAAGGCCGGTTGCTGAACCAGATGATCTCTGAGGTCTCTTCCTGCTTGGAATTCCATGACCCTTTGGTCCAATGATCTCATGCTCAAAAGTCCCCCTGTCAGACTGGGAGGCTTCTAACGTTTCCCCTGTCTCTGGAATCGGTGGCTCTCCCAACGGAATACTTGGGTAGGAATTAGCCCATTCATATTTCACCCCAGTGAACTGGATGTGCGTTCTGCAGAACGTGGCTTTGGACAAGCAGAGCCTTGTTCATTGTAAATGTCCAGGGAAGGATTGGGCTAAAAGAGAACACAGGAAGTGGCATTATAGAGGTCATTGTTTTTTTACAGGCAGGAACAACAGACCTTCTCTCTGAAAATGTAATGAGCGCTCATTGAATGGGGCCCGGCCTCTGACCCTTCTGCATTGCCTAACACCCTAGTCCTGAATGAGATGTCATAGCCTCCTTCCTGTGAATGAGGAGGCAGGATGCTCATGCCAATGAGTCCCTCTCCTGAGCACCAGACTTACTGTAGGCTCAGTGCCTGTGTTGGTGAATGTTAAGTTATTCCAGCCTATCCAATAATCAGTTATTAAGCTCTCACTGTGGGCTGGGAAGGGAATACAAAAATAAATAAGAAATAGTCTCTACCCTCAAGGATCTTACTTTCTCTAAGGGGGGAGGGGGAAGAGACCACCACACATGCCCAGATAAGTGAGCCCCATGCCCTGAGTCCTGGGCTACTCCCAGGGAGCCATCCGGTGCTTTGGGGGTCACACAAATGCTCCTTGGTCCTCTCTCTTCCAGAGTCATCGAAGGCCGGTGCCAGGACTAGAGTTGGGACATCTGGAGATGGACTAGGATTCATTGGTCAACCTTGGTGCCATCCGTGTCTGGCCAAGCTGGGGGAGGATGCTGCATCCAAGAAGACCAACCGAGGGCCAGAAAGGAGCTGCCTCCTTTGGAGGCTTAAATAGAGTCCATGTGCACTAATCTCTCCTTCTTCTCCTCAATACGGGGTGTGTGTGGTTTGGAATGATCTCTGGGACTTCTTTGGTGGGGAGGGGGCTGGGGACAACTCATTCCTCCACTCTGGCAGCAAGGGGAGATGCTCACACGTGGCAGCAGGCACATGTGTTGTCCATACTAATGCCTTCTCCTCCACAGCAACCTTCCACCTCCTCTGTATGTGCGTGTAATTTATGGGTGTGTGTGTGTGTATGTATGTATGTGTGTGTGTGAGGGGGTGTAAACATTAGAATGGAAGCTCCGTCGAGACAGAGACAGGTTGTGCTTCTTCCTTATAACCCCAGCACTGGCACCTAGTAATTTCCTTTTTTGTGAGGCAATTGGGGCTCAGTGACTTGCCCAGGGTCACACAGCTAGTAAGTGTCAAGTGTCTGGGGCCGGATTTGAACTCAGGTCCTCCTGACTCCAGGGCCGATTCTCTGTCCGCTGCACATATAGTAAGGTCTTAGTAAATACTTGTTGATGGGAGGGCTACTTGGTTATTGGCCGGTAGGCAACATCAGGCTCCTTGTCTCTTCTGGGTTTCTTTGCCTAAACATCCATGACTGGACATTGCTCATGGGAGACAGGCTTTTGGGGAGAGCTCACGGCAGGAATCTGGGGGTTCTCTGCTTGCCCGATCGGTGGTGTCAGCACTTTGGGATGCCCCCCTAGAGCATGCATGGTGCTTCTTGGAGGAGATGGCAACAGGCAGAAGGGTGAGCCCTGTCTCTAACCTGGCTCCCAGGTCAGAGGGATTTGGGGAAAGTAGGGAGCAGAAGTGAAAGTCACCTACTGAAGAGCCTCTCCAAATGTTTCCTGTTTTAAGTTTCCAGGGAAAGTGTTGGTTGAAGGTCACTGTATCACATTTTAAATCTTGGTTAATACATACATACCCATCTTCTGTGTTTTAAATACTTCTTTTGTGTGGAGAGAATAAACGGCTGTCGCACATTCAGTTTCTCCTTTACATTGAGTACCTTTCTTGGATATGAGTCAAACCTAGGTCTATTTTCTGCTGGGCTCTGGGACGGGGTCGTCATTGTTGGTCACCCTTCATTTCAAAGAAGACTGATGACGTCATGAGTGAAGTGGAGGCAGAGGTGCACTAAGTCAGCAGCCTCACTCTCTCTTCCAGAGTCATGAAGTCCACTGGCAGGACAAGAGTCAGGACATCTGGAGATGGTCTAGGATTCAGTGGATGGATGACCTTGGCTCTTTCTGTGTCTGACCGAGCGCTAAGTGCTCCACAGAGCCTGCTTCTGCTGCCATCATGGCCTTCGGAACAAATTATTCTCATATGCCCATCCCTTCTGGGAGAAGTCTTCACACGCTTGGATGGGCACCTCTCTAACTCAGGGATGGGTTTGAGGCCTCTCTGTTACTCTCAACTTGGTTTAGCCCATTGGCCAAAACATTTTACTGGGGTATGGTAGCTACATGTGCTACAGCTTCTTGGAGCCACAGGGGAGAGTTGGGTGAAGCAAAGGTGGATGAACAGCCCTGAAAAGGACTGGGCAGCCCTCATACCAGTGGGGCTACTCTTCCCTGAACAACCCATACAGATGAGCTCATAGTCAGTAAACATTTATTAAGCACCTATTGTGTACCTGGCGTGGGATGAGCACTGGTGATACCAAGAAAAGCAAGCCCCAACACTTTCTCCCAAGGACCTCAAAGACTAATGAAGGAATAATAGCCAGCATTTATATTTCACTTGGAGACTTACAAAGCTCTTTACACACATGAACTCATCTGGCCTCACAACAACACTGTGAGACAGATGCTATTGCTACCCCTATTTTACAGATGAGGAAACTGGGGTGGGCTGTGGTTAAATGAGCCAGAGAGCTCAAGAAGAAAGCCTTACCTCTCTCTCCTTAGAGGGGACGTGGCCATAGCTAAAATCCCCCCAAAAGCCTTTCTTAGTGGTAGTTAGTGCCTCTATTCTGCCAATTACCTCCAAGTTATTTGATATAGCTATATATAGCTATAGATAGATAGATACTTGTGTATGTATGTAATATTACATAGTTGTTTACATGTTGTATCCGATATTAGATTGTGAGCTCCTTGAGAGCAGGGGTTGGCTTTTGCCCATTAAAAAAAAATCCCACTTCTTAGCCCAGTGGCTGGCACCTAGTAGGTGCTTAACAAATGTTTGCTGCCTGACTAAGCCTGGTCCACAGAAGCCCAGAGCAAGGAGCCCCCTAGTGGGGGAGGGAGCACAGCTGCCCCACTATGGAGTCCCTCCAGATCTATTGTTTTTTTGTTTTTTTTGTTTTGTTTTGTTTTTTTTAGTGAGGCATCGGGGTTAAGTGACTTGCCCAGGGTCACACAGCTAGTAAGTGTTAAGTGTCTGAGGTCAGATTTGAACTCAGGTACTCCTGACTCCAAGGCTGGTGCTCTATCGACTGCGCCACCTAGCTGCCCCCCACATCTATTGTTACATAGGAAATGACAAAGTACATGCAATGTCACAGGGGGTGAGAGAAGGGCTTCCCATGGACGGGACCTGAACTTCTAGAAAGCTTCATTTCAGAGATGGCGACTGAGCCGAACCTTGAATGGAACAAGGGATCGAGTGGCAAATAGCTTCCCTCTCTGAGCCTCCAATTCCTTGTGGGGAAGCCTGGCTTCCAGGGCAGACCCGACACTGAGACTCTCCGTGTCTTTGGTCCGGCTCCTTAGATCTTCTGTGCTTCAGGTCCCTGATCTGGACAATGGGGGTGAAGATATTTGTGATGCCTATATCACAGCTTGTTACGAGGGACATGCTTTGTGAACGTTAAAGCTTTAGGAAAAGTCTGTTATTTCCATAACATCCAATTTTAACTGTGAGAAGGGAGAGGGTTCCCCAGATGTACCTGTTGACAGGGTGTCCAAGCAACAGAACATTCACAACTTCCTCAGCAAGAGGCATGGCCTCTTAAAAGGGATTCACCTTGCAATCCACACAGGGAAAACAAATGGATGAGGAGTGGATATGACCCAGGTGTGCGCTGAGGCTAGGTGGCTCACTGAGCCAATCCATTGGTATGCCTATTTCTTTAACAAGTGTGGCAGGTGGAAACCAAGTGAGATGGAGTGGCTGGGCTGGATGCATCTGGGAAATCGTGCAGGGCCATCGACAATCCCAAGCTGGTCCTTGACCCCAAACCTTTCTCATCAAGACCTGCATTCTCCCAGTGATGCCAGATGACTGTAGAGCATGGCAGGCCATGATTATTGGGGCAATGACCCAAGAAGCCATTGAGAGCCATGTGACGGCTTAACTTATCTGCTGTCTGGTGTTATGATGCCATTTATGAGAAAAGTGAGATAAGACTTTCCATCCAGGAAATATATCAGAGAAGGGACAATATGGATGGCCTGAGGGCAACACTAGTCTCTGAGAAGATTCTACGAAGCCCAGAGAAAGACCTCTGAATGGGTCCTGGAAGGGCACAGACAAGAATCATCCAAGAACAGAAGTGGAAGATGCACTGCAATCTGCACTAGTGAGGTATCTCTCTTTCTTTTTTGTTTGTTTTGGGGGGTTTGTTTGTTTGTTTTGCGGGGTAATGAGGGTTAAATGACTTGTCCAGGGCCATACAGCTAGTAAGTGTCAAGTGTCTGAGACTGGATTTGAACTCAGGTCCTCCTAAATCCAGGGCCAGTGCTTTATCCACTGCACCACCTAGCTGCCCCTTGCAATCTGCACTAGTGAATATAGTCACAGATCCATGTGTGACAAGTAAAATCTAATGTGTGTGTTCTTATCTGCCCCCCCCCAGTGTGTGTGTGGGGGAAACTAGCTAGGATTTACTTATAAATTAGAAACTTCAGCAACAGTGTTTGGGCCTTAAGTATTTATTAAAGTATATTAGAAGTGTAATGATTAAAATCTAAATGTGTGGTTGCCTTAAATGAGAAGTTTCAGCACCAGTCTTGGGGCATTAAGCATTTATTAAAGCATACCAGGTATTCATGTGGAGTTCAGAAAGTTAAGAAAAGGTTTATCTAGCCTAGAGTTCCAGCCTGGTTGGGTTCTTCCTCAAGTCCTCTACCGCAAGCCTGTTTCAATCATGAACTCTCCTCCAACTGAGTGTGGAAGCATTTTATAGGTCCAGAGCAGAGGCGGTCCTTACACACTACTTCAAGATGACTGGCTGGTGTCACTGGACTTGAAGGTGGTCTCATGTTGAGTTCAAAGTCTAGCTTCTGAGAACAACACCTCCTTAAGGGCTGGCCAGGTGTGGTGACAATCTAATTAACTTGAAGTAGGCTAATCAGCAAAGTCAATCACTCTCACTTAATTCAATCAGTTAGAGTAATCTCCAGGTGAGCCTTTGAGTATCTGCCAAATCCCATTATTTTCTCACAGAAGTTAGTAAAGATAGAACATGTGGAGTTCAGAAAAATAGCCAAAGCCAATCTACTCTAGGGTTCAGAATCGACACCTTCTTCTTCCCTTAGCCACCAACCTGAGGTTCTACAAGGAAAGAGGTCAGAGCCCAGGAGCCAGTCTCCCTTCCTACTTCCTGTCTTTCGCCCCAAATGGGGAGGTCCTTCAAGCTGATTGGTTGAGTGTGGCCTCGTGTTGATGGCATAGTCCACAGCCTCTGAGAACAACACCCCACTCAGGGCCAGCCAAGTGTGGTCTCGATTTAATCAACTTTAAGAAGGTTCTCAGTCAGTTTCTCAGTCTCACCCAATTCAATCAATTCCAAATCCATCTTCAGGTGGGGCCCTTGGGCATCTGTCAAATCCCATTATTTTCTCACACGTGAAAGATCCATGGTGATGATATGGTTGTCGGACATGAAACTAATACTCTGACACATGGGTGGATGAGCATCTCATTGTTGCGGGAAGAGTAGTGCTGAAAATCGGATCCCCAAAAGCTGTCACCACAGTGCCTGGCACATAGTAGGTGCTTAATAAATGTTTATTGAATCCCACTGCTAATTTCCACTGGGCTGGAACCAATGACCATATTTGACATAATTATAACTTTGAATAGTACGCATTTGAATGTATGCTGTGGATTTATCATTCACAACATTCACACCTTGCTGTATTTCCTTCAAAGATGTTGATGGTGACCCATACCTAGCCTCTCACCCTGTGGGACTCTTCTCCATGTCCTCTCATGGATACACGACAGGAGTTCTAACTAACATAGGGCTGTGGGAGGGGCTTCTAAAAACCCTCTTGGCATATCAGGGATGCCATCAAAGAGTGGGAACTGCCAATCATCCCTCACTTCTGTCTTGTCCAGTCCTACATCTCCCTGATGACACCCTTGGTCTACATGGCTTCCTTTCTACAGCTTGACTAGTAGTAGCATGAAGTAGTCCACGCAGCCACTTACCTGGCCACTTTTGCACTGTCTTTTGGATGACCCCCAACTTCAGTTCTTCAGAAATGAGGCTAAATTATGACCCACAGCCAGAGAACATCCATCTATGAGCCTTGATGATCAAAGATGGACCTTTGTGTCCTTAAGGAGTTTGGGGCCAAGTGCTAGTAATCTACCAGAGGCAATCTTCTCCCCAGCAGAGTCAGTCAAAAAGCACTGATGTGCCAGACACCACCGTAAGGGTTGGGAACACAAAGGTGCCAAAGCAGAGCCTGCCCGAGTGGAGCTCACAGTCTAACGCTGCATCACTTCCTTCTCTTTGGATCTGTCAGATGAAGACAGCTGTGGCTCTTTGCCTTACCTAAAATCCTTGGTAGGAATGTGCCTGGAAGCCCCATCCCTGGTGCTGGAGTGTATGCAGTAGAGGCTGCTGGGCAAAACCAAACCCAACCGAACAAGAAACCTTCTTGCAGGAGGCACGAAACTGAGCACAGCCTTGAGGAGCTTCCAGCCGGACAAAGAACTCGATTCTTGGATTTCAAATGATCTAATTCAGCTGGAAACCATGGGGGAGCACTGAATGTGGAGTCTAAATGCTTGGGTTCAAAGGTCAACTTTGCCATGCAGTCTCTGTGGGACTTTGGAAGAGTCCCTTCACTGGGTCTCAGTTTCCCGACCTCTAAAACAAGGGGGGTGGCATCAGTGGCCTCTCTGGTCCTCTCCATCTTTAGTTCCACAATCCTGTGGTTCCCCCACCGGCCACTCACTATCCATGTACTGCCCAGGAGTGGCTTCTCTGTGAGCCTCAGCCTCTTCAGCTCTAAAAGGACAGCAAGTACAGGATCTGCCTCAGTTGTTGTGAGCAAAGAAAGCATTCTGCAAGGTGCTCTTAAAAAGCCAACTGCTGTTACTATTATGTATTTTTCCAAAAGCTCTGCAGTAGCTTAGCAGAGCTGCAGTTGTAATCAGAGGTAGTCCTGATGTGGGAGGCATGACAGATGATGTGACCAAGCCCATTTGGGGACCCCTCTGATCGTCCCCTTCTGCATGTGAAAAAATGGAGCCTATCTTCAGATCCCTTGAAGGGGAGTAGGCACCAAGAGCACGGGCTCTTTGGGGTCTCTCACCCCTGTTACAGGAGCAATGTTTTCAGGAGTGAATGACTAAAAGACAGAATGAAGTGTGTGGGGAGGAAGAGTTTTCTCCCTGTGTGCCAAGGGCTGGGGCTACAAGCACAAAAATCCCAAGAAGCTCCATTCCAATGGGTCAACATGGTCCACCTGGGAGCTGAGGCGGGAAGGCGGAGGGGGGGGGGGCATTTCCCAGGGTGCTTAGGGTGCGGTCATAAAGCAGATAACTCGGCTTTTCCACAGTCCTCTCCATGAATAAAGAAAAACATCTCTCTCTCAGATGGTGAGCCCAGGCAGGACAGAGACATTGGGCTCCAGAACTTTCTTTCCTGCATCTTCAGGAATTGCAGCTTCAGCAGCTGCCCAAGCAGGGGCCAGGTCACGGCTTCCTGAGATGATGGAGTGAAAGCTGGGCTGGAGGCAGGTCTGGGGATTGGGGGGCGGGGGGGAGGGAGGAGGAATCTGTGCAGCAGCTGCTGCTGAAGCAGGAAAGGGGAGCCCTTCTCCACAGTGTTCACAACTGTCCAATGGGAATAATAATGGCACCTATCTCCCAGGACTATTGTGAGAATCAAAGAGATAATAACCGTATTGCCTGGCACATACTGAGCACTTTAGAAATGTTTGTTGTTACCATTATTATTAATGGCTATAGGGCTGGAGGCAGGAAGCAGGGACTGGGTTCTGGGGGTGGGGATGGGGGGTTGCTGCTCCTCCTCAGGTCCTTGGATTCAGGCTCCTGGGACATCTCCAGCAGTGTCTGAGGAAGCAGCAGGAGTGTTAGGGTTTGATTTGCCTGGCATATGCCACTTCCTGGGTGCCTTGTTGCTTCTGGGAGCCTGCCTTTCCTGCCCTTAGGTAGTAGTTGAATGGCAGTTGGTGGGGGTGGTTGGCCCCTTCTCCACAGAGTTGCTTCCCTGTTGGTGGCTGCAGGGGTTGCAGGTGGCAAGGGTGCTGCCAGTTCTGGGCTTTGGGGATAATTGTATTCTTCATCCGCTTGGATTTTCCTGTGTGGATACTTAATATGAAATTATGAGTGAGCATACTCTGCATACAATAGTTGCCTAATAAATGTTAAACGAATGAATGATGGGAATAAAATAAGAGCACAACCTTCAAACATATAACAAATATTATAAAACTTTCTTGGTTTGAGAAATTTGGTAGATTTGTAGGAATTTTCATTCCTTGAGGACAACAGCAAAAAGAAAAGATAACTGGTCGGTAACAGGCCTTGTGGCCACACAGTGACTAAAGAAACTGATGAACTCTGGAGTCTCTTCAGGGTTAACAAGACTATAAGCAAAAACCCAAAGCTATTTTAGAAAATAACTGCTACAGGATGTGAAACAGTGTGGTGTGGGAAAGATTGCATGGGATTTAAGGGCAGAGGACTTGGGTTCAAATTCTGCCTTTGCCACTTGCTACCTGTGTGACCTTAGATAAGTCATTTAACTCAGACTTCTGACCTACTAGTGGAATGGACACACTGAGGAAGGGTCGAGGCTCCCAAAATCTCAAAGGGGCTGTGGCACCGGAGCCTGCCACGATAGGAGGGACTTTCGAAGGAAAGAGTTCGCCTTCCCGGGGTGCAGACTTTACACAGACTTAGGGAGGAAGGGCTAAAGGGTACCCAAGGCCCCGTAGGCTGGCAGCCTGGGGAACGGTAAGGGGACACTACTTAGGTGTGAATGGTAACTCTTGCGCTGAGTAGCTGCGTGACCTTGGCCAAGTCCCTTGACTCTTCAGAGCCCTTTCCTCGCTTGTAAATGCTTGCCTGCCTGGGCTGTTGGGAGGAAAGGCCTTTGTTCATCTCAAGGCATCAGAGAAATGGGACTATGTGGGTAACGGTGGTGGGGTGGTGGCTTCCTGGGCGGGGGGGTGTGGGGGTGGGGGGGACGGGGAGCTCTAGCTCCGGATGGCTACAGGCTCTCGGGGGCCGGGGCAGCTAGGGCGGGGCACTGGTGTCAAGTCAGCTAGAATGGCCCGCACAAGTGGCGCACCCCCAGGTCCCAGCAGTCCCAGCAGGCCATGGCCGGGCACACCAAGGGAGCCTCAAAAGCCTTGGAGCTTGTGCGCCGCCGGCCGGACGCCGAGTCATCCTTTCCAGGCTGGGGCTGGAACACTGGACCGCGGCCTTTGGCAGGGAGGTAGGCGTTCGGCTTTCTCTGTGGCCGGGGAAGTGGGAGAAGGGGGAGGGGGGAGGGGGAGGGGGGAGGAGGAGGGGGAGGGCGAGAGAGAAGAGGAGTGAGAGGAGTGAGAGGAGTGAGAGGAGGGGGAGGAGGGGGAGGAGTGGGAGGAGTTCCTAAGCCCCGTAGCCACATCATCTAGCCGTGTGCCCCCCGTGGGGGCGGGAGGAGAGGCGGAGAGGGGCTGGCCCGGCGCGCCTGGCGGCCTTCCTGGGCAGGCGCGCGGGGGAAGGAGGGGGGCGGTCTTTTGAGCAGCTGCTGCCGGCCCCCCGGGGCGGGGTATGGGGGGGCTAGGGGGTGGAGGGCCAAGGGGCGGGGCCTGCAACGGCCTCCTCTAGGACCCCGAAGCCCGAGGCCGCTAATTTGTTCCATTGTCAAGAGGACCGTAAAAGTTGGCCCAGGGTCTATGTGCTAGGCGGGGCCGGGGGCCTGGGGGGCGGGGGCCCGGGGGGCTCCTCCCCATCCTCCTCCTCCTCTTCCCACCGCCCCTCCCCGTCCCCATCCCCATCCTTCTCCCTCCCTGACGGGCCGGCCCGGCCCAGGGCTCCGCACGCCGCCTGCCCGCCGGCCACGGTGCTCGCCGCCCACTGTCTCCAGCGGGCTCCCCTGGCCCGAGGCGGCCGTCCACGCCCCCTCTCCCCTAGGCGCCCACCCGCCGTCCCCGGACAAGGGCCAGAACTTGCGACCGCAGAGCCGGCAGGCTGGGATGCGGGCGCCCGCCCCGGCTCGCAGCTGATCGCCCCCTGCCAGGACCCCGGCCCCAGGACCCAGCTCGCCCCCCGCGCCCCATGGCGCTGCCCTCCCGCTGAGTCCCCGGAGGCGACCAGGGGAGGCTGAACGCGCGTCCCGACGATGTGCCCGCTGTCCCGGGCACCCGGTCCTCGGACCCAGAGCCAGAGCTCGCGCGGGACGGCGCCCCTGCTGCCCCAGCTGCTGCTTCTCCTGGTGGCCTGCACAGCCCAAGGTAAGCCCCCAGGGACAGGCTGCTGCTGACTCTTGCCGGCCACTGGACATCAGACTCACGCCGGCTGGACGCTTGTTCTGCCCTCCCCTGCTCCGCAGGCCTCCCGGTTCCCACCAAGTTTCTTGCTGCTAACTTTTCTCTCCTGCAGCTGCCCCGAAACTTCCCCAACCTCGCTCCTAGCACCTCCTGTGAGCTGCCGCCGCATCCAGGCTGCCTTCCTGGACTTCATTCCGGGACTCCCCGGGATCGAGAAGGGCTCACAGTCACACCAGGAAGGGACTTTGGGCGGACCTCTGGTCCACCTGCTCATTTGATACATGGGGAAACTGAGGCGCAGGGCAGGGGCCCGCCCAAAGACATCGGTAGGATTCAGTTCATGTTCCCAAAGCCTGGCTGGTCTCGTTTTCCTCCACCCTGCTCTGAGAGGGGTCAGACCTGATGCCCCCTGGGGTCTCTTCCTCGACGTGCAATACATTGGGCTTCTGACTCCAATAACATAAGACTAGGGTTCGAATCCCTGCTTTGCTTTGGGACCGTAGGAGAGTGCCCTCTCCTCTCCGGGCCTCAGTTTCCCCATCTGTAAAAAGAAGCGGTTAGATGAAATTGCTTCCAAGTCCCCTTCGCGCTCTAAAGCAGTGATTGCACTTGCTTACCTGTGTGAGTGAGGCCAGCTAAATGCCCTCCCAGTCTGGCCCGGTTTCCCCCTCCGGATGATGAAGGGGTTGACCAGAATTCTGAGGCTCCTGCCTAAAACTCCGAAACGATTCTCCTAAAACCAAAAGCTGCACTTTTCGTTACCAGGCATAGTCAGGGAAGACTCTGAGGGGTCGGCAGGGGGCTTTCTAGGGGCTAAATCAGACTTGAAAAGGATGTCTTGGGGATGGTCTGGTCCTGCCCACTCCCATCCCCGTTCTGCCGATGGGGCAAGCGAAGCCCGGGCTGGGGTGGGGGCTCTCTTTGGATCACAGGGATAGCAAGTAGCAGACGCGAGGCACGTTTCTCTCCTCCAGAGTCTGCAAGTCTAGCTGTCCAGGAGCTGGGAGGGTGCATCCCAGGGAGGTCTGGTGACCCTAGGGGAGCCCTGCCACAGTGAGAGGCCAGATTGCCCCTGGGTAGGACATCTCTCCCTTCTTGTTTGCCAGCTGGGTGAGCAGCCAGAGTGACACATGACGGGGACCCCTCGAAGCCACTCCATCCCACTTGTCCCTCCCCCCAAACCAGTACTGCCCCCAACTTCCTCCTCTCCAGTGTTTCCCCGAAGCCCCTTCCTTCCTATCAATCAGTCAATCAGCAATCATTCATTTATTCTAACCCTCTCTGTCCCATAGGCTCCTCTCCTCCCTCCCCTCCTCCCATGCTCCCTCCCTGCCTGCCCAGAGATGGGCCACTGCAAAGTTTCAGGCTGCATTTTGCAACAGACAGACCTCTGCCTGGACAGTCAGTTCCTGCTGCTTCCTACCCTTTTGTCCTTGGGTCGGTCACCTCCACCTCCTCTGCTTCAGTTTTCTCCTCTAAAAGGGGAAAGGAACAAACATTTAAATAGTACCCACTATGTGCCAGGCACTGTGCTAAGAGCTTTAAAAATATGTCATTTGATTTTCACAGCAACCCTGGAAAGTAGATGCAATTGTTATCCCCTTTTAGAGATGAAGAAATTGGGGCAAACGGGCCAAATGACTTGTCCAGGGTCACACAGTTAGTAAATACAGGGGCTGAGTTTGAACTCTGGTTTTCCTGACTTTCCAAGGTCCCTTCCAGCTCCAGAAACACAGATTTCTAAACTTCTTGACTAGGGGACTTCCCCCTTGTTGGGTCTCCAGTATAAAAGAACCAAGTTGGCCCATGTGGTCTCAGAGGTGCATTTCACTTCTGGATTTAGGATCTGTCTTCCGCACCCCACCCTTCCTCCCTGCAGAATAAACACAAGGCCCCTCCTTGAGCTCTCTGACCTTCGATTTAGCCTCCATCCCCTCCCTCCCTGCAAAGGTGGATCTAGCATAGGAGCAAGCAATAGCAAGAGGCTGATTCTTTTGTAGGCGAACATCACTTTGCACGATTGCTATGGTCTTGAAAAATACTTTTTGGTTTGTTTGTGTGGGTTTTTTAAGGATTTTGAAACTTGAGTTGCAGCTTTCCATTAAGTTGGATTATCAGCTGTTTCTAAAATTATCCTCATTTCTCATTGGCCTTTACTGAGCATAGGTCCCGTCATTTCTGCTCTAAGTTTCTGGGCCTTTTTATGAAGAAAGGTATCATAGTCCCTCTCAACTCAATCAAGGACCCAGCTCAGAGAGTTGTCTTTGAATCCCAATTCTGTTTCACCACCTTGGCCAACACTCTTTTCCTCTCTGGGCCTTATTTTCTTTTCATAGAAATTTGAGGGAAGGGGTGAACTGGGTGGTCTCTAAGGTCTGTTCCAGCTCTAGGTGTCAGTGTCCTATCTGAGGCAGCTTGGTTGGGGGGGACCCTAGGATTGGAGCTAGGGGACCCAAGTTCAAATCCCATCTCAGTGACTAATATCTCTGTGACCTTGGACTGATCACTTAACCCACTAAAGCCTTAGATTCCTCATCTGTGAAATGAAGAGGTTGGACTGGCCCCTATGCTCCCTCTCCCCCCCCCCCCCAGGCCATTTGTGGAGAAGCCTGAATGTTTGCTAGGGTGAATAATGTTTGGGGGCAGGATGTGAATAACCATGGCCTGGAGCATCTGTGTTGTAAACCTTCAGTTCTTCTAAAGACCCACCTATACAGTATTTCTGCTGGTGATGGCAGAGGACCAAGGAAGGCCCTCCCAGGCAGGTGCCTCTTAGAGTGAGCCTTCGAAATGACCTGATGCCCTACTGCCACTAGGGGCGCCATCAAGCCATTCCCTCCCTCCCTCCCCCCCCCCCCCAAACAGACAGAGATAAACAAAGACAGACAGACACAGGCAGGGAGTGAATCAGAGAGATGCACCCTTCCTAGAGGAACTCCAAGACCCATTGAGGACAGAGCTAACTCTTGAACCTTGAAAGAACAGGCATACAGGGGACTCTGCCACAGTTTGAAAAATAAATACACTTGGGAAAGGCCTGCCAGTGGAAGGAAAATGTCTTGTAAGACTTTGTTCTTTAAGAGTATTCTGGAAAGGACTTTCTGCCCAGACAGAAAGCTCCCCAGTGGATGAGACCATCCCAAACTCAGCATCCTTTCTGAGTACATCCACTGAGGATTTGACGACTATATGCGAGCCGCTGTGGAACCTCCTGGTGTCAGATAACTCAGGCTTGAATCCCTGTCCTCTGCTTACTACCTGTGTGATATGGCATGAAATGTACTCTCTCTAGGCTGCACAGTGGGGAATCATCACGAATCTACTATATAATAAGAAACATTTATTAAGTACCTGCATAGGTGATGTTAATAAGTGATTTTCTACATCACTTCGCAGCCTGCAGGGATCCTTGTGAACAGTTTAGTGGACCCATTTCTATGTGAGTTAGTTACTACTGTTGTCAGGCACTGTGGAACTCAGGAAATGCAATTTATTATTATTATTAAAACTTGTAGCAGTAGAGGACCTGTAGGAAGCTGTTTGGGTACATGGAGCCATTTCATCGAAGGAAGAAAAAATATTTTTATTGAGTCACTTAATGAGCTATTGGACACCATTAGGGCTATTTGATAAAAAAAAAAAAACAATTTAACTTTTTTATATAAGTCCCAGAAGTGAGTCCTGCATCATCAGTCATTTGTGGAGACAAGACGAGCAGGTGTGTCAAACATTTGCAGATGTTTCTTTTGTAGCAAATGTCTGCTATGGAGGATCTTTGGCTGCCCTCCCTCGGGAGCATGGCTTACTACGTGCAGGGTCTTTTATATCAGCTCTCACTGGGACTGAGATGGTGAAAAATGATAGGATGAACTTGGGACGTTTTGGAAAGTGTTTTCTGTATGTTTCCAGACCAGTTTTTTCAAATACTTTTTTCAAACATAAGGACTATGCCCTGCTTAAAGTAAGCTCAGACAGTGGGTTTTGATGGGGCCGCTGAGTGGAAATAGCTTTGAGGGACAGTACAATTCAGAGTCACTCTGCCTTTGAAAAGAAGATGTGAATAGCCTTGCTTTATTTACACTGAATTCTTGCTCTGACTTGTATATGTTGATTACTTCACTCCTTAAGAAACTCTCATTTACTGTTTCATTTCTCTCCTCTGGGCACTTAATAATATTTTATTTAATTTCCTTATTGCTTCTGCGCAGCTTGTTTCTTCATCACCAGGCCATATCTCATTTCATTTCCAACACATGAATGGTTTAGTGCATTGGAATAATTCCTTCATTGGGCAAACATTTGTTAAATGCCTGTTGTGTTCAGAGCACTGTGTTGGATAATGGTGAAGAGGTGAGTTTAGGTAAGACACAATGCCTGTCCTCACAGAACTATTATAAGGGCTAGAAAGGGGAGAAGACCCAGACCCACATGACTGCAAGATACAGTATTAAAATGTGAGAACCAAAGGATCCTGGATATGTGCTTAGCCATCATTTAGTTTGTCTCCCTCATTTTACAGTGGAGGAATCTGAGAGGCAGAGAGGTCATGATTTCCCCAAGGCTGGCCAGTGAGAGCAGTAACATTGGAATCAAGGTCCTTTAACTCCAAAGTGAACACTTTTTGTACTTCATTATAGTGTAACATTGCATTTGGGGTTAGAGGACCCAGACTTGAGTCTGACACTTGAAAGTGGAAGGCAACGCAGTACAGTCAAAAGAATGTGGTACCTCGGCTCACAGGCTCTGGCTCTGCTGCGCCCTCTGTACTGCGTCGCCTTCCACTTTCAAGTGTCAGAGTCAGGATTTGAATCTGGGTCCTCTAACCCCAAATGCAATGTTACACTATAATGAAATGTCCTCATCTCCAGGTTGAGGAGGTTGGTCTAGGTGATCGCTCAGGTTTCTCTTAGCTCTAAACCTACGACCTATGATTTCAGAATTTGTTTTCAATATGGTTCCAATGAGTCTGGTCAGTCAGCATCTCAGGTACACTTCCAATTATGGAATACGTAGATGCCCTTGGGAAATGTCGTGGATTAAATGAGCTTCTGCACATCGAGTCAACTTTCTTAGAAACACACATGTGCATGTGCATGCACACACATGCACATGCACACATGCACACCCCACACACCTAGCTCTTCCATCACAGAGATGTCACCAGACAACAGTTGGCCTTCCTGCAGGCTTACCTAATCTCTGCCATGGCAGCTGCAGCACTGAACTGGACTGAGGACAGCCTGGCTGAAGTGAGCTGGAGAGAGGATGCAAGGATTATGGTCCGTGTCTCATTGTGGGGAGGGAGAGAAGGAGGTGGGGAGGGAGGGAGGGGGAGAGAGAGAGAGAGAGAGAGAGAGAGAGAGAGAGAGAGAGAGAGAGAGAGAGAGAGAGAGATGGATGGAAACAGCTGGAGTAGGGATCTGAGCTCCATTCTGGAAGCCACTTGTTTGCCAGCTGAAGTGCTGGCTGGTTTGACTAATGGGGGCGGGTCTTTGGACACCCTTTCCAATCCTCTCTGACACCTCATTGTACAGAGGTGATTCTCATGTTCAGAGGCTCCAGCTGGTCCTTGCAAGTAGAAAGGAAACCAAGATGGCCCCAGATGGTAGATAGTGGATGAAGAGTTTGTGTGCCTGCTGTCTGAGACCTGACCTCACCACATCCAGAAGGTTCCACAGCTGATTCACTATAAAAGCCTGGATCTTTCAGCCACAGCAAGGAAACAATGGAGGCTTGAAAGAAGATTAGTAGCTAGCCCTGAAATCATTTTGTGATTTGCAAAGCACTTTACTTTGATCCTCATGATCACTCTGTGAGTTAAGTGCTGGTATTATTATTTCCCAATTACTTTATTTATTATTTTTGGCGGGGCAATGACGGTTAAGTGACTTGCCCAGGGTCACACAGCTAGTGTCAAGTGTCTGAGGTCGGATTTGAACTCAGGTCCTCCCGAATCCAGGGCTGGTGCTTTATCCACTGCGCCACCTACCTGTCCGTGCTGGTATTATTATTGAAGCTGTTAGGAGACACGATGGTTAGAGCATTGAAACTGGAGTGAGAAAGACCTGAGTTCAAATCCTGTCTCAGACACTTACTAGCTGCGTGATGCTGGCCAAGTCATTTCTCTCTAAGCCTGTTTCTTCATTTGTAAAATGAGGGTAATAACGGCACCTACCTCCTAGGACTGTTGTGAGGATCAAATGAGATGCTATTTGGAAAGCTTAACACATGCTATCAATGCTAGCTCTCATTATTAACCCCATTTTACAGCTAACAAAACTGAGGCAAACAAAAGGTTACAGACTTTCTCAGGATCATGAAGATAGTGAGTATTGGAGGCAGACTTTGAACTCAGGTCTTGCTGACTCCATACCCAATATTGTAGCCTCCCCAGAAGGCTGCTGGTCAGGGGCTATCTTTCCGGAGCATCATCAGCTCCTGTACCTTTCTCAATCTACTCAGCTGAATTGTATAATGGGGTGGAGTCAAGCCATCACCCCATAAAATCATTCTTCTTCCTCAAAAATGAAGGCTGAACAACAGAGTGGGACAGGGGTACCAGGAATGGAACACCTTCCTCTAAATACCTTTGTCCTTTGTCAAATTAACATCCTAATGACATCCGGTCTGGTCTCAACTCAACTCCTTGTTTACATCCTGCCTCTAGGTAAAATTACTGTGAGACTTGCCTCTTCTCTTTATTTATTATGAACAAGTAGAAATATAAACTTTCATCATTACAGAAAAGGTTCTATCTTTTCTTATCTCTCTGTACAGTAACACATGAGCTGGGGCAATGGGGAAGGACAAAAACCCCTTATTTCCTAAGATAGACATTTTCTTCTAATTTGCACTGCACACATGTATGTCTGTGAAATATCATTAAAGTCCTTTTGGGGTGCCTTAGAAAAAGTAAGATGGTAAAGTGGTTAAAATCTTTGGAAATATTCCTCTGAATTTTTTGGTAGCCCACTTTTGCTCTCACCCCATCCAAAAAGGAGATGGTGCCTCTCACTGAAGTGGATACCTCAGTGAACTAAATTTACCCAGAGAAAGAACTGAATGTGATTTGTATAAAATACATTCTATCCAAATGAGTCAAAGCTTGACTAAGGAATAAAATGACTTCAACTTTCTACTATTTTCCTTTAAAAAAAAGAATGAAATATCCACTGACATTTTTGGTCTCTTGGCTATAAAAGTGAAGGAAAAGATAAGTGTAGAATTTGTGGGCAAGAAAGGACCCGAATGATGATTTCCATCAATCTTTTCATTTGACAGAGAAGGAGACTGGGGCAGTGGGAGAGATACCTTGATGTGGTTTGATCCCCAGCTCTGCAACTTACTACTGCTATGCCTTTGGCCAAGACTATTGCCCTATCTGGGTCTCAAGATTTCACCTGTGTCGACCGAGGGGATCAGCCTCATTATGATCCCATCTACTCTCTAAGCCTCACTTTCTTCCATTTGTAAAGTGGGAAATTGAACTAGATCTCAAGAATTAGACTTCTTAGATTCCTTTCAACTCTGCCTCAGTTTCTTCCTCTGTAAAATAATAGACTAGAGCTTGAAGTCTAGAGTAGACTTCTTAGGTTCCTTTCAGCCCATAATCCCATGACCTCCCTAAGCCTCAGTTTCCCCCTCTGCAACAGGATGGACAAGATCTTGAGGTCTGGATAAGACCCATATGGTCCTTTCCAGTTGAGGCTCTCTCAGGTTCAGTGGAAGCCTCACCAAGGAAATGAATCACATGCTTATGAATCTGTGGGTTAGAATTCAACTGGTCAAACAACAAGCATTGGCTAAATGCTTACTATGTCAGGGGCACTGCACTTGGTGTGGAGCATATCAAGAATGGCAAAAATAGTTCTTGTCTTTAAGGGCTTCTTTCCAGTGGGGGAAATGACTTCTAAACATACAGAGACATACAAGATACAGTTACTACTCGGGGTCAATGGAGATTGTCTGAAAGGAGCAGGCTTTGGGGAAACACCCATTTCCCTGATGAAGAGTCTCTAAAATTAACCCCCGATTACCCCTTGATTGGCAGGATGTTAAAGCCTTGGAGGGGCTGAAGAAAAGCCTTTGTTTTACATAGAACTAATATAGCCCTGTAAACAATGGACAGCCAGGTGCTTAAACCCCAGTAATGGGAAGATAATTGGATAGAGCCCAGGCTGTTGCTTCAAACCAAGATCCCTCAGAGCATATGTTATACAATGTCTGTTATACTGAAGTCTTGAAACATTTCAGAAATAACAGAAAAAAAAGTGTGTGTGTGGGGGGGTGGATTTTGCCATGTATTTTCCTGTAGGAGAGTTTGGAAATTTCTTGACCTGAAGGACTTTTCACATACATAGAGGCCCAGTGGGGCAGGCTGGTTTAGACAAAGTCCTGGCAGTGACCGAAGCCAGTGGTCTCAGACTCGGTCTGGAGTAGGAAAGGGGGTACGAGCAGTTAGGGGGATCTGCAAAGGCTTGGTGGAGAAGGTGGCCCTTGAGCTGTTACTTGGAAGGAGGTGGGGATTCCAAGTTGAGGTGATGAGGGAGGGCATTGCAGGCATGAGGACTGCCCAATGATAAGCACAGAGACTGGAAATGTGTGAGAAATAAAGAGGAGACTCTCTATTGGGTGGACCATAGAAAGAAAGAAGTGAAGTCATGTGTAGTGAGGCTGGGACAGGAGGTTGATACTAGGTTGGGAAAGGTCTTAAAAGCCAAGAATGGGAGTTTATATTTGATTCTAAAGGTAGTAGGAAGCCATTGGTGTTTATTGAGTAGAGTTGACACCAGACCTACAATATTTAAGAATATCACTTTGGGTATTTTAAAAAAATTTTTTTAATCATAAAAGTATTTTATTATTTTCTAGTTACATGTAGAGATAGTTTTCAACATTCATATTTATAAGATTTCTAGTTCCAAAATTTTCTCCCTCCCTCCTTTCTCTCCTCCCTCCCCAAGACAGCAAGCAATCTGATATAGGTTATATATGTACAGTCACATTAAAACATATTTCTGCATTAGTCATGTTGGGAAAGAAGAATCAGAACAAAAGGGAAAAGCCTCAAAAAACAAAAACAAAAAAGTAGAAACAGTATGGTTCAATCTCCATCCAGATTCCACAGTTCTTTTTTCTGGATGTGGAAAGCATTTTCCATCATGAGTCCTTTGGAATTATCTTGGATCACTGTATTGTTGAGAAGAGTTAAGTTGATCATCACACCATGTTGTTGATAATGTGTACAATGTTCTCCTGGTTCTGCTCCTCTGGCTCAGCATCAGTTCATGTAAGTCTTTCCAAGTTTCTCTGGAACCTTCTGCTCATTGTTTCTTACAGCACAATAGTATTCCATTACATTCATATACTGCAACTTGTTCAGCCATTCCCCTATTGATGGATTTTGCCTAGATTTCCAATTCTTTGCCACCACAAAAAGTGCAGCTATAAATATTTTTGTACATGTGGGTCCTTTTCCCTTTTTTTGATCTCTTTGGGATAAGGATTTAATAGTGGTTTTGCTGGGTCAAAGGGTTTGCACAGTTTTATATCCCACCTTGGGTATTTTTTAATGATATTTAAGAATATCATTTGGGCAGCTGTGTGACAAATGAACTAGAGCAGAGAGACACTTGAGGTGTTAGGAAACTCTCGTCATATTCCACATATATGTCTTATATCCTAGACATGGTATGGACCTTCCCTAAGCAGAGGAGACAACAGGTTATACTCCATCAAAAACCTTCAGTGGTTTCCCATTTCTTACTTTATCCATTTATAATCTCCTTCCACATGTATCCCATTAGTCCACACTGTCATCCTCCATACAGCCATCAAAGGACCAATAGCTTTGTTCTTGATACTTTTGTTACTGTTGTTCTGTCATGTCTAACTGTTCTTGACCCTAGATGGGTTTTCTTGGCAGACACTGGAGTGGTTTACCATTTCCTTCTCCAGTGGATTAAGTCAAACAGAGGTTAAGTGACTTTAAAAAAATTAAATATTTTATTTTCCCTCAATTACATGTAAAAACAATTTTCAACAGTTTTTAAATTTTGAGTTCCAAATTTTCTCCCTCCCCCCTGCCCTCCCCCATCCTTGAGACAGTAAGCAACCTGAGATAGGTTATACACCAAAGATAAAACTAAGAGGTAAAGTGACTGGCCCAGGGTCACACAGCTAGTGAGTGTGTGAGGCCTGACTCTAGGTCCAGCTCTCTAACCATTGAGCAACCTTGCTGCCTCCTTGTTAATACTTTAACCTTTCTGATTCCTCTGACCCAGGCCCAGCCCCTTCATTGCATGATTTAGAGCCTTTCCATACCATAGAGGCAAAGGCTGAATTTGATGCTGTCTCACTTACTGGCTCCCTTGTGGCCACTGACTTCATGTCCCCAGCCAGATTGCATGGCCCTTGGAGGTCAAGATCACCTTAGAATTCTTTTGCTCCAACAAGGTGGGTTGTCTGGTGTCTGGGGCCGGATTTGGGCTCTGGGCCTCCTGGGCCCAGGGCTGGTGCTTTGTCCACTGTGCCACCTAGCTAACCCATGATGACATCTTTAAAATAGGGGTGAGGGTTAGGAGGAATAGACTGGGGGAGGGGAGAGGGGAGAGGTGGAATGGGGAGAGGTAGTTCACATGAAGGAAACAAGAAAAAAGCCTATGGAGGGGAAGAGAAGAGGGGGAAGAAGGGGAATGAGTGAACCTCACTATCATCAGAATTGGCTCAAAGAGGGAGTAACAAACATACTCAAGCCGGTATAGTAATATATTTTTGCCCTGAGGAAAACTGGGAGAAGGAGGGGGGGGCGGGGGAAGAAGAGGGGAAGGAGGGAAGGGAAGTTTGGGGGAGGGAGTTGTAAAAAGCAAAACAGTTTCGAGGAAGGTGAAGATGTTCTGCATGACACCACATGTGTGTCATATATTGAATTGCTTAATTTCATAGGGAGAGTTGAGGAGGTGGGGAGGAATAAAAATTTAGAAAACAGAATTAGCTCAAAGGCCTTAACCTCATCAGAGTGGGCTCAAGGAAGGAATAACACACACACACACACACACACACACACCCAGTTGGGAGGAGTAATCTATTTAACCCTACAGAAAAGTAGGAGGGGAAGAAGATAAGGAGGGAAGGGTGAATGAAGGGAGGTTAGAGCTGGGGAGGGAGCAGTCAGTAGCAAAACACTTTTGAGGAGGATTAGGGCAAAATAAGATAGACAATAGAGTAAATATCATTGGAAGGGAATGGGATGGAGGGGAATAGTTATGAAGATTGACTACAATGTCAAAATGTATGGTACCTACTCTGCTGGGCTGTTGTGAAGAAAATTCTTTGTCAAGTTCAAGGTACTATATAAAAATTATGATGAATAGGATGCTATCAGAAAAACCTGGAGAAACCCACATTAACTGAAGCAGAGATAAATATACTATATACAAAATAAAAGCATTAGTGTAAGATGATCTGCTGGGAAGCACGTGGTTATTTTCAGCAAAGCAATGATCCAATATAACTCTGAAGAACTTATGAAAATTGCAAGCCATCTACAGCGAAAGAACTGATGGTATCTTTAAACAGACTGAAACACATTTTTTTACAATTCCTTAATCTGAAGTTTTGTTTTTATCTGTTTTTTCTCACAACCTAGATAATGTAGAATTGTTTTCCATGACTACTCATGTATAATTTATGTTGAATTGGTTGAGTTCTTGGGGTGGGGGTGGGAGGAGAGGGAGGAAAAGAAGTTGGAACACAAAGTTTTTTTTTTTTTTAATTGATGTTAAAATTTGCTTTTACATGTAATTTGGAAAATAAAAGTCTAAAAACAAACAAACAAACAAACAAGAATTATTTTGCTCTGTTTTCCTCTATCTCACTTCAAGTGTCTTATGGTAACAACTCACATTGATGTAGGCTTTCACGATGTAGGTCTTTTAGGAAGCTGAAGTTCAGAGAGGGGAAGCAATTTTTCACCATCACACAGCAAGACAAAGTTAATTTTCCCTAGTCTTCCTCTCCCTTAGTACCTCCCCTGAGTTGCTCTTCTTCAAGGTCTTCTGTCTAAATAGACACCCTCTATGACCCTTAATGATGAAAATGTTCGGAATGGAACAAATGTATCATCTTTCCATATTAGAATGTAAACAGTTTTATCTTGTTTAATTCCTTCTGATTGTTCAATAATGTTTCCTTTTTATGCTTCTCAGCTCATATTTTCTATTAAAAGTTTCTATGTAGCTTTGATCTTTTCATCGGGAATGTGTGGAAATGCTCTATTTCATTAAAAATTCATTTTTTCCTTGTAGGGTTATACTAAATTTTGTTTGGTAAACTATTCTTGGTTGTATGCCTATATCTTTTGCCTTATGGAGTATTCCAAGTTCTCTGCTACTTTACCCCAGTGGCTGCTATGTACTGCATGATTCTGACTTGGTCCTTGAAATCTTTCCATTTGCTTGCAATATTTTTCCCTTTGACATTGATACTCTGGATGTTGCTTATAATGTTGCTTGGGATTTTCATTTTGGGGGTTCTTTTTTTTTGTGGTGAGGCAATTGGGTTTAAGTGACTTGCCTAGGGTCACACAGCTAGTAAGCGTCACATATCTGAGGCTGAATTTGAACTCAGGTCCTTCTGACTCCAGGGCCAGTGCTCTACACACTGTGCCACTTAGCTGTCCCATTGGGGTTTCTTCCAGTCGGCAACTGGTGGATGCTTTCTAGTTCCAATTTGCTTTGTGATTCTAAGAAATCTGGGCAATTTTCTTTTAAGGTTTCTTGAAATATAATGTTGAGTCTCTTTTTTGGTCATGGATTTTAGGTAGTCCAATAATGCCTAAATTCTCTCTCAATATGTTTGAAATGATTGATTTTTGTATGAGATGTCTTGCATTTTCTTCTTTTTTCAAATTAAAAAAAATATTTCCTGTACTGTCATGCATTTGGTTTGCATTTGGTCCGTTGTAATTTTCAGGAAGTTTGTTTCTTGGGCAAGATTTTGAACCTTTTGTGCAAAGCTGTTAATTCATTTTCCAATGTAAGGGTCAAATTTAGTATGGGGAGAGTTAATTGGGCAGCTCGCCATAATATTGGGGCAAGAAAGGAGATTAACAGCCCCTTTAAAAAAAAAAACACAAAACAGGTTTTATTAATGTAACAAATTTAAAACACAAGTGAGGCTAATAGAGATAGGGACAATGAGAAAGGAAATAGGGGAAGAGCCCAGCTAGCTCCAAGGAGCTAGCCTCACCTCAACAACACAAAACTCACCACCACCCAGAATCCACAGTTCCAAAGAGAACGAGCTGCGTAGCATTCCCCAGGCCCAGTGCAAAGATCTGCCAGACCAGTATCTCTCTCCCTCTCTCGCTCTCGTAAGAGTGAGTTCACTCTTCCCCAAGCTTTCTCCCAAAACCCCCCTCTCCCACAGGAAACAGGGCTGTTCACACATGCAGCCCCAAGTTAATTGGCTGGCAGCCCTGATTGACAAAACTAACATGCGGCTCTACAGCTTCAAGTTGACCAGCTTCCAGATGCTAAAGTCACCTGACTTGTCCTAATTATAATTTGGCCAGGCCCATGTAGATGTGCGGCTGTCTGACATGAGGTTAGCATGCATGGGTGCGTGCTGGGGTTTCTAATTTTAGCCAAAAATGGGGTCATAGAAACCCCAAATCACAATTAATTCTTTACACCAATTATTTCTTCTATCACTCTCATTTCTTTTCCAAATTTTCCCTCTAGTGTTCACATTTACTTGAAATTAAAAAAAAAAAAACCCTCTTGCTTCATCTCTTTCAGGGAATTCTAGTTGAATTTGTATTCAAGCAGTGGTTTTCTTCAAAGTCTTGCTTGCAGACATTTTGGAGCCATTATTTTTCTTCTGGTTTTGTGTTTTGAATTTCCTTGTTACACTAATAGTTTTTTTTATGAGGTTGATAAATTTGTTTGAATTTAATATATATTAACCCAGTGGTCATTCTTTATTTTTAGACTCTGTCTACCTCTTTTATTTTTTAATCATAAAAGTATTTTATTATTTTCTAGTCACATGAAGAGACAGTTTTCAATATTTTTAATAAGATTTCTAGTTCCAAATTTTTCTTCCTCCTTCCCTTCTCTCCCCCTCCCCAAGACAGCAAGCAATCTGATATAGGTTATATATGTACAGTCACATTAAACATAGTTCTTCATTAGTCATGTTGGGAAAGAAAAATCAGAACAGAATGTAAAAAACCCAAAAAGCAAAAACAAAAAAAGTAGAAACAGTATGGTTCAATCTCCATCCAGATTCCACAGGTCTTTTTTCTGGATGTGGAAAGCATTTTCCATCATGAGTCCTTTGGAATTATCTTGGATCATTGTATTGCTGAGAAGAGTTAAGTCTATCACAGTTAATCATCACACAATGTTGCTGAAACTGTGTGCAATGTTCTCCTGGTTCTGCTCCTCTCAGTCAGCATCAGTTCATGTAAGTCCTTCCAGTTTTCTCTGAAATCCTCCTGTTCATTATTTCTTACAGCGCAATAGTATTCCATTACATTCATATACTACAACTTGTTTAGCCATTCCCCTATTGATGGACATTCCCTCGATTTCCAATTCTTTGCCACTATAAAAAGAGCAGCTATCAATATTTTTGTACATGTGGGTCTTTCCCCCCTTTTTATGATCTCCTTGGGAAAAAAGACCTAATAGAGGTATTGCTGGGTCAAAGGGTAGGCACAGTTTTATAGCCCTTTGGGCATAGTTCCAGATTGCTCTCCAGAATGGTTGGATCAGTTCACAGCTTCACCATCAATGCGTTCACACTAATAGTTTCTTTATGGTAGGATTCTTTTTCATTTGCTCATTTTCCAGCCTACTTCCAGACTTTGGACTTTATGTTAGAGATGAGCTCTGTACAGCACTGGAGGGAATGTCTGGGCTGATTCTGTTGCTCCTTTCTTGGGGGTTTTCAGTGTTACATTATTCCAGGACTTCAGGGGCAGTTTAGGCTGAGGACCTGCACACTTTCAATGCTCCTAGAGTATTCAGATCCAGGTCAAAGTCTGAGCTTTGAAAGTTCCTGACCTGTATTTAAGTCTGAGGAACACAACTGTGAGCTTGCTCCAATTGGAGTTCTATTAGATTGCTGCTGGCCAGTTCAAAAGCTTTGCCAGTTCAGAGTGATGAACCTGTGGGTTCCCCTTTGATCTGGGAGTTGTACTCTGGTTATTCTGTTGGAGGCTTCAGATTGAAAGCTGGAATGAAGATGCTGCTACTCTGCTGCTAAGATCTGAGTCGCTGCTTCTGAATACCTTCTTGCTTGGTTTACACTCTAGGGCCAATGGTCACTCCTTTCCCTTGAATACCACCCCTAAGAGCTGGTCCTCTCCTCCATCAGACCTAGATCTGTGCTATGGAGCTAGGTAATGAGTAACAGATGCCAGTTGACAAATATTCCTAAACTCTGCTTGGTTGGGCCCCCATGTTGGATTTAGGGCCACTTCTTGACTTTGTACACAGCCTCTCTCTACTAGATTGCTCTGTATAACTGTTTATTCCATCCAGTGTCCACAGACCTCTCTGTCTGTCTCCTTATGCTGACCTGGGCCAGAAAAATAACTTACTATGATATTCTCCTAGCTTTCTCAGTACGACTTGATCTTGTACATTGTTTAGATATGCTTGAAGGGGTTGGGGATAGGATGTGGGTCTTGGCTGTACTTCCTACACCATCTTGGCACAACTTCCTTGGATTCTCCTTGGCTCATTTTCCTCTTTTCTAATGTGTTTTAAATATTTTGCCAATATTCTTTTGCATTTTTATGCATTTCTATTATTTCCCACCAACTCACTCCACCCCCCCAAATAAAACAATACATATACATATACATATATATATATATATACACACATATATATTTTCCCATTATGACTAAGCACAGTCAAGCACAGAACCTAGCTGTTGGCTACATCAACAATTATGTCTCACTTGGTACCTTCTTCTGGGAGGTGGGAGGCATGATTCAGCCACTTTATTTTCCGGAAGAGTTTGGAAAGAGCTTTGCCTAAATTTGACACCTGTTACATCAGTGAATCTCACTCTTTACAGAAATTCCAGGGTGATTTGTTTTGCAAAAGCAAATGATCAACCCTTCATTTTTCTCTTCTCTGAATCTAGATTTCCATCTGTGGGGAAGGCTTAGGGTCATATTCACCCAGGGAGCCAGAATGCCAGGATTCATCTAGCTTTTCTCATTTTCATCAGCTTTGTTGACTTCCTCTTTATTTCCTGCCTCAGTACGCCTTTCCCAAGGTCCCAACTAGTCTGACTGTAACAGTGAAATGACTGCTTTGGAAACACCCCTCAAAGGGAGGATTTGTGGGTTTGCTGGCTCTTGACCCATCCAGAAAATCCTCAGAAGGACACCTGAGCTGTCTGGTCTCCTTGCCACCTTTCCCACTTGAACTAAAATGGCAGCAAGTGAACATTTCATAGCCTGTTAACCATGGCTGGATTGTACACACACAGTCAGGGAAAGCTGGATGTAAAACTTGGCAGAGAGAATTGTCAGCTGGTTAATTCTGGAGACCATTTGTTAATGGAAACTAAGGAGTCGGCCACCGTTAGGGAACATTCCCACCAAGTACATGCAAGAGAGCTGATTTTGATGCTATTCAAAAAGTCTCCTGCAGTCTGACATGCCTTCTTGCTCAATGGAAGACTGTTGACTTACCAATGAAAAAGGCAGCTCACATGGGACTTGCTGCCTGAGGAAGATGAAATTGTTTCCACAACACTGGGGCATCCACATGTTTTGGGAATTTTGATATAAATATACAATACATCTTTGTTCTCCTTGTTTTCATGGCACATTAAACAATAGAAAGGATTGAGATTGGTGAGGGCAGTCATCATTCCTGAACATGGCATTTTACCTCCTACCCAAACAGCAATTCAATAGAGGTTGGTTGCCAGCACAAACTTCGAATGTTTATGATTGAGATTCACTTCTAAATTGAAAATAGTAACAGTAGACATGTTTTTGCAATAGATAAAATCTAAGAAATTATAACGACATAATTTTCTTTTCAAATGGCAACCGGGAATCTGTTCTAGCCTAAGAGGTCAATATGACTTTAATTACATGAGGAGAGATAAGAATCTCCTTTTGAAGGAATGATGGTAATTTCGTTTTTATTTTAATACCAATGTTGTTAACTGCTGGACCCAGAGTGTATCCATGAGCCGTAAAGTGTTGTCTCCTTTATGAAAGAAGGCTCTGCTGTGGGGGATGGTTCTGCTTCTTCCTGAAGCTGACATGTACATGAAGCTCCTTCTCACAACCCTCATTGTGGTTATTCATTGGAATTTCCTTAAGGAGAAGGGTGGTCCTTTATCCAACAAAGATTATGTAAAAATGAGTATTGTGAAGGTTGCTGGAAACAGTGGTAAGGGTGCCACATTTGAACCAGAGGACCTGGGTCCAAATTCTGCATCTCCTTATTTGATGCTGTCAAGTCACTTTCTTTTTGTGGGCTTCAGTTCCTTTTTGTGTCATGTGAGAGATTGCAAGAGGTGAGGAAGGAAATAAGAATTTATACAGCACTATGTGCCAGGTACTGTGCTAAGTGCTTTGTAATTATTCTTTCATTTGATCCTTAAAACAACCATGGGAAAATAGGTGCTATTATTATCCCTATTTTGCCGATGAGGAAACTGAGGCAAACAGAAGTTAAGAGATTTACCTAGGGTCACACAGCTAGTATCGGAGGCCAAAACTGAACTCAGGGCTTCCTGACTCCTGGCCCAGTGCTCTGTGCACTCTGGCACCCTCTTGTGGCCACCCAGGTTCAGACTAGTTTAGTCTCTAAACTTTATTCTTAGTTCTAATCCCTAGAAATTACTCAAATCCCTTGTATTATTTATTTCACTTTGGGAGATTAGTGGGTAGAGAGCTAGTCCCAGAGTCAGACTCTTTTTCTGTCGCTTACTGGCTTACCAAACCCTGCTCTTCATCAACCAGGACCCCCAATCCCCAGATGCCTCAATTTCTCCCAGACCATTTTCTCAGCACCAGCCACTCTCTCCTTTTCTTCCCATCTTGACCCCTTGGTGAACCAATTCAACTCTACACCACCCCCCTCTATTGAATCCCTCGACCTCTTTTCATATCGCCAATCATGCCCAGCCAAGCTTTAGCTTTGGGTCACTCACACCATTTGTTACATACATACATCCTGCTGAATGAAGATGGAGAAAATCACAACCGTTGTCACTAGGTCTGCCACAGATTTGTTACATAACTTTAAGTGGGCCCTCACTGCTGCCAGGCAAGTCCTACCACACATCCCTTACCAACTCATTCTCCTGCTCTCCATACTGGCTCTTCAAGACCTTTTTCTCACTTCAAACCTCCCATGGCTCTTCCTCCCCCTCCCCTCTGTCAAGAACTTTGCCTCATATTTTCCCGAGTTCCTGCCTCTCCCCACTTCCTCATATTCCCTCATGCAGATACCTTCTGCCCCTCTCTCCTCCTTCCCCCCATCTCACATGAAGAAGTGGCCTTACTCTTTTTTTTGGTGGGGCAATGAGGGTTAAGGGACTTGCACATGGTCACGTAGCTAGTAAGTGTCAAGTATCTGAATCTGGATTTGAACTCAGGTCTTCCTGAATCCAGGGCTGGTACTTATCCATTGTGTCACCTAGCTGCCCCTAAATGGCCTTACTCTTGGCCAAGGCCAAGCCACTTACTCAAGCAATCCCATTCCATCCTGTCTCCTTCAACAAATCTCCCCTTCTGTCATTCCCACTCTATTGTTTATCTTCAATCCCTCTCTATCTACTGGTTCCTTCCTTACTGCCTACAAACATACCTGTCAGCCCTATCCTCAAAAAGCCTTCACTCAATCCTTTTATCCCCACTATCAACCAATATCTCTTCTGCCCTTTGTAGATATATTCCTAAAAATGCTGTTTACACTGGGTGCCTTCACTTTCTCTCTTCTCACAACTCAGCTTCTGAACTGATCATTACACCAACATTGCTCCCTCCAAAGTTCCTAAATCTCTTGGCTTCTTCTCTGTTCACAGTCTTCTTTACCTCTTGGCAGCTTTTGTCGCTGTCGATCATTGCCTCCTCAATTCTTTCTTCTCTTTATGTTTTTAGGACCTCTCTCTCTCTCTCTCTCTCTCTCTCTCTCTCTCTCTCTCTCTCTCTCTCTCTCTCTCTCTCCTACTTCTCCTCCTTCCTCTCTGAATGCCCCTTCTCTGTCTCCTTTGCTGGATCCTCCTCCAAATCACACCCTCTTACCTGAGGTGTTCCCCAGGGCTCTGTCCTGGGCCCTTTTCTTCTCCCTCTATAATATTTCACTTGCTGATCTCATTGGCTTCCATGGGCTTAATTATAATCTCTACGTTGATGACTCTCCTGCCCCAATCTCTCTGCTGATCTCTGATCTCAAAACTCCAATTGCCTTGAATATTTATCAGACTAGATGTCCGGAAGACATCTTAAACTCAACGTGTCCAAAACAGACCTCATTATCTTCCCCCCTGGATCCTCATCCCCCTCTTATCTTCCCTATTATTGTAGAAGGTAGCACCATTCTCCCAGTCCCTGAGGCTCCCAACCTAGAAGTCACGCCGATGCAGGCTGTCATCATCTCATGTCTGGACTATTGCAAGAGTGGTTGGTGGGTCTGCCTGCCCCAAATCTCCCCCCACTCCAATTCCATTCAGCCCCTACAGCGATTTTCCTAAAGCACAGATCCAATCATGTCACTTCCCTACTCCACAAACTCTAGTGGCTCTTTGTTGCCTTCCTATCCTTACAGTCTTCTACCTCCTACCACAGAGGCTGTGACACTTGGCCCACTTTTTGGTTCTTTGTAGGTGCATTTTAAAGGTGCTTCCTTGCTCCTAGATTTCCACTGAAGAAGGGGCCATATCCTAATCCCACGAATGAAGGGAGGACGTAATACTGGAGACCCCAAAGCACTGGTGATGACTGCACTCTCCTCCGCATGTGCATAGGAACACAGACATGCAATGCAATCACACACATGTACACACACACGCAAAGACACACACTCACACAGAGACACACACATGTACTCACATACACATACTGACAGACACATGCCAACACAATGATATACATGTACACACATACTATCACATACCCCCACACAAATACATATACACACATCAATCCACTCACACAGAGCTATACATACACATGTATTCACATGCACAGAGAGACACATACCACATACAACACACACATATGCACATATATGTATATACACCCACACCCACACATCCACATCCATAACTTTTAATAAAGGGAAGGGGCCGAAGTGAATTTTGAGTAGGGGAAAACAAAAAGCCAGCCAGGGTCGGTATCGGGCTTGTTTGGGCTTTCATGGTCCCAGTCTCCAAGGAATGGAGCCAGAAGTGGGAAACCCGTTTCAGGTCTAGCAGTTCAAGTTGGGGGAGAGGGCTGGTCATTTAATGGGTCAGGAGACCAGGGAGGTTGCACTAATGACTCATCTCATCACAGCAAAGCTCTGGTCCTTGCGCCCCCCTCCCACGCCAGCTTGGATCCAGGCTGGGTCCACCTTGCTCTTAGCCCAGCTCCTCTGCCACAGGGAGGCTGGAAGCTTGGTCAGGATGAGTCCTGACTTCTTGCACTGGTTTCTAAGACTGATGAGCCAAGTGATGGAGGCAGAAGGGCCCTGGGCTCAGAGGCAGGAGGACCTAGAATAGAATTCACCTCCCCATTTGCAAGACCCTGGGCAAGTCACTTAATTTCTCTGATCCACTGTTTCCTAATTTGCAAATTGAAGATAATAATAGGTGCATTATGTACTTCACAGAGTAATTGTGAGGCTCCAATGGGATAATGCATGTAAGGGGGCTTGGTGAACCAGAAAGTCTTCTATAAATTTAAGCTATTAGTGGCTAATGCCTTCTATTTTCAAGGCATCTTAAAAACGTCATGTAATTAATCTAACCAGCATCCCAATGCAGTCTGTTGTAATGTGAGGCATTATTCTAGTTTTCCCAGTTTTTCAGACTAAGGAAATAGTGGTAATAAATTGTTAGTGGAAGTTAAAACCCAAACTTACACCTCCTAAACACAGCTAATAAGGTCTGGCTTATGGGGGTAATTTGTGGCTGAGAAATAGGTTTTATCTCCATCGCATAAAGTTGGTTTAAAGCATAAGCCAAGGCGGCATCAGAGAACGTGCTAAACAAGACCGGCTATTCAGAGAAGCCGTTTAAAAAAAAATCCACCTCGTTGGTGTCACGCCGTAAATTCTAAATAGAGTCGGCTCCATCCAATGGGGCCGCATGGAGGTGACTGGGAGTGCTCGCTGGGGCCAGGCCACCAGAGCCCTCCCATGGCACGGGCCTAGAGTATAGCCACAGTGGGCGGCAGACAACGGGGCAGTGACTACACTTTCGGTGTGTGCCCCTGACATTGGAGAGTCTGTGGGACAGTCAGGACACATGCGCCATTGTAGTCCTCACAGCCCTGGTGGGCAGCATTTGCATTGATGGAGACAAGGTAAAGGACGCTCAGTCAGGAGAGTGGGATTTCGAGACTGCCCAGGGGATGGCCCCAGGTCGTGAGTCTCCTGCCAGGGTTATTCTAATGGCCCCTTGGCTTGCTTCCTCTCCTCCCTCATGAACAGTTCTCCTTCCTTTGGCAGTGTAGAAACCAGTAGTGCCGCTTGGGCCCTTGTCACATTGGCATTTCCCATGAAAGTTCTTGGACAGAGCGAAGGCCCTAGCTCTCCGAGTGTCTGCGATGAAAGAGACCTTCCAGGGCATACAAAGCCAAGGAGGGCAGGGCCTCAGTGCCCATCTGGTCTAGACCAGAGCTTCTTAAGCTCTGGCCACTTGAGACCCCTTTTCACCCGAGAAATATTTAGGTATGTAGGCATATAAAATAGGGAGACAGAACCTGGTACTGGTGCCAGATTTTTCACAGCCTCCATTCTGTGACAAGACCCCATACGGGGTCTAGACCCACAGTTTAAGAAGCTAGGGGCTAGACCATACCTGAAATAGAGTCTTCTTTTCTGTCCTTTGGGCAGTTGGCTTCGGCTTAAAGGCCACCAGGGGCAGGCAGCCCCTCCCCCCACCTCCCCCTTGCCACTTTGGGCTGGCTCTCATTATTAGGACATTCCTCCTGACCTCAGACCCCCGTTGGTCCTTTTCCAACATTACTATCCATTGCTCATGAGGCCAAGCTGAACAAACCCCATCGCTTTCCTGGGTATCTAGTTCAAGGCCTCAGTTTACAGATGACGAAATAGAAGGCCCCAGAAGCTGAGGGACTTGCTCAAGGACCAGAAGGTCCTGAATAGCGCAGCTGGAACCAGAGCCCGGCTTCTCTGAGTCCAAAGGGTGATGACTGCATGTAGCTAACACTTTCAGGCTGGCAAAAGCTTGCATCTCTCATTTCAGTGGGTGCTCACAACAATCCTGAGAGGTAGGTGCAATTATTATTATTGTTATTATTATTATTATTATCATTCCCATAGTTGATGTGGGGAAACAGGGAGAGAGGGCTTAACTGACTTGCTTATGGTCACTCGTGCAGCAAGAGTCTTGAGACAAGATTTGAATTCAGTTCTTCCTCACTTGCAAGTCAGGCACTCTATCCGGTCTAGCCTTACTTCCATTAGGCTGCTTCCTTATCAGGGCCCTTTGAGTTAAGACAATGCTATCCTGGGCCTTCAGCTAAATGCAGAGGGAGACCACCCCCGAGATATTGTTTTTACAAATAACAAAGATATACTAAGCCCTCAGGGGTTCAAAGGCAGCTAGGTGGCTCACTGGATAGAGTTCCAGGCCTGGAGTCAGAAAGAACTGAGTTCAAACTTGGCCTCAAACACTTAGGAGCTGTGTCACCCTGGGCAAGTCACTTAACCCTGTTTGCCTCAGTTTTCTCATCTGTAAAATGAATTGGAGAAGGGATGGCAAACCGCTCCAGTATCTCTGCCAAGAAATCCCCAAATGGGGGGCAGCTAGGTGGCGCAGTGGATAGAGCACCGGCCCTGGATTCAGGAGTACCTGAGTTCAAATCCGGCCTCAGACACTTAACACTTACTAGCTGTGTGACCCTGGGCAAGTCACTTAACCCCAATTGCCTCACTTAAAAAAAAAAAAAAAAAAAAAAAGAAATCCCCAAATGGGATCACAAAGAGTTGAACACGGCTGAACAGCAACAAGGGTCCAAATGAAGGCATTACTGGTGGCTAAGCTGACCCTAGGAGCAGAGCCCAGGAATCCTCTGTCCTGCTTTTCAGGGATTCTTGTCCCCTCATCAGGGAAGTGAAGTCCAGGGACGTGTCTTAAGTAAAATAAAGCAGCCTCCGAGTGGAGGCTGGTAACTGGTCAGCAATGAGGAAGCATCAATAATTCCTAAATTCAAGTCAAGAATTGCCAATCCGAGTGTGCATGGCCGTTAATGGACTTAAAAAACAAGTCTCACCCTTTTCCATATGGAATGGAGTTAGTCCAGGGACACAGAGGAAAAGGGCTTTTGAGAATCCTAGCAATGTGGCCTTAATTGGCACTAATGACACAGACCTAGAACTCTCTGTGTCGAATTGGAATCCTGGGTATTTTCCCTCCCTATCCCACAGGCCAACCCCCTCTTTTTACAGATAAAGTCATGAGGCTCAGAGAGACCTCATTTGGGCCACTTCCACATCATACCACGGCTCAAGAAGCTTCTATGAAAAAAAGAAGCTTCTATGGCTACCTAGGGATGTCTTCTAGCATTGAAAGCCTTCATGGTTCGAATCCATCCTGTCTTTTCAGGCTGACTTACCATCGACTTTTCCTGGTACACTATATCTGAGCCAACCTGACTCCCTTGCTGTTGCCCAACACCACACTCTGCACACACTTTGCCCAGTGTCTGGAAGACTCTTCTCAGCCATGCCTCTTAGGCATGCCTCCCATCTTCCCCAAAGCTCTTCCAGACACTTCCTTTGTCCTTATTTGCTACTTAGCTTGCATTCATTTTGATCTGTGTAGGTGTTGTCTTCTCCCCAGCATGGGTCCCTATATCCCTGGTGCCTAGCACAGTGCTTGGAGTGTGAGGACTTAAATCTAGACTCAGATGCTTATAGTCTGTGTGGCCTTGGGAAAGTTGTTGAACCTCTCTGAGACTCAGTTTCCCCATCTGTAAAATGGGAGAGGGGTTGGATTAGATGCCTTCTACAGTCCCTCCCAGCTTGCAGATTTACACCTCTGATCTGGGACCCTATACCAGCGAAGGCATGGAAGGAGCTCAGGTCCTCTGCTTGCAAGGGGCCAGGAATGACTCCCGAGTACAAGACTTTACCCTCTGCCCTTCAGGACCACTTTCTTGGGAATCCAGCTTTGAGCAAAGCGTTATTCTTGCCTTTGTCTCTCCGCAGGAGCGCTTGCCTCCCTGCCCTGTTTTACAACAGCCCCATATTTGAGCAGGTATCGTGGGCAGCGGCCCCTGCATGCACACACATAGCACGGGCGACTCTGCCTCACTGCCTGGAGCAGCAGCAGCAGCAGCAGCGGTCACGTGTTGGGGAGCCAGCTCAGGCTCAAAGCTCCATAGGCATCACTTCTGTCTGCCCAGGACATAGCCATGTGGTGGAGAGATAAGTCCCCTTATGAACTATTTGTGAGGTTGCCTGGGGCTTCTGGGCAGGGCCAGACGTGTGTTCTGGGAAGAATGCAAGGAGTCCGGTGGGGCTCCTCTCGAAGGCTGTTCTCAGCCCAGCATCAGTTTGCTGCATGAGTGCTTCAGAAGTCAGAGACTAAGGTGAGCCCCCAGCTCAGGGAGGGGGTTCCCTGGAGGATGGCCTATTGGGAGAGACAAGGCTTCTGTTCTTGTAAACTCATCACTCGCTTGGGCTCTGGACAGCTCAGGGTGCTGGGATGCAAGCTACCTTCCTTAAGAGCTGGTGAAATGGGGGTGAGGGTTCTCCTAGAAACTTGAAGCTTGGAGCCAAGATTATTTCCAAATGCCTCTGACCCTTACTACCTGTATGACCCTGAGAGAGTCACTTGATCTTGCTCAGCCTCAGTTTTCTCATCTGCAAAATGACAACCTCTGTGGCTCCTTCCAGAGGTAGAAAGTGAGCCCCAGAGAGGTGAAAGGTCCCATAACTAGTTGGCAGTAGAACCGTGCAGGGCACAACTCCACTGCGGAAGTCTATCATCAATTATCCTTTCAAAGGTGTAGATTGCAGCTCTCCGGTGCCCGCCTATACTGTGCCTGCTCCCATTAGTTCACTACAAGGAGATCCATCCAATCTTCTGGGGATCTTTCTGAGTTCTCGTGACATCACAAAATACCAGTGGAGTACTCTGGTTGTCTTCTGGTGATCCCTCACTCTCATTCTATGATGTTTTCCCTTCAGGTATTTCTTGGATGACATCTTTTATCCTGCTTCGACATAACCCTTGGTTTATAATGTCCTGTAGCCTGCTCCCCTTTGATCCCATCCTTCTACGTTACCCTTTGTGTCATTCTTAGCTTTAGGTCTTTGGAGACTCAAATTCCAGGATTCCCTAAAGAATACTGATTGGGGCTAAGAAGCTGGGCCTTTGTTTGAGGAAACAGCTTGGAGTTATTAAGATAACTTTGTAAATTCCTGAAGGTGATCCAGCCTATACCTTCCTCTGCTGAGCTATGAAACCACCTAATTGTCCCGCTGTGGTTTCTTTCCAAGATGAGTGAGCTCTGTGGTTGGCCCATCTAACTGCATATCATTCCTTGAAAGGTGGGACAGAGCAGACTTTGAGGACCCTCTGATTACTATCATCAAGTGAGGCACAAAACAGGGAGGTGAGTGCCTGTTCTTCAAAGGTGTTCACCCCAATCCTGACACAGACCTCCAAGAAGAAGAGATTTTCCGCTTCCGGGGCACACGTCATCCCTGGAAAGATGTTGCAGCCTACTTACACTCTCCACAATTGTCCTTTGAGTCACACACAGGCTTGATCTATCAAAGATGGTGGGGATCCACCAAGATAGCATTGTCTTAGAGAGGCATGACTAGACTACTTGATGTCTCGTATAAAACCGATTTGTAATGAAAGCTCACCACTTTCTGGCCAATTCCTTTTGAAGCTCCATCTGGGCTATGGGAAGGACACATTTTCAAGCCCACCCTCCTTATTGCCTGGTCCCTCTTCCAGCCTTCCCTGGATCCCCTTACAGCTCTTTTGGGCCTCTCAAAAGTTCAGTTGCTGGGATAGGATTAGAAATTGGACCAGCCAAAGAGAAGGACAAGGTCACAGCTACTGAGGACAGTCGTTGCACAATACCTGACATTTGGATGACATATCAGCAGAATTCATTGCAGCAATGACTTAATCATCAGCGCAGGCTGTTCCAAAGACAGCCTTGGAAATGGAGCTGGCTGGAGAATGGCGTATGATAGGTTCGTTCTGCTCCTTGTGTGGAGTCGAGCGAGCCCAAGGAGACGTGGGGGGAGATGACGATAAGGCAGGAAATTGCTGACAGCAAATTGTTTGGAATTCCCCACTTTTGACATCTCAGGAGGTCAGATCTACAGTAAACAAACCAAAGGCTTAAGTGTCATTCTTCAGCCCCTCAGCCCAGAAATATTTATTGGGGGCCAGAATGGCCCAATGACATCGTCCTTCAAATCCAGTCAGTCATAGGCATGGAACCTCTTCTCTGAGGTGGGCTTACTCTGACGATTTGATTCCAGGGAATGTCACTGAAGCCAGATAAGGCCAGATGTTTGGAGTGCCAAGACAGGGAGTTCATAGGGTCATAGAAACAGTTTGATAAGACCTACACAGAGACTGACTTCCTAGATTTGTTCCATTGGAAAAGCAGAATAAGTCGACCCCTTCTTGTACATGAAGACCCTTCCAATACTGAAGGTGATTATCCCCATTTCCTTAAATTGATTTTCCAAGTTAAACAGCCTCAATTTCTTCTCCATCCTCGTAGGGAATGGTTTTAGGCCTTCTTGTGTTGTTGCTCACAAGATTAGTTATCACCTGACTCCAGGGCACAGCTCCAGCCTGTTTTTATTTTGATAAATGGGACAGGGGAAGATCAATGAATTTTGGAGGTAAAAGACCTGTGTTCAAATCCCGCCTCTGCTACTTGGTCACTGTGTGACCTTATGTGCTAAGTATTAAATGGGAGTGTTGGACTGTCTGGCTTCCAAGGTCCCATTCAGCTCTAAATCTCCAAATCTCTGGGTGAGTCACTTCCCCTATGTTTTAGGCAACTCTCTAAGAGAGAAGGCGAGGATCTGCATGGTA